>NC_139171.1:30412973-31612973 GCF_965202585.1 Thalia democratica
AAAACTTTATGGAAATGTTTAAACGAAACCTTTCAACTTGCAATGTTAACAGTTTCTAAAATGTCCTTGTTAACATACATCAGGTATTTGCAGAATCTGCTCATTCTACGCACAAAGGCATTTAAGTGTGGCCTGCTAACGCAAAACTAATATTCTGCTGTCCTTCCGCATAAGCTCGTAAAGATAAAAATAGTTAAAAATAACAGTTAGCTGTTAAAAACAAAAGTAAAAGGCAGAGAGCCGCTATCTGGAACAGACGCAAGGAAAAGTTAAAAGTTTAAAAATTTCTGCAACTTCCTATTATCTGTCAATCCGTCACTTCGATTGTTGCTCGCACAACTTAACAAACGAAAAAACACCTGTTTTTCTGCTAAATTTGTTGAAAAATCAAATAAGTTTTGTAACATTATCACTAAGCTGCTATTTGTGTTTTATCACTATTTCATGCAGAAAAATAATAAAAAAAGCTTTTTTTTGCTCGACTGCAACACAAAACATAGGGCTTATATATAAACAATACTGCTAATTACACACTATAAATATTCTTTTGTTTGAACAATGCACGCACTAATTAACTCAAGTAACTTCATATGGCTCATTTGAAATGTTTAAATAAAGTTTGCTAGTAATGAGTTATTTGAGAATGGCTGCCGAGAAAAAGCAGTTGAAAGCGTTCTCTCATATTAGAGTAAAAGTTAAATGTTGTCAGGTAGCTTCTAAAATGTGTATTGCACATTGATATGCTTACTGAAGTCAAGTATTTAATTAAGTATAAGTGGTTTACGAGTGCTTTTAGACAATCCTAAGTTAAAAAAAAAAAACGTTTTGATTGAGTTTTAGTTTAGAAACATTTGTTAGCTTGTTTTAATAAAACAATTTAGTTAAGGGTTTTTTGAAAAAAAAGTGACAATTGTGCAAGTTATGCTTTTAAAACAAATAATTCAAACAGAATAGTGTTTTCAACAAATTTTCAACCAATACACAACAAAAAACTGTCAGATGCTTTTACTGCTATAAACTTAGAGCAGTTTTAAATTTCAAAAAAAGTTTTTAGACATTTTAAAAACTACAGAAAATTATAAAACACTAACAAAATATTATATAAAAAAACAACTCTTAACAGTGAGCGGGAAATCAAAGAACTTGCGGCAATGAAAAACTAGTGCACATTCCTAAATAACAATAGTCGGAAGCTCAGCGTGAGATTTTTTAAACTTTTTGGTAATAACTTGTTTTTGTGCTCATTATTTTCATGTTAGTCTACTGCGTGCCAGTTTTTGTTAGATTGAAATTGTTTTTTTAGTTTAAAAAGGTGAGTTGGCATGGAAGAGCTTTTTAAAAGGTTTTGTTTTGGCTTTCAATTAGGTTTGTTGTCAGATTGCTTTAAATCAAAAAGGTTGTTACTTCAAAGAACTATTAAAATTATATTTCTTTACAACTTTCGTTTTCGTTCTGATTCCTTTACAAGTTTAAATATGAATTTAGGGTGTATTTTAGTTTTGTTGATAACAACTTAAATTTCTATAGCTAATGGTTGATATTGAACAAAAACTAAATTTTAAACTGCCGTTGATAAAAATAGTTAATTCAAACTTGTGAAATTTATCAAACGCAACTCGACAAAAAATATTTTAACAGCTACTTTTAGCAACAGCAGCTTTCTGTTAAAATAATGTTTTAAAAACAAATGCAGACTGTAAAAAAACTTAAACTAATTTTTCCTTCTTATTTTTAAACAGCCACTGCACAAAGGTGAAAAGCTTTTAATTGCTTCTCATATTTCAAAATCACATGATTATTACTGCACTAAACTTTTTTGTTTAATAGAAAGTATCATAAAAAAAACTTTTTTAGAACAAAGCTGCCACAGTTTTGGTAACAAAAAAAAAACTTTTTTAGTAGAAAGATCTTATAGTAATAGTAACAATGAAAATAAAAACTGTTTATTTTGGTTACTAATTATAATCTTTTATATTTTTAACTGAAACAAAAAGTTACTGAACATAAATGAACAAATTGTGTGTAACAAAACTCTAGTTATATATCATTGTTTAATATCTTGTTTGATTCAGTTGACAATCGTTTATAATCTCAAACATTTCTTTAATTTGTAGTAAAACAGTATATTTTTAAACTAAACTGATCAATGAGCAACAATAATGCAAATTCGATTTGACATTTGCTGTTTAAAAATTGCACAATAATCTCTTTTTGTTTTGCGCGGAAAATATTGGCTTTTTTCTTACAAACGAACTTGCATTAACTCAGCGACGGCATTGGAAACAAACTAGAGCGTTGTAGGTTAATCTCTGCTACAAAGCAACCATACTGGCTAGTAAACTAAGCAGTAAACACACTAAGTTGAGCTTGTTATTTTGCTATACATTATACAGTACATTTAAGATTGTTATCTAAAAACAAAATTTTAAATTTATAACATTTTCATGTTTATATTTAAACTATTAGTCATGCACTAAAAACCACGAAAAAATACTAACACCAAACCACTTTTTCACAGTTTATAAAGTGTGAACAACAGCTTTTTATAAAAATGAGAGCTTTAATTATTTTTCAAGTTAAATTTAGCTTTTTATTCAACTCACACAGCTGTAGCATTAGATATAAATTCAGTTTTTTATTAATCGAAAAAAAGTTAGATTTAGAAAAAATATTAATAATTATGCTAACAAATACAACGATGATAATATTTTTAAATTTTATAAAGTTTTTTTAAGTATGACTAACTAATACTTTTGTGACTTAAATTGTTTTTTAATATTTAGTTCAACATAATTAGTTTGAAAAAAAATTTAAATGCTCATTAGTAGTAATTATGTGATATGTTATTTATTTAGAAACAAATAGACCTAAAACATTAAAGTTTTGTTGTAATTAAAAAAAACATCTTTAAAAGTAACTTTAGAAACAAAATCAGGTCAAATGTATGATTGATTAACCATGCAACAAAAACCACAACACTTAGTTGAGCGCTTAAATAAAAAAATTCTTGATTCAATTTATAGTTTGAAAAAACATACAAAGCCGAAACTTGTTTTTCAAGATCAGTAAAAAAACTTAATATGTATACTAATTTTTTTATACTTAGTTTGTATAACTTATTAATTTTAAAGATAAGGTATATAATAGTTATTTTTTAGTCTTTTGTTTGTTAAAAAAAAAGAATCAGTATACATTTGTTGCTTTAAAAAGATGAAAAGCTTTTGGTAGATTACTAGCTTGGTAGTTTTCCGTTTAGCTACTTTGGTGTCAACAGTTTAAACTGCGTATATGTCAATCACACAGCTAATACACTACTACACATGACTTTTTAAGCAGTAGTAAAACTGTTTATATAAGTAAATAATGTTATTCATTTATCCAATAACCATAACTGTTTTAAAACTTTGTGTTCTTAAAAGTGTTGTTTAAAGTTTTCAAAATATGTTCTAAAGCAATTTTAGAAATGCTAATAATGATATGTTTAGAACTGCTATTGAAATACTATTTATTATTGGTTAAAATTAATCTTTAAATTGATTTTACACATTACAATTCTCAAGAGATACTGCAATCATTATTATGCCTAAAATACTTATTGATGGTTAATTTTAGAAATATTTTGAAACAGTAATTGTTATAGTTCTGCGCGTTCTTTAAAATAGAACACTTGTTTTTATAAATTGTATACTAAAAAGCAAATACTGACTTAATAAGCTTGATCTCCAAACTTACACTTTTATCTAACAAAAACTTAGTAATCATAAAACTTAAATGTACTATAAAATATACTTTCTAAAAATAGACTAGTTTAACTCACTTTCAAAATATATAGGAAAAATGCCAACTTCAATATTAATTAAATATTTTATTATGATCTAATTAGAAACCCATTTGATAAGTAATTGAATTATTATTTGTGTTTAACAAAGTTTTATAGACTTGAACAGTTTAAAAACTTTAAAAAGTTATGTTTGAATTTGTTTTAACTTAAAACCTAAAAGCTTTAGTTTGAAGATCAAGCTTTTTAAGTCAGTGTGTTTTTTAGTTTAAAAATTACAAAAAAAAAGTCTGTATACTAGTTTCAAGAACGAGCCAAATTGTGTTAGTTACATTTAAAATTTTTTAAAAAGGTATATGTGTTTTATATATTATTAAGGTTTTATCTGTTTATAAGCTTAATAAAAAAGTTTTTTAAGAAACATCTCAAATATCCAAAACAAAACCATATGTGTTTTTGATGCTTCTTAACATTGTTTAACATTGTTAACATTGTTGCATGTATAAAATATAAATAACTTTTTAACACCATTATGTTTATTTTTTAGGAATTTCGCTAGATTTTAAAATATTATTGCTAAAATAAACAATTTTACTGATTAAAAACTATAAGAATTCCAAGCTTGAAAACCTACATAATTTAAAAGATTACCACTGCAAGATTAACAGCAGTTTTAGGCTCTGCAACATTGCTTGTTGGTTTAATTTTTGTTTTGGAGTTACATGACATAAAAAACTATCAACTTTTTCCACCAAATCAGTAAAATAAGTAGCATAACAGCATGTAATAACTTTTGCAAGAACAACATAAAAATCAATGAAAACAGTTAGGCTGCAGAAGAATCAAAATTGAAAACAAAACTTGAAACATTAACTTATTTTCATATAAACGTTTTCAGCAAGTTTTCGCATTTAATCAACTACAAACTTTATGTATTTAATCAGCAGACAAAAACTAACAAATAAAATGACTGGTTACAGTAACAACTCAACCATCACTGAACCAGCAAACGACGCCAGCAAGCTCGCCTACCTGGTAGTCGTCTCCGTCTACTCCCTCCTCACCGCCTGGCTCTTCCTCAGCTTCCTCATGCACCTGATTGCCAAAAAAATGTGGAAGAAGGCCAGGAGCGTGTCCCTGCTCATCATGCTGGCCACCCTGGGACCCCTGCTGTCCGTGTTTACGCTCGCCCTGGAGGTCTTGATGCTGGAGCCTGGAACCTTGGAGGTGAGCGACACAACCTACTTCTACCTGTGCAAGTCGGTGATCATCCTGCAGATGGTTGAAACCTTCAGGTGCCATCTTTTCTTGTGGCTGCGGCAGAACTTCTTGTACTCCTCCTCCGTCTTCGCCTCGTACAACAGCGCCAGAGTGAAGACGGTCTCGCTCGTGTCGCTCACCATGATCGCGCTCATGTTCGTCGGAGCAGGGGTGCTGACGTTCGTGGAGAGGAACTGCTGCACGAGGGGGGCGACGTGCGAGGTGGACGCGCTGGTGCTGGGCAGGAGGGTGCTGGTGGACGCGTGGAACGTCCTGGCCCACGTTTCGTTGTTCCTCCTCTTCTACCTGCCCACCTCGCAGAAGCACACGAGCCGGAAGCGGGGCAAGAAGGAGGCTGAGGAGGCGAACAAGGAACAGGTTAGATGAATACGTTTAGTTTTAATTTTTAGTTTTAGGTTTTGATTACTGCTTTTCTGAGAATAATAACACGAAAAGACTGTTTGAAAGTTTGTAAAGTATTAGTCTTTCTTACGCTACATCTTAAGAATAAAGTTTAAAAGCAAAAACTCAAACGATACTCTAAACATATTCGAACATACTTTACAGCTAGTATGTTCAGTAGCAAGTTGTCAGTAAACTTGGTGATTATTGTGGCAAGTGAAGGGAAAACTTTTCTTTTTTTATCTTTAATTAGAGCCAGTACTAAATAAGTTTAAAGATAACAATTTAAATATTTTCAATCAATGCAGGTAAAAAGAGACGTGCAAATGCGGTGGAGCAGGCTGATTCGGTGGTGCTTCTGCCGCGCCCTCATCTGCATCGGCTCGGCCTGCGCGGTGTTCGCCATGAACTTCTACCGGCAGCAGGACATGCTCAAGTACATCGTCACCTACAGCGGCTACCTCCTCGTCAACCAGTGGTCCACCGTCCTCGCCTACGAGGATTGCTTGCTGCTCGTGTTCAGACCCTTCGTGGTGGTCGGTGACTGTTTCAAGAAGGTGTTTTGTTGCTGACGCTTTTTGAATGTTGTTTGATTTTTACCTCTTTGAATAAAGCTAAAGATGTTTTGTTGGAGTTTTTAAAAACTATAAAAACCTTTACTGTTCTAAGGTTTCTGTTGTAAAATTTTATTTTTTGAAGAAATAATGACACTTTTTAATTGTTTTACAATGTTGTTAGATGTTTTACCTCTTTGAATAAAACTTGAGTTGTTTTGTTGGATTTTTTATTAACTATAGACGTTTTGAGTATACATAGTACTTTTTACTATTTTGAGGTTTCTGTTCTAAAATTTTCTGTTTATTAAGAAAAGTAATTTTTTATTTTTTTTACATGTTGTTAGATTTATTTCATAAGGTATAATATTTAAATGGTTTTTTAGTATTTTTTCTTCAGAAGTTTACTTTTTGTTTAAGCGCTTTTTTTTGTCTGAGCTTTGTCTTTTTTTTAAGAAATAAATAACAAGTTTAAAACAAAAGTATTCTAAAAACTAAGTGCTCTCAAAAACAATTGAACTGTTTACTTTATATAATTTTTTTATTTTTTTGTAATAAAATCTGACCTTAAAAATAAAATTAAAAAACTGATTAAATGTACTATAGCTTTTATGTTCATTAACACTGTCATTGTTAAATTTATGTTTTTTGACACTTTTTATTGTTTAATGTATTAAAGAAGAATATTTTGCTTAAGCTAAGTATTTTCTAATTTCTTAGCTCATGAAAAAAAAGTATTGAGCTTATAACTTTTTAAGCTTTTTTGTTTCTTTTAAAGATTTAAATTTTTTTACCTCAAAAACTCAAACAATAAAAGTTGTAGTTGGTTTTAACCATTGATTATAAATAGGTCTCTACTTTTAACTTTTGTTTGTTTTTGTCAAACTTAAAATGTAAAAATAAAAAATAAATTAAAAAAACAACTTAATTCAACTTAAAGCTGATCTATAGATTTCTACAGTGTTCCAGTTAAAAAATACTAAAACTGTTTTGATTATTCTGAAGTAACAAACTTTTTTATAACTTGCTACTGTCACTAGAAAAGTGTTTTAGTTTTGAATTTTCAATGTAAATTATTTTTACTTTTTCACATTTAAAGTTCTTTGTTTCGATTTAAAGTGAAATAAATTGGATTATTTGTTATAAGCACTTTAAAAAGTACTTTGTTATAATATTTCTTTGTCTATGGAATAATTCAAGGTGATTTTTAAACAGTGGTACTTAAATATATTAAAATTAATAATCCATAATATGTTAAGCATATGTAATTTAATTAGCATTAGTTTATAAAACCAAGTTTTTATCACTAATAACTAAGTTGATTTGAAGTTTAGTATTGTAAAAAAAAAACTTAAGATTATAACTTTTTAGTAATAAAAATACTTAAAAGCTACTTTTAATTTAAAAAAAAAAGTTTATTTTCTGGATAGTTACAAAACAAAAGTATAAATAAAATTAGTATTTACTGTGTCTGATTTTAGTATAAGTATAATCGTTGTTATATTATTCATCAACGTTTTGATAAACAGTTAGTATGAATTGTAAAGTTTATTAAAGTTTAAGGGTAATAGATAAGTTTATTTATTTACAAGCAAAGTTTAATTGCTATATTTTTCACTAAATGTTTTTTTTTGCGGTAGTCTTAATCAAAAATGTTCATTTTAGATAAAAAATACTCATTTTTGATAAAAAATACTAATAAAAAATAAAACAAAAGCTTTTTTTTTAAACTAACTTACACTCGTTTAACCTTTACTATCTTTATCAGCGTTGAAAAAAGCTGATATTTTTTGTTTTAGAAATTTTATCTTCAAATATTCAAACTTATTTCTATTTAATTTAGGTCTTTTTATATTTTAAGTTTTTGTTTGTCACTGTCAAACTCACGTTTACTTTTAAACATCAAAACTTATATAGTAAAAACAAAAAATTAAACTAAAAAACAATTAAGTTAAACTTAAAACTGATCTAAAGAACTAAAAAAAATTGAATTAAAAAATACTGAAACTGCTTTGATTACTCTGAAGTGACAAACGTTTTCAAAATTTTCTACTGTCACTAAAAAAGTATTTTTAGTTTTGAATTTTTAATGTACATTAATTTTACTTTTTCACATTTTAAGTTCTTTGTTTCGATTTAAAGTGAAATAAATTGGATTATTTGTTATCAGCACTGTTTAAAAGTTCTTTGTTATTATATTTCTTTGTCTATAGAATAATTCAAGGTGTTTATTCAACAGTGGTACTTAAATATATTAAAATTCATAATCTATAATATGTAAAGCATATGATATTAAATTAATATTAATTCATAAACAACAAGTTATTCAATAATTAAAACTAAGTTGATTTGAAGTTTAGTATTGTAAAAACAAACTAAAAATCATAACTTTTTAGTAATAAAAAACACTTATAAGTTACTATAATTTTGAAAAATAAATTTATTTTCTGGATAGTTACAAAACAAAAGTATAAATTAAATTATATTTACTATGTCACATTTTAATATTTAATAGTCATTCTTTATATTTATATTCATCAAATTAAAAAAAAAATAGCAAGAGTTGTGAAGTTTATTAAAGTTTAAGGGTAATAGACACAGTTATGTCTTTGAAAGCAAAGTTTAATTGTTATATTTTTCATTAAATGTTTTTTTGTAGTAATCTTAATGAAAAATAACCATTTTTATTATAAAAACTTACAAAAATAAAAAAAAAGTTTTTTTTTAACTAACTTACACTCGTTTAACCTTTACTATTTTTATTAGCGTTGAAATAAGCTGATATTTTTGTTTTAGAATTTTTTACTTCAAATCTTCAAACTTACTTCTATTTAACTTAGCTTTTACTCTAAAAAACACAAGCTAACTGTCAAAGTTATTAAATTGACTGTTAAAATGAGTAAAACTGAGAGATCATGTATAGTTACTGCTAAAAAGATTGAGCTTAATCTGAGTTAAGCAAAAGTGCGATCTTTATTTATGCAGTAAAAAGCAAGTTTACACATTTGTGTTTGAATTTTACATGTAAACAAAAAAACTTCATCATCACTTTTAATTTACAGTTAATTTTACAAGATATTTGATACTAAGTTTCATATAAAGTTAACGAATTTTCTTATCTTAAATATTTAATGGTTATAAAAATGTACCTATCGTGACTGCTTGACAATGTTGTTTGACTTACATTTGATGAAACAGTACTGATGTAAACGGTTACCATGTTACATGATTTCATTAGCACAAAGAGGGTAACATGAACAAAAACTGCTTGTAGTTTTGCAAACTTATTTTTTATGAGTGCTTCGAAAATATATCAAATTGATAAGGCAAAAACATTTTTGGTTTTACATTTTTACGCGAAATGTTAAAAAAGCAAGTGTTACTTGCTGGTACAGGTATGAAGGTACAAAATTACAATTTTGGTTTGTCAAATAAGTTTTTAACAAAAAACTAGCTAACTTTAAACCACATACTTTTTTGAAAATGTGAACATTTTATTCCCTGTGGGAGATGTGTTTAAGTAAAAAGTTTTACTAAACTAGTTAAATGCAATTAAAAAACAACTTTATTGAGTTCCTTTGATAACTTTTTTTAATTTCTTGTTTGTTGATGTTTTCTATTTTTACTCTGGTTAATAAATAACATTATTTAAACATCTTGATCACAACAAAGTATAAACAAACACATCATAAAACACATCTTTAGATTTTGGATAAAAACACTTAAAATTGTATGAACTTTTAAAAATGTGATAAAAACAAGCACAAACTCTTTTTTCAAACAACCTAAACTTTATACAATTTTTATCAGCTTTTATAACATGAAATGCTGAGTTTTTGTAAAAAGAGTTAAAGCTTTAAACGACTTTGTCTTGTTAAAAATAGTCTTCAATGAAAAATAAAGCTAAGTACTAAAGAGTGCTGAATTCAAATTTACTGCTTAAGTTTCAATACTGCCTGTTGAATTAGGAAGCTTTATCAGTTTCAAGTGTTTCTTTAATATCTTGTTAACAAAAACTTGAGAGATGTACTAATTAACTTATAATGTTTTCAATACTTTCAAGTATGTGCTCATAATAAATTTTGTTAACAGGTATTATCAAGTCATATTTATTTTTTCATTTCTGTTGAAAGTTAGTTTGATTAATTATTTGATTATTTCATGTTTAAAACGAAGCTTAAGTATTCAAAACTTACTTTTTATTTTTAAAAGCGTTTCAAATGTGTTTATTATAATTACATAAACTCAATTATAGCAGTTTTTTAAGCTAAAAACGACTTAAGACAATAAAATAAAGATATTAAAGCTTTTAGAGCTGTACAAACACTTATTAAAAGTTACTTAAGTCTTTAAAAAGTAGTATTTTTTGCCAACTAGAGCTAAAGTTTAAAATGGAAAAAAATCCTGACACAAATTTAAAAAGTAGACAATTTATAACTTTAATTTGCGGAAAAAGAGTATGTAGATTTTACAGAAATGCAATACATTTTCGTATGTCAATAAAAAAAAATTCAAATCTTTATTTTTGTAAAACTTTTTTCAAAACATCAATCATCCGAGTTTATCAGGGGCATGTGGTCTTCCTTGCTGTACGATTTCTGCCTCCTGTAAACAGGATTGATCAAGCAACTCGTCACGCAGCAAACCGCCACCATGACGCAGGAAAACAGCGCGCAGCTTTTCCCGCCAAAACGCTCCAACAGAAACCTGCCCACTAGCGGGTAGATGAGGGAGAAAATGGCGGGACTGACGACGCAGAGGAGGGTAACGGATATGGAGGAGTTGGGGTAGGACACCTCGGATATCATCTCGACCAGGGAAGTGTACACCCAGCTGACCATGAAACCTGGAAATTAAGTCTCTGTTTAATCCTTTCTGGAAAAGTATTATTTAGTATTATAAACTGTTTAATTTAAACAGAAAGCTTCAAAGAGACAAAAGAGAGAGCAATAAAAATACTTTTTTTTTTAATAAAAGTTGCAAAACTAAAAACTCTAAAATAAAATGTTTCGTCTGTTAAGGTCAAACAAAGTTTATCTCAACAATTTTTTTAAACAGACCCACCTTGTAACATTGTTCCAAAATAAATCAATTTGAGAGACTTGTAAAACACCCCGGCGTAGATGGAGGCGCACGCAAGCAGCAGGAAAACCTGCCCGAAGACCACAACCCCCTTGAACCTCCTGGTGCAGTTGATCACGGGGCTACAGATGAGCGCCCCGGCGCAAAACATCACCCACGAAATCATCAGGACGAACCCGACGGTCTCGTCCAAGCTTCCATCGTCCCCAAACTCGCCGGGAAACTCCCTCAGCACCATGGAAGACAACAAAACGTTGCTGCAGCTCAGCACGGGCATGTTGGCGCCGAACAGGAGCCACACCGCGACGAACACCGGATCGCCGAAGACGCTCTTCAAAGTGGAGACGACGTGCTCCACCGAGTTGATGAAGTCCCTCGTCTTCGTCTTGTCCCTGCCCGGCCCCGTCATCCGGCGCTGCACCTCCAGCTTGTACTGGGCAAGGCTGGGTGGGTTTGAGGGCCGGTCGTGGACGACGCAGAAGGCGACGACGTTGACGAGGAGGGCGGCGAGGCCGAGGAGGATGTAGATCCGCATCCAAGTCCCTCCAAGCTGTTAGGAAGAGAAATATATTTTAAATTGTTTGTTACGGTTTTTTATTTGAAGTTTTAATAGAAAATACAAAATTAATCATGCAGTTCATTATAAGGCTGTTAACTAACCTGATTTTTTTTAACAACTTTATAGTTTTTTTTACTAGCAAAATAGAAGAAAAACTAAGGAGAAGTCTTTTAAAAGTTTTACATAACAAAAATGATAGTATCTTATTAAACTTGGATCATAACTAACAAACAAAGTGTTTTATAGTGAGTTAATTAAAAAACATAGTTTAAGTTTATATTAAAAACCGGGAAAAGTTATTTACTCTCAGACAAAGACCTGTTAAAACAATTTACTCTTAGCAAAACTAAAACCGCAGTTACAAAACACCTAACAAAAAAACCTCCATTCTTTCAGAAGTGACATCCACGTACGCGGTCGGCACGAAAGACCCGAGGGACTCCCCCAAACCCTTGGCCACCACGTGGACGGCCACCACGGCGGTCACTTCGTTCTTGCCGAACCATATGGAGGCGGTGGAGGCGGGGAGGGCCCACGACAGCACGTTGCAGGCGCCCATCAGCGCCTGGCCGGTTATGACGTAATAATAGCCGTCGGGCGAGCTCATTCCGTAGGAGGTGATGACGAAGCCGGGTATCTGCTGCAGCAGGGTCAGAACCACCAACAGTCTGTTGATTTTGTATTAATGGATTTTGTATAGATTTGTTTAAAACGATTTTTTTTAATATTTAAGGTTACAGTAAGTAGTCTGTAGTCGACAAAACTAATGCTGTTTTCAATGTTTGTACTTTTGTTGTATATATTTACTAGTACATATACCTTGATCATTATTAAAAAATATATGTTGGATACCAAAAAAAACTTTTATAGTTATTGTTTTATATTTTAATATAGGTTTATCAATGACTTTAAAGTATGTTAAATTATATCGATTTTAACTAAAAGTTTTTGAGTTTTAATAAAAACTTAGTGTTTTAAATTATTTTTTTGCTCCTGTGTTTACTAACAAATTAGCTCTCTATTAAATTAGTTAATATATGACAGTTATAAGTGTATTAGACTTTTTTTTGTATATGTTTTGTACATCATACTTAATAGTACTAGTATTTTGACTTTAAAGCAATCGTTTTAGTTTGTATTATATCAGTTATTCCTAGTTTTGTAATTGAGTTTTATTCAATTTACTTCCGTATAAACGCTAGTTTTTTAATAACTTAGTTGTGGATATAAATTTGGTTGCATGTCTATTACATGGCTAAGAAGCAAAAGTTTATATCAGCTAAATATTTTTATTTATACAACTGCAATATCTACAGACGGCAGTTGAAAGTTATTTTTTTTTTAACTATTTGCAATAATACATTTTTATCGTCGTTTAATACTCTTGCTATTGTATAAAAAAAGTAAAAAACTTGAGTTTTGGGTAACTTACGCCTTGAAAAATTTCATGAATCTATTTTAAACTTTCGATAGTTTATTTTAAATATTTTTATGCTTATATATTAATATCAATTGTATTAAAACATTTAAGTAACTTCAATAAAAAAACGTCACTGTAATGTTTGGCTTATAAACTAATCTGAATTTTTTAATCAAAGTTAGTTCACTTTGTTAAATTTAAATAACGTATAAAAAAAATCTCTATTTACATTTTACCAACTATGTAAAATAAAATTTAAAAGGCAGAATTTTTGTAATCAAACTATACTATTAATTAACCATAAGTCATAATGTTTGAGCAATTCAACTATACCTGATAACTATAGAAAATATGCAGTTAAATACAAAACGTGTTCAGTCATTTTTGATAGAAGAAGATTAACTTATATGATTTTCTAAACTACTGACACTAGTATCCCGATCATATAACAAGTTATATAAAAACGTATAAAAAAATTAAGCTTGTTGTTGTTTTTAGAGATTATAAGTTTTCAGAAGTACTACTTCAGCAATATTTTAATGGTGCTCTGTATTTTTAGTATACAGTCAAAACACAGTTGTTATCAATTTGTTCAACTACTTTTGCGTATTAATGCTAAACTAATGAAAAATTATTTTTACAATCATAGAAATTTTACATAAGTATTCAAATAAAGTAGATAGATAAAAAATTAATACAATACAAAAATAAACTTACTTTTTGATCTTTTGTTTAAGATTTCAATAAAACTTAATTTAAAACTTAACTTTAATTGTAAAATTAAATAGTACAAGACTAAAAGAAAATGTTATTACTTGTTAAAACAAAATATTATATTCAATTCCCTTATTCTAAGCAAAAAAAGATACTAAACATGTAACATAATTTGAAAAGATATTAAAATAACTAGTTTTTAAACCTGTAACCCATTTTTGTAGTAATTAGGCAAAGCAAAATTGAAAATGGAAAAAACACAACAGATTGAATGTTCACGAACCAATCAATTTTCCATGGCTCTACATCAAAATATTTTGCCAGAATCTGATTACTTGGGCCAAAACAAGACTTGTTAAAGCCTTTTAATGCAATTATTGTTGAAGATATAAACAAGATGGCCCATCTTCGTCTATAAGTTTTCGGAATAAACTCGATTTCCATACTTATATAATTTGTTAGTTGATCATGGCGTTTAACTTAAATCTGTTTCATAGACTTATTTTAAGGTAATAAATTCAAACGGTACAATGTAGAATTTTTTATGATGTAATAATTACGCTGTGTGAATTTCTGTAAAAATTATGAAAACTTTCTAGGTTTTTTAACTACACCACATACGATTTAAATTAAACCTGTTTAATATAGTTTTATTTTAAAAAAGGTAACGACAATAAATACAGCTGCCTGCTATTTTCTAACTTTGTTGAAATTTAAAAATTTAATTGCGTTAATAAGGGCATAAACAGCTTTCAAATAGGCTACATAGATTTTAGTTTGATAGTTTAAATTTGAGTGAAACCTTCTTGAACACAACAAAAATTTAAAAATATCTTATTTGACTAAAACATACATATTTAAGGTTATTTTTGTAGTGCTTGTAAACTTATAAATTTCGTTTAACTTTTACTATTTTTGAGAAACTTTATTTAAACTAATATTTATTTGAAAAAAAAAAAAAACACTAAAACCTAAACTTTGTGTAGAGAAACCAATTTAATTTAGCAGTAATACAAAGAGAAAAGAGCAACAACTAGACTTTAAATCATTCAAAAAGAATACTTTTTCGTTTAATTTGAAGTAGATAAAGTTTTTTTATACTTTACACTCTTTAAGTTTGTTTAAAACAATAAATGTTAGAATAACCTTGAACTAACATAAACAAAATGATAAAAATTATAAATAGGTAAGCATTTACTTTTACAAAGTATTTTTTACTTTTTAGATTTAAAAACAGCTAAACGGTAGAAAAAATCAAATAAAAGTTTCTATTAATAATCTAAAAATTCGAAAAAAAACACATACACATGTATTAAAAAAAGTTAAAACATATAACTATTTTAAAGTTTTTCAGAAATACATTTTTCATCTTCATAAGTTTCTTGTTTAACTCCACACATAACCTATTAAAAATATTAGGAAAAATTACAAAAAAAAGTAAAGATTTAAAGAGATTCTTTTGAAAATCGTTCAGCAAGCATTATAATCTGATAAGGTTTAACTTTTTACTTAGAATATATTTTAATATACTACAAGTATATTGTACGATTAATCAAAAAAAGATAACTTTATCTAAAAAGAACATTTTAAATATGAAGTTTACTAAAACTAAAAAGTATTAAGTTTAACAACGAGCTTTTAATTAATAAAAAAAATATTCCCGAACATACTAGTAATTTGAATATTGTTAACACAAAAAGTAGTTTATATTATTCATTAAATGATCTATTCAAAAAAGATATAGTTGTTTTGTAAACAAAGTTTTTTTGATAACTGTACTTTTTAAAGCCGTACGGTTATAAAAAACTACAAACTATTATTACCCAAAGTACTTAATTTTTTATACAAGCATGTTATGACTTTACTGCTATATTAAACTTTAACGTTATTTTCTTAAATAAGTTAACAATTAAATCTTTGAGTTTTAAAGTATGAAAGTTTAAGTTCAAGTCATTAAGTAATTTTTTAATATACTTCAGTTGTAAAATTGACATAGGTTTCAAAAGTCATTAGAGTAAAACCAGAATTTTGTACTTGTTTTATTATTGAGACAAAAGATTTTTATCAAAGTTTTAACAATAAGTTTCTTTATTTTTTGAATTATATGGCGTTGTTTTAATTAAAAAGAACAACTTAAGAAAATACGTTACCTGAAACTTGTTCATATCATATTTTATTAAATAGAACAAAAAATATCAAGTATAATATAAGACTTTAAAAGTTTTACTCAACTTTTTTTTACTTATTTTAAAAGTATTTAAAACACAAGCAATTAAGTGTTGATTATGTTTAAGATTTAATCTTGATTTTTTTTTGGTAGACCAAACTGGCTAACCTAACTTAAATACTAGCTATTTATAAAAGTTACTAGAAGCTATATTGAAATGACTTAAGTTCCCCGTAGATAGATTATAATTTTTTAAATTCCAATTTGAAACTTACTTTTTATACATAATATAAACTAAATAGAATTTTAGTATAATATTTTATACAAAATTTTCTGCAAAAATATTTTACAAATTTAAAAAAGTAGAACAAAGTTGTTATACTTACCTTTGTAATTAAAAAAGACTGGTCTTGTAGGGCTGTTATTAGTGAAAAATGATCGTGATTTTTAACGCACATTTCGTAAGTATTATTCATCTGTTCTTTTTTGACTTCCTGAATGTAAGTATTTTTTAAAAATACAAAATATTCAAAAGTACTACAAAGTAACTTACTTCAACGAAGCGTTTGTGCCACAATTTAATGGTAACTGCATCGTATTCAGTATGAACCAGAAACAATTTCATATTTTTAAACTTTTTTGTTGCTTCCGAAAGTTCCTTTGTTAAACAAATAGGACTGTTTTCCCTCGCTTCTTTTCTATAGAAGTATTTAATTTTAAGTACCACCAAAAAAGTTTTTTTTTGTAGACGGTGATTTTTTTACATAATATATACTTAACAATTATATTGCTTTAATCATAAATTTCTCATGTTCGTTTTGACAACTAATTTAAACGTTTGATATAAAAGTCGCTGAAGGCTATAACGGTTATAGAAGGTAGACGAGATGTATGTACATCCTAATTACAAAGTTCTAGTGAAATTCTTAAACTAAGATTGAATCATTTTAGCACAAGAAATGTGCATTAGGTTTATGTTGTGATGTAAGTGTCTCAGAGTATTGCTAAAATTTTACTACTGAATACCTTACATATTTTAGTGCTATAAAATTTATTTATTTTCTCATAACTTTATATCAATACATGCTTAAAAAACAAACTTTGCTGATTTGAGTTTTGAAGAAACACAACGTAAATACTTTTATTGCAAAACTTTGTAAAAAATGTATTTAACTTTTTTTTTTAATTGATACACAAACAACTTCATCTTACTCGCTCATTTTCAGTGGAACATCCACCTCAGTACCAATCAGATGCCCCAGTTCGAACACTCCGCACAACACCGTCACGTGACCGAGTTTCCCGCGCAAAAAATCACTCGTGCGTGTCGACCAATCAGAAGCGAGCAACATCGCCACCTTGTGTCCGCCCGACGAGTGACCGCTGAGGTGAACTTTGGACGTTTTATTGAAATCATTGATGATTTTATCCAATCCACAGCGGCACTGGTGGACAATGGTGCTCATTGTCGCTGAATAGGGGATTTTTTTTGTGAATATTAAAAGTTGTAACCACAATTGTTAGGCTGACTTTAAAATTTGAAAAAAAAAGTTTCTGGTTATTTTTATATAACTAGTATTTGATAAATCGTATTTGATTGAAAATAAAACGTTATAATGTTAGAATGTTCGTAGGTACAACTTATAAAACGCATGTGTGGTATTTTTAAGTATTCACAATAAAGTATGTATATATGTGTATAAATGAAATTTTTGATAGGAAAAAAACTAAGTTTAACACAGAGAATTTAATTGTTTATCATTCTTCAATTTGTGTAAAAAAGTTGACAAAAACAGTGTTATTTTTTTTCTAAACAAAACTTTATAATTCTTTATTTTGTTATAAAACATTAGTTTAGTGCACAGACGAAATTTCATATTTTATTTAAACTCTTTTTATATAGAACATAAAATAAAATTAACATTGTGACATAGATAAATGCTTATACAACATACTTGATTACAATAAGTTTTAAATTTAGTGAAGTTTAATTAAATAAAAAAACAAAATGCAATAAATTTAAAAATTGTTGCTAAATTATTTTAAACAACTTGCTAAAATTAAAATATTTGTTATGTTTTTTGTGATATTTAGCCATTATTAACCAATAAGCATCTATTTTGCAATTAGGCACATTTTAAACTAGTTTTGGTTGGTTTTAGTATTTATTAATTTCCACATCATTGATATAAACACACATTATTATAAATTTTTCAAACATAGTTGTTGTCAAAATAAAAATATTTTGTACCTAGTTTTAATAAAACATCAGCTACTGTATAAAATACATCATAACATATGTGATTTGAAAAGCCAACTAATTTGTTAACTACCTTATTTCTAAGTTTTTTTTGTTAAGTTTCAGATTAATATAGAACTTAGAACTTGTTTAGTTTTTAAAGCTTAACAAACCCTGGGGTGCATTTTGTGTTTCTAAAAACACGGTGATTTTTCCTGCATCAGTAATACTTTCCGCCAGATAGTGGTATATAGAATTGCTGCAATAAGTTTTAATGAGCGGTTACATGTACAATGTTTTTAATTTTTACAAAATATTTCAACTATAAACAGAACTAACTCCCCTTCTTGCCAATAACCGCCATGTATAAACACTACTACTTCGGTTTCTGAAAACAAAAATAAATACTTTGTAAACAGTTACAATACTTAAAACCAAGTTTAAATCTTTCAAAATTAAAAACTTTGTTTATATAAAGTTTATTTTAATAATTTGAAGTCTAAACCCAACATATTTCCAAATTTAATTCTCTATTTAAAACCGAAATTGTTTTTTTAATTCATCGAAATTTTACACCGAATTAGTTTAGTTTACCTCACCTTCATTATAGTCATCCGGGTAAAAACAGTCGTAATATTCCATGTCACTTTCTCCATACTTGACCTTCAACTCATGCTTAAATCTGAGCCTTGCCTTGTTCGAGCCTTCAACCACGACTTTCAAGAACTCGTCAATCACTTGCGTCGGCGATTTGTCATCTCTCGGGTGGTGCGAAGGCCAGTAATCTATCTGTTTGTATAAGCGAATTTATGTATATATGTTTTGTTTGTACAAGCAGTTTGATTGGTTTTTATATAAGTTGTTGAACGTGCGGTTGTATTGGTTGTTGCGAGTGTTACATGTAATATTGCGTTTATGTAAAAGTTTTTATGAAAACGAGTGTTTTCAGTTTTACTTTTAATACTTTCAGTTTACTTCTCTGTTATAGTAAGAAAAATCAAAATTTATAAATTATTCTAAAATGTTTACTGGACATACAATTTTTCTTTTAAGTCTGACAAAGCTTTTAAATCAGTTTAAAGATTTATTTTAAAATATAAGTATTACTTAAATATTTACCTTTTTAAAACAAAATAGATGTACAACTACTTAAAATTTTCCAGTTAAAAGCCAAGTTTTTTATTAAAAGTATATCGAAATCTCTACAAATTTTAAAATTATTGTTAAAAAACTTATTGAAAACAATTAATAGTATTTTTTTAACACTACAAAACAATATTTGGAATAGTAAAAACCTATTAGAGATTTAAACTAATAAGAATGTTGCACTTTCTTTTTTCTTTTATTAAACAACTTAACAAGCAACTCGCTTCTTTATAAATAGTGTATGTATTTCTCAGGCTTGACAACACTTTTAAACAAAATAAACCTTTTTATTATCCTCCATACCTATCTTATATAAGAATTTAGCTACAAAACAAATAGATATTAACAATATGTTACACAAAAGCTCTTTTTTTTTTTCGTTTTCTCTCTCAATATGAGTGTCGTAGTCAGCAGAAAACAAAAATATTAATAAAATATATTAATATGTAGCTTATAAAAAGTAGGTGATTATAAGGAGAAGTAAATATAAAGCTAAACCGTAAATATTGTTTTTTTGTATAAAACTAATAAAGATAAACTTTTATGTTAATTGGTAGTCGTTAAACAAAAAAAAAAGTGTACTGTAGATGTATGATGTTATGCTTAGAATTTAGTAAAATTGACTTATTGTAATATTTTAATTTATGAACATCTTTTGAAACAATAAACTGTTATGAGCCTAGTACATTTACAAAATTTATAATAAGTTAGTTAATTTAAGAAACTCATCACATATAACTAAAACTCTCCTAAACATAAATAAAGAAGTTTTTTTAGTCTAAAAAATATATATGAAAGAACTTGTTTTTTATTAAAGCATCAAGCTTTTATCGATAACAACTTTGAACTATTAAAAAAGAAAGCTTAAAAAATAACAAAAAGTAATTCATATAAAAACTGTGTTTTTAAATGAAAAATATCTACCTAAAAAACTCATAAGCTTAAAATAAAATTTCAGTACTAATTTTTTCTTTTAATGTCTGATTCAAAAAACAAAGCAATCGTAATCTTAAACAAAACAATATAAAATTACAAATAACTATAAGTTATAATAACCTTGAACTACTTCAGTTGTAAATATTTAAAGAATATTAAATGTAATTTGAAAACTGTTTAAAACTTTTTCTTGACTTCAGGTACATATATTGAAAATTAAACTGCGTATAAGAATGTGTGTGTTTTGACTAACTAACAAAAGAGTTCATAAACAAAAATGTTTCTAAAAATAAAAGTAGTATAGCTCTGTTAGTATAATTTTAAGAGTTGTTATATAAAAGTATTTAATATGATCAAAGTTTTTGGTTTTAATCTTGCTCCTGCTTTTAATTTTAGTACTTTGACAAGTAAATACACTCAATGAATGACTTGTAAGTGTATTTCGATATAAATTTAACTAAAACTTGTTGATAAAAGTTTGTAAACTTACTGTTATCATAAAAAAATAGATATAGGTTTATACATATTATTAGTTCAAACCACTGAATAATTTTCATTTAGGTGAGTCTAGTTGAAAACATACAAAATCACAACTTAGTAGAGCCGATTTTTTTTTTGTTAATTTTAAAGTATACTTAATCCTAAGTAAAAATAAAATTTTGTGTCGTACATCTAATAGTAAATAAACTAATAACTAAAATATTTTGTTAAACTAAATCAATTTTCATAAATATGTTACAAAATATACAAACTATGGTTTCTAAACTGTATCTACAATTGTTATATATATACACTCAAGATAGTAATTATTTAAAGTATGTGAACTGAATATGTGACTTAAAGCTATGAATAAACTGAATAATCAATTTTTCAAACAAGCACTATTCATCTTAGTTAAAATCATAGCTAATAAAATATATTACTTATAATAAAAACTGGCAAAAACCTTAAGTATGATTTAAAATTACATAAAGATATTTCACAACAATTGCTTACTAACAAAGTAAAATCTTAATCTACTTGCTTTACTTCTAAATACAACTCTAGTTTACTTTATAAAATTTAAAAGTTTGATTATTCTTTTTCTTTAACTATTTGTTTTTTATAATTTTTAAACTTTAAAAGTAAGTTAAGAAATAACTGAATACAATTACGTTCATGTAGATATTATATTTTTATTATTAACTGTGATATACAATACAATAAGTTTATTTCTTATGGGAAGTATTTACTAATAAATAAATTTGTAATCGTTTTTTCTACTTACAACGAAATAAACATTTATTATTCTTAGTAACTGCATAAATGTAACTCTATGGTGTATACTAGTCTTGATTTTTGTATCAATAAAAAAATAAAGCTAAAACGAAAAGAAACATTCCTAAAATAGAACAAAAAAAGCTTTAAAAGAGGACATAAAAACTTTAAAAAAATTCTATGTCTTTTTAAATAATTTACTGTTAGTAACATTCTCAATAACAAATCGGTTTTGTTTTCTTAAGCGTTTTTTAAGTACGAGAAAAAAATGCAACAAAAAGTTTTTATATCTGGTACTTATTTTTATTAAGATAGTAACTAGATCAAATTTTTACGAATTATCTGTTATTAGAAAGTTAACTTAGATAAAAAATATTTTAGCATTAATAATAAAAACGATTTGCGAATTAATTTTTTTTTTTTAACTGACAGTAATAGTGTTATGAAAATTTATTTTTCAAATCGTTATATGATTTACTTATGATACTTAGAGCTATGTAAGATAAATGTAACATAAACTAGATACAAAATTAACAAGAATTGTTTTTACTTTGTGTTAAATAGTAAATACATACTCATTATAAGCATTGCAGTTTGAATTTATTAAGTTGTAATAAGTAATTAACACTTTGTTTTACGTAGTAAAGCTATTACTATAGCTATAATTTATTATTAATGCTTATAAAGTGAAATGAAAAATTATCATACATTGTATCAGCTATTATTTTTTAATCTATTTTGGCTTAAATTTGTAAACACACATATCCATCTTTTGCTCTTCTATTCTTTATTTGCAGTACTTATTATTTTACAGAACTCCGTGGAACCTTGTTAATCTTTCAACACAAAGAAATAAATTTCTGTAAAATAAAGAAAGCATTATTGTTGTTAATATTGTACATTTCAACAAACTTATTTTGTTAGAATCAGTATAAACAAACTTTTAGCATTTTTTTGTGAATATTATTGTTTTAGCTATCTGTATGCATATAACAATTTATTTTATCAATTCAATTACAAATTTTTAATCTTTGAAAAACACATGTGTTTAAAAACGAATATCTTTTGTAATTGAACTTTTTAAAATTTTAAATACATGTAGAATGACATAAAAAGCAAATGACAAAAACTAAATTAGATCTTTTCAATCAAAACAATTCGAAACAAATTTATATATATTATATTTCATAATTTTATAAAATGATAATTAAGAAATATAGTATAGTTAGATAGTGGAAAAAGAATAAATGTTAATATCACTTTTATTTATACAGTTTCCAAGTATTTTCTTCCTTGATACCTAAAAAAAGAACAGTTTTGTCAGACTTCTAGGTTTTACAGTTAAAAATACTTGATTAAAACAAATATTAAATATTGTTTTACAGTAAAAACAGATACAGTAACGTTTCTTACTTAGCGAGAAATTATATTTTTTTAAATTTATATGTTAAGTTTCAAGTAAAAGTTTAAATATTATATCTAATTTGTTTCTATAAATTATCATTTTATAATAATACTTACATTTCTTTTAGGTCGTTTTATATGAGGCAGCTGTTAAATTATATAGTCATTTTATTACTGAGGTATCATTAACAAGCTAAATTTAATTTTGTAAGTTTTTTTTCCAAACCAAATAGTAGCTTTAAAATAACTTTCTATGGCTTATTCATTTTAAGTATAGCAATGCGAACAAAAAGTTTTTGTTTTTAGACATAAACAATTTACTTATAGTTAAACGTTTTGTAAGCACTTAACAACACTTCGATCAGATAAAATGTTGTTTTAAGTTTATATATTGTTATATTTACAATATGGAATCATGAATAATCTTCTATGTTTTGCATAACCATCAGTTACATTTGTAACTGTAAACATGTTAAAGATTAAAGAAAAAAAATTAACAGCTTTAGTTTAGAAAAACAATGAGCTAAAAAGTTTAAAACTTAGTTATAGATACAAGGCGTGTGTAGTAGAAAAAATATTAAGGTTAAAATGATATGTTCTATTACCAAGGGTATAAGTATTTTTATTGGAGGTTATAGCGAGACTATAAGTTTGCAATGTCAAAGCTAAGAATTTAAAATTTAAAACTATGGATTTAAGGTATAAGATAAGTCTTTAAGCTCTATGGGTTTAAATGTTAAAATGGTTGTTATAAAAGTTAGGGAAATATAATCAAGACTAAGTTGACCTTGCAAAAGTGACAACTGTTTCCATCCAGAAGTTCGGCTTTAACTACCTTCGAATGTAGTACATTGTTTATGAAAAGATAGAAAAAAGCGCTGAACTTAACTTTTATGGGCTTGTTTAAAAAAAAAACAAAGGAAACGATTTAAAGAACTTGTTTGTTTTTTAGTTGTAACTAACTCATTTCAAAACTTTTGTACACTGTCATAATATTTTTTATTAACACAACTTAACGATTTATAAATAAAATTTAAAGCTTAATTTTAAAATCAAAGTTTCAATAAAAAAAGCAAGTTTAAGTTTTTATAAAGTAGTCATACATTTTTACAACAAAATTTCATAGTTTTGTGTAGCTTATAAATAGAGAAAAACCACCAAACTGTTAGTTTAATATTCTGCTATATGTTTTATAAGTCTGTTCTTTATAAGTTTTATTTCATTTAATTATTTTTTTCACTTGAAAAATTTTACAATCTATTCTTTTAAACTCTATTATACTTCAATATTAATAAAGAAATTACCTTTTTATCAGTCTAAAATATGTCTGTTTTCGTTTAATGAAAACAATAACGGTTTATCAAAACATTTCATAATGTATACTGGCGATATAAGTAACTTATGTTTTAATTTTTTGTTTTGTGACTAATTGATCACAAAAATCCCTTTCATAATATTCTTTTAGTATCTTAAAAACAAGTCTGTCAAAGGTAAAGTCGTCTACTATATGTTATAAAATGATTACTTGTTTTGTTTTTGTTTTCAAATTTAAATTGCTTTTAAAACAGGAAGTTATTTCAAAGAAAAATTTTTAGACGTAAAAAGTAATTAAGATAATCAATGACTTTGTTTATTAGTTTACAGTTTATAAAGCAATTAGTTTTTGTGCTAAGCACAAATAAAACAAGAGTTCGTATAAAGAACACTATATTTACAATGGGAAAGTAAGTTGATTAAGTTGTAGTTTTTAAGCATTATAATCTTTATATGTATTTGCTGTTATTCTCAAAACTAGTAATTTTCTAAGTTTAAAAATTTGATTGCAACTTACTTATCGTTTGAATTATTTATTTAATGCTTTACTTTAGTATTAAAGTTTAATATTTCGTTTTACAGCTTTTTGTCTAGAACATCATTTCAAACGGATTTAAACAACCACGCTAATCAACTATATCAAAATGAGTTTAGGTTAGACAACGTCCAAATTATAAACTGAGTTTTTAAAAATAATTCGTTCAGTTTAGACATTAGTTTGATTTTTAATTATTATCTCAAACCTCAAACATATTAAAATGTTGTAGTTATTTTTTCAAAATTCAAACTTTTATTATTTTTGTTTTATACCTGATGGTATTTATTTATATAAAAAAATGTTTTAAAATAGACCTTTATTATTAATACTAAGCTTAATAGTAATTATTTTCTTAGACTTTAACTTTTATTATTTTAAGACTTTGTTTCTACTTGTAGCTCAATGCAAGTCTTATAAAAATCAAATTTTTAACATAGAAATTAATTATTTTCATAAACTTAATAAAGTGTTAGATGTTTTTTTTTATTTATAATAATGATATTCTGTTTCTAATTTTGTTATTAACAAAAGGTACCAAGACATGGATAAAAACTTCAATGGAATTGGCTTCAAACCTGCTTTTGATTACCATGGAAATCAACTTAACTCAAACATTTTGAGGTTAATTTACTTGTTCTCTCAAAAACACAGCTTTTCATTTTCTTAATTCACAAACTTAATATTTTTTCTTAAGTTAATAAAGTAGCTCACACAAAATTAGTTGCACACGAATTTTCAGCAACCTAACACTAGTTTTTAAACTTCAACCAATAATTCTTAACGTCTTATGTAAAGCTTCAAAATTTAATCCTAAGCTAACATATCTAAACTTTATTTTTAGGATTATAACCTCTTTGTACGAATAAAAAATAGAAAAAAAAACTGTGTTTCTTACAAATTAAGTTTTCAAAGTCTTGTTTGTGAACAGCAGTTTGTGACAACAAAAAAGTAGTAACATTTTTGTATCATAATTTATATCATACAGAAAACTTTTGTTAATGACTATAACATTTTAAAACTCAGGGAAAACTTGATCTGATGGTTTATAAAAACATTAGATACTTAAAAAATTGTTATAAATCCTAATTTTGTATTTATAAACATACGCTTTTTGTATGAAACTCTACTTATATTGCATGCAAAAATAATAAAAATGTAGAGTAAGACATAAAACTAAGTTTTATGCAATTTTTATATGTCTAAATAAACATAAATGTTAAAATAATAATATAACTTTTATTAGCATTAAAAACATTTAAATGGCAATGGATTGAGTAGAAAACTTTATATATGTAAGTGGGCAAAAATTTAATTTTTTAAATATATTTTAATTTATAAACTACAAAGTGTATTAAACAATCAAAAATTTCTGTATTACTTTAAAATCATGTTTATAACATTAATTAAGTAATATTTACATAGAAAATTTATAATAAACAACACTCTTCTTTTTGTAGGCATCATCAAAGAAAATATCAGGAAAAAGTATAAAAGACTTTCCAAATTTATTTCTACTTCAATTATACATCTACTTTAATTATTATGTATTACACAACATTATAAGTTTTAAGGCATGAACATTTATAACTCTGTAATAAAAGTTTTAAAATTAAGTAGTTTTTATTTCATTAATCTACTTTTTTTTTTAAAGAATTTCGTAAATTTTAAATCAATCAAAGTTTAAAACACAAATACACTATTTTTTTAAATTCCCCTATTTTCAAACAGTTAAGTTTTATAAATGGTATAGATCTTTATGTATAGTATTCAAAGTGGTTTTAGTTTATCTTTTAGAATAATAAAACTAAAACGGCTAATGTTAAAACAGTATTTTTTTTTACTTTTAATTTTTGTTAAAGCAATAAAACTTCACATATAATAAAGTTTTTGTAACTTTTGACTAAAATGTTTCTATAGAAAAAACGTATTTAATCAAGAATCGTTTTATGAAAAACAGCAATAAGATGTAAAACTAAATCAAAATATTTTTCTTATCAAATGTTCTTTTATTAGGTATTGTTAGTCTGTTCGAACTGTTGATTATCAATGTTAAACTAACAGCGTTCAACTAGTATTATTTTCTTTATTTCAAACTTATATATATTTTTTATAACCACCATATTCAATGTGAAAGTATAGTTTGAATGTTCAGCAACATTTCTGAGCTTACTAGATCGAGTGTATTGTTTTTGTTACTATTTTACAAACGAAAAAATAAGTGATTTGCAGAATCGTACCAAGCTATGTGCCTGGTATTGTACAAACAAAAACTGTGAGCCGTACGTTGCCCCATGCTCTTCTGTTTAACGAGCACAAATATTTAAAACTTTGAAATTTGCTACAGTAAACAACTATCTGACCTTTTATATAACTTTATTATTAATAAAATATTATTCAAACAGGAAATTAAGGCTTCGAGTTGAAACAAAAAAAAATCCTGTAGTAATACGTACTTATGATTCAATAAATGTCTAAGTTAATACTTTAAAAATTTGCACATTTATTTTTAGAATTTTACTTTTATTAACTGGTATAAGGACTACAAACTCGATAACTACACTTAAACTGTTTAAAAATTCAAACTAAGTTGGTTAATTATTTGATGCGAACCTGTATTAACTTAGATAAGTTTAGTATTCAAATTTTAGTAGATAAATTTAATCTTAAAGTTTAGTTTTTAAACTAAAAGTTGACACATAAAATAACAAGGAAAACATTAAATTTATATAAAATTTTATTTAGATTGACAAAAAACAGATAAATACTTTGTTTTATTTTTACAACTTTAACTTATCTATAAATGAAATAGTTTTAAAACTAAATTTAGTTGTGTTTGTTTGAACGTCACAAAACATTATCTCAACAGACAATACAAGTTGATAGATCAACAAACACTTATATTAAAAATTACTTGTAATCTGAAGGAAAATGCATTAACTTTTCATAAAGCTTAATTTTTGTGAATTATAAAACGAAACTAAATAGAGTTTTTTTAATAGGTGAATACAAAAATTGATAAAATAAAAAAGTAAACTAGTTTTATAGCACCTTATCTTTTTAACATTGGTTAAAATTTAAGACTTGAAATAAAAAAAGCATTTAAACTAAAAGCACTCGTTAAATATTTAAAACTTAATTTAACTAAACACAAATTTAAACTGACGTAATTGAAAGTTTTAATTTATTTTATACATTTCCTATCAATAGTAATTGAAGTAATCATAAAATGAGTAAAAGATATCCTTTTAAAAGATATATTTTTCATACAAAATTATCAAAAACTATAAACATCTAAAACTTGTTTAAAGCAGACAAAACAAAATTTTAAGAAATTATTTTGTAAAATCATTATATTTGTATTTCCTACTGAAGACAATCACAGAGTCACAAAAAGGACTAAAAATCTTAAACATCCTACTTAATCTTACTGAGCATCCGTCTTCAAATTCTCAGCATCCTGTTGAGGATCTTCCAAATTTTTCTGAAGATCCTCAACGTCGATCCCAACTTCTTCGTGCGAACTCGACAGCGCCACCTTGGTGAATATTTCTCCCTTCACCAACTTCCGGTTCTTCTGCATCAGCATCCGTTCCACTTCGGTGACCACGTGACGTATGTTGGCCGCAATGTGCTCGTCCGATTGGTTTATCTGAAACACGTTGATAAATACCGTTATTTTATTGGCTGATCTGAACATTTTTGATTAGAAGTAACTTGTTAAATAAAGTATTTAAACTTTTTTAAACTCAAAATTTTAACAATAATCTGGTTCAATGTTGTATATAGTTATAAGAAGGATAAAGTACTTTGAATTGCTATAAAAGTGGATAAGCTTTAGGTCAGGGTTCCCCAAAGTTGGCCGCATAAAAGGGGTCAAGGGGAGAATGAGTAGTAAAGGGGTCATAGGGGGCCTGTGATGTCATAATTTAAGACTTACACTAGATATTCTGGAGTTGATGATGAAAAGCCAAAAAAAAAAGGTAATGGTAGTTTTTTGAGTAATCTTGTTGGGGGCCATAGTTTTTTATAATTTCTGTTTAGGGGGCCTTTTAAAAAACGTTTGGGAAATCATGCTTTAGATCAGGGTTTCCCAAACTTTTTTTGAGAAATTAAAAAAGCCATGGCCCCCTTTAACAAGATAACTCATAAACTACCATAAAAAAACACCTAAGACCTTTTTTTTTGCTCTTCATCTGCAACTCGAGAATATCTAGATTAAGTTTAAATTATGACCTCATGGCCCCCTTGTGGCTCCTTTACTGCTCATGGCCCACTTTGGGAAACCCTGCTTTTAAACCATTTTTAATAACATCTAAAAACTATAGAAGACTTTACAAACATAACCTGAAAAATATGCAACATTTAGTGTTATTTTTTATATATACCAGAATTTTTAATCAAACCTACGAGCTCATCAAAACCCACCCGCCCTTTTACAGTGCAGCCTTGCGTTTATATATTAATTAAAACAAACACTGACGATTTGACTTTAGCTCAGATGGCATTCAAACGCAGACAAGAAAAATAAACAACATTAAAAGCTTTAAAATATTAAAAATTAAATTTATTAAACTTTAAATTAAATAAACTTTATCAAAACCCACCCTTCCAACTTTCACAGTGCAGCTTCTCCCGTCCCCGCCGAAATTGTCAATCTGAACCCCGGATGTGAGCTCCCTCAGCTTCGCCATCAGCTCGCCTTCCTCGTGAACACCGAACTGCCGGGTGGGCAGGTGGTTCCCCAGCTTCAACTTCAACTCCTTGTGATTGGACAACGTCTTGCTGTACGCTTGGGTGCACATGTAGGCGTCGCACTCTACGATGCCGTTCAACACCTGTAGATGAGTTATTTATTAACTAAGAAACAAAAAGTTTTATTATATCCGGAGTTTTTATTTTTAATAAAACTCGAATTTTTTTTTAATGTACCATTTAGCACATTTGTTCCTAGGTGTGTTTGAGGAGATGGTAGTAATTAATGAAATATAATAATGATAACCAAATGAATATAATATTGAAAACAACAAGTGTACAAATATGAAAAATTAAATAGTGTTAGTGATATCTTTTTAAATATTATATATATAGTTATTTGTCTTAACTTAAAAGGTTGCTCAATTTACTGAAATGTAAAGAGCTTATTTAAATAAAGATGTAGAAGTTAAATATTTTATTTGCAACCAGATTTCGGTGACAAAAAATGCGACCTTTTTAAGTAAAATAAAAACAACTTTCATTATTTTATTTTATTTGAAAAGGTGGCATTTTTTGTCACCGAAACCTGGATGTAAATAAAATATTTAACTTGTATATCTTTATTTAATTATTAGTTATAAAACAGTTCAATACCTGTGTGTGATTTTATTTAGTTATAACAGTTCAGCACTTTAGTGTGAGTGTTATTAAAAAAGTGAAAGCCTTAATGTGACTCTGTTAGGGTGTAAAGTGTTAATTTTTTGTAAACCTAGCAGTAGTGAATGCTGTATGGTACTTTTATTAACGCATTAAGTGCAAAATTATCAGAATTTTTATGAAGGTTTTAGTATGGGGTTTTAATATTGTAAAAAAAATATAGTTTTTTGCGATTTAAATAATAAGGAAAAAAAGAATGAACTGTTAATTCACACCATTTATATTTTCAACTTAACTTGAAGACTACATTTTGTGTACCACCAAGCATAGTTGCTATAGTTTTAGAGTTTGTAAATATAGCGGTTGTGAATTTATATGCTTTCTGACATATTAATTGATAATCTTGATGAGTTAGTTTTAGAATGAAGTTGTTTTTAATATCAAAAGTTAAAATAAACTTTAACAAAAGTCTGCAAAAATTGTACAAAAAATATAAAATACTTTTCTTAAGAGTTTAAAAACAGTACAAAATTGCATGAGGGGACAAAATTGCACGAAGATACTTCTGCACGAGGGGATAAAATTGCTTGAAGATAATTTTGCACGAAGGATCACTTTTGCTAAAATAAAAACTTGTCGAACTAGTATGATACTTTTGGTAGGTAAATTATTATTTCTGCAAACCTTTACTTAATTAACAAAAACACGAAAAACACCAATGGAAAAATTGAGTTAGTTAAAAACCATTTATCTCTAAACAAACTTTTTCGTGAATAAAATACATAATATCAGGGTTTCCAAAAGTTTTTAACAAATTTTCTCTAGGTTTTCAAATTTTCCTCCAGCTTTTTAAAAATACACATTTTTAGGTCTATTTTTAATTTAAAGTTAAGTTTTAACGTGAGAAACTGTGTTAAATAGTATAAATACATTGAAAAGATACTGTAAAGCTGCATTAGTGTGTTTTTAATAAAAAATAATTTTTGATGATGACAATTTTTTTTTATCTACATGACAATTGTATTAAATCGAAATTTTATTACTTAACACGTAAATTGTAAAAAAATTACAGGTTTTTCCAGATTTTTTTTTTCAAATTTCTAAAATTCCAAGTTTTTTAGCCTTAATTGTCAAATTCCGGGTTTCCAGGTTTTTTGGCAACCCTGTAATATGGGAACGGGTCTAAATTGCACGAGTGCACAAAGCCAAATTTGCATGCACGAAGGCACAAAATTGCACGAGGGAACAAAACTGCACGAAAACGATTTTGCACCAAGGGTCAATTTTGCACGACTTACATATTTGCAATGGAGAAAAAAAAATAAACAGAAAAAAAACAAAAAATATTAAAAAAAAAAGAGAGTTACTGACCGAGGGTAAGGTTAAGGGTGATAGTAAATATAAAATAAGAAAATAAGTAATAAAAATTATTAATTTAAAAAAAAAATTAAAAAAAAAAGTCAAAAACAAAAAGCTACTGACCGAGGGTAAGGGTTAACAGTGATAGTAGAAAAAATAATTAAAATACAAAATAATAATAAAAAGAAAAAAAACTAAAAAACAAAATAAATAAAAGAAATAAATAATTTACCGACCGAGGGTAAGGGGTAACAATGATAGTAAAACAATAAAAAAAGTAATAATTACTTATAATTATAAATTTATAACTACTATTATAATAATAGTTAAAAAAATAAATCAATAAAAATTTTATCTGTGCAAAATTGTCTGCTCGTGCAAAAGTGACCCTTCGTGCAATTTTGTGCACACGTGCAAATTTGAATGCTACCCCTGTAATATTGTCAAAAACACGAACTTGTCTGGTGAGTATGATGCTGCCGGCTGCGAACGCTCCGTTCTTCATCGCTTCATCTTCAACGGTCTGCTGATCGGTGAACACGGCAACTTTTGGTGTCGAGTTGAAGTCGTGCGGCACCTCGGTCGTTTGCAGGAACCTCGGTTGGCCAGCACTCTGTTTGTATTATGATAAGTTAAATATATTTTATAATTTTTTTATGTTAGCCTTTTATTTATTTGAATCTTGCGTTGTTTTCAGAAACATCAGCTTGCCATTACTCTGTTTAGTTTGTTAGTTTTTGTATTTTAGAAATGTAAATAATAATAATATAAATGCATAGTTGAATTCGTGTTAAATACTGAATAGGTATTTTAAACTTGCTAATTAAGAAACAGTATCTTTAATTTATTGATATTTAGTAAAATAAAATCTAAAATTTGGTAGAAACATTGATTGACCGCTGTTCTGTTTAATTAGGCGTTTAATTTTAGAAAGAAAAAAAAATATTAGCCTCTAAAAGAAAGGTTATGTTAAGGGTAAAGTGGATTCAACCTTTTTTACTTGCTGATGTTGTTTTGTAAAATTATAAAATTGTAATTTATAATATCAGATACTTTTTACCACTTACTAACATTCAAATCAACTTTTGAGATACAAGTTATGAAAGTTTGTGAGTCCAATAGGCATATCATGAATAGGAAGAAGCAAAAAAGACTCCTTACTTATATTTATATAACTTACATTCTATTTTTACCTATAGATCGCTAACTACCACTTTTAGGTTTTTATATCCAAAATTTTCACTTAACAACATTTAAAAAGTTCCAAGTTGTAACTTATTTTAAACTACTTAAGGAATGCTTTCTAAAAAGTTGAAGTCTCTAAGAAAAAAAATAATCTTATCAAAATATAACTAGTTTTGTAAAAAGTTTCTGAAGGAAAACCTACAGAGCGCAATTTTTATTGTAACTTTATTAAAAATTATACAAAATACTGAAAAAACTGTCCATAGACTATAGTCTTGTTTTTGAGCTAAAGGCTTTTAATTTATGAAAGATTCTTTAAATAGTTTTCTTTAATATTTCAAACCTTTATAACTAAAAACAAAAAGTTATACAAATGATGTTTGTTTTTTCAAAATCTAAAATCTTTCTTTGGTAAGATAATTTAAAATCAGAAGTTAATTTAATGTAAAAATTTATAGAAGATTTGTTAAAAATTTAAAAGAAAGAAATGTTTTGCCTTAGTAGTTCACATTTCCATAAGAGTCTACTTAACTCACAAACTTTGATACCTGATTTATATTAAAGAGCTTTAGTTTTATTTAGCATTTAATAGGTGTCATACCTAAGTTTAGACTCTAAAAACTAAGATCAACTTTTACAAAACAATATAAACCGGTCTATGGTCTTAACTACGTTCAAAATAAAAAAATTTACAAAGTATATATACAAACAGAAGTAGTAAATTACATTATACTGTATAACAGGGTTGTTATGCTTGAAGGTAAATTTTACTATAACAAAACAAATAGATTTTTCATAACTTCTAGATAAGTTTACAAAACTTAAAAGACACGGCAAAACATTAGCTTTGCTTTTTATAAAATATATTTGAATTTAATTTGTTATTTAAACATAAAATAAACAGAAGAACTCTAGTCAAAAACAACTCTAGCCCAAAACCTGCTAATATACAGACAAAATATCAACAGCAGACCTGCTTCTTTTTCTTCTTGCCACCTTGAGACAGGCTCTTGAAATCGATCTTCAAGTTGACGATGGAGCCCTCGTCGGCGAAATCCAACAATGCATACTTCTTCACCCTGCTGATGCAAGTCATGAGATCCAGCTCCTGCTGCTTGTAGTCGCTCACGATGTACACGTCATCCACCGGAAGCGCGTCATCAGCTTGCTTCTTCTTAGGCTCGTACACCGGCTTCGGCTTCTTGAACTGCGGGCGACTGTTAGTAAATGCGTTTGTTTTTGCCAAGAACTTTTATTTTTATCGCTTCATAGAAGTTTTCAACAAATGGCAAGAAAATAGAGCTTTAATTTTCTTAAATTGTAGACATTAAATACAATTGTGATACAAATTCATCGTGGGCGACTGTTTAAAGGTACATTTGTTTTATTCCAAAAACTTTTATTTCTATTGCTTTATTGAAATGCTCCCACGTGTGGCCACAATTAAAATTTTTCATAAATGGTAGACTGTAAACACAAAGTAATAAACAATGAACTTCACCGCACGACCAATGACAACAGCATCCGAGACAACCTACGCCCGATTTCGTCCTTTTAAAACTCATTGGGCAGCCATAGTCGCGATAAGCCGCTGTTTTGATCTTAACCAAGCGGGCTTAAGAGCATATGCACTGAAGCAACCGTTTATGGGTAAAGTCCGATATATAGAAAAGTGATACAGATTTATTTTATTTATGTGGTAAAAACAAAATTAATTGATTTGTCAAATAATTATGCGAGGAACTATGAAGCTACGATGTCTGTGCAATCACACTACTGTTTATAAAAATTTTTTGTTTTTTAATGTTTCTGTTTTGTTTGACTCAAGTATCTATGAATTTATTTAATGACTTTAATGCTCAAGTATTCCGGAATTAAATAAAAAATAACAAAAGTATTAAGTTTTTAAAGTAGCTCAATATCAATAAAAAAACACTATTGTACTTTATATGCATTACAAACATGGTTATAGTCACTGAAGCACAAAAACACTTTTCAGTTTCAAGTGTGTTACACAATAAATAACAAACATTCTATAATTTTAACACAAATGTATAAATTTCTAAAATTACACTGATATCAATACAGCTCTTGTAAAAAAATTCAATTAAAAAACACTCTGCAAGCATTAAGTCTGGGCAACATTTTCAGTCAGCGGGTCAACTTGAAAATATTAAGTCTTTGATGGTCCAGAGAATTTTTGTCTTAAACAAAAATTCACCAAAGTTACTAAATTTAAACCAAATACAAAATTCTATATGATTATTTTTACAATATCTAGCGTAGTTTTCAAACCTACGTAGTTTAAAAATTGTACCAAAATCCTTTTTGTTTTGTTTTTTTTTAGTTTTCTTTTAATTTTGAAAACTAACCAAAAATATACTCTTGTTTTAGCTAATGACAACAACATTTTAGAAAATATTTCTTAGTGTATTTTAAATAAATAATAAGTTTGATTTTTTTATAAAAAAGAACATTTAGAAAAAATGTTATACTTTTATGAAAAAAAGTAAGTCAAAAAACTTTCTCAAGTTAATTAACAAACTATTAGTAACAAACTAATTTAAAAACTTATTTAAAAAAAGATGATAAACTTTAGTGAAAAGTTTTTTTTGCCTTTTTAGGTTGCATGCTCCATAAGGAAATTATGAGACTCTCAACGAGGACGGGTCAAATATGCACAAAGACATTTTTGCATGAAGGGACAACTTTGTACATAGACACTTTTGCATGCAGGGACAACTTTGCACATAGACACTTTTGTATTAAGGGACAATTTTGCACAAAGGGTCAATTTTGCACAAGATCAAAAAATAACATTATATATAAACAAATAAAACATTACCATTCAAGGGTAAGGCTTGGGCGTAACAATGATAGTAAAAAATATCAAAATTCTAAAAGAAAACATAAAAAACAAAGTAAATAAATAGAAAACAAAAATAAAACTAATAAGAAAATAAAAAACCGACAAAGAATAAGGGTTAGGGGTAACAGTGATAGTAAAAAAAAAATGCAGCTAAATGTTTTTAAGTGGCAAAACGATTGTGATAGCTAAAATAAAACTGTACAAAATAACATCAACTTGTACAAAAACAAGTGGAGCCATATGCCTTAAGGTAGCTAGCTTTGGAAACACTAAAATAAAAGCTTATTAATGACTCAAAATAAACAAAGTTATCATAAACATATATAAGTACACATTCTCACAATTCAACTTTTTTAAATATTTAATTTGTTCAACAAAAAATAAAGTTATTTGTCGTAACTAAAGAAAATGCTCGATTTAGTGAAAAGCAAAGAGCTTGTTTAGGTAGAGTTCGATTACAGCAAAAAATATGAAACACTACTTACACAAACATAAAGTTTTGTTTACAACTTCTCATATAATTAATAACATACTTCAGGATTTGTTTTGTATTGTTAATTACAAATATAAAAATACGTTAACTAAGACCATAGAGGAGAAAGGCATTTTTTTACAGGTTTGAGTTATTTTCAAAATAATTAACCTTTTTTTTACATAAAGCTTTTAGTGGTTTTTCTTTAAAATAAAAGTTCTAAAAAATTTTAGGGATGAAAAAAGTGTAAAATTGGAAAGTTTTCAATAGGCTTATTATGGAAAAACCAAAAATAAAATTAAATCATTATAAACTATCTTCTCTAACAGTTTATGAGCAAACAATCTCAAGTCAAATTTTCTTAGTCTAATTTTAACTAAAAAACTATTGTCGGAAATCTTTTAATTTTAAGTAATATTTTTATTTAATGAAAAAACAACCACTATTTACTTTGCGCATAAATTTTTTTTTAATTATTACAATCTGATTTCTTCTCACAATTCAAGAAACAATTTCTGAAAATTTTAGATTGATTTCTTAAAATGAAAGAAAAGAACAAATCTGACATTCTTAAACTTCTACATTGGTTCGTATTTAATTTACTAACTGAATCTATGAAGTTAATTAAAATAGTACGCTCAATCATAAGTATTTTACTCATTTTTTTTCCGCTTCTAAAAAAGGCTGATGTTATTTTTGTAAATAAATGTTGGATCCCCACATGGCTTTTAAAAAATGTAAATATTTAAATGTTTCATTTTCAATTCGACCATTTGCAAGAATTGCTAATTATAATCATTAATTTCAAAAATGTGTTAATAATTACTTATACTCAGTATGACACCAAAAGTAAGTTATTCTTTTAGAAATATAAAAATATTATATTCATTACAGCCAATATTTTTCATAACAATTAGAAATTCAACTGCTTTAAAATTTTTAATTAAGGAAAACTGTGTAAGCATTTCTAAATATTGGAATTATTTAACTTGAAATAATAATTACTTTATAAACATAGGAGAAATTTATCAAATAGTCTATTGTTTTGACAATTTTATATACAATTTAAACTGACAATAATGAAGTTGCAAAAGGGTACTGTACAGTGTACGGATGTTTTTGTATAAGCCAAACAACATAGAATTTCAAGATTTGTTTAAAAAATTTGAATAACATTCAAGAAATTTCATAAAGTATCATTTTTCTAAAAGTTTAAAATATTCACCTCAGCTTAGAACTAACTACTCAACTAACAATGTAGCTTGTTTTATGCATAAATATTCAGTGTTGCCACTCTCTGAGTCTAAAAACTATCCTAAATAACCTCAAATAGTTTTGAGTCATGCTGAACTTTTTAGATCTTTAAACAAAAAATAAACAAACTTTTTTTGAATCATTAAAAATTGAGTTTTTGAACAAAATTGGTAACAAAATATCAAAGTATTAAAATTAGAACAACTAAATCTCATTCAAGAACTATAAAAAATCTTGATTGAGATTTTCAACAAATTTTAACTGTCCTGCGTTATCCTGAGTGTGTGGCAACCCTGTAATATTGATCAAAACTAAAAAAATGGTTATGTACAGTAACCTCTTGCAAATTTACGCACCTTGTGTCAACAGCAAAAGCAAATAAGAAAACATAACTACTACATTTACAGGAATTGTTCCTCCCATTATTTAGAAAAAACTATTGTAAGAATTACAACTTTTCCAAAAAGTTGTTTTTTATACTTTTAGATATTTTTTTTGATAATATGTTATTTTGAAATTTTAAAATGCAAATTCTTAAGTAAACGCGAGTGTGTAACCAAACAAGTTTGTAGATTCACAATAGGTTACTGCAATTAGTTACTGCATAGACCAGCTTTTAACAACACGTAAGATTTGATGCTCAAAGCTGTAGGTCATTAATAAAAATTGATTTACTTGGTTTTTCTATTTCTTCTAGATAGAATTAATTTACCATTTTGAAATAAAATAAATATTACATACACATTAAAGTTGAACTAATTCCATTCATTAAATAAGTCTACAAATTAAAGAAACAGTTTAATCTCATTACCTAATTTAAGAATATTAAAAACTGTATTAACAAAGTAATCTAACTATCAAAAAACAATAAAAATTTTGTTTTTAAAGTTTGTGTTATTAAACCATACTAAACTTTAATAATATTAATAGCAACTGGTTAATTTACTTTTTACATATACTTTATCTAAATGTTAGAAAATATTTTTATCTAAACAATGTTTATCGTTCTATTCAACAGTTTTTCCCAAAATGAGTACAATTTATGACAGTAAGTAGTGTTGGTAAAAACAACTTTCTGTGCACAAAAATGTCAATGATCAAAGTAGAACTTTTCATAAAGTTGTATAATGACTTTCATTAATGTTACAATATAATATTAATACTGACCCTTTTACTTAAAATTTTAATTTACAAATTTGAGCCAAACAACTAAAGAATAATTACAATTAATACTTAAACTCTAAAAAATTTAAAAACAACAAAACACCAAAACCTACCCTTGAGACCAGTCAACGAGATACTGCATAATTTTTTATTATCATAACTGTATATGTATATATATGTGTGTGACAAAATACAAAAGTATTATAACTTTTTCGTTATACTGACCAGGAGACCAGATGAAACAAAGCATTTATATTAAATTGTAATTAATAAACTTAAACTAAACAACTAAAGAAAAACTGCAACTAATGCTAAAACATCTTAAAAATTTTTAAATATGATTTATTACACAACTGACCCCTGAGACCAATCAACCTTCACTTTTCCCCTGTAGAACACCTTCTTGCAACCCAGCGTGTCGTTCCTGTGAAGGTACTGCGTCTTGTTGAAGTCTGCCATCTTCTTTTCAGGAGTCATCTTCACCAGGCCATGTGCACATGGAGTTGTGTGGAAGAAGCTTCCTGTTTTGTTTGTATTAGCTTGAGTTTGTTTTATATTATTTGGAATAATTTTTAAAAACATGTTTGTTTTTTAATTCTAGCTTGACACATTATAAAAATCCTATAACTAATGCAAAAAAAATCATTTTTTTTATTAGCTTTATTTAACTTAAAAATTTTGAAGTCATTTAAAAGCAGCATATGATGATAAATATTCATAGTTATTTTATTTATAATCAGAACCTGGATATACTAAGTTGTATAAAAAATATACAAACTATTTGTTTTAATTTAGCAAAATACTAAAGGTGGGCAATGATACAGCTTACAGTGTTAGAATGAGCAGCCCACCAGTGTTTACACAATCTAAGTGAAACTTGGCCCATAAAAGATAAATTACAGCCATGAGCATATAAATCTAACCTGCTAAACTAAGTTTTGAAACTTGAACTATATTTCATGGGATTCAATACAAAATGCAAAAAAAAAAGTAAATTAAGGAGGAAATTTAAATTTGCACTAGATATGGTATTAAAAAGTCACAAAGAACTAGTATTTTGTTAAAATAAATCGAATATTTGATTAGTTTTGGTTAAAAAAACAAAATTGAAATGCTTTAGCCCTCTAAAGAATATTTTTTTTGACATCTGGCGAGCAGACTAAAAAAACCTTATACTTTGCCAACCCTTATACTAAACTGACTACTATTGATAAATTAATACACTAAGCTCAAAAATAACACATGCTGAAATCATTTATTAAAATTATCTGAAAATTATCATAACTAGCTTATGTAAATCTACTAGAACCCCTAGTGATAAAAATTTTTATGACCTAGACATCAATAAAGTCTTCAATTTTTAAAGTACAGAAGACAACAAAAAAAAAGTTAAAAGAAGTTTTCTTAAACTGTAAACAGGTTCAATAGGTTTTTTATAAAGTGACAACACTTACAAGTCAAAAATAGAGTATTTTATTAAACATATATTTTATCCTAAACTATTTAATCAATCATGCTCAATTTTTATCACTCTAACCTAAACCTTTCATTAAACAACTCTACTACAGCATTAAAAAAGATATCTTTTTTTTCAAGAAACTTTTTTTTTTACATTTGTGCATGTTCTTTTTTTTTGAATTGCTAAAATAATATTTTACAACAAAAAAAGAGGATAATTGCATAAAAAATAAAGTATATGGCAGATTATTAGAAAGTTTTCAAAATTCTGAAAAAATCAGTAATGAAAAGCTTTTAAATATTGTAAATAGTTTTTAAATTTTTAAATTTTAATTAAAAAAAATTGTTTCAAGTTAATTGATACCTGTTGAATAAAAAAAACAGCTTTAAGAAAAGTGTACTAAAGTTTTATTTGAGCTTGAATTTATAGAGTTTAATACAAGTATTCCAATTAGAAATCTCCCAAGAGTTTTTGAGTTCAAATATAGTTTTTTTTCTGTATGGTGTTATATTTTTTACATATTTATCTATATGCTTGGTTATTTTGGTGGGTTTGTAGTATAAAACTACATCATTTAATTTTAAAGCAGTAAATGCAAATTTAAATTTGTAGTAAACATTACTAACTCTTGCTTGAGGACAAGAACTTTATGATTATCTATTATTTTATGGTTTCTAATTTTGTGAGTGTTTTGCTAAATCCCTTTCCATACTTTTTAGTTTTTATGGGAGATTTTTTAAATGCAAGTTAATTTGTTTGTTACCTATTCAAATGAGGAGATAAACTTTTATTATGATTATTTTTATTACAGAAAGTTTTATGTTTTAAAGAGAAGATATATTAATATAAAAAAGCAGTGTAAAACTTCTTTAAAAGAAAAAAAAAAAATGTGAACACTCACAACTATGGTCAATGGATTGGTGTGGAGAAAGACCTCTGGTCATCAAGCCTCACACTATAAATTAAAACTAAGATGATTTAATACTTAAAGTTTTCATAACTTTTAAATTATACATTTCAAGTAATGAATTATAAGGTTACAAATAAATCAAAATTTGTGCCCAATGGCGTAGGGGTCCCTAACAATGGCTTTGAAAACTTTTTAAGTTGAACAATGCAAGATTGAAACCCACTGGTTGACACATTTACAAAAAAAATTTAGTACACTTGAAGTGCTTAAAATATAAAAGAAAATTATAAAGTTTAAAATATGTTTATATAAGTTTTTTACATATTAAGAAATTATACATATCTTAAACCATCAGTCAGGCTTTGAAATTTGGTAGCTCTTATTATAACTTAAAAACAGTTTTTTGAATGTATTCTTCATCTTTTGAAGTTTTGTTTTTGTTAACAAGTACTTTTTTATAGAAAAACATTTATTTACTTCTCTTTTTTTTTAGGTGGAAAAAGTTTCTTTTAAGTTCTAATTTTTTATGCTAAAAAATATATTAAACAGGTAAAAATTATCATATAATATATTATACTTATTACATAAAAATTCTAAATTAACAAACCTTTGATGACAAATGAAATCAAATTTTTGTTGTAGACATTTGGATAGCTAACCAGTTTGTGTATTTTATTCATATTAAAATTCTTTATTTATATTCTTTTACACAGAAACTCTAATGTAGCTACTTTTTGCTTGCTTTGAAAATTGTTTTTTGATATTAAAGTCCCTAAGTTGTAGCACACTCGTATCAAATCAACTATCAAGGCATGAATAAGCTTTTCGCAACTTAAATTTTTGAATGAACAAAACTATAACTCTGTTTTTTATAAATATTTTATAACAGTATAAATCGATAATTAAACTATTTTTTTGGCTAAAAAAATTTATTGAAAAAACATGATCGTTATATATTTGTACTACTTATATATACTACTTTTGCTTTAATGTTTCATAACTATATATTAAGATTAAAAGAAAAAAAAATGATGTTTTTGAAGTTTATTTTTATTTAAATAATGTTGTTCTATTTTTTTTTTTGTTAATATTTTTAAAATGTTATTTTGAATCGAATTAAAATCTCGAAAAAAGGTTGCTTTGTTTTGAATGCACAAACCTTTTGCCCATTTTAAATTCTAGACAAAAAAGAGTGCATTAGTTGAAATAAGGCTCCTAAATATATTTTAAAAATTTATCACGTTGACGTCCAGGTTTCTGCATAAAGGTCGAAAATCCTGTAAAGAGCAGTTATTTCTGTGCTGTTGCTTAAAACAAAAGTAAATAACATAGTAAAATTTTTAATTTATGGCAGTATGCAAAACTAAATATCATTCATAAGTTTTTGTCAGAAGTTAAAAATGTCTCAAAAAAAAAAACAAATAAGTTATTTTATAATAAAAATTTAAGAAGGGCATATAAAATTTTATTAGTAAACTTTGCAAATGACTAAATTTGAGTAAATTTTGCTCAGTTTGTAAATCCAAAGCGTTTATGGCAAGCTCAAAATCTGTTTTAACTTCTGATAAAGCTGAAAACTTTATTTAAGATATAAATTTGCAAGATGTGATAATACAAATAAAATGTAATACTTATTTAAGAACAATCTTTATTGATTTTTTTTTTGCTGCTTTACCTTGTAAGTGTCATACCGGGTTAGACTCATACCCTGTTACAAGAAAACTTTAAAGTTAGAATTTTGTTTAAAACACCTATTTTTATTTATACTATTTCAATATCTTTCTAAGCTTTTCACTAGTTTTTCTATTTTTGATCTAAATTTTCAAACTTTAAATTTATTAAGTCAAATAACCAAAAAAAAAATTTAATGTATTTCAAAAACGAGTATTGAGTTTATCGCTTAACATAAAATTTTTAAAGTGACGAGTTTGAAACTTACGAGTTATTTAACTTAAACTTAACTGAGTTTATCTACTTTACTAACTTTACGTAAATAGAGCTATAAAAACAATTTCTAAAGAAACAGTTAAAAAAGTTTGACATCTTGTTTAATTCGATAAATGGTTTAGTAAATGTATGTTCTATTTTTCAAATAAAACTGAAAATTACCTTAACTAGAAAAAAAACAATTTTTGTTTTAAAAATCTCAATATTTCAGAAATTAAACTAACTTTTAAAGTGTGTTTAAAAATCAATTTAATCAAAATCTAAATGCATCTAAATCATATAGATTGAATAAACTTGGTGTTTTAATATTTAAATTCTAGTAATTCAATTACCAACAAAAAAAATTGGCAAGCCAAGTTTTTAGTTAAATAAGCTATTTTCACAACGATAGTTCTCTATTTCAAAGAATTTTTTATTTATAAAACTTTATTTAGTTGACTATAAAAAGAGAGACTCTGTAACTTTCTTTTCTTACTATTAAAATTAATCAGTTGTTGTGCATTAAAAGTTAGTCAGTAATGATTTGCCCTATAGAGTTTTATCAAACTCTGCTATTTGTAACTAAGTCAAAAGTATATTTAACAGGTTAAATATTGAATGTAAATATTGAAAAAATTAAACTATCAAAATTTAATAAAGTTACTATAGCTCGCACACAATTAAATAATCATTGTTGGTAAATCTTAATGGTAAAATCTTATAAGTAGTAGTTATGCTAGTGTATTCTGATTGTAATTTATTTCAAGTTATACATACTTTTCAAAATATTGAAATATCTTTACCAGCTACTTTAAACAAAGTGCTAGTTTAAGGCTAAGCCAAATCATAATACTAATTTATGGGTAAGTGAATATAACTAAAGTAGTTTTTGTTTGTTTGTATTTTGTGTGATATTAATAAATAATGAGCTTAAAAAGTTCTGTTTTTTTTTAAACTGATAAAATAGAAACTGTGAATTAAAAACAAGGTCCTAATAGCTCAGTAAAGTTTCTTTAACAATCGTAAACTAAATTAATATTTTTAAATAAAGTTGTAAAGCTTAAGAAAATAAAGTTTGGCATAAAATACTTATCCTGCATTGTACAATTAAAGTAATTTTATGTTTAATTTGTCAAAATATACATTTTAGATTAGGGGTGGGCAACGTACGGCCCGCGGGCCGGATCCGGCCTGCAAAGTGAAAATGAACGGCCCCCGACCGTTTTTAAACTTTAATGGGATCCGGCCCGCGAGCGAAGTGACATGCCTGCAAAGGGTCAATATTACAAATTATTTATAAAACTTTGTATCATATTTTTACAAAAAGAAACTGTAAGAATTAGACTTTAAAACATGCTAAAAAACTTCATTATAAATTAATGTGTACTTATAAACACACCATTTTGTCCTAATATTTTATGTTGTTCTAACTTAGTTGGAATATCTTTTAGTCAAATTACCCCAAACAAAGTGCTTTTTTAAGTACGTTATTTTACATACGTATCTTTTACAATTAAATGTTAATTCTTTTTATAGACATTATCTAAGTTTCTAGATATGTCTCAATCTACATCTTAAGTTGTCAGACATGAGAAAGTTTTGTGATTTTAAAGGATTCAAAAAAGTGATCAACTGTATCCATTAAACTAGAATCCAGTCGGATCCAAAAATTGTTTTTAAATTAAAATCCGATCGGATCCGGATATCGACTTAAAATTAGTATCCAGTCGGATTCGAATCTAAAAAGTCATATTTCGGCTGGATCCAGATACTGGATCCGGAAAATTACTAGTTCGAAACGCTCCGGCCCGCAAAAAACTAATTTTTTCTGGATCCGGCCCGCTGATTTAAAAACGTTGCCCACTCCTATTTTAGATGATAAAAAATCACAAAAAGCACTTTTCAATAAATATTTAATACTGCGTCACTTGTCAATAAAATTGAAACACTTTTTCTCTCGCTAGCGCCGCACCACCGACGACGTTTTCCTCGATATGATGAGCGTGGAGTGGTCGATGCTGACGGTGATCGGCTGCACTGAGTTGTTCCTCATCAGCGACAGCCTCCTCATCAGCTCACTCTTGCTCTTCCTCGCCTTCTCCTCTTCAGTCTCTTCTTCTTCTTCTTGGAAGACACTCTCGTCCACCAGCTCGTATCTGTGGGTGAAGATAAGTTTAATTTAATTTTACTTTTTATTTTATTTTCGAGTAACCACTAGTTTTAACACTTTTAAAGTGCACACCTACTTACAAAAGTGTGTATATATTTTTTGTATTTGGAAATTTATTTTTTCCTATTATTTGTTAACGTCAATCAACTATTGTCAATCAACTCGTGTCTGCAGGTGGTGATAAGTTTAACCCATTTTAGAGAAGTACTGAGTATTTTAAAGCTAATGCAGTACTGAGTATTTTAAAGCTTATGCAGTACTAAGTAGTGTTAACGTTCCATAGCTACGTTAAAGTGCAAACCTGTTTACATTAATATGCAAATTTCTTTGCACTGTTTTTTAAATTTTTAGGAATCAATGAGTTATATTATAATTTTTTTTTTCTACTTTAAGGGGTTGGAGTATCTATAATTTTTTTTTCTAAAAATGTTTAGATTGAGCACACTTTGCGCTAATTTACAACAACTTCACACAATACAAAAAAATATAATATATTCTTTAAGTTACTTATTTATGATGAGTAATTTTAAACGTTTAAATCCTGTATAGGTAAAACTATAAAAAAAATCAATTATTTACTTACAATATCAATTTTTTTCTTAAAGTTTTATTTCTTACAAAGTTAATACAATTAAAGTAAATTACAATCGATAGTTTAATTAAACGTAAAAAAAATAAAATCAATGTAAATAAGTTTTAAACGCTTTAACAGTAATAAATCATAGATAAACACATGTTTAGATCTGCAAAAAACAAGCCAAACCTGTGGGCTAGGAGGGCGAAAATCAGTGCTGAAACGAAAATGAGGATGGCGAAGAGGAAGTACTCGGCCGTCTGGCTGGGGAGGGCCTTGACCTGGGCCACAATGAGGACGATGACGTTGCCGAACGACACGGTCAGCAGCCAGCACGACGCCAGCACTGACCTCATTGTGGGTGGTGCCTGTGTGGTGGAAGTTAAAGAAATTGTAAAAAAAATTTATAAATAAAAATTTGTTAATTGAAAAGTCATTTAGAAAAATTTCTTATTATTGATTGATTCCTGTTGGTAACAAGTAATAGACTTTTATTTCATAACAAAGAAATACATCGTAGTAGTTATTGAGTTCTAAAAATTAAATCGAGGTTGCTAAGAAAATTAAAGCAATTATTGTAGGTGGTGTCTAATAATACAATGGAAGTTAAAGTTTTTGTAAATAGTTAATCGAAAATTTCTTATTATTAACTGGTTTCTAAAGATGCAGGAAATTGAAGTTCATAAGAAAATCAAAGCTGTTGTTTATGATACAAAATATCCACTTTATGTTGAATAAGTATTCATCAGATAGTAATGATTTTTTATTATTTTACTTTTAGTTATTCAAATGCTTAAAAGTTTAAAAGTAGTAGAATTTACAGCATATGAAATGGCAAAAAGTAATTTTTGTAGAAATTTTAAACCATAGTAGATCTCTTTTATAGTGGAAATATCTAAAAAATAAGTATTACTTTTTGATTATATAAGCTAAACAATCAGTAATTTTAATAATACTTTTGGTCAGTTTTAATCATAAATCGTGCAATGGCATAAATAATGCATAAACAGCAGTAAACACCAAACTTTTCCAAAACAAAAATTATTATAATCGTACTTGGGAGTAGGAGAACTCCAATCCGGTTATTGAGATGAAGATCTCGCCAAGAGTGATCACAATGAACTGTGGAAGTTGCCAAAAAACGCTGATCAGAGTCGGTTTCATGTCTTCCGTCTGTAGTAAAAAATAACATGTGGTTTTATATAAGTTTGAATTAAAGTTCTTTGTACATATATTGTTTATTGAATAACAAATAAAATGATCAAAATATTTAATCATGGAACCTGAAGCACAAAGAACCTTATCGAGTCACCACTTGGGTACAATTTAACGTTTTGTCTTATACACTTTTAAACGCAAAGTAGAGCAACAATAGGTATTACTCATAAAGGAGGTTTAGTGCAAAAAGCATCAATCCCAAAACACGTGCAAAATAGTTTATGCTTTACACAATACAAAATAAAGCAATTTTTTTTTTGTATATCATCCAAACCAACTTGAAAGGACTTTTTAATGTCCGTGTTAGCCACGATTGTGTACAGACCTCCCACTTGCACTTCAGTACTCAACTCATGTACTTTGCCAACTCCGGCAGACAACTTGACTTTCAACCTGAAAAGAGGTTACAAATGTCAGTGGCTCAAAAATTCAGGGAGCGATTAAGGAAAAAACCATTTAGTTAGTACAAAATTTAACAAAACAACCATTTAGTTAGTGTATTTGCATCAAAACTGCCCAAAATTAAGTGATATCGCCCACTTTAGGAAACTGCCACTTTGTATGAAACAGTATTCCTACATTATTGATTTTTTCCCAAACAGGGCGATATCACCAAGTCTAGGATAACCCTGACTTAACTTAACTGTTTTACTTTAAACAACAGAACTGACTTTCCGGGCTTAACGTTTATGTTTTCCGATCTTTTGTTGCACTCGACACTTCCCACTATGTTTTCTTCTTCAACTTCTACCTCGTAGCCCACTGGTCTCTCACCCGGGCACATGTTGTGAATGCTGAACTTCGAGGTTCCGTCTTCCGGCACTTTTGTCAACATTGGCTGTTAAGAAAAAAACAGGGTGTTTTCAGATGTGATTTTTAAGATAAATTCTAAACAAGTATCTAATATAAGTTATATATATTACTAATAAATTTTATAGTAAAAAAAACACATATTAAGTGATTAATACAACAGAAAGTAACATATTTTAATTGTTGTTTTGTTAAATTAAACTCTAATGGAATATTTAGTACGTCAAAATATGAGTAAATTTATTTTTACATACAAAAAATCACATACTGAACTTATGATGCCATTGCTAGAAATGTACATGTCCGTAACTTCTAGTACTTGGCGATAAAGGTTAGTAATATTTTTTTCCAAATATTTTCCTTCACAATCTTTATAAGCAAAATTTCTGATGTCGTTTCCGTCTTTGAAGAACTTAATACTTGAAGCCTGTTTTTTATGTTCCGACTCACTTTTATTGCAACTGGTGTTGTAGATTAACAACGTAGCAAACAAATTTAATTTTCAAAAACACAATAAGTGAAAAAACTATCAATACTTGAAAACAACAATTCAGTCAGCCAAAAGAGCTTCTTTATTTTAGTTAAATTTTATTTGGAAATAAAGAACCAAGTTTTGAAAACTCACACTTTGACTGTCAACCTCGCAGCTCTTTCCATTGTAACTTATATTTATGTTGCATGGCAGGGAGTTGATGAACCTCACTCCGTACTCATTTGAAGATGGCAGGGTGGTCAAGCTGTTCTGTGAATAAAGTTATTTAGTGACTAACTAATCCCGCCAGTAAAAATTGCAAAGTTTTATTTGTGTTATTGGTATCATAGACGTATGTATGCCAACACAACACTTTGAAAAAGTGTTGGCTAAAATTTACAAAAAATCTAGAATCAAAATTCACAACACATTGTTTATTAAATAAATAAAAAAGCGCTCAAAAATTTGTTCCAAGTACCTGGTGTACGAAAAAATCTTTATGTAACCATTTAATATTCACATTTATATGTACAAACTAACTTACGACTATTTAGTTTTGTATCATCAAGTAACAAATTTATTATAATAATAAGCATATTTTTGTATTGTTTTAGTTGTGTTAATTGTATCATAATCGTATAGAAACCATCTTAACACCTTTGAAAATTTTAGACTTATTTTAACACAAATCCTTAAGTTAAGCATGTTATAGTTTATAATAAAGATTTTAACCTATTAGATTTTTTAATAAAGTTATTTGTACTTACTAAAAAGTACTACTCAGTTTACTGTAAAGTAAAAAAAAAGCTTGTTTAAATATAATAATAAATGAGCAAATAAAGTAGTTAGTTTGCACATTTATTATTACATTTATATTTTCCTATAAGATAATAAAGAGCTCACGTCTATCTGGATCTGCAGTACGGCCGCTATGACGAAGGCCAGTCCTGTGAGGACGAAACCGGCGAACATCTTCCTGAGGGAGGTGAAGTTGAGCTTCATTCTTTCGAACAGCGGGTAGACGACGATTTCGAACAGTGGGATGAAGCTGAGAATGAGGAGGGGGTTGAGAAGCTGTATCTGATCCGGCTCTATCACCGCTGATCCCTGTTTTAATATTCACTATTGTAGGAAATATTCAAAAAATACCTCAAAATTAATGAAAAAACTGTTATCAATCCTACTTTGTTAAATTCTTCTAATAATATTCAAATAAATTGTATAAAATTTAATTAGTAAGTTAGTAAATTAGTAAGTTTTTATGCGTTTTTTTAGTATAGCTTTCAAACAATAACACTGCTTATCCTAATTATTCTGATTTCACTCTTATCTAAGTAGCAATATTTAATTAATCCATAAATATTTAAAAAAAATTTAAAACTTACAACGTTCCTGTTGAGCTGTATGGCTTGCAGCACCCAACGTGAGCCTTGCTGCTCGAACAATGCCCAAAATGCCGGGATCGGAATAAAAAGTATGAGGATTTGGATGACGTATTTTATATCCCTTTTCATCGAGGCCTGGACAATGTATAACTAGTTGAATTTGATTTTAATGAGTAGGTTTTATAAACATATAAAAAATTGATGTATAACTGTTTACAAAGTTAGTTTAAAGGTATGAACTAGGTAAAAAACCAAAGCATAGTCAGGACTTAATAGAACAAAACTAACTGAATTTGCTATATACACTTATTTAATTTTTTACAAAACCTATATCTATTTTTTTTAACCTCTTAATTTTTTTTTTAATTGCAGAGCAAAATACTTACAAATGTTAAAAAAGTAATAGTTTTTTTTTAAAGTAAATATGTATTTGTTAACTTTATAAAGGTTATTATATTAACCGAGACTTGAGATTTACTTATTGAACTCCACTAATTTTATATAAAAAAAACAAACAGGAGAATCGGAATAGTCCAACCAGCTGGGTTTGTTCCTCATTTTTTTCGGGGTGTTGTACTTGTTTTTCACAGCCGACTTGATGCACTTGCACACGTTCAAGAAGGCGCTGTCGTCGTGAGGGTATATCGTGTACCAGTGCTTTCCGCTCACAAACAGTACTATAAATTTGTTATTAATATATAAATTTCAAAAAGCTTTGTTTAGTAGTATACAGAAACAAATAGTAATAAAAGTACAAATTAAATATGTTTTTCATTACCAAGTTTGAGTGGTAAAAAACTGTGACCTTGTAAACTAATAACAGATAGCAAATTGTAAACTTCGAAGTAAAAGTAGGTAAACTTTCATTATTGTTTTATAAAAAAACTTGTATTTCAAGGATTTTATTTACAACTGTGACACACATTGACTACTATAACTATGCTAATTGTTATGAGTTAAATGTCTATTCGTGCAACTTACTCAGAGCAGTGAGCATGAGAACCCCGGGCACTCCGAAGGCGAGGGAGTAGCACTCGTCGTAGAGGGCGCCCTCGTAGCCGGGGTAGCAGTCCAGGTTGGCCCGCATCAGGGGCATGACGAAGACCGCGATCAGGCTGCCCGCGTTGATGGAGAAGTAGAAGATGGAGAAGAACTGCTTCCGCTGCACAGCCTGAATGTGAAGTTTGGAATGTTAGTTAAGTAAAAACAAGTTAATAAACAAGGAAGCAAAATGTTTATGTTTATTGTGATATGTGAATTTTTTTTGAAGTTTTAGCATTTGTTGGTATCTGTTTGTTCAGGTATCTAAATGTGGTAATTGTGGTTTGCTGTATTTGTTGGTAGCCAATATGAATCTTAACTACAGAATAGCTGGAAGAATTGAAACTATTATGTTAAAAGGGTTAATAAGATGGGAAAGCCAGACATGTATGTTTATTGTTATATGTGAACAGATAATTCATTTTTAATAAAAATTAAACTTGTATGCATAATAGCTAGAACGCTTTAAAAATATTGTGTTTTAGCTAGTTTTATATTAAACTTTTACTAATAAAATTACTTGTCCTAAACAGGCAGACAAAATACTTGAATGTCTAACTTTATTTTTGGTATGTTTTTAACAACTTATCTGTTTATTGCTGCATATATGAATATAAAATTAAAAAAACATATCTACCAAGTAGGCAGTATTTATAACGTTCTTGACAATTACGTAGTTATGTAATCAAAAAAAATTATATTAAAACTATACATAAACGATGGTAAACTTTGATAAACATTCTCACTTCATAATTTTAATTGTTTTAACTTTTAGTCTGATGTTTTAAAAGTGTAGTAAAGATAACAACACAAAAAAGACACTGACAAAAACCGTAAACAAAAAATGCACAAGATTTAGAACAGTGATAAAGCTAATTTAAGATTTTTCACAATTTAAAATTTACCTGTTCAGCGGTGAACTGATCGCCACCAAACGAAGATACGCAGGGTTTGATCCCACCCGTTCCCATGGCAATCATAAAAAGACCCAACATTGAAAACGCCCTGTAAAAATGAATTTGTAAAACAAGCTAACAACAAAATGTTTAAAATAAAAACTGTATTGGTATGAGATTAAAAAACGTAAAATATACCTTCGAAATTAATTAATTATTGTTTCGTATTCATATACTTTTTATCGAATATTTATATTAGTTAATTAAAACAATAATTTAAGTCCTAAAAAATTTACAAACTTTTTTAGGTAAGTAAGATGAGTTAACTAAGAAATTTCTTAATTTGTAAAACTGTAAAAAATTGTGAATTTTTGTGAAATTGTAAAAAATATATGTAAGCAATCTTTTGAAATTAGTCATAACTACTATGAATGTAAAATAAACTAAAATTAAGGATATTGTAACATATTGCATAAAAATATGGGCAAACTCACAAGTGGGCGTTGTAGGAGGGAATGAAGGGGATGGCCCCTATGGTCTGGAAGACGTTGCCCAGCACGTACACCACGGACAGGTAGACGATGGTGTGGAAGCGGCCCAGCCACGTGTCGGCCACGATGCCACCCAGGATGGGAAAGAAGTAGACGAACATGACGAAGACGTGGTAGATGCTGATAGCCTGGTCGTCGGTCCAGCCCAGGTAGTTTCGCAGGTACAGCAGCAGGACGGCTGTCGGGTTGTGATTAAATAGCTTTTTTTTTTTTTTATGCTTTGTTGAAAATAGTTATTCATAAATTTAAAATTGGAAAAAAGAAGTTTGTGCAGCCACAATAGGCTACAAAACTATTTTAAAACACTTGCAGATGCAATTTAAACAAATTATAGTCATTTTAAGTCTAGAAAACACTTAAAAACACTTATACTACAATTTAGCTTGTCTTTGTAGATGTTTTCATGCTTTTGTTGAACAAATACGAGTACAATGCATTTAGTTTTTTTAAGTGAAATAATTGAAAATTAAAAAAAATAAGTAATTAATTTTTGTACAACTTTTTTTTTAGCGATAAATTTTAAACTAAATTTGTCAAAAAAGTGCAAAAAGTTTAAGCATACCTTATAAAAAACAGTTTGGATTTATATAAAAAGTTAGTTGCACGAGAAAATTATTTTTTATATTCTCATAGTGAAAGTAAAAGTTTAAACTTTACTATATACCTCTCATTCCGTAGAAAGTAAATCTTTCACAAAACTCATTTCCAATGATAAAAAACACGTGTTTAGGATATGCTTGGATCTTTTCCTATACGTTAAAGATGTTAAAGAATTTTATTCTAGAGTAGAATTAAGTAACAGTTCAATTAGAGAAAACTTTAAATCTTCTAATCTATGTAAGCGGTAAAACTAAAACCCATCGTTTAAATTTTTTCTTAAAACTTAAAAACGCTTAAATTTTTTAACAAACCTTTATAGACTTCCTGTTTAAGGTTTCTTTTTCTGTGTCATCTTTTAATAGCGAAACTTTTGAGTTATTAGCATTTAGGTTTTCATCTGCATTTTCCTGGGATTTATTTGCGTTACTTTCATCTTCTGACATTTTACAAATTTAGCAGTATTACCTGTTTTTAGTTTTTCAATATGCATTTTAATTAACTTTTATGTACTTTTAATTGTATGTAAAAAGCTTAATGCTTTAATAAGTTTTTGATAAGTTTTTACAAGTTATTAAGGTTTGAAAAGTTTTAAAAACATTTAAACTTGTCAGAAAATGTTTTACAAATAACTTCTGCTGTTGTTATAGTTTAAATGTCTTATTTTTTTTCAGATTTTGTAAAAAACAGCTTTTAAAATCTAAATATTTTATGTATACTGCTTAATAATTACAAGAATACTGTTCTTAATAATAGTGCTTTTTATAGTTTTTTTCAAAACTGATAATACTTCAAAGAAAAAGTTATTTTAAGTATTAATTAACAATAAAGACGCTAAAATAACTTTTCTAGTAAATCTAACATTGTTTATCGACTAGGTTTAAAAAAATTTAAAGTTGTAATATGAACTATAAAACTAACTTTTGTCGGTACGAGTTTTCTTGTGTAAATTCATTTAAAAATAGCAAATTTATTCATAAACTTTATTCTTACTACAAAGTTTAGAACAGTTTAAGAACCAGGTTAAAAAATAGTTGCAACTTTTGTATTATGACATCATAATATAGGAATACTAAACTTAAACTTATATGTCAAATTCTACATCGTAAATTTTCCCGTTACTTTAATTTCATCTTTAGGTTTTAAGTCATACTATTTTAGTTCCCAGCTAATAAGATTAATGTACTAGATTTTATTAAAACAGATTTGATCAACATCTACCAAAAATTTTCTACAACAGTATTAGGTTGTCTAAAAAGGAAAAGGATGTTGGTAAACTTTATAAATTAGATATTATGAGATGTAACGTTTAAAGGCGTTTAATCCTGGAGATCCTGATAGGCTAAGCTTATCGGAATATATACCACAGATGTTTTTGTGTTAAAACTTTATTCCGACTAACGGCGTTTCACTTCTCTTAAATAAATTTAAGAACAGATCTACGGAGTCTCAAAAAAGAGAGCTTCTTAGAGCTTTTTTGAGCTTATTCTTAGAGCTTTTTTGAGACTCCGTAGATCTGTTCTTAAATTTATTTTAGAGCAGTGAAACGCCGTTAGTCGGAATAAAGTTTTGACAAAAAAGCATCTGCGGTAAATTAGATATTAGTTTAACCATTCGCCAACACTTAATTAATATTTTGAAATGGTGGATAACTTCAAAATAATATCAAGAGCACGTAATGATTTTCATTTAAAGACTCAAGAAGCAGTTTACACATTATGCCTCTGTTTTATTGTCTAATGTTAAAATTTACTATAAAATTTATCATTTTTTGACAAATAAGAATATTCCTTTTCTTAAATAATATTTGCAAAATTAATTTAGATCGGTTGTCTAAAATTGATCTTATTTTCAAGCTTGTTTGATAAATAAAGTTTCTATCAAAAAGCTCAAAAAGCAGTAAAAAATAAGTCTTGTTCAAAAATAATCAAATAGAAAACTATGTTAATTCACCTTTTGTAAAGTAGAGATCTATAACTGTTTTTCTATCAAGCTCAATAACAGTATAAACTGCCTTAAACGTTAGTTTTAAGTTTATCATTTTACTTCAGAACAAGTCGCTGGCCAAAAACTTCTTCTTTAACAAGAAGATTAGACCCGGGTGTCGCAACTTGCTAGTTTTAATCACGATTTAAAGTTTTCTAAATTACTCGTTTCTATAAAATTTTCTTGTTAGTATTAAATTTTAAACTTTGCCAGGTAAAAAGTGCGAAGATTTTGCATGGTAGGTGTTGAAAACATTGACAGGTAAAAACTTTAAAACTGATGCTTGATAAAAGTGCTTATTATTTGTTTTAAAGTAAGCTTGTTCTTTACATAAGTTGTAGTTGTAACTTTTTATATATAAAGAAGAGTATAAGACCTGATGAAAATGATAAGTATAATGAGAAAACACCTTTCTGTTATCGAGTCGCACACCTCGTTGGATAATCTTTACTTACTTACTTACTTACTACTAGCTTTACTAACTTATAGCGTCTTGTCTAGGACAAGTTACATAAAACTTACTTATAGTTATAACTCATTATAAATACATTATAACTAATAAACAATATATAGATAACTTAACACATAAAACTTTAAACTTCTGTCACGGGCGCTGAGGCTTTTGTTTAGTAAAAGCAGAGTGTAATTTGTCTTTATACGTTAACTCTAAAAAATGTGGTTTAAAGTCGAAGCAGTTTGTTTAAACAAAATGCAGCAAGTAATACAACGGAAATTAATGGTTTTTGCTGTTTTTATCAGTTTTATTTATCTTGAAATTGTAATACAAGTATATAAATTTACTTACACTATAAATACTTGTAACTCTTCGTAAATAAATTAAAATTAAATAAATTCAAAAGTAGCTTTAACACCTTAAGACTTTAAACTTTTCTTTAAAAAAGCAAAAAAAAAAAAATTAATAGTAATTATTAGTGAATTTATTGCTTTAGCCCGGAATTAACAGAAAGAATACTTTTTAATAGGATTTTATTATAATCACTTTATATGCATATTTTCTTAAATTACAGAAAAAGTATTAGATGATGAAAGTTCAAACTTATATATAAAAATCTAACTTGTCAACTTAATTTTATGCTAACTTATCTTTTTCCAGATAAACTAGTCAAGCGAGTGTATTTATGTTTTATAATTCAAAAAAGTATTTGTAAACATAAACGAAACGGTACCTTTAAAAAATATCGCAGCAATGTTAGGATATTAAAACTTAATTTGTTATAAAATAATTTATGTTTAAAAGAGCGTTTTAATCTACTTAACTAAATACATATTTCATATAAAACATACACCAAACTTTATTTTTATTTTATCTCAATACAGAGTAAGATAAATACGGTGTTAACATTAAGTCTTTCAGCTAATAAGTACAAGTAAATTTAAGGATTTCAAGTCATAAAGAGTTAACAAGATAACTGATAACAAAAAATATTTTCTGGAGATAGAATATATGTGTTTTTTACTTTAACATACATCAGAAATTTTGAATATTTGTTTCAAGAACATTCCTTTATTGTCAACACACCAACACTGTCTTTTTCTACACTGTAAATATATATTTATATTTAAAATGTTTTTGCAATTAAAACATTAAAAATTTGTTTTAAAACAGACTTAATAATTTTATTTTACATAAGTGTCAAATTTTTTTTAAACTAATACATTTTCATTTAGTGCTATATTTATATTATACCTTATTTTATTACTTTAAAGTTTAAAAACAACGCATGTTTCAAAAGGTAAAGACATTTGTCTTAATAGTTTGGCCTCTTTTGAGCAATATTTTAAAACATACATAATTAAATTAAAGGTCGTAAGATAAACTTTAATTTGTGTTTTTTTTAAACTAGGATGAGTTTTGATAAAAATACAGTCTTTAAAAGCTATCATAAGTTGAATTCTAATTTCGGCGACCAAGTTTTCAAACTTAAAAACTTTTTGTTTAGCCAAGATTCCTAATTTAAAAGGATATTATCTATTTGATCTGTTTTGTATAACCAAAAGTTTATAAAAAAATACACCTAAATAGATATTCTTAAAAGTACTTTTTATAAGTACAATATTTAGAAATAGACTTGCTTATTACAGAGTTAGTTTTTTAATGTAAACTGTTCGAATAAATATATAGTGTTTCGTAACTCACAATTTTTTCAGTAGTTTTATACGAGCCATCCGGATTACAAAGTGGCTTCCAATACTTGTAACTTTCTTTATTTTTCTTTGTTACTTTTTTTAAGTGAACTTTGCAAGGTAACTGTATAAAAAAAATATTAAACAAGGTTAAAGTTTAAATTATAAAAACTTTTAAATTTTAAGAAACATGATTGATTACACAATAAAATGTTTTGTTAATTCAAAACAGTAGGGAGTAAATTTTAATTGAGTAATTAAGTTTTTTTGTGCTTATTATGTGTCAAAAATTTTCAACAAAATTTTATAATCATATATACTGTGTATATTTTAATTTTAACGAACACAACTCACTTTCTTTTTAGCGAATTTCTTTGGAAATATTTTAGTTCTTTCAATTTGTTTTTTGCTCATTTTCAGCTTTCCTTTTTTGTTTCCGTTATTTCGGTGTGGTTTTGAGTTTTTGGTTGGGTGATCTGCTTTTAAAAACTTTTATTATTATTGAGCTGCTATTACCAAACGTTTTTAGTTAATTAAACAACATTCTATTATAACTTTTTACCAAACATGTAAGCAATTTCAAATGATACTTTTTTGCTTTAACCTACAAAATTTAAGGTAATATGCAAAAGTATCTTAAAGTTAAGCATTTTCGGCCAAAAAAGATATTAAAGGTTGTTAATTAATTGATAAACTAATAAAACAATTATCTACGTTAAGTTTATACAAGTTTAGAATCATGATAAAAAAGTACCTTCAATTGAAACATTGTCTACAGAATTTGCATCAGATTGTTCAGTTACTTTTTCGACAGTTGCTGTTTCTTCCTTTTCTTCAACCATCTCCATTCCAGCGTTTCCATTTAATTTTTTCAAGCTCTCAATAAACTCTTTAACCGCATCTTTCGTAGTAAACTGGTCTCGCATTCCATTGTAATAGGACAAGACGAAGTTGAAATTTCCAAGATGTTCTTCAAACACTCTGGCAAACGAAACATTACCCAAGTGCTTGTAAACATGCTTTTCTCCATCGACTCCAAAATACAGTTCGTCTTTTTCGTGCTGAAACTCGTCAAATACGTACTTCAGCTTTATAACCTTCTGGATCAGATTGGATCCAAGTCTGTACCTTTTCCAAAATTTATTTTCACGTTTAGTCATAGTTCTTCCCGTCTCTTTAGTGGCTTCTTCTATTTGATACTTTATTTTGATTAACGCCAGCAACTTTTCTGTGTCGTATCGGTCCATGTTGTCGTTACGGCTGAATGCGTACAAAAATTCCACCAAGTCCATCACGTTATTATTATCAACGTTCAAGTAAGCAACTTCGTTGTCACTGATTTTTCTTATTTTCCACGCATCATCAGCTTCGATCAGGTATCCGTTGAAATATGACGCGAAACTATCTTTTGAAGACAACTTTTCTTCGTCTAACTTGTCCCTACAGTGACTTTCTTCAATGTGGTGAGACTCGTTGCTTTTTGAGTAACCCGGAAAAATGTTTTTCAAAAGAACCTCATTAAACTTGTTCATGTCCTTGAGTTGGTTATCCGTGTATCTTTCGATGAAAAACTTTTCGTTGAAATAAACGTCGAGAACCCCCAAATTCTCAAGTGAATATTCTTTCAGAACTGAGGAAAGAATTTTAATTTCGTCAGAAAGTTTTCTTTTTAAGGCAACTGAAGTGTTTAAAAGTTGGCATAAAAGTGCCAAAGTTATTAGTGAAAGTGTTTTCATTTTATTTTCGACTAAATCTATGAGAGTATTTCAAAAGTATAATTTTGTTTTGTATATTTAAAAATTATTTAATCAAACAGCTAAGTATTTACAAGTCGATCTAGTTTATTCTTAAAGTTTTTATTGGTTTAATACAAAGTAATAAATTTTTTTCTTAGTATTCTAGCTACGTTTAAATTGATTTATGCTAAAAACATAAATTGAGCTTAGACTTAACTAAATTTTTAATATTTTCATATTTTAAAACAACAAGTAAAGTTATGCACAATATTGTTGCTAAATACCATATTTTTCTAATTCTTAAAAAGGAGATAGTTAATATGCGTTTTAACGTAATTATTTGTACAATAAGCTCTGCGTAAACAATACTTTGAATACTTTTACGGTCATAGACAAGATATTAAGTTGCTGATGTACGAATCGGTAACCAAAAGTTTTATGTACACCAGGTCCTAACACCTATTAATCTAAGCTCTTTTTTTGGTTGTTCAATGACAAGTTTTAGTTTTTAGACATTTTTTCAGAAATGCTTTGTAACTTTTTTTGTCAGTAATTAAATTACTGTTCACAAAAGTTTGAGCTAAAAGTAGCTTTTACAAGCTACCGGTTAGCTTTAATAAATGCTTTGGGCAAAGGTTAAGAAAACTTTTACAGGCTTCCAAAAAAAAGAAAAATTATTAAGATTTTTTATTGTGGAAAGAAAAATTGTTACTACAAACCATTCATAAGTTATACAGTTTAATGACTCTTAGTTGTCCTACTTATGATAACATCCAACTAAGTAAATAAACCACTAAATATGTTAAAATAAGACGTTGGGTAGCATAGTAAAATTTTACGCAATAGTCATAAGTTTTTATAATGCCAGTCATTATATTTAATTAATCACATTAGTATAATTAAAAGTTTTAGGGTTAAACACAAAGTTGTACCTTTAACTTGTTTAAATTATTCAATGTTTGTTAAAATACTCATTTTTTATTTAACAAAAAGTTCTCATTGTTTTGATTACATATGATTGATAATAACTATCACAGCTGAGTCATAAAAGTACAATTTTTCATGAAAGTTAGAACAAAATTAGGATTTTTAGTGTGCACTTACTTTGTATCCAAAGTTTATATGTAAAACAAAATGTTTATGCTAAATTAAACAGTTAATTAGTAGTGACGTAAATTTTATTTTTTGAAATTAGTTTTAATGAAACTACCATTTAAAAGATTTTGTAAAAGTTTAAATATGTTTTTAAACTAAAATTTTACATAAAAAAGAGTTATATAAAAAATCTTTCAATAGAAACAATTTATTTACTACTGATTAACCTTATAAAAATTCTAACTAAACTACTCTTTATCCTTTTTAATTTTGTTTGTTAATATAAGAAATACAACCATAAGTAAACTAAAATGTGATATATATGTGCAAGATATCAGCCCATTTATATAATTAATTTTCAGGAAGTATGTTTTTGAATTTCCTTGTTTCACATAATTATTTTCAATATACACAACAAACTAATTGTGTGTTAAGTCAAACAAAGCAATTAAAATGAATTATATAAATATGCTACGATAACCAAACTTGTATCAACTTGAAAATTTTAGCAAAAATCAATTCGAAAAATATAGAATTTAAAATTGAAATTAACCTAAATTTTAGGAATAAAAAAAGTAAAATCATGATTATTGTTTTAAATATCACAAGTACAGTAGACTACCGCTTAAGTACGCACTTTTTTTGGTACGCAGCTCGTCTTAAGTACGCACTTACCTAGAAATACAAGAAAACTCTAAATTTTCTTAGACTTATATATTTTCTAAAGACTTTTTCCATAAAGTCATTTTCTGACACTTTCCATCCGTTTTTCTAAATTTTTCTAAAATTTCTTAATTTTTTTTGTTCAAAAACTTTCAGAACATCTGCAAAAAAAAGCTAATTTTAATGTGACATAATACAAAACTAGTTACAATTTTTATAAAGTCAAAATAAACTTTTAAAAAGAAGCAACAACAACAAAAAACTAAAGTTAAAAGAAAATTAGTGAGCATCTTATCATTGTGCACTTATACTATAAATGTTTCTACTGATATAAACTTTCTTACAAAAACAGTCCTGAAACGTTTTTCTTCCAAATAAAAAAAATCAAACACCTTTTAGTTAATGGAAAATTATAATAAATCTATTAACTAAACTTAGCTTGACTAGGATTAAGTAGAAACTTTTATAGAATAAATTAATCATTTTAAAATCAAATAAAAAATTTTGCAGTTTAGAATTATGTATCAAATGTTATCTAAAATAAAAAGACTTGTTTATTTGGCTTAATTATTTGGTGGCTAATTGTAAGAATGAAAACAAACAACTAAATTTTGTATTTACTATGTCGTCAAAAAGTACGCACTACCCGTGCTAAGTACGCACTTTTTGGTCGGGTTCAATTTGCGTGCTTAAGCGGTAGTCTACTGTAAATCAATATAAATTAGCATCAGTAAATATCTAAAATTAAACAGTAAACTAGTTATTAAACTTCTAAAAAATGTATCAATAGTAATAGGTTCACATTCACTTTGTTTTAATAAAGTTAATTGCTTTCTGTAAAAGTCATTTTTTTGTATTTACTTTTTTCGTAGACAAAATTTTTTACTTAAAAGATAAAGTTTTGATATATATTATTATCCATAGATTTTATGTTGATTTGTTGGCTTAAAATCGTTCATATAAATACTTTTAAATATGACGTAAAAACAGAGTTATAAATGTTATGCATAATACGTACTGACGATTCAAAGAAATAAATTTTCTTTCATCACAAGATCAAAATAGGCTTTTCTTTCTCATGCTTTGTAGTTCTATTACGTAAGTAGCTCGAATATTTTACATCAATTTCCCTTTTTTAAGATTTAAACTGTTGATAAAAGTTAATAATTGGTTCAATTAAATTTTCACAAGGTGTTTAAATTGAAAATTTTACTACTTATTCTCTCACATTCATTGTATATAAACTGTAATTTCTGCTCAGTATGTATAAATTATACTATTAGGCAAAGTAAATAGCATATTTTTGGAAAAATCAAAACAATGTAATAAAGTTTAATTGCACCAAATGACTATACAATTTTTGTATCAAATTTAAACAGAATGAGCAAATTGTTTGTTTTTTTCAGCAAAAAGTTTGATGTTTTCTTTACATATTTAAGTATTTCTGTACCATATGTTTATAAAATGATACAGAATACTTAAATATGTGAACCGGATTTCACTAATTTTGAACTGGTTTTATATAGATTATTTATTGCAAAAATATCATGAAGTTTTGTTTACATATTTAAGTTTTTCTGTACCATATATTTTTAAAATTATACAGAATACTTAAATATGTGAACCGGATTTCACTAATTTGAACTGGTTCTATATAGATTATTTATCGCAAAAATATCATGAAGTATTGTTTACATATTTAAGTTTTTTTGTACCATGTAGTTATTGAATGATACAGAAAACTTAAGTATGTGAACCGAATTTCACTAGTTTTTGAAAAATATTATTATGAGTTCTAGTTTTATAACAAATGATGATGTTTTCTTTAGATATTTAAGTGTTTCTGTATAATGTGTTTATAGAATGATACAGAAAACTTGAATATGTTAACAGAATTTTACAAAATTTGTTTTAGATAAAAAAAGTAAGATTTTAACAACTGTAGGATCTTTGATATCATATTTAAGTTAATCTGTTTAAAATTGTTAAAAATAAACAGAGAGCTTAAATATGAACATTAAATTTTACTAACTTATTAAAATCGTTTCGAAAAGTATATGAAACTAGATGCATAAGCTTTTGGTTTTATTAAATTCATTTTCATTGAGATAAAACTTTATAAAGAATGGAGTTGTAGTTTTTGTGCTACTTTAAATTACATTTTTGAAGTAGAAGATGAAAAATGTTTAAATTTGTATTACAAATAAAATTTAAAGCATTCAAAGCTTAGTATTATATGTGGCTTTCGTGATAGACTATAGAGTTTACTTAAGAAACAAAAATTTTCAGTGTTTAGTAAGTCATGCTTTTATGCTTAAGTTAGTTTGTATGTTTTTATAAATTTAATCAGTTCTAGTAAGTAATTAGTTCTTGTATGACAGTATTAAATATTCAGAGGATTAAAAGATCTCTAAAAGATAATCCGTTTTCTAAGTTCCATCTAACAGTGAAGTTTCCAATAATTTTTTTTTTCTTCCTACTTCAAGTAAATAGCTAGCAGGGGTGACGCTAGGCAGGAACGCTGGAGCTGTTGCAAAATCTAAATAATAAGATAGAGCTGTTGCTCCCCTTAAAAAACAAAATAAAATATTAGTGTACAAAAAGTTTTAATTTTAAAGTTTTTGCTTTTGTAGAAGGAGGTTTAAGTCGTGCCTAGCTTCAGCTGTACCAACCGAAATAGAATTAAAATAACTTTGTTTTAAAGCTTAAAAATTGAGCTTGAAAGTAATTTAATATATTAGCTTAAAGTTTAAGAATGTTATGTAGTCATGAAGTTCAACAAAATATACAGCCAAAATATTGCTGACCGTCGTTAATTTTTATGCAAAATTTGTTTTTTTTGTATTTGATATTAAAAATTTTCGCAATGTTGGAGCTGTAAGCTTAAACATAGTCAGCTGCATCTTAAGCAAATGAAAATTTCTAATACAGTAACCTGCCAACTAGGTACGCTTTTCCTAGGTACGAACTGCCGGTATGGTACGCACTTTTTTGCTAAAAAACGATGTGTTCAAAATGCATTTTTTTTTTATAAATTTAGATTTTTATACTATATAGATTATTCTAGTTATGTTATATAAAATTCAATAAATTTATCTGGATATTTATCCGACCAAATAACAAAATAACTGCTTAGTGGTTGATAGATTTTGAAAAAAACAAAAAAAAATTATAAACATATTTAATACTAATAATATTTTTTTCATAAACTGGTCTAATTTTTATAGGTTTGAATGTGTATAGATAAATATCTATCTAAAAATAAGCTTTTTTAACGAACTATATAAGTTATGGTAGTAGTCATGTTAGAACTACTTTATGAAGTAAAAAAAACTTAGTGGGTGGAATATAAATATAAACATTTCTTTGCAAATAAACACATACTACTAGATATAATAATAACGAATTAAAACAGTTTTCTCTCTTATTAAAATACCATATGTTTCTGTGTGTTAACAAGTTAAAACATTTCAAAGGAGCTCTGTAAAAGAATTAATACTGTAATTTAGTTAAAGCTAAAGTAGGTGTATATAAGTAAGTTTAAGTATATTAAATTAATTATATATAATTAACTTAAAATTATAATTAGTTATATTAAATTAAATATATCAAATTGTTAACAAACACAAACATGTGTTAGTTTAATAAAGAAAAAGTAGTGTATAATTTGTTATTATTATATATTCTAGTGAACTTGTTTTGCTAGAATATTTATTAGTATTTTTGCTTTAATTTTTGCTTTAGTAGTCATTTGTAGGCATAGTGTCTTTTAAAATGTTTGTATTGAGCTTAAAGTAGATAATTAAAAACCAAAATTTCCTTTGTACGCACTTTTACGCTGTGTTCAAAGTGCGTACCTAGTTGACAGGTTTCTGTACAAAAATATTTTGAATCGTCTAGTGCTCGAGCTGCATGAAATTCAGAAAAGTAGTTTTTGAACCAAAGTCTTCTAAATGTAAACAAACTATCAAAAATAAGCAATAAAATATATCAAAATCTAAATGTTTAAGCGAGCAAACGGGCAAGCGGGCAAACGCAAGCGGATGAAGCCAGCAAGCGAAACAACTCGAGCAGGTCGAGTAGCAGCGACACAAAAACTGAAGTATGCCAGCTAGAAGGTGAAGAAAGAAAGTTATCGGCACGAGATAAAAAACTAAAATATAAGTATCGAATTAAAAAAAGTGAGCTAAGCAAATGATTTTTTTTAAACATTTGTTTTTGTATTCTTCGTAGACAAAACTTTTTTGTATTTTACATTTTAGATGAAGGTTTGATATATAGTTAAAAAACAATATAATTAGTCATAGATTTTATGATGAGGTTTTAGTTTAAAATCGTTTACAAGAATACTTTTAAGTATGACGTAAGAACAGAGTTATAAATGTTATGCATAGTACGTATTGACAATTCAAAGAAATAAATTTTCTTTCATCAGAAAATCAAAATAGATTTTTCTTTCTCATGCTTTGTAGTTCTATGACATAAATTACTCGATTATTTTTACATTAATTTCCGTTTTCTAAGATTTTAACTGTTGATAAAAGTTCATACTTGGTTCAATTAAATTTTCACAAGGTGTTTAAGTTGAAACTTTTACTACTCATTCTCTCACATTCATTGTATATAAACTGTAATTTCTACTCAGTATGTACAAATTATACTATTTAGCACATAAGATAGCATGTTTTTTGGAAAAATCAAAATAATGTGATAAAGTTTAATTGCACCAAATGACTATACAAGTTTTGTTTCAAATTTTAAGAGAATGAGAAAATTGTATTTTTATCAGCGAAAATATGATGTTTTGTTTACATATTTAAGTATTTCTGTACCGTTTGTTTATTAAATGATACAGAAACCTTAAATATAAAAATCGGATTTCACTAGTTTTCGGAAAATATTATTATGAGTACTTCAAATTTAAAAAAATTTCATGAAGTTTTGTTTACATATTCAATTATTTCTGTACCATATGTTCTTAAAATTATACAGAATACTTAAATATGTGAACCGGATTTCACTATTTTTGTTCTGGTTCTATGAAGATTTATTTTATAAAATATATTATGAAGTTTTGTTTATTTACTTAAGCTTTTCTGTACCATGTTTTTATAGAATGACACAGAAAACTTAAGTATGTTAACTGAATTTCACTAGTTTTTGGATAACATTATTAGGAGTACTTGAAATTTCAAATATAAGATGATATTTTGTTTACATATTCAATTGTCTCTGTACCATATGTTTATAGAATGATACAGAATACTTAGATATGTGAACAGGGTTTCACAAATTTTGTTTTATATATAAAAAATTAGATTTTAACAACTGTAGGATCTTTGATATCATATTTAAGTTAGTCTGTTTAACACGTTTCAGAAAATAAACAGAAAACTTAAATATGAATATTAAATTTCACTAACTTATTAAAATCATTTCTAAAAGTATATGCAAAGAATATTAATTGCATAAGCTTTGGTTTCTGTTAACTAAAGATTTATCGGCAGACAATTCCAAGAGATAGAAGTTTATAGATAAGCGAAAAATAATTTTTATGCTTGTTTGATACATTTATGATTTAGAATAGAAAAACTGTTTAAGTTTATTTTATAACAGTACTTTTTGTAAAAAAGGCACAAAATACTATTGATGGATTTAACGAGAGTTTTATAGAAACACAAAATATTGAATTTTTAGGTGAACATAATCATTTAAAAATAAACTTGTTCTATCCTCAGGTTTTAAGTTGAATTCTGGAAGTAAATCGAATTTAAATTATATATATTTTTTTTTTGAGATAATTAAAGGTTCAATTGTAATTGTTACTTAATCATACAAAATTTATACGTGTTTCAAAGGAATAAAAAACATTTCATCAAAATATCAAAAAAAAATTTTCTTTAATTTGCCGTGAAGTACTGTTTAGCAAGTATCTCAAATATTTTTCAGAAAAGACTCTTTCTCAATTGCTTTAAGATTGAGCTGTTTATAAAAGTTCATACTTGTAGGGTTGCCATATGTTCTTGGCTTATTTTCTCTAAGTTGTCAAAAGTTCTTCCGATATTCAAAATAACATTTTTTAGGGTTTAGTTTTCGTTTAAAATTAAGTTTACGGTAAAGACTGTGTTAAGTACTATAACAACATTGAAAAGATACTATAAAGCTATTTTAAATGTGTTTTACGATGAAAAAAACTTTTGATGATGACAAAGATTTTTTAAATTATATAAAAGATTTTTAGTATCAAATCGATATTTTACAATTTAACATGTAAAAAATGGCTTAAAATACCTGATTTTTTAGTGATTTTTGTTTAAAATTCCAGGACTTTTATTATTTCTCAAATTTCAGGTTTTCCAGAAATCCAATTTTTTTGCAACTCTGTACTTAGGTAAATAAAATTTTCACAAACTGTTTAAGTTAAATTTTTTACTAGTTTTTCTCTCATGTATATTTTTATTAAGCAGCTACCTCTAAAACAGTCTAACTTTTTTGACTTGGAACGTAGTAACTGAATTTGACTTTTTTTTTTAAGTTGTTTTAGAGTTAACAAATCGTATTTTTGTAGCAAGTTTTATGATTTTTTGTTCACATATATTTAAGTATTTCTTTACCATATATTTATAAAATGATATAGAAACCTTAAAGATATGAACCGAAGTTCACTGTATTGTAGTAGATTTGAAACTTACTTTTTTTTTGTTTTGTATTCTTTGAAGACAAAACATTTTATTTTTAGATGAAGTTTTGATGTATAGTTAAGAAACAATTAATATCTATAGATTTTATGTTGAGGTTTTGGCTTAAAATCGTTTACAAGAATACTTTTAAATATGACGTAAGGACAGAGTTATAAATTGTATGCATAGTACGTATTGACAATTCAAAAAAATAAATTTTCTTTCATCAGAAGATCAAAATAGATTTTTCTTTCTCATGAATTGTAGTTCTATGACGTAAATTACTCGAATATTTTTACATTAATTTCCGTTTTCTAAGATTTGAACTGTTAATAAAAGTTCATACTTGGTTCAATTAAATTTTACAAGGTGTTTAAATTGAAAATTTTACTACTCATTCTCTCACATTCATTGTATATAAACTGTAATTTCTACTCAGTATGTACAAATTATACTATTTAGCAAAGTAAATAGCATTTTTTTGGAAAATTGAAACAATGTAATAAGTTTTAATTGCACTAAAACTTAAAGACTAAATGAACTAAACAAGCTTTATCTTAAAGATTAAAAGTCGGAACAAATTGTTTTTTTTTTTCAGCAAAAAAAAAAAGATTTTTTGTTTACATATTTATACATACGTATTTCTGTACCATACATTTATAAAATGATACAGAAACCTTAAGTATGTGAACCGGATTTCACTATTTTTGTTCTGGTCTATATAGATTATTTGTTGCAAAAATATGATGATGTTTTGTTTACATATTCAATTGTTTCTGTATCATGTGTTTATAGAATTATACATGATACTTAAATATGTGAACAGGATTTCACAAATTTCGTTTTAGATATAAAAATGTTAGACTTTAACAACTGTAGGATCTTTGATATCATAATTAAGTTAGTATACTTAACACATTTTAGAAGAGCTTAAATATGAATATTTAACTTCACTAACTTATAAAAATCATTTCAAAATATATATGCAAAAAGCGTTAGTTGCACAAGCTTTAATTTTATTATAATAGATATATAGTGAGGAAAATTTTGTTTGCTTTAACTTAAATTGCACGCTCGAGTATATAGAACTACTTGCTAGTTTCTAGTCTGGCAAGTATAACAACAATTGAAAATTAAAATGGTTGTTTTAAACATATAAATTAAACTTTTAGAAATCATAATAAGTATAAATTAGCTTTTAGTAGAATTGTTCTTAATTAATTTTTGATGAAACTAACTGTATAAAAACTCCATCTGATTAAACAAACCTTTCAAAAACTGTCAGTAAAGTGAGCGATTAGATCAAAACAAACCTTACAAGATTAAAACTAAAATTTTTAGTATATTTTCAAGTTTAAAATGTTCGTGAAATTTTTATATAAGTTTTTAAATTAAATAATATAAAAAATTAGAATATGTTTATTGTGTTAAACATTTGTGTTGATATAGTTTATTAAATTTAACATACTTTTGAAATCCAACGTTGCATTTTATACTTAATAACATAAAATAAATATTCGGTACAAGTAATCCATACAAAAAATCTATAAATACCACTGAAATATATAAAAATTGCTGCTTTATTGGTATATAAATACTGGTAATTACTACCCTATTGTCTTTTTTACTAAATTTCTTTCAGATTATAACTATATGATAAATGTCGTAGAGTCTTAAACAGGTTTTATAAAGATTTAATTGTAGCTTGATTTTCACTCAAAATTATTTTTAATTCTTTCTTATTATCTGTAAATTATTTAAAATTAATTTTCATATTTTTTTTACTAAAAATTGTTCTACATTCAGATATTTTCCTGTGTTTATCTCATATATATACTTTTGATTAAACTATTTAAAATTAAATTTAACAAAAGTTATGCCGTGCAAAAATGAATTTATGTGCAACAACTCTGATATGTGCATAAATGTTTCTCAAAAATAAATTAAGTCTCTTACAAAAACTTTACTTATGCATAAGTGACGCCGAACAAAAATGGCAAGTTTCTATGAGTTAAAGTAATCTTTATAGATCATCTAAGATTAAATAGATTTGAAAACTATAACATTTTCTATAAAAACCATCATAACAGATAAAAAATTTGGTTTGTTTAAGTATTTGTCTACTTAAAGCTCTGTTTTAAACGTCGTAAAGCAAAACAAGCAACAAGTAACGACATTGTTTATTAGTCGAAAAAAAACTAAGCGAACTTTAAAACTGTAAATGAATTAAAAAACTAAGAACAAACAACAAGAAAACAAAGTGCTCAATAACCGTTGACTTCAACTATTGACCCTTTTAAATAATCAAAAACGATTGTAAAAATATTGTGACTCTATTTGCATATCCAAAGAGAAAAGTATAACATTTATCGTTTTTTTTATTTCTATGTAATCTAGTCAATTTGTCAACTATCACAATAATACTGTTAATCCTTTTTCAAATCTTAAAACTTCTAATATACTAATTATAATTTTTTAATCAAGGTACTTTCACGCTAGAAAACCACCGAAGGTTTCTTGCAACTTGACAAGATTCTTCCAACCATTCATTTTTCTTAGTATCATAAGATTTTATTTTCGAGAATTTGTCTTGAATGGCAAAAATTTTGTTTTCAATAGAATAAGCACTAATGATGGAAAAAAAATAAAATTCTGGTGATTTAATAGTGATAAATTTTCTACAAATGTTGTCAAAAACTTCACAATCGTTTTCTCTCTTTGAAACTACAAACAACTTATTTTTAACAACAACTAAACTGTGGTCATATTTACCAGAGTTCATATTTGGCATTGTTGCTAATTTATCAGGTAAGACATCATATGATTCAACAGTATTTAATTCTCGGTTGCCATTGTATCCACCGCAAACTACAATTCTTTCTTCAAAAACTGCACAAGCTGCATTTGATCTTGCTTCGTTCATTCTAGCAACTTTTTTCCAACTTTTATCACTTGTATCGTATTGTAAACTAGAATTGGTTTTAATACCATCTTTGTTACCTCCAATAATAAATATTTTATTCATGAATGCACATACACAAAAATCCATACGATCATCATTCATTTCAGCTACCTGATTCCATGCTTTAGAAGTAAGTGAATATTTATCTACAGACTTTATCCATTTACCATTATTATTCCAACCACCAAATACATAGAGTTTACCTTTTACATAAACTACTTTTAGTAATTTACGTTCTGTTTTCATTGGTGATTAATCTTTTACATCTCCTACTTTATTAATATCAAAACAACTCACATTGCTACAAGTCTCGTATGTTTCTGAGTTATAACCCCCACAAACCAGAAGTTTAAAATATTTTTGGTTACAATACCTACTAGTATGATAATCACTTGAAGATTTATAAGAACAGTTTTCTCTGCAGTTTAGCATATCACTTAAAAATTTAATACAACCATCAGCTTTTGTAATTGTTGAATCATTTAAAAGATGTCTTTTAGTTTCTGTTGAAAGCAAATGAAGACGAACTTTTAATAAAAGATCTTCAGCGTACTTGCTACGTTCTTCAGTGTTGTGGTTTAACCATCTATTTGCTATTTTAAATACTTCAATTTCTGAAGTTATTAAAAGTTCAGAACTTGCAAGTATTTTAGAAATAAAGTTATATTCTAGTTCTGAAAAGCTTAGATTGTCACTTACAATTGTAAAACAACGTTCTATATAGCTAAAGGTTAGATTTTTTAGGCTAGATAAATTGAACAGATTAACAAACTGGTAAACCGAAGCAGCATTTTTAATTTGTATTTTTTCTTCTAAGATTGCAGAAATTGTACTAAGTGCATTTTCGTTGAGAGATAGTTTGTTAAATCTTGTAACTGTTATTATTTCAGTTAATATTCGGTTCTTCATACCTGAATAGTTTTGTTAGTGGTTACTAAAAAAATCAAACGCTCTAAACAGAAAAAAAAGTGATTGTAGAATAATATTTTTATTTTATTGCAACAAGCTATATACATTTTGTTGTTTTTAAAATTACCGCATGAGGCACTAGATGAATGTTTTCCATTCAAATTATAAAATTTAAACAATATATTTTAAGGTTTTGTTTATAAAACTCAAAAAGATTCTAAATAAAAACACTAAATAAGATTTTGTCAGCTTGTAGAAAATTTACTTGTTGTATTCATTTTCGCAGTTTTGTTTAGAATAATAGATATGCTGCTTTGTCAATTCAAATAAACTAACCTTTTTAAAGATATTGGACATATTAAGTAGTATTATTTTTAGTGATTATATGTTTAATCTAAAGAATAATAGTAATGGTAATAATAAATTCAGGAGAAGGCTTAAGAATTAAGCACTAAATGCGCAAAACTACTATTGAAATACTAGTAATTTAATTGAAGGTATTACTCTAAACCAGGCATGGAATGTTTCAATAATACATAGTTTTCAAATGAAATTCTTAAATGACAACAAAGTTTTATTCCTTAGATTAAATTATGATTAACAACCCCTTTAATTTATAAGAGATAAGCTTCGTTGATTGATGACCTACCGTTGTTTTGAATTTAAGCTTGATAGTTTAATTATTTACTTCATACGGTTGAATTCATAAATAGAAAAAAAAAAAATTTAAGTTTATCAAACTAAGGTTTATGAGTTACCTTTGTTTTCTTAAAAGAAAATTTGTGCATAAGGTAGCTAGTAATGAGTACTACTGTAGATTATCATATCACGAACGCAGAGAAAACTTTCATAGAATTCAAAGATAAACATTATTATCAATATAAAAAAAAAACAAAAAAAACCTAATTTATAAAACTCATTTGAAATGGATAACTCATCTAACTGATTTTTTTTAACCCAATTTTCCTTGCAATACTTCAGAATAGCAAGTCTTTTGTATTCTGCAATACTGCTTATACTTTCATCTTCTTCATCTAGTTTTATTTTCTTTGTAAGATTTTTCTTTTGACTATGTTGTGTTGACATAGTTAATCTTATATAAATATTTAAATAACCTGTAAAATATAAGACTAAAAAATAATATATTGTAAAGTTATATTGTAATGTACAACAACACTGAACTATAATTAAATTTAAATTTTATTTATAAGAAATAGTTATTATAGGTATTCTATACTACTTATAAAAACTAATAATAACTTTTAGTGGTTATATTTTATACTAAACATAATATCAAACACTTATTATTAGAGAACATCATACTTTGGAAAATACTCTAATGTGGTCAAAACGTTTACACTTAAATAAAATCTAATAGGCGTATAGTATAAGAATATATATTAAATTAATAGTTAACTACTAGGAATTAAAATCAAAATATGTATTATAATTATTAGAGTTGTTTTAAAAAGAGCTTTACAATAAACAGTATAATTACTAATAAGTTCAGTTCTAGAACTCCATCTGGAAGGTTTGTACTGCAATCAAACTGCAATCACACTGTGGATGGTTTATTTAGCTCTATCTTGAAATTTTAAACTTGCTTCAGACCATCTTGCTTTCTAATTGACTGATTAAATAGTATTTGATGTTTAAACAAATGCAGTGTTGCCAGTCGTTTTTCAAAAATTTTTCCAGGTTTTAAAAATTACTTCCAGGTTTTTAAAAGTACACATTTTTAAGTCTATTTTTAGTTTAAAGATAAGTTTTAGGTAAAAAAATGTGTTAAATAGTACAAAATCATTGGAAATCACTGTAAAGCTATTTTATAAATGTTTTTGGTAAAAATATTTTTGATGAAGACAAACAATTATTATTTATGTGATAGATTTTTTGAGTAAACCGAAATTTTACTACTGTGCATGTGAAAAATGTTAAAATTCCAGGTTTTTTTAATTGCTTTTGTTCGAAATTCCGGGTTTTTCGAGATTTATTTTTATAAAATTTCTCAAAATTCAGGTTTTTCTAGGTTTTTTTTTTGTCTAAATTGTCAAATTTCAGGTTTTTCGTATATTCAAGGTAAAGTGGCAACCCTGTAAATGGTAAAGCAATAAAATTAACAATTACATTTGCTCTTTCTGCAATTTTCAATAATAATCTCACTTATCTTTTACTTTTAGCTATGGCAATGGTGAAAAAAAGTAATTTTTTTTTGCAAAACAATGCAACTTCTCTTAATTATATAAAGCTACAGCAGATTTTTTTTTTAGTTTTATAAATTACCAAACATTAAATTAGTTTTAAAGCTAGAAAAAGGAAACATTTAACTACACAGTGATAGGAAATTAAATATCTTCAACAAATGGTTTAAAGCCTTCACATTTAGAAAACTAATAGTACTCAAAGATAGTAAAAGCTGTTTAAGAATATTAAATTAGCATGAATTGTCAATACAGGGTTGCCACTCTTTGAGTCAAAATATCTTGCCTGAGTAACAAAAAACTTTCCTGAGTAACCTTAAAGTTCCCTAAATTTCCCTGTTTTTTTTTCAAAAGCTTAAAAATTTACTATTTATTAAGAAATGCTAATTCTAAGAATATTGAAGATCTAGACGCAAAGATAAAAAATTTCTAAATAAACACAAAATATGAATAAAATTAACTTTTTTGAACAAAATATTGAAACTGGATTAACTAAATCTCACTATTGATCTAGAAAAAATTTTCCCTGAGAATTTTTTTTTAATTCTAAAATTTTTCAGAAATATTATTATATATTAAATACATAATATATATATATATATATATATGTATATATATGAAATATAAAATTTTCCTGAAATTTTTAGAAAATATTAAAACTGCGAGTTTTTTCTGAGTTAAAAAAAAGAATCAAATTCTGTGATATTCCCTGAGTTTCCCTGAGATTTTCTGTAATTTGAAAATTCCCTGAGTTTCCCTGAATTCCCTGAGTTCCCTGAGTGTGTTACACTGCAATAACTTGACAAAAAAACATTAACATTAAATTTGAAACAACTTTTTTGATTATAAGTCTCATTCAATTATTATGCCTATGCAAACTCTTATGATACAAACTTCTAAAAATTTCAGCTTGTTACTGGTCTTTACTGTCTTAATTACTTACAAATTTTGTCTATTTTTTAATTCTATAATTATTCAAGAGTCTTAAATAAGTTTAACATGAGTTACTGTGACTTAAACTTGGTCACCATTTTTGTAAGTTATTTGTACTCATACATTTTCATTGAGTTAATTGGACTTAAATTTTGTCAGTTCTATTGTGACTGTGGACTAAATATTTTCAGTTCTATTGTGACTTTTGGGACACAAATTCTGTCAGTTCTGTAATAAGTTTGTGGACTAAAATTGGGAAAATACCCTTTGCATTTTACATTTTAGTCCACTCATGGCATTATCATCAATATGACCCCTTATTTCATAAAAAAAATTTGAAGACACAGTTTATATTATTAAACAATTAGTTTTATTTTTACTCTACAATTTTTTGTATTTCAATTCTTATACAAAATTAAATCTAAGACTATAAAAAAAAAATTAACGTATAAATTTGCAAACAACGTCTTTTTCATCTTTTGAAAACTTGGAATGTTATAGTACCTAAAACTGTGTTGCATTAGTTTTTATTATAATAACTAAAAATTATAATATAACTTTTTTTTTTGTTATATCTTAAATATTTAAGACTATTAACAAGCATTATCAACTTATTTACTTATTCTTAAGCCAAATAGCCTAAAATTTTATTTTGAATCAAATCGAAACTTTACTACTGAATATAATAAAATTGTAAAAAGTCCAGGTTTTTTCTAGTTTTTTTAGTGATTTTTGTTCAAAATTTTAGGTTTTTAAAGACTTTTTTTCAAAATCTCTCAATTTACAAAACTTTTCCAGGTTTTTATTTGCCTTAATTGTCAAGTTCCAGGTTTTTCCAGAACTCCAGTTTAAGTTGCAACTCTGTAAATAAGATTTATATTTCCTAGAAAAAAAAGAAAATAAATAGCAGTATCAATAGAAGTTGAGATAACTTATATAGTATGAAAAAAAAAATTATAAATACTTAGTCTTTTTAAAATGTCTCATAATTTTTTTTTTATTGCTACAAAATAAATATCAAATAATGTGTTTTAAAACTATAATTTTTTTTCTTAAATCATTAAATGTTATACTTGTAGTAGTGCAAAATTGTTTTGGTAAAAAACTATCTAAAAGTTTAGTGTTACACTGCATGAAAATAAAAATTTTATATTTAAAAGTGGTTATTATAATTTATCAGGTTAGTTAAAATAATAATATTTAAAAGGATGTTATTTTATGTAAATCTTGTTTACCTTAGACATCTTAAAACTACTTTTATAAAACAACTAATGTATTAATAGCCATCATTTTAGAATTGAAACTTTACATAAAACTTTTCCAACCAAAACCAAATTTGTTTAAAATTTAACAAAAAAATATAAAAAAAATTAACAAAATAAAAAATTACTACTGCAAGAACTATTTACATATATGATAAAAAAGCAAGATATTTCTTAAAAGTGTTAGATTGATAAAATTTATTATTAAAAGTGCCCAAAACTGTTGTGACAATTTTGGCTATAAACATTTTGTAAACCAATTTGAGAGGACATTTGTAGTAAAGTGAAATATTTTAGGAAAATAAATAATTACAAGTTATAAGCTAGCAAAAACCTTCAAAAATAAAACTAATTAAAAAGTTCAAAAACTTTCTTATAAACAAATACTATTTTTGATGTATCTTATTAGTTGCTCTGTGATATTGGTTATTGAACAACAAAAAACAAAATAGATAAAATATTTGGTCTAAGACCTGGTATGCAAAGCGTTAAAAAGTAAGTCGTAACAAATTTTATAAGTAGTTTTTTTTTCTAGTTTTAAAATTTTAAATTAAACTCCAGAGCATAGTTGTCAAACTAGGAGGAAAAAATCAGCTAAAATTACTCGTGCATGAAAAACTATTTAGAACGTTTGTTCAGTATTCAGAGTTCTTTAGTTTTGAAATACTGGTTTACCTGATTCAGAGTAACCATCATTAAACCAAAATTAAATATATTGTCAAAAGTTTCTCTGAAAAAGATGAACTTAATGATATTATGGCTCCTAAAAGTGACCATAACCCATTAATTATCGTGACTGCTGTTCATAAGACGTAGAAACTGAGAATTAGACAAATATTGTATACTTGTAACTGCATGTAAATCTATTAGTGTATCTTCATGGATTAATTATAAGAACAACTGTTTGAACAATATTTAATTGCTTAAAGTTTTTTCAACAGTTTACATTAGCTAAAATTTTAAAGAATTTTTCTTTTATACATGAATTGTTTTTAAGTTTTATTTATTCAAAGTTATTTATAAAAATAACTTATATTTTAGAAATAGTGTTGTTATAATTATGTTTTGTGGTTGTTTTTTGTAATAGGTATATCACCCAAACTGGCTTGTCTGATTTGTAGTCTCAAATAGAATCTATTGTTTTTTATAAAAAGATTAAACAAGGTAAGATTTAATTATGATGAGTAGTACCAATAAATTAAGAGGACGCACATCAACACTTTACTAAATTTTGGAATTTATGACTAAATGTGTTTAGTTGGAACTACTCATGTTTTTATTTATAAATATGTCTAGTTAGTTTTGTGTTTATTTTTGACCATCTATGTTTAGCCAGTTTATTGATAAGAAAACTACCATGTGTTGGTTTCATCAAATTTTTTTTTTTTTGCAGAGTTTAGTTTAAAATTTTATAGATTAAAGTGGTTATATAGTTGACATTATTTTAAAATTTATTGTCAATTCTAGCTATAGCAATATTAAAGTTATTGCTTGATTTGTATGTATCAACTTATTTTTTTAGATTGTACTAAAATATTCTTTACTAACTTAAACCACTGACTAGTCATCATATAACTTGGTAAATTTTCAGAGATGTTTTCTGGCCAGATATGGTGCCAAACTTAAATTTGTATTTAAAGCATTATTGGTATCAATGAAGTTGTTGTAAAATTAGAGGTTGTTTTTCTGAATAATATAGTTTCAAGAAACCAATTTTTCATTGCCAAACAAATGGAAGATCTAAGTTTAATATTTACTTTTATAACTGAAAGTTGTTGTAAAATTCAGACTGTATGGGATTGTTTTTTGATTTTGATAAGTTTTAATAATTAATACTTAATTTTATACTTATAATATAGATATATTATCCTTTTATTTCGTTTCTCCATGCATTATTAGTTTTCAAGCTTGATTTAACAATTACAGTTTTTTGACACTTACTACATTAATATAAGTAAAAACTAGGCTGATTAAACTTGGCCTTTTGTCATAAAATAATTACAATTTAAAATGAAAATAAAATTACAAGATTGCCAAATGGTTTTTAAAATTTTCAAGGTTTTCAATAGTACATATTTTTGGGTCTATATTTAGTTTAAAGTTAAGTTTAAGGTAATAAACTGTGTTGAATAGATCAAAAACAATGAAAAGATACTTCAAGTATATTTTTAAAAAAATTTGATGATGACAAAAAATTTTTAACTATATGGTAGATTTTTTGTGTCAAATTAAAATTTTTTTACTTAATATGTAAAATTCGTTCAAAATCCAGGTTTTCAAGTTTTTTGGCAACCCTGAGTTTAAAACATTTCTGAACTATTAAGCATAATTAATAGTTTTTATTTTTTATCAATTAAAACTAATTGAATGCTTTTACAATGACTACTCTAGCATTAGCCATTGAATAAACTCTTATGTAATCATTTATAGCTCAGAGAGCTATGACTAGTATCTTAGAATGGAAAACCAATTAACATATATTTTTTAAATTAAGCATAGTCTTAGGTTCTAAATAACTTGAATTTTATATTTAATTGCTAACCATGTATAAGTACATCTATATAGGTTTATTGAAGAGTAGTGATAATTATGGTTACATGAAAATTTAAATTCGGGCAACTCAATTTCCTACAATTCAAATTCTTGAAAAAATATTTAAAAAACTCTATCTTAGTAAGTAAGATAAATTAAGAAAAACTATAAAATACATATGTAGATCTTATTATTATCTACAAGCCATTTTGTTTCTTTTTATCAAAATCTAAAATACTTTTCAATATATGTTAAAATTACTATAAATAAATATGTTTTTTACTTTATTTAACCATATATCAAAAAATAATTAATGTTTCGTAAAAAGAAAAGAATGGCTTGTAGATAAAAATATGACCTACAAATGTATTTTTGTATTTAAAAAATATAGATTACATTTTTATTTGATGCTGTTTGAAACTATTTTCAAGAGTTTGAATTGTCGGAATTAGAATTTTCCAAATTTTAATAGTAGTGCACCTGATAATTACACATTAGAAAACAACTGGCATATTTTTATATTTTGATAAAATGTTGCATTTTTTATAGTTTTATCTGTAGAATTTAAGTAAACAGGTACTTAATTAAGTGAAATGAGATAAAAATTTTAATAACTTTTATGAAATTTAACAATAGTCTGTTTTTAAATGCATATGCAGAAAAATATTCTAGAATCTTCTAACAGAGAATGTTTTTGGTTTTCTAGAGAATATTGCACACACATTATACAACAAATTATACAAAAACAAGCGTTATTCCATTTACAGTACAACTTTTACGGTTTTTACTGAAGTTTTTTATTTTTCATGCTTACTCACATCCGTTTTGTAACTTCCACAATAATGTTTTATACATTATCTTTTAGCCTTATACATCATCTTTTCACCTAGTTTTTGAATAATCCTTTTTTTTTCTATATTGTGTTAGTATGAATGGTGCTGTATCCCATACAAAAAGTGGTTCATTATGGCTTTTTTAGAGTTTTTTGAAAACCTGACAAAAATCAGACAGTTTTACTTAAAAACTTTTTTAATTCATAAACAATAATATTCTTCTCATTCCCTATGTACGATTTTTTGTGAAACATACTATTTATTAAGATATCATCAAATTACTGTTTTTAGTATATTATGGTATATATATATATTGGGAACGGGTCTAAATTGAGCGAAGATAAAATTGCACGAGTGTATAAAATTGCACGGAGATACTTTTGCACGAAGACTGGTTTGCATGAGGGCATAAAATTGCACAAGGGGACAAAATTGCACGAAGACTATTTTGCACGGAAGGTCAATTTTTCACGACAGACAGTTTTGCACGGAAGGTCAATTCTGCACAAAAAAATACTAACTTAAAATAACTAAATAAAAAAAATATTAAAGCAATTATATTTTAAATAAAAAAATAAGCATATATTAGTGTAATTTATTTTATTTTAATTAGATTTGTATTAATTTTATTTATTTATTTTTCTAATTTATTTAGATTTATTCAAATTGTAACTAAATTATTGGGTTTAAAAACTAATACAAATTTAAAACGTTTTTAATAAAAGTAAAACTAGAACTTGCATTTAATAAAAATATCCATTATTTAAGAATAAACATGTATTGATGTACACTTAAATTAAGTTAAAATTATACTAAACTTCAATATGAAATAATACAAGATTAAAAATAAAAATAAATAAATAATCTTTATATTGATAGATGTTAAAATTGCACGAGCGTACAAAATTGCACAAAGATACTTACTTTTGCACAGAAAAAAACGAGCATGCAAAATAGTGAAACAATTAAATAAATTTAGGAAGGAGAAAATCTGTCTGATGAAATTTCATTGTGCATTGTACAGAAAGTTCTGTTATGGCTTGGTACTTTCATAAATTCTACTTAAAATTGTTTCTTTTTTTGTTTAACCTAAAAGTTTTAAACATAATCTATAAATCATTATTTTCTATTTGACTAAACTTTATCTTAGTTGAATCACTATTTGCACGCGTTTTACTCTAATTAGCTTTTAAGTTTCTCTTTATCTAACCCAGATTTGCGAGAAAGCACTGTTAGAAGCATTTTTCTCTTAACTATTCCAGAAGAATAAGGAGATACAAGCTTTTGACTAAAATGAAACAAACAAAATAATACCACAGCTACAAGTAGTTAATTTCTATTTTTAACAAAAAAATTTAATAATATAAACAAAACTCTTTTTAATAATTATATTTTAATAACGGTTAGAACCTAAATTTATAGTTTATATTTTTATTTAGATAATTTTTTTTTGATAGATTTTTGTTTAATTATTTAATTTGTTCATTTTGACTTTTTTAATTGTTGTTATTTCTTTTAATTTTATTTACTAATTTTTTTCATTTATTTCTTTTTTTTTTAACAATTTTATCGACTTTTGTTGTGGATTTTTTTTAATGTAGTTATTGTTTAACTTATTAATTGTTAACTTTTATAAATCTTATTTATTTCTTGATTTAGAAAAAATATTTATTATTTAGTTGTTTGATTTCAAAATTCTGAATTTTCTTTTATTTATTTTAATCTATTTGGTATTTAATTTTAATTTTTGATTTGAAAATATTATTATTTTTTATCTAAAAATATTATGTAATTTTTTATTTATTCAGTAATCATTAATTAATTTTTTGATTTGTCATTTTTTACTTATTATTTATATAGTTTTTTTTTTTAATTAATTTGTTATCTTTTACTTAAAACTTTTAAGTTATTTTTTTTTATTATTTAGTTATTAAGTTTTATATTTCAAATATTTTTATATTCTTAAATATTATATAATTTTTTTTGTATTTTTTTATTATTTAGTTAATAAATTTTTTAATTCTGATTACTTCATTTTTTTAATTCTATATAAATTTATTCGTGCTAAAGAGTCTTCTCGTGCAACTTTGTCCCCTCGTGCCAAAATGTGTACCTGCAATTTAGACCCGTCCCTAGGAAGTAAACAAAACACGTGCAAAATTGATCCTCCGTGCTAAATTGTCACTCATGCAAAAATGACCCTTCGCGTAAAAGTGTCAGCGTGCAAAATTATCTGCTCGTGCAAAAATATACCCTCGTGTAAAAGTGTCAACGTGCAAAAGTGAACCTTCGTGCAATTTTGTCTACGTGCAATTTTATCTTCGTGAAATTTTGTGCACTCTGGCAAATAAGTCTTCGTGCAAAAGTATCTTCGTGCAATTTTGTGTTTTCGTGCAATTTTGTCCCCTCGTGCAATTTTGTACGCTTGCGCAATTTAGACAGCTACCCATATATATTACCTCAATAAATATTGGTAGCTGTCTAAATTACGCGAGCGTACGAAATTGCTCGAGGGGACAAATTTGCACGAAGATAAAATATCTTTAAAAATCCACAAAAAACTAATAATCTTAATTGTGCTCATGCACAGTTTTTATTTAACTAATACTTTAAGAAATATTAAGCATTGAATTTTCATTTTTTTTTAACTGTGAGCTACATAGTCTTTGAAGTACAAAACAATAAAATGATTTATTTTAAAAACACTTTTATAGGTGACGTTTAAAACTATAAAACTAATTTAATACATAACTTAATGCTTTTTTTCATCAACATAACATCTAAAACATAAGAAAACAAAAAGTATACTGTTTACAAGAAATATAATCAAATTAAAAATACTAGTATACTACTTAGTATTTGAAATTTTTTTAACCATATTGTTATAGTACTTTTTATTTTACAATAAAGATATGAAATACAAATTTTACAGTTTTTACTTAAGTTCTTAGATTTCACTCTCAACTGTATCCTATTTTTATTTCTGCAATAACGTTTTGTACATCACGTAGTACATGTTATACTGTGTAACGTATAAAGTTTCTTAATTGTTCTTTTTAATATAAGGTCAGTACTAATGCAGCTGTAGGCCTTAGTACTATTTGTCTATTTTTGTGTAAGTGTGAAAAATCAGACAAAATGTATTTTGAAAACTAAGTAGTATTTTAAATATGCTTATATTACTTGTAAACAGTATATTTTTTGTTTTTTTATATTTTAGCTGTTATGTTGATGAAAAAAAGCATCCAGTTGTGTATTAAATTTGCTTTATGATTTTTAAAGCCACCTATAAAAGTGTTTTTAAAATAAATTATTTTATTGTTTTGTACTTCAAAGACTATGAAGCTTACAATTAAAAAAAATAATAATAATTAGTTTTGAGTAGATTTTTAAAGATTTTTTTAAATTGAATACTTATTGAGATATACCATAATATACTAAAAAAGTAATTCGATGATACCTTAATAAATAGTATGTTTCATAAAAAATCCTACATAGGGAATGAGAAGAATATTATTTTTCATGCATAAAAAAAGTTTTAAGGAAAAACTGTTTGGTTTTCGTCAGATTTTTCAAATAACTCTAAAAAAGCCATAATGAACCACTTTTTGTATAGGATACAGCATTATTTATACTAACCCAATATGGAAAATAAAAAGATTATTCAAAAACTAGATACTCTAAGCTAAAAGATGATGTATAAAACATTATTGTTGAAGTAAAAATAAGGATGCGAGTAAGCATGAAAGCTAAAGAACTTTAGTATAAACCGTAAAAGTTGTACTGTAAATGGAATGACGCTCGATATACAAATACTTTTATTTATTAAAACAAATACTTAAATTTATTTAAAAATTTATTTATTGATATTTTACTTTTATTTGCTACCAGGTTTAAACTTCCAGAATGTACTTTTTTAAAAATAAAGACATCTATAAGGTACAAATTTTAGGAAGTATGCAATGGCGTAAAATAGGCACTAAACTTTTTTCAACTGTTGTCATCTATACTTGAAAGATACTGTTAAAGAGAATTGAAAACTTTGAAAACCAGCGCTTGGCGGTATAAAGATATTCAGGCCATTTATAAATATTGAAAAAATATTTCTGTCAAACTTAAGTTATATTAAATATTCTGTTAAATCTCAAAGACTATTTTTATAATTAATGTTATTTTAGTATTCAAGGTTTGTTAACAGTGATTTTTTAAAACTTAATATTTATTGTTCTGGACAAGACATTACACAGTATCTGTGTTGTATGACGGATAACTGAAAGGTTTTATTCTTTTGGATAATCTTCTAGCTAGAATTTTCTTCAACTTATGGTTAGTTACTGTATATAAGCATTCTAGTTGTAGCCGGAAGTGTAGAAGTAACAGCTAAATATAAATTATTGAGTAAAGATAAAATTTGTTTTGTTAAACTTTATTGTTATAATTGTAAGTTAACTTGTGTAATTTATTTATTACTAATAAGTGAAATTTACTAAGCATTGAAACATAACTTAGTGTAAATTGTGTTTTGTATGGAGGTAATTATTTAAATCAAAATGTTTCTTAAATATTTAAAATTACCATATATATAAATTACCAACTTAAAACTAAAAAAAATGATTTATAGTATTTTCAATTTTTTATAATAAGAAAGTTTTTATACTTTGTATAAGTTCTACTTTTTTGTAATTTTTATTATTGTTTCTGTAAAGTAATCTTGTTTTCTCGGCCCACATAACATGTTAGTCTTCTATCACATGTAATATTTAAAGTATTTACGGAAAATATAAGCCTATTGTATATCAAACTCATTTTTGAGTAGGTTTTATAAAAGTAGTTTCACAATATTATTAAAACTTATTCAGTAAAGGCTGTTTGTTTATTTTTTATCTGTTATAAATATTTTTGGTTTACTATAATAGAACTGGAGATTAAACGTAGTTTTTCAGATTAATAAAACAGTTCTTGATGAAAGAATTTTCAAGTTGCTTGTAGTATACTACATATATGGAAATGTGCATTGAAGCAAAACATAGCTATATAAACCAAACACAAAGCCTAAGGGTATATTCTAGTTTACCTTAGGGAGAGTTGTGTTGATTCGAGCAAGAACTTTAAGCATAAAATTCTGATCTAACTGTCTAGTCTGAGTGATTAAACTGCTTTTATTTTAATATAAAGTTTTAGTTTAAACAATATTTACTTCTTTTAGTTTTTTTTTAATATAAATTTCAAGTGAGTAATTCTCATTTTAGTTTGTATGTCAGAATTAAACCATGTGTTAAGGTTTTGAATGTATTTGAAATATTTTCTAAAGTATAAAGTTTTCGAAATTTGTATTATATGTACGGTTTTTTACAATAGTCAAAAAACTAATTGTTTGTTGTGCCTAGTATATGTTAAATAACTTAAGTACCATTTTGTTTTATTTAGGTTTGACCTTAAATCTAAGAGTCTAAATTCTTAAATCCATAGTTGTTATTATTTTATACGAATACGGTAAATTTTAAAACTTAAGACCTTTGAATCTGTAAACAAATGTTAATTATTTACTATAGGTTTCTTAACAACAGCTTAACTTCTTAGAAAATATTAATTTAATAAAACTTAATTTAATTTTTATAAATTTTCTGTCTATAACGTAACTTTACTTCTAAACTTAATAACAAGTTTAAAAACTCAAACAATTTTTTAAGTATCAATGTTGTTGATTTATTTGTAAATGGAATTGATTTTGCTTATTTAAGCTAAATTGTACTTGTTAAACGAAAGTATCTAATTCTAGCTAAAACTTTATATTTTTAACTAATCTTAATTAAATTAACAGCTTTTAATTAGTATTTTAAAAGTTGTTTATAAACTGTTCTATTATAAGTTATTTATAATATGTCAGCTATTTAATCAAGTGTTTCCATTAGTTATCTTACAATTAAAAAAAAAAGACTAAACAACGCATTGGCATGACTATCAATGTTTAAAAACATAAAGGTAAATAAATTAATTTAAAAGATTTCTAGCTTTTAAACAATTTAAAATGGCTGAAATAAACTCAAAACATCGCCATATAGACATGGCAAAGAAAAGTTGGCTTGGAGATGCAAACCAAAAATCACACAACTGTAGTAAAAGCTTAACAACTTCAAAACATTATGATTTCGTGAAAATTAGCAAAAAGAACACTGCAACAAGTTTGAAAACTATACATGATGGTTTTCAATCAAGTAAGATATATTCTTTAAATACAATTTGTTTGTAAAACAAACTTTTGAAACTATCAATTTCTCTTTACCTAGTAGTACTTTTATAAAATTAGCTTGTACTGATCCAGTTGTTTTTCGAGTTATATAAAGTATTTAAATACATTTTGAAACTAAGCTAATAATATATCCGTTGTGAAAATTCAATCACTAATTAACGTTGTAAATATAAGTACCTTTAGTTTACAGACAAAAAACTTTGTAAAACTTTTTTAACTTAAAATAATAATTTTGACTTTTTAAGTTGTCTACTGTACAGTAGTCTTCCTTTGAGTTCGCCCTTTTTACTGGAATAAAAAAATTTTTAGATAGCAAATTAGTATTCTATTTTTGATCTAAAACAAATTGTTACTAACTAAGTAGTAATTAAAAATAATTATTTACAAATAACACTTAGCCTTCAGGATAAGTTAGCCATAATAAATTTCTTTTATATTTTGATTTTTTGAAAACAAACAAAAAGATCTTAACTTCTAGTAAGATTAAATAAGACTTTTTTTCTTTATAAGCACTGACGAAGTCTTTGACCGAAATTTAGTTTGCATAATTAAGTCTTAAAAGAATAAAAAATATAATAAATTTATATTAAACACGGTTTTAATAAAACAATTTGAAAAGACTAACTTAATATCAAATCTTGATTGCGATTTTTCTAACTCTAAAGCTTTAAAGTACTGATTTAGAGCAAATCTTAAAGAAATCTTTATTTAGATTATTCAAGCAATTATTTTCTAAACTTAAATTTTCGAGTTACAAAATATTTTACAAAATAAGTTTAAAATTGTTTAAAGTTTAATAGCATTTATTTTTACATTTAATTCAGTAGTTATACATATTGATGTTAGTTATTTAAACAATAATTTACTGGATAAAACTTGGGAGCTACAAAAGTATAGCAAATTTTTAAAACATTTGACAAATTTAAATTTTAATTAAGTTTAAAAGATTTGCATTTTCAATTGATAGAAAGTTTTTAGTAAAATTTTATCTTATTTTTTAAGGAATTTCATTTCTCTTCGTAAAAAAATGGCTTTTAACTTGTTAAATTTAATTGTTTTGTCAAAAAAATTATCATAAATTTTTCAGATTACATTTTTCGTTCATTTCACACTTTTAGGTTTTACTAAAATACAAGTTTAAGAGCAAGTCTGTTAGTTTATTATTAAGGAGTTAATTAATACAAAACAATCACTGCTACTGAATCTACTAATGCTAGTTAGTGCTTTGTAAGACTTAATTGTGCAAAAACCATTAAACACTAAATTTTATAATTATTTCAAACACATTCTGTTTTATTTACAGGAGCTTCAAAAGTAAAAGACAATGCGATAATTCCGATTTTTAAAGTAAACAAAATTTTGCTTAGTAGAGATGTAGAAAACAACACGTGCAATTACATTATCGACCAAACAAACATTCGAAACGTTCTAGCTTTCTATCAGTTAAGCAAATTTTTTAGTGTACCAAATGTCGCCAAAGCAGCGTTTAACTTCATAGAGCGCTGTTTTGCAATTGTGTGTGAGAATGAAGACTTCTTGCAGCTGGACGCCAACCTCGTTTTGAAGGTCCTGGCCAGTTCGCGTTTGCACGTCCACAGCGAGATGGAAGTGTTTGATGCGGCAGATTCGTGGTTGAGTTTCAACGAGAAAAGACGTCAAAAATATGCAAATGAGGTTCTGCTGAAAGTGCGTTTGCCGTTGCTGTCGGGTCAAGACGTTGAAAACATTTTAAAAGGGTCATCATCCTTTACTAAAACAAAAGAGAGCAGTGGTTATTGGAAAAAATTTATTGAAGGCAAAAAGGAATGTTTTCAAAACAAGCCATGTACTCATTTTAACTATCGATATTGCGACCAACGCACTTTCAACACCGTGATTTTAGGTGGTTTTAACGAGACCAGTGAAAAAACTTCGAATAAAGTAAGCTTGGTCCACGGAAGCAACTTGGCAGACACGAAAGCTCTTCCCTCCATGACAGAGGCGCGAAGCCGCCACCAAGCGGTGTGCTTGAAAGGGGAAATTTACGTTTTTGGCGGCCGTGACGGCGACAATGAGCACGTGCTGTCCGTCGCCAGGTACTCGTTGCTGAGCAACACTTGGCACACGGAAACGAAAATGCCCGACAACCGCCGAGATTACTGCGTTTGCGCGTTCATGCGTAAAATACTCGTTTTTGGCGGCAAAACAAAATCCGCCACTAGAACCACTAGAACGAACTCTTGCTTGGAGTACTGCGCGCGCGCGTGGAATACATCCAAGAGCATGCGCCGGTCGCGATCGCACGCGGCGTGCGCCGTCTACGAGGGCAAGATCGTCGTCGCCGGCGGTTTCGGTTCGGACAACTGGGCGATGAGGCACGTCGAGTCGTTTGACGGAGTCACGTGGTCCGAGATGCCGAGCATGGTTGAGAGTCAGCAGAGGCACACCCTGGTCGCCGCAGGAACCAAATTGTTCGTCATCAGCGCTATCGACAGCGAGGTTTTCGACAGGTTCACCGGGAAGTTTGTCACCTTCAGCTTGCCTCCCGACCACGATACTTTCTACAGCGTCGCCTCGAACGGAAGCGAGCTTGTGATCTATGAGGAAGAAACAGGAACTAAATTAACCTATGACGTCGATATGGCTACGTGGTCGCGAGGTTTTTGTCAACCTACCAAAAACTTAATTTATTTTTCATGTGTACAAGTGCCTTTTTGTTAGCATTTTTGAAAACTTTTTAGTATTTGAGTAGTTTTTTTACAGAAAAACGGATTTCTATGTTTGTTGATTTAGGGTAAGTCCCTGATAAGGTATTATACTGTATCCGTTGTGTATTACTCAATAACCGAAGGATTTTTTCAATAACCAGGTCAGACTTGGTAAAAAGCACTGTGTTTAGCGTTGAAAAATCGCGGCTGTAGGATTTAAGTTTTACTGCCGGTAACTTTTTCACACGTAACATAGTGTTTTTTAAAGAGCATCCACCCTCTCCTCGGACCATACTTTTGACGTTTTTTATCGTTTAATAAACAAACTGTTTCTTTAAACCGTTCTATGAACATAGAAGGAAAGACTTATTTGATTTTAATAGTCTTCAAAGTGTTTTTTATCATAAAAATCTAAATACAATACATTGTAATGCATTTCATCCTTATTAAAATGTAAGTTTTATAAAAAACCAAAAATCATTAAAAATTAAAATGAAGGTGAATTACCACTCACAATAAACACACAGCTTAATTAGTGTCGTTGTGTATTAACAATTAAAAGGTGTGTGTTTTTTGATAAAGTTATTTGTTGTTATTGACTCTCAACCATTGGTGCTGAGTCCTACTCTTAATCTACAACCATTTTTAATATTAGTTCTTATCAGATTGTTTAAAATTCAACCTGTGTTGATTATTGACTTGTTGGTGCAACTTCAGTTTCAGTCTCCGCTCTGTTTTGGTCACAGATTTTTGATATTGATTCTGATCTCAGGTTTGGACTAAACTAACATTTTTAATTGCTTATACTTCTTAATTGCAAATTTTAAAGGGTTTAATTAGATTAAGTTATTGATGTAGTGCTGGTTGTTGTATTTGTTTTACTTCCAATTGTTCAGGGTTTTTATTAATTTGAACTTATTTTTAAAGCTGGTTTATTGCAATAAATTTGATATTTTACATTTTCGCTTGTCTTGATTGTATTGAAGATTCTGCAAACATTTTCATTCAAATTCAAAGTTGAAAAACTGACCCTAACTACCAGACCCCTTTTAGCTTAGATATAGCTAAGTTACCAAGGCAGGAAACTTTCACCGCGGTTTAACCTTAACAATAGTGTTACCACCAGTCCTGGGAATCCCCGAGATTTTCAACTACGGATTTTATGTTGTGTTGTTCAAAGATCATGTGCTCGATCAATGCTCTAGAAGTAAAAGTACAATTAAACAAACTAAGATAATAGTTTCATTTCTAAATAAAATAGTATAGAAACTAAAATAAAATTTAGAAACGATATTAAATACTACGCGTTACTAAGTTTTATAAGTAGTAAAATTTTGATTGTTTTCAGTCAATTTATTCGAAATTATTTCAACTAGAGTTTCTTTTCCAATCTTAGATATTTTATTTTGAAAATACTTATTTAGTCTGTGAACAATTAATTTTTTTTTTGTTTATTTATATGTATGAATAATTGTATTTTGTATCGAAGTTAAGGTTTTAAAAGTCATATTATAAATAATATCGAGTACAGGTAGACCCCCGTTGCTAGAAAAAAAAACTATCATTATTGAACAACTTTTCCAATTTAATTAGTTTTAACTCAACATGTCATGCTCGAGTAGTTCCAGTAAATCGAATACATTAACAATGGCAACTCTGGTACAGTACGACCATACTTACTAAAAGAAGTAACAATTTTTATGACTTCTAAAACTATTTAATTTAGCTGTGTTAAGACTTTTACTCATTTGAACTTACTTCAGCAAGACTAAAAGCTTCACAATCTAACTTCAAATTTTACTATTTACAACCGAACCGCCGATTACACAATACTAAGTTTCCTGCAAATATGATAATGTTTTTAGCCAAGGATTTATGAATTTAAAAAAATCTATAAAAGAATTATATCTAGAAAAACACACGCTTTATGCCATTATATTAGTCTAATTACTTTATAATAGCTATTACAAAATACTAGCATTGAAACAAACTTAAACACAGAATGTATAAGTTTTTATACTTTGCTAATAAATTTTACTAAGCTAGCGACATCTAATATACATACTTAAGCATTCTGTTCTTTTCTAATGTTAAACAGACTAACGTAAATATTAAAAAACAGGTAAAATAAAATTCAAAGTTGGGATATCTAAAAAAAAATTAGAGAAATCATGTTCACATGTATCAGTAATCCTCATCATTTTATAAAAATACGATACGGAAAACTATATAATAGTATATAAAATACGCAAATGTGTACTATATTTGTTTAATTTTTTTTGTTCATAGTTTACGTATTTTGGTTTTCATTATAATTAATTTAAAAACAAATGATAAATAAAGGTTTATAGAAAAACAAAATGTTTTTTTTTAATTGTATTTAACATAGTAGTTTAATTTGAGCAAAAACCAAGTTGAAAGTATAAATTCTTGATCTTCAACTAGACGCCTTACTCGCTCGGCCATAGAGACTTTTGTTTGAGCCACTTTTTTTGGGTTTATATATTTTCTTTGCTAGAAACCTTTTTAATTTATTGAAAATCTAAGATTTGAAACCATCGTTTTAAAGTTAGACTCTCAGCTTTGTTTAAGTATTGATTTAGAACTTTTGACGGCTAATAGATGAAGTTTTATATTTTGATAATGATATTATGTTTTTATTATATTCATTTGTATAAATATTACTTGATAAGAGTAATTCAATTTAATTTCTAAACAAAAACAATGTAAACCGAAATCTTAGCGGCTTTAAAATCCCTGAAATAAAGTATTTAAACTTGTTATATTTTAGAGGCAAAAAACTAATGAAAATAGAGCAAAATATAAATTAAGAGTAATTTAGACATAGAATTTGAACAGGCAAACAACGTACAAACAAGATTAATTCAAGAAAACTATAGAAACAGCATTGTCACTTTGAATTAAATTCCATAGTGTTGTTGAGCTTGATTTAGAGTATGATATCTGGATTATTTACTACATATATAACAATTTGTAGTAAATACTAAAAACCACAGAATGAATATGAAACTATGTGTTTTACTTTTTGTATTTTATTGTACTTTAAACATTTGCTATTTACATAATGGCAGTAATTAAGTGTATCAAAAACTAATAAAGTTACCTAAAATTTAATTTATCAGAAAAGCAAAAAACTTTAGAAAGCAAAGCAAATAAACTAGTGAATTATCACAAAACGATTTGAATACTTAACGAGACTGAAAGTATAAAAAGCTTAGAAATTGTTAAAATAAGACTTAAAAGAGTATACTTATTAATATAAAAAAAAAACACATAACATATGCTACATAAAAGATTATAAAATGGCTTTAAGATATACAAAAAGAACCTAGTAAATTTATGAGACAAAGTACAATAGAATGATACTAATAAATCAAATTACAATAAGTGAAGTGTTATATATAGAATAATAAATTGTTTGTCTACTCCAAAACTATACCATTTGCAGTACTACATCAATGTTATATACTATAAAACATAAAAACTTACTGTAATTCGATTATATTTAATACTAAACATACATCTGGACTTAAAAAAGAATATATAATTAAAACTAAGAGAAAAATAACATATTAAATAAGACTATATGATGACTAAGTGGGTGTTCAGATTAATTAATTAAGTTTCAACTAAAACACTTAAAATAAATAAATAAAAAAGGTCATTTCGTTATTATGATAATGCATGCAATTTCAAACGTTTATTATAGAAATTTTAGCTTATTTGGTGGTTAGCAGGAATTTATTCTCAACTAAAATACGTGCGTAATTACTCGTACACCAAACAAAAACTAATATGATGCTGATCAGCATAAGGACCTGGCATAAAGGACGGCTTTCGTTATTTGTGCAAAAGTCCCGGGAGCAAGAGCTGCTCCGATAGGAATCGCAGCGAAATGCCTTAAATACAATTTTATTATCAATCTTAATAATTTCCCGCCAAATTTTCACTTTAGGGGAATTTCCATTTGTGAAAAAATGTGTGCCGAGCCTTAATAATTTAGTGCGTACTTTACACGGGTGCGTAGTTCTTAGATCGCGTACCTCATAGACATAAAAAATCACGTTAACACATTATTATAAACTAAGCCATACTACTTCATGTGAATAACATTTAATTTTAAAATTTGTTAACTACTTGTATCTTAAATAGTTCTTAGGTCCGCTTCTAACGTCTGGCTGCAGTTCTAACATCGCTTTTGATTGGCTAATATAATACAATTTTTACTAATTTTTAGTTCTGAAGTAATTAAACTCGTTTTACATTTTATTTTTATGTATTTTGGTAATTGTTTTTAATATTATGCTGTATTATCACTTAATCTCATTATTTTATGAATGAAAACATGTACAAAGCCTTACAACTGCAATTATAACAGTATCATATCTTATTTAAAACAAAAAATTACCTACTTCTTGGAATAATTTTCAAATAACAAACTACTAGCACTTGATTAGCCACATTAAAGTTGTAATGGGTATTTATTAAGTATTCAAATAACAAAGAATTAGTAAACCTGCATACACAAATGAATTGTACATTTCGCCTTAATAACAACTTGAATCAGCTTGTACATTGGTGAATTTTTGTTATGACTGAACTTACAACTTGATTTCCTGTAACAGCCCTCATCTCTTGATAAGAAGTCCTCGCAGGGATATTTGGAAAATATATGATCACACTCCAAGGATTTAAAGTAGATTCAAGTTAACAGAGGAATATTTATAGAACTTTTTTTTCTGTTTCTTGTACACCAGACAAGATGTTGTGGCCAAACCTGTGAATACTGTAAGTAATTTCTAGTTCAATAAGATATTTTTATTGATTGGCTATGACAAAACCATCACAACAAAAACTGATAAATTAATATCATTTGGTTAGTTGATATAGCACTACTAATTTCTATAAGAAGAAAACTTTTACTGGCTGAAAACGGTAAATTTATATAACATTTTAACTATTCAAAATATAAATTTAAGCATTTGTTAAAAAAAGATCCTAGCGAAAAAAAAAATTCTTCATGCTTTTTATGCGCTAAGTTCCAATTTTATTGAAAACCTGTATTCAAATCACAGATAAACCGTTCTTTTTTACCTACTACCCCAATAGACCGGCTAGAGGTTTTTTTCCTGCAGATTTATACTAAGCATATAACCACCTTGTTGTTTCATGTTTTATATTTTAACTTTCATATGGCCATAGTGGGGGGGGTCTAACATTTTTTATTACAAAAATTAACTTTGGCTTTTACATGAAAGCTTTAAGTACAAACTACAAGCCAGTTTTTATAGAATTCAAAAATATCATTTAACTTTTGAGATATTTAATTTTTATAAAAAAATTCTGATATAAACGTATGGACCGCAAATTTTTTGAGGTCAATTTTCTCAGAACTTTTAAAATTCACTAAAAATCTATCTCCTACTTCATTTTTCAAGCAAGCTTCTTCAAATTTTCAGGAAACGTTCCTCATAACAAAAGGAAAAAACTTTAATTTATAATTTAAGTAATTTAAAAAAAAAAATTATCACAAAAAATAAAAAGAAAAGTGTTTTTTTTTTAAATTATATTTTTACAATTTTTTTTTTATTTTAAAGTAACGTTTTTTTAAATTGTATAAAGATCAGACTGAAAGTTTGAAGAAGATTGCTTGAAAAATGTAGGAGGAGATAGATTTTAAATGAAATAGTCTTTTTTTGCTGTTTTAGTTTTCCCTTCCACTAGGGAACCTATTATTTCCCGTGCAAATCTGTCTAAGTGCAACGGTATCTTCGTGCAAATTGACCCTTTTTGCATTTTTTTTTTTTGCAATTTAGTCCTCTCGTGCCAAAGTGTCTTCGTGCAATTTAGTCCCCTCGTGTAATTTTGTCTTTGAGCAAAAGTATCTTCGTTCAAATTTGACCCTAGGTGAAATATTTTCTTTGTGAAATCTATTTACGCATCTTCTGTACGCATTATCAAATTATCAAAAACCTCATCATTGCCATTACACAGCTGTTTAAACAGACCACTTTGTAAAGAGTGCCTTTTTATTTTGTTGACAGCTTTTATCACTAAGTTTAATGAGTCTTTTTAACGGACGCTCAAATTTTTTGCAACTAAATGTTTGCAGTGTATAACACAATGAACAGTAAATATTTCAGGGTTTAACTCTTAATTTGTGATTAATTCACGATACTTTCCTGTTATAGATGGAGCATCATCTGTTGCAGTTCCTATAATATATTTTGAAGGTATTTTATTTACTTCAAAATATTTTCTAATTTTTTCAAACACAGCCTTTCTGTGCTATGTGTTTTCATTAGTTGGGAGAACGCTAGTTCTTCGTTTGTTGTATCATCAACTAATAAACGCACACAAACAAGTAAAAGACATTTATTCTTCGGAAATGTTGACCCGTTAACGTGCATCGAAAAAAAAATTTAGCACATCATTCGAACTAACTTTTGTTCAACATATTCTGACATTTCATCTATACTTCTATTTACAGTTGTTACTTAGAGAAATAGAAAGTAAAACATTACTGGTGTTTTTATAATGAGTGACTTTTTTCACAACTGTTTTTAAGACGGAATAAACGTTTTTTTTTCCCATTGGTGTGAGAAAGTCCTTGTTTTGCAACTATGAGAGACAGATGTTAAGAAGCTCATTGTCCATCTTCAATACTTTGTGTAGATTTCTTGAACATGTTTGTGATTTTACACTATTTTGTTTTCTAATCCCGACTCTTTTTTAAAACACTTTACAGTTTTATTTACACGTTCTGAACAAAATCTAATAAGGTGATATTTAATTCTAAATTATAAAATTCCAGTTTTTTTCTGGTTTCCAGGTAAAGTGGCAACCCTGTACAGCTTAATTTTTAGTTTAACTAAGTGATTTTTCAAAAAACTATTGGAGTATCGTGAGGTGAAAGTTAATAACAGATAAAACAGAGCTTTACAAACTATTTATTTTCCCAAGTAGCATATATGTCACGTTATGAAATGGTGAGAGAGATTCCGATCATTTATGACCTATGTAGTTGTCAAATGAGAAAAGATATGAATAAAAATATGTAATTTACTTTAAAGTAGGGGTCATAAGCGCTGTTTTTTCCTATATTTTCTGTCTACAAAATGGACTTGTTTTGTTTAAGTTTTACATCAGGGTCAAGTACTTTATAGAAGGCTTATATTAGTGAAGAAGCAAGATAAAAAGTAAAAAATTTATGAGTGCCCCACCATATCGCCCACTTTGGAAAACAATGTGTTAAAGTATAGTTTTTATTTCTTTATCTCTCATACTTATTTTATATATATATATACTTCCGAAACGCTTAATTTTTCAATTAAGATCGTAACAACTGTGCTTGAACAGCCTTGTTGTGATTCGTTTTAAAGTTAGAAATTTTGTTTTTTGAAAAAAGTATGATATTGTACGACTCGATAACCGAAACGTTCTACGTGCACAAGCTTCTTGATCCAAATATTTTAATTGCTTGTTTTGTCCTCTAATAAATAATGTAAGTATTTGTTTTATATTTAAGTTTTTGTTGTGCCATGTTTTTATAAATTTACAAATTAAATATGAGAAGTGGGTTTCATTTTATTTGTATTAGATTTAAAATGTTTTTTTATTTATTTATAGATTATATGATCTTTGATTTAACATTTACAGTAGTCTGTTTGAAACTTAAAAAATAAACAGACGCTTTGAAATGGGTAATAAACTTCGTTAACTTATTAAAATTGTGTAACAAACTATTTCGAGAAAAATTTAGTTGTACCTTCAGAGTTCAGGCTCTCTTTTAATTCTAATGTCTTAGAATACTCAGTATAACTAGCATAATATCAAGTATAAAGCATGTATTGTTTTTTTAATACTTTGCTTCTCTCAAATAACTCTAAACACTATAACGTTTAAAGCGAACCAAACTACATCATTGAAATTTCATTATATATTTTAATTTCTAATATATAGTATGTTTTGAATGAAGAATTACTAGCTTTTGATGAAGCATAATTACTAAAAACTGAAGTTGCAGATTTTTTTCTATGCTTTATTTTTACTATAGCATAGTTATATTTTCTATAGCACCACAAGTTTTCATAGCAGTTTAAATACTTCTTACAACAAATGCTTGTATCTTTTATCTAGACTACTTAAAAAATTTTTTTATCATTTTCTCGTTAAGATATACATTTACTATTAATAATTAATTATAATATCTTCACATATTTTATTTATTAGCTCATGCTTTCTAGCAATGATTGAATTAAAATAAGAAGAAAATAATTTTAATTCAATTACTTTAACCTGAAATTATAGCAACTTAGCATAAAATATCCTTTTGAAAATAAGCCCTTTAAATGTTTGAAATCATTATGATGTCAATATTTGATTTTCAACCTTTTTAAGCTGACAGCTAGTTATGCACAAGAAAATTTTGTAACTATTTAAATCTTTAATCCTTAACAGTCAACATGTATTGCTTAAAATTTGGTTAAAAAGTAACAGTCAAACCTATTAACGTATGTAAAAAATCAATTTAAACAGCATTTAGTGAACTATATAGGATTATTTTCTTTATCTTTTATGGGGTGCGCAGGATATCAGTAAAAACGCGTCCCCGTTGATTAACTCGAGGTCTTGTGCTTCCAATCCTTAATTTATCTACGCAGATTGAATAGGATTGCCGAAATTTAGAAACTAAGAAATCTGAATAGTAAAGACACTTTTAAAAATTCATCTTAATGCTATGCTTAAGCAATGTTACGCTATTTGCTAATTTCAAATCTGACAACTAAAAGTTAATTTTTTACGGTATTTACTTGTTGTAAAAATTTAATTCTAAGTGTTTATTTTAATATTCATTTTTTTAAATTAAAATTAGCATTTAGTAGGTATGTTTTAAACAAACGGCGTTTAATCCTCTAGAATAAAATCAAAACAAACATTTTATATTTTGTCAGTAAAGTGAGCACTAGGATTAATATAATTACTGATTTAAAACCGAAGTATAAGTATAAAAATTTTGTACAGAATATTTACATATATTTTTTATTTGGTTTTATAATTTTTTAAATTTACATCTTCTTTAAAACTCACTCATGATTTTTTAAACACCTCTGTTGATATAGTTTACTTTGAAACTTATAAGAGTTACACATATTTTTGTTAAAAGACGTTTCATGAAGCTTAATAACACATTGTAAATGTTCTTAGTAGAAATGAAAAAAAAAGAAGGTCTCTAAAGACCATTCAAATATTCAAAAAATTACTGCTTTACTAGTGTGTAAACATCGTTTTTTTTTGTCTTTGAACTGGATTTCTGTCAGATTTTAACTTTAAAATAACTGTCATAGAATTTTCGATAAGTTTTATAAAAGCTCTGTACAGCTTAATTCCTTCCAAGTTTATTGTAATAATTTTTTATATTATTACAAATTTCATTATATTTTCTTAGTTAGATTTAGTTTAATTTTTTTATTAGTTTTACTAACTCTTATTCAGATAACAAAACCTTTACTAAATTTATTTCATTTAAATATTTTTGCTAGTTTTTTTTAGTTCAAAAAAAGTTATGCCGTGCAAAAATCTATGTAAAAATTTTAACATGTGCAGATTTGCCACTCATGAATAAATTACGTCGTAGACAAAAAGGCACTTGTGCATAAATTAAAACGTGCAAAAATGACAACTTTCTAGAAGCGTATGTAATATTTTCCTTTATATTTAAGAATAATTTTGTTTAAAAACTGTAACACCTTTTATAAAAACTACCAAAATACATAAAAACGAGAACTTTTTTGTCTATATGTATATGTGTCTATTTTTAATCTCTGAATTAAACGACATTAAGAAAAAACAGAAAGTAGTAAAATTCTCTATAAGTGAGCAAAAATCAAAATTTAAAACTATTAAAACTTCACACTAAAAAAAATGCAGGAGTGAAAATTAGAAAAAGTGTGCTAAATTCTTATCGACTGAAACTAATCAACCTTTACAAAAACTATAATAAAAGTGTCAAAGTATACAAATGTCATGTATAATTAAAGAGTAAAATTAAAAATAAATCTATGTTAATTTCTATGTAAAGTGGTTAGTTTTTAAATTATCAAAACAATATTGTTTAAAATTTTTACTCTTAGGTTTATTCATATGCCTAATGTTCTTTATAAACAGGGAATTTTCACGCTAGAAAACCGTCGAAGACTTTTTATTGTTTCACAAGATTCTTCCAACCATTCACTTTCGTTAGTATCATAAGAAATTAATTTTGACGATATGTCTTGAAAGGCAAAAATTTTGTTTTTAATAGAATAAGCTCTTATAACAGAAAACCTGTCAAACTCTGGTGATTTAATGGTGATAAACTTTTTACAAATGTTGTCAAAAACTTCACTGTTGTCTTCTCTTTTTGAAATTACAAACAACTTGTTCTTAACAACAGCTAAACTGTGGTCATATTTACCGGAGTTCATATTTGGCATTGTTGACCATTTATTTGGTAGGACATCGTATGATTCAACAGAGTTTAAAACATTTCCATTATCACTAATTCCACCAGAAACTATGATTCTTTCTTCAAAAATTGCACAAGCTGCACTTGATCTTGACCAATTCATTGTTGCAACTTTTTTCCAACAACCGCTATCACTTGCATCAAATTGTAAAGAAGAATTAGTTTCACCTCCATCTATTTTACCTCCAATAATATATATTTTATCTATGAATGCACATAAAGAAAAAAATTTACGATGGTCATACATTTTAGCTACCTGACTCCATGTTTTAGAAGTAAGTGAATATTTATCTACAGACTTTATCCATTTGCCATTATTATTCCAACCACCAAATACAAAAATTTCACCTTTTAAATAAACTGCTTTTTGAAACCATCTTCCTCTTTTCATTGGTGGATAAGGTTCTACATCTCCTTTTTTATAAACATCAATACAACTTACATTGCTACATTTCATTGCTGTTTCTGAATTATAGCCCCCTAAAACCAGTAATTTAAAATACTTTTGGTTACAATACCTACTTGCATGATAAATACTCGGAGTTTTAAATATTTTTTTTTCTCTGCAGTCTAGAATTTCATTTAAAGTTTTTACAAAACAATCACATTTTTTTAAATATGTTGAATTATTTAAAAGATAACTTATAGTTTCTGTTGAAAGCAAATGAAGACGAACTTTTAATAAAAGATCTTCAGCATACTTGCTACGTTCTTCAATGTCGTGGTTTAGCCATCTTACAATCACCTTAAGTACTTCAATTTCGGAAGTAATTAGAAGTTCAGAACTTGAAAGTATTTTAGAAATAAAGTTATGTTCTATATCTAAAAAGTTTTTATTATCACTCACAATCGTAAAACAACGTTCTATATAGCTAAGGGTTGCGCTTTGGAGGCTAGATAAATTGAACATATCAACAAACTGGTAAACAGAAGCAGCATTTTTAATTTTTATTTTTTCTTCTAAGATTGCAGAAAGTGTACTACTTGCAATTTCGTTGAGGGAAAGTTTGTTAAATCTTGTAGCTGTAACTATTTCAGTTAATTTTCGGTTCTTTATACCTAAATAGTTTTGTTAGTGGTTACTAGAAAAATTAAACCCTTTAAACAAAAAAAAAAAAACTGAATATAAAAAAATAGTTGTTTTTTATTTTAACAAACTATATACATTTTTTTTTTAAATACCGCCTGAGGCGCTAGATTAATGTTTTTCATTAGTGATGTACCGGACTCACTATCCGGGTCCGGGTCCGGCCGGATATTGCCATTTTTGTCTGATATCCGGATCCGGCCGGACTCTAATTTGAAAAAAAAATTCCGGATCCGGTTCCGGCCGGACTCTAATTTGAAAAAAAAGTCCGGATCCGGTTCCGGCCGTATTCTAATTCGAAAAAAAAGTACGGATCCGGTTCCGGCCGGATCCTAACAGAGATCCGGCCGGACCCGAATCTAATTAGTAAAAAAGAGCATACTGATAAGCATTTTTTTAAAAACAAACCCTGTGTAAATTAATAAGAGTCATTTTCGTCAGTAAAAATTAAACACCTACCGTGATTGGCTCATTTTGTACACGTGACTAATTTACATTTGTTTACATTAAAACTATGAAATAAACATTCAGAAATGCAATCTTTACATATGTTGTAAAATTTAAAACTTTGGAATGAATAATTGCACTATTTATTGTTTAAAGTTGAGCTCAGAGAATATTTAGAGTTCATACGGTTGAATGTACGAGCCAATGATAATCATATGACGAAATGTTTTAAACTAAATACTGATGCAACAAAACATCAGAGCATGACAGGCAGTTTATATATAAGCAGCTAGTTAGTTTGATGTGCAGCTTGAAGCAACAAAATATTTTGAACTTTTTTGTGAATGCTTATTGTAAGTAGTGTTTTGTTTTGAAAGTGAATATTTCAACTGGTGTTTAATTGTTTAAATATTTAAGCAAGGTTTATAGTTTAGTAGTTTATTAAAAATTTTACAGTTTCTTCTTTACTAAAAGTTTTATTTAATTCTTAAGTTATTGAATTAAGTCTTTTGGTATAGATTTAATTAGTTTCCAGTTTTTAAAGTCTTACCAAAGTAATTAATAATTTTGTATATGCTAGTATTTCTTGTTGTGTTTTATATAAAAGATACATCACTTAAAACTGTCGTGTCTGATTATAGAAAGTAGTCTCAGTTAAAATTTAGTATTTGTTAGATATAAATTAAATAAGGTAGGATTTAATTATGATGGGTAGTACTAATAAGTTAAGTGTACCACAATCAGTTCACAACTTTACTACCAAATTGTCAACCCTTGCTAGCTGTTCTTCTGATTATTAGATTAAAGTAATGTTTTCAGTTTTTAAAAACCTCATTCTGACTCAGGCTTGTTTATACTCACTCTAGCTAGTTTTATTGACTTAAACAGTGGCAACCCTGCTAGTTTGGAAATTTTTGGGAATTTTAGAAAATTTTGAACTGCCTCAGGCTAGTTAAGTTTTTTATAAAAACTCAGGCTAGTTTTCTTTTAAATTTTGAATGAGTTTGAGCTGATCCAGTTTTCAATATTTGGTAATTTTCTAGTGTATTTTGTTCAAGAACTTGATTTCAGATTTTGAATTGTAAATAACACCTAAATTTGTAAAGCTTTTTGCTAGCTGTTCTACTTATTATTAGATTAAAGTTCTTTTTTTTAAGTTTTTAAAAACATCATTCTGACTCAGGCTAGTTTATACTAGTGATGTACCGAACTCACTATCCGGGTCCGGCCGGATATTACCATTTTTGTCTGATATCCGGATCCGGTCGGATTCTAATTTGAAAAAAAAAGTCCGGATCCGGTTCCGGCCGGATTCGAATTTGAAAAAAAGTCCGGATTCGGGTCCTGCCGGACCCGAAATTGTGAGTCCGGTACATCACTATTTTTCATATACATTATAAAATTTAAACAATATATTTTAGGATACTGTTTATAACACTCAAAAAGATTCATAATAAAAACGTTAAATAAGATTTTTTTAGTTTGTAGAAAATTTTGATTACTTGTTTTATTAATTTTCGCAGTTTTGTTCTACTGATAGATAAGCTGCTTTTTCAATTCAAATAAACTAACATTTATAAAGGTATTACACATATTGGAACATAAGTGACCAGTAAATATATAATATGTTACACAAGACACACAATTTCAAAAACACTAAATATATTTCGAGCAATTCTCTTCAGTAGAGTACAATGCTAACAACTAATAAGATTTTTTTACATTTTTATATAGTAACCAAGTAATCATAAAGTAATCATATAGTAATCATGAAATTAATAAATGATAAAAGCAATGAGTAACTGTTAAAATGAAATACGACAATTTAAGTTATAGTTGATCTAAAGTAAAACTTAACATAAATAAAATTAAAACAATCCTTACAAAATATTACGAAAATAAAGAAACAGTATAGTCAAAATCTTTTTACTTACATAAAACAGGTTTCCTTAATAAAATACAAATGGATTCTAATTTGATCAAATTGAAAATATTACTGCAAGCTTTAATTATTTCAAATCAATTTATTTTATAACTGTTTGCACAAGTTGGATTAACATCTAAATGTCCTACAATAGGTGAACAATTTAGATGCGTTTAAAACCTTGACCAGTATATCATCTTTCTTATCTGAAAAGCAAAAACTCTCTACCCTTTTTTGGACATGCTCTTTAGAAAGAATTTTATAACGAGCATGTACCAAAAAGTATAGGAGAAGGCTTAATAGTTGAACACTTAAAACGCGAATTTACTTTAATTGAAGGTAGTACTCTTAACCAGAATGGGTATGCTTCAATAATATATAGCTTTGTTCAAATGACATTCTAAACTAACTTAAATGTTTTATTCCTTAGATTAAATCATGATTAACAGTTCATTGTTTATAAGAGATAAGCTTTGTTGATTGATGACTTACCGCTGTTTTAAATTCAAGCTTGATAGTTTAATTATTAACCTTATACGATTAGAATCCGAAGTAGAAATAAAAATGAATTATTTAAGTTTATCAAACTAAGGTTTATGATTTACTTTTGGTTTTCTTGAAGGAAAAATTGTGAATAAGATTACTAGTAACGAGTACTACCTTAGTTTGTTATACCTCGAAAATAGAGAAGATTTTAATAGAATTAAATATAAATAGTATTATCAATTTAAAAAAATAACAAAACAAACCTAGTTTATAAAACTCATTTGAAATGAATAGTTCATCTAAATGAGTTTTTTCAATTTTATTTTCTTTGCAGTACTTAAGAATAGCAAGCCTTTTGAATTCTGCAATACTGCTTACATTTTTATCAACTTCATTGAGTTTTATTTTCTTCATAGCATTTTTATTTTTAATATGTAATGTTGACATAATTTATCTTTTATAAATATTCAAATAACCTGTAAAATAAAAAACTAAAAAATAATATACTGTAAAATTATAGTGTAACGTACAACCACACTGTATACTATAATTAAATTTAAATGTTCTATTTAAGAAATAGTTATTAAAGAAATTCTATACTACTTATAAAAACTAATAATAACTTTTAGTGGTTATATTTTATACTAAACAAAACATCAAACACTTAATATCAAAGAACATCATACTTTGGAAAACACTTTAAATGTGGTCAAAACTTTCACACTAAAATAAAATCTAATAGGAATATACTATAAGAATATCTATTTTATTAGTAATTAACTACTTGGAATTAAATCAAAATATATATAATAATTTTTAGAGTTGTTTTAAAAAGAGCTGCTTAATAAACAGTATAGTTACTAATAAGTTCAGTTCTAGAACTCTATCTGGAAGGTCTTGACTGCAATCAAACTGCAATTAAACTGTAGCTGGTTTATCTTGATATACCTTGAAAATTTAAACTTGCTTCAGACCAACTTGCTTTCTAAGTTACTGATTAAATAATACTTGATGTTCAAATAAATGCAGTGTTGCCAGTCATTTAAAAAAAAAATTTCCAGGTTTTCAAAATTTCTTCAAGGTTTTTTAAAGTACTCTTTTTTAAGTCGATTTTAGTTTAAAGATAAGTTTTAGGTAAGAAACTGTGTTAAACAGTATAAAAACATTGAAAAGATACTGTAAAGCTATTTTATAAATGTATTTAGTAAAAAAGTTTTTGATGATGACAAATTTTTTTTTTATATGATCGATATTTTGATTCAAACCGAAATTTTACTACTGTGCATGTGAAAAATGTTAAAATTCCAGGTTTTTTAATTGCTTTTGTTCAAAATTCCGGGTTTTTTTAGTGGTTTTTGTTCAAAATTCAGGCTTTTTCCAGATTTTGTTTCCAAAATTTCTCAAAATTCAAGTTTTTCCAGGTTTTTTTTTTGTCTAAACTATCAAATTTCAGGTTTTTTGTAGATTCAAGGTAAAGTGGAAACCCCGTAAATGGTACAGCAAAAAAACTGCTAATCCAATACATTTACTCTTCCTGCCACTTTTAAAGATTCTCTCTACTTTTACTTTTAGCTATGGCAATGTCGAGGAAAATTAATTTTTATTGCAAACTAGTCCAACTTCTCTTAATAATTTAAAGCAGAAATTGTTTTTTATAATTTTATAAAATACCAAACATTAAATTAGTCTTAACACTAATAAATTAGAAACTTTTAAATACAAAAGAATAGGAAAATAAATGTCTTCAACAAATGGTTTTAAAGCTTTCACATTTAGAAAACTAATAGTACTCAAAGATATCTAAAAGCTGTTTAAGAATATTTAATTAGCATAAATTGTCAATACAGGGTTGCCACTCTTTGAGTCAAAAAATCTTACATGAGTGACCAAAAACTTCCCTGAGTAACCTTAAAGTTCCCTAAGTTTCCCTGAGTTTTTTCAAAAGCTTGGAAAATTTAATTTTTATTAAAAAATTACAATGTAAATTTTAAGAATACTGAAAATCTATACGCAAGGAAAAATTTTTTTTAAATGAACACAAAATAATAATTAAAATTATCTTTTTTGAACAAAATATTGAAACTGGGTTAATTAAATCTCATTCTAGAACTAGAAAAATTTTTTCTGAGATTTTTTTTTTAATCTTAAAATTTTCAAGAAATATTATTATATATTAAATAAATAATATATTCATATATGAAATATAAAATTTTCCTGAAGTTTTTAGAAAAAACCAAAACTGCTTTGAGTTTTTTCTAATTTAAAAAAAAGAATCAAAATTCCCTGATTTTCCCTGAGATTTTCTGTAATTTGAAAATTCACTGTGTTTCCCTAAATTTCCAGAGTATGTGACAACCCTGCAAAAGCTTGACAAAAAAAAACATTAACATTATGTTTAAAAAAACTTTTTCAATTAAAATCTCATTGAATTGTTATGCCTACAAACTTCTAAAATTTCAGCATGTTACTGGTCTTTACTGTCTTAATTACTTACAAATGTTGTCTATATTTTAATTCTATAATTATTCAAGAGTCTTAATTAAGTTTAACAGGAGTTACTGTGACTTAAAATTAGTCACCATTTTTTGTAAGTTATTTGTACTCATACATTTTAATTGAGTTAATTTGACTTAAATTTTGTCAGTTCTATTGTGACTGTAGACTAATTTTTTTCAGTTCTATTGTGACTTTTGGGAAATATAATCTGTCAGTTCTATAATAAGTTTGTGGACTAAAATTGGGACATTACCCTTTACATTTTACATTTTAGTCCCCTTATGGCATTATCATCAATATGACCCTTATTTCATAAATAATATTTTAAAGACACAGTTTATATTTTTTATTAATTTAAACTAATAATTAGTTTTATTTTTTAACTACATTTTTTTGTTTTTCAATTCTTATCAAAAATTAAATTTAAGAATTTAAATTTTTTAACGTATAAATTTGCAAACTATTTCTTTATTCATCCTTTGAAAACTTGATATGTTATTTAAAAAAAAATTATTTTAACTAAAATAGTTTTGCATTAGTTTTTATTATAATAGCTAAAAATGATAATATATATATATTTTTTTAATCTTAAACATTTTAGACTATTAACTAGCATTATTAATTTTTTTACTTATTCTTAAGCCAAGTAGCCTAAAATTTTATTTTGAGTCAAATCGAAACTTTACTACTGAATATAAGAAAATTGTTAAAATTCCAGATTTTTCCAGATTTTTTTTTTCAAAATTTCAAAATTTACAGAATTTTACCAGGTTTTTTTGTCTTAATTGTCAAATATCAGGTTTTTCTAGAAATCCAGGTTAAGTGGCAACCCTGTAAATAAGATATATATTTCCTACAAAAAAAGAAAATAAATGGCAGTATCAATAGAAGTTGAGATAACTTATATAGTATGAAAAAAATAAAATTCATAAAAAAACTTAGTCTTTTTTCAATGTCTCATAATATTTTTTATTTTGCTACAAAATATATATCAAATAATGTATTTTAAAAAATATCATCTTTTTTCTTAAATCATTAAATTTTATACTTGTAGTAGTGAAAATTGTTTTGGTAAAAAAATATCTAATACTTTTGTCTTTAACTGTATGAAATTAAAAATTGTTTACTTAAATGTGGTTATTATTATTTATTAGGTTAGTTAAAATAATAATATTTAAAAGGATGTCATTTTATGTAAACCTTGTTTACCTTAGACATCTAAAAACTACTTTTATAAAACACCTAATGTAGTAATAGCAATCATTTTATATTTGAAACTTTACATAAAACTTTTCCAACCAACACCAAAATTGTTTAAAATTTAACAATAAAACATAAAAAAGTTAACAAAATAGAAAATTACTACTGCATGAACTATTCACATATATGATAAAAAGGCAAGATATTTCTTAAAAATGGTAGATTGATAAAATTTATTATTAAAAGTGTCAAAAACTGGTATGACAATTTTGGCTATAATCATTTTGTAAACCAATTTGAGAGGAACATTTGTAGTAAAGTGAAATATTTTAGGAAAATAAACAATTACAAGTTATAGGCTAGCAAAAACCTTCAAAAATATAACTAATTAAAAAGTTCAAAAATTTCTTTATAAACAAATATTATTTTTGATGTATCTTATAAGTTGCTCTGTGATATTGGTTATTGAACAACAAAAAATAAAATAGATAAAAAATTTGGTCTAAGACCTGGTATGCAAAGCGTTGAAAAGTAAGTCGTAACAAATTTTAAAAGTAGACTTTTTTTTCTAGTTTTGAAATTTTAAATTAAACTCCAGAGCATAGTTGTCAAACTAGGAGGAAAAAATCAGCTAAAATTACTCGTGCATGGAAAACTATTTAGAACGTTTGTTCAGTATTCAGAGTTCTTTAGTTTTGAAATACTGGCTGACCTGATTTAGAGTAACCATCTTTTCTGATTAAAACTGAATTCAACAGTATAACTAAATTCAATGAGTCGATATCTGTACTAAATTAATTTTAGAATACTAGATTCATAATAAAAAAATGTTTATAAAAATTTACTTATATATGTCTACTAGGGCGCAGCTAGTGTGGAGCGAACTTGGTAAAAAGCACTGTTTTTAGTGTTGAAAAAATCCCTAGCAGTAGAATTTCAATTAAATAAAGTAATAACTAAAATTCTACTGCCAAGGAATTTTTAACAGAGTCTTTTTAAAACATAAAGATGCAACCCCTAATATTTGCTAAGTCAGAAAAATAATAAAGTTCTTGTACAAAGTTTTTTTTATATATTTAGTTATTAATTTTTTTGTTTATTTTTTTTTAGTAAGGTGGGTTACAGATAATGATATTATTTAAAATAAAAATAAAATAAAAATTTTGAAAAATTTGCTAACTCTGCAAATAATAGGGGAAACACCTCAACGTTTCAATAGGACCCTTTATAGAACTTACCGCGATGACTTTTACCAAGTTTGGTGTGAAACATGCAGATGCTACAATGTTCCACACCAAACTACTAAAAAAAAATTAAAAGTCTTATTATAGTATTATAGTATTGTAATGAAAACTTTTTAGACTTTTGCTACCTAACAATTAGTGGTTTTTTTTTCTCTTTTAATTAGTTTCAAAGTATTAAAAAAATGTTTTTTTAGATGCTTGTATGTTTTCCAAGTATATAAAATACACCATTCGTCGGTACTGACGTCTATTATTAGGTTTAACTGTTTTTAGGCAGAAAAACAATCTTTCAAACTATAGATGTCGCGTGTGATGGAACGCTTGAGCTATGTCTGCTTCAGAAAAAGTACAAAACAAAAAGAGTGTGTACTAAAAGTTTAAGTTTATGTAGAGACTGTTTTAAATGGGCCCGTGCTTTAACTAAAATTAAAATAACTTTATTTTTAAGCCTAGTAAGTGAGCTTTAAATTGATTTAACACCTTAACTTAAAAAGTAAGAAAATTATGTATTCATGTATTTATGAAATCATGAGCTAAAACTGTTTTTGTTTAACCAGCATCAAACTTAAGCATTATACTGTCTAAAAACTGTTTAACATTACATAACAACAAATACAAAGTATGCAAAATAATCATCAATTAGTCGGAAATACTGGTATCAATCAAGTCAAAAACAACCGAGCATCTACAAAAATAAATTCTCAGGAAAATCAAGCATTAGCACGAAATACTTAGATTCAAAACTCGAGACATCATTGATCAAACTAAAGAATTTAAAAGACAAAACAATTGAGTGCAGTTACCAAAACCAAGTATCTGCAGTCTGCAGCATCTAATATTCATAAAATTTTCCGTGTATACAGAAACTTTGTTATTGTGGTCAAACTAATAATAAAAAAAATAGTTAAAAAAATGCTTGTTTATTTCTATTTTAATTTTTTGCATTCTTGCTTTAATTTAAAAACATCAGCAACATCTAATTTAATTTGCTCTTCATTTTTGTTTATGCGTAAATTTAATAGCCTTACAATGTAATTTAGATTACTAAAACTTAATTAAGTAAATTTATCTTCATCTTCTACAATTATGCCTGTTTAAAAAACCAAGAACATAAGTATAATTTAGTATATTGTAGTAAAAAAAAATTTAACTTGAATTAGTTTATTTACTAAAGTTCTTATGTGATCTAAAATTTATTACTCATTTTAAAGAAGTTCTCTTTAACTTTACTAGTTACGATTCATATACTTTTTACTTGTGTTTTCTTATTCATGTAATATTTTTTTCAATTAAAAATTAAAAGTTTGATAGAAACTAAAAAGTAGACTAGATACGATAAAATAATTGTAGATATATTTTGTGAGCATACTTTTATTTGAAAAACCGACTATTACTTCAAAACTGTGAAGTATAACAAATGAATTTTAGTATTTTGTGACGAATAAGTTTTAAAAACGCATAATTTACAATAAAAACATAAAACACCTCATTAAACTTTTAGACAATAAATGATTTTAAATTTATAAAAACATCATTTCCAAGTCAAAATAATCTATAGGTTAAAATCAGACTACTACTTTGTTAAGCCAATTACAAATATATTATATATCTTGCCAAATTGCCTGAATGTTAATACTTTTAACCGTATATTAATAATTAACGGCTTCTTGGGGTGGGTCTTATTAAAGCAGATACTAACTTGAAAAATATATTATGCTAACCAGAACTAATTTCAAGAATCATTTATCACATTATTTAATCTTTTACTAAGAAGTTTTTAATATTCGTAGAAATTTAATCGTAACAAATTATTTTTAAAATATCAACTAAAGAGGTTTTTTAATATCTGTAGATTTTCCTCACCCTTAACAAAAGTATCACGTGTCTGTACTGGTTACACAATAATTGAATTGTATGTTTACTCAATAAAAAGCAATTTAAGTTTTCATAATTTTACTGCTTTGACAATTGAACTCAAATAACCCTAAAAATTAGAAGCCAAACTCAAAAATTTAGGGCTAAAATTTGAACCGAAAATGACTCTAAATAAAATTATGAAACAACAACTTTGTTTTAAACTTCACTAAAACTTTAGCATCGATCTAATGACTTTCTTAAGTAGTATATATTAAACTTTATAGAAAATTTAAAATAATACATTAAAATAATGACTAAACTTGTACAAATTGTTGATAATACCAGGTTCACATTTATGTTATAATTATATGAAAAATGTTCCTTGATTATAAAAAATTATACTATATGACTTTAATTAATAAAAAAAAAAGAAACTAAACATTACATTTAGGGTAATGTCTTTAGTCTTTTTTTTATTTTTTTATTTTTAGGAACTTTTGATAATTAAGTAGAAAATGTTATTACGCTAATATACAAACTTTTTTATTTGAAGCTTTATTCAAAGATTATTTATTAAAACTCTGAACTGTGACGTAAGCCACAACTAATCTTAACACGCGTTTACACAAAAATTATAAGCGTAAGTTTGAAAAATTAATTTATGAAAACTCTGAAATATGACGTGAGAAAAGAATATTAAATAATTTTGTAAAGCATGTATTCGTGATTTAATAAAATAGATTTCTCTCATCATAAGATCAAAATACATTTTTTTAAAATACATTTTAAAACGGTCTTTCGCGACTAATTCGCATACTTTAAAATAAAATAAATCTATAAGATTTGATATATTGACAAAAGTACTTGATTAAACCAAGTTTTCACAAGCTGTTTTAGTTAAACTGTTTACTGTTTATTCGTAAATATATAAAGTATATAAAAAGGTCTTCAGCTTCGTTGTTTTATTAGTTTGTATAAGATATAAATTCTATTTACTCATGTAGGTTGATATATATATGTATATATATCTATTTAAATTTTAACAATTACAATGAACAAAATTCACTAAACAAGTTTCGTTTTTAAGTTAAAATAGAATAAGCAAGATGGTTTTATATTGCAAAAATTTGGTGTTTTATTCAAGTGTTTCGTATAAGATATTTTCAAAACTATACAGAATAATTAAATATGTGTATAGGATTTCACTACTACTTATGCTTTGGCACTATATAGATTGTTCTTGTAAACCGTTTCAAATATGAGATGTAAAACCTTATACTCCCTTCAGTATGCTAAAGTTTATTACAATGGTAAACAGTAATGTAGAATCTGAAAATTTTTATAATACTTATGACGTGGTAATAATAGAGTTCATTGTACAGTAAGTTAAACTTGAAAATACCACTGAGTTTTTATTTTTTACATTTCTGAAAGTTTGGAAAACGCTATTTAAGAAAAATGTTTTATAATATTTGTGTTTGCGGCTTTATTTTACTTATTTTTAATATTCAGTTAGTTTAATTTTTGCTAAAAAAGTATTTTCGATAATTGATGCATATATTTAGTTTTTATATACTTTAAATTTCGCTTTTCTTGTTAACTGTTATGTTCTTGTCTGATTTATTCATTTTTTATTTTTCATAAGTTACAAAATTTGCAACCGAAATTAGTATTGAAATTTAATTTTGTCTAGTTTATTATTTCCCTTTTAACTTTTTAGTCTTTATTGTTATCTTTTGAATTCCAAATGTAGTTCGCCAGTTCTGTTGTATGTCTTTTGTTAACATTGTTGAATGTTAATTTGTGGATTTTGTGTCTGTTTGAAAGTATTTCCTGTGGTTCCTAAGTAATGTTTTGTTGATTTTTTGATGTTATTGTTGCTCCATAAATTACGTTTAAGGCTAAACATTGTTGTTTAAAGGGCAAGGTTTTTTGAAGCAATTGTAAAGTTTATCTTTTTTAGTGCTATATTGTTTTTGTTTAATATTTTATTGTTGTGTGCTTTTATTTTACTTCTGATATACATCTAAACTAGTATATAGGCTAACAAAAATAAACTTAAGATTTCAAGTAAATGACTCTCGCATGAAAAACAATTATGATGTTCGCATTTTACCTCCATAAAATCTAATGATCTAAAAAAAGTTAAACCGATTTAAAAATTATCTAAATGTTAAGTTGCGAATAAACGATATTGTTTTTCGAATAAACTTTTACTAGAAAGCAGTACTTAACATTTGATAACAAAATTATTTTTAAGGAAGAACTAGTTTGCACAAGTAAATTTTATATTAGTTTTTGTTGTTATCAAAAACAGTATTCTTTAAGAATTTTACATAGAAGTTCTTTTTTTGTTTAATCAGCTATTTTTTCTTTCAGATAAGATAGACTTATCAAAAATAATTTTTATAACACATAGATAAGCATAAAACGAGATTCGAGATGCGTGCATGTAGAAATAAGAGGATTTAAATTTGTTTTGTAATATGACGTTTAAAACTATATGTATTTGATAAATGAAATAAGTAAGTATTTAACCTTTATAAATCACCTTTTATTTTAATTTTACGGTTAAAGTTTAACATTATAAAAAATAATGTTTAGTCTTTTAAAATGTTTTAGGAATCCTAGTTCTTGTATATACTGCTAGCTTTTTTAAATGGTTTTATGTTGATAAATAGATAAAAAATAATAAAGTAAAAGAAAATTTTAGGAAGATGTTTTAAATTATTTCATTTAAAATTATATATTTGATAAAGTTTGTAAATTTACTTTCGTTTAAATTTTTATTAAAGTCACTAGTAACTCATTTAACGCTTGTAAACTTTTAATTTACATGTTGCATAGTTATTTTTTTAAGTTTTTAAACATAATAGTACAAATATTATTTAAGCATAGAAAAAAAAAACAAATTAATTCTGTGCTAAAATGTCGCTCTTTGCTAAAATGACGCAGTAATTTTTGTTCAGGTTCCTTTAGGGTTGGTCTTCTTTTCGTATTCTAGCTCGTATCTGAAGTTATATTCGCGTAGAGCAGTTTGGTAGCTGGACTTTGCATTGTTGGAGGATTTTAGGTCTGTAGACAGACTTCTTAATCATTTAGGTAGGCTTTACTTGACTGTCATCAGGTGGTTAAAGTTATTGTTGATGTATTTGATTGAGGAGGTGTCTTTTCTGTATGGCATATAACAGCTATAAGCTAGATCTAAAGTGTTATCCAAGAAGTTGCATCTGATCATCCAAATACCTATTGTGATTCGGAAACCGATATTATAAATGATCTTTGTTGTTTCTTTATTTTTTTTATTCTCAAGATCCTGGTTGCTTTCGTACTCAATAACTGTTAATCCACCATCCCTATGTAGGCCTATTTGGTTTGAACTGTATATTTTTCCTAATATATCTAGTATGTACAGCCAACAGATCGCAGAATTCAGCAGATAAAAGCCATTCGATATCAAAAGCTGAGTCTTGATATTTTTTGGTCCGTGCTTTTCCATTGTATGTAAGGACTAAGTGTACGTGATATTGATTTATGACATTTGTTCCCTCTTCACTTACATATGTTTTTTTTGCAAATTCTGTTGCAATTTTAAAGTGCTTCAATTTGATGGTTGGATAGAGTTTTAGAATGTCGAAGTTGACAAAACATTTGCTTGATTCATCATCTATTTGATCAAACTATTTTATTACTTCATATATGATTTTTCCATTGAATGAATGTTGTTTTTTTTATATAAATCACGTTGTTTTCAAGTATATCCTTACTTTTTATACAGAGGGAATATTTGTCTGGATTAATTGTTCTGCATTCAATGTTAAGTGTAAAGTTTGTTTTTTGAACTTGAATGTAAGGAACGTGTCGACCTTAAAAAAACTTTAGTATTTTCTTGTTTTTAAGGTTTAGAAAAGATTATTTCTCGGAAGTAAATTTTATATATGTATGTTTTCAGACCTAAAGATCCCAACTTTAAGTGAAACGTCGTTGTCTTTTTGTAAATATAATTATTATTAATATTATCTCAGAAAAAATATTTCGAGATCTTTTGTCTTAAAAAAAACTCTTTCCACATATATTTAAAAAAGTTTTAACATATGCTTATACATAACTAGCTCTAATCTTAAAGATATTTAAATCATTGAGTAAATAAACTAAATTTGACAGTTTTTTTTACCTGTTTAATTTTTTTATCTAAGTTTTTGTTTTCAAATTTTAAAAAACAGCTTAATTTTTAGTGCTCCTAGTAAAATCTTTATTAATAATTTTTTTTGACGGTACTATAAAAAGTGTTAGAAGAAATTTTCAAATGTATTCGTTTATTAACTTATTAATTATAAAACATCAAATCATTATTTTATTGAACATTTTAAAAGATTTTAAATAAATCTGTGAAAAAATGTAATTCTGTGTTAAATTGACCCCGTGCTAAAGTGTCACTCCGTGCTAAATTGACGACCCGTACAAAAGTGACGCTGTACTTTTCTGACATCTACCGAACCCTACAAATAAAAGAAACGAAAACGAACAGGAAAGATTGTGTTCTTTAATCTCGTCTACTTTCAATAAATTAAAACTAATATAGAAGAATACTTCTTGGACCAAATTGAGAAGCAGTTTCGTAACGACAGCACGAAAAAAAATTTGACAGAACAAAATGCAATGTAATCTACTGTAATAAGAAATATGTTAAGTCATTAATAAGTCGTGACAACAAAAAGGTACTAACTAAAACAAAAAATAAAAAAGATCAAGACAGTAGTATGTACAGCTACGACAAAAAAAACTTCTACCGGCTAAATAATAAGTGTTTGCAGGAGAATGTTGTAAATAAGGTTAATTTTTTTTTAAAACTATTTTTAGTTTATTTTGATTATGAACTTTACAAAAATTTATTGCAATAACAAACACTTTACTAAATTTCTTTGACTGAAATATTTTGTTTGAATATTTTGTAAAGCATTTGATATTGTAGATAGAAATATCTTACTTATGAAATTGCAATGTTATGATTGAGCTCATATCTAGATGGAAGTCGTTATCTTTAGAGGATACGACTCAACCTGTGAAAAAAGTGAAGTTAGGATACCACAAAGCTAAGTATTAAGACCGTTGTTATTCCTAATACATTAGAACGACTTACAGAACAATACCAGTCTTAACGTTCTCAATTTTGTAGATGATAAAATGTTATAGAAGACATTCACAGAACACATACACCAAAATTACTGTAATAATTTTACACAGTACTAAAAAAGGTATCAAATTGGCTTATGGAAACAAAGTTAAACTAAATCTTAAAAAACTAGTAGCTTGATTCTATATCAATCAAAAAAAATATTTTATTTTTAAATTTGGATCTTAATATAAAAATAGGTAAAAGATTATAACAAACACAAATAGCGTTGAAAACTTCGGAATAATTATAGATAAAAACTTTAAATGGTCAGAAAACATAGAAACTATAAAAAACAAATTTTCAAAAAACATTAGGTATCTTATTTAAAACAAGACACTCCTTAAATTAAAAAGTGTTACATTTGATTCTGAATTCTTTGCTTATGAGCAACGTTAGATATGGCTTGTTGTGCTGGGGAAGAGCAAATAAAAAATTCATAAATGATATAAATGTTCTCAAAAACAGAGCACTCAGATGCATACTTTCTAAAAAACATGATGATAATAGTGTAAGAGAACTGAAAACTCAGAAAAAAATATTAGATGTTGAAAGTCTGTATCTATAAAATTTAGATCTGTTTATATTTAAGTTTAACAAAAATTTGTTATGAGATAAATTTATAACCTACTATAAAATTGTATAAAATGTCTATATTTATTATACCAGGTATTCACAAAATTTTTTTTTCCTACCTAGATTCAACAGCAAAATAGGTCATAAATCGCATTCCTACCAAGAAAATAAGTTATTGACTGAGATACCATTATGTTTTAAAAATATAAGTCTTTTTGGAAAATTCCAGCATGAACTTAAAATTAATTTAACATAAAGTGATTAACAAAGTCATTTATGATTATTAAAACTTGTCTATTTACGTTTGTTTAAGGAGTTAATAGTATTTGTCAATTGATAGGCAAATTTTTTATCTACTTATTTATTTTTAGTTTAAAAGTTAAATTATTCGCTTACAATAAATAACAGTTGTATAGCCTAGATTGCATCATTTTCTACCTGGTATTATTTTAGACTGTTTTTTTAGATTACTATTTTGAGTTAAGTTCAGAATACTTACAAACTTTATGTTTTATTTCGCATGTCAACGTAATAAAAAGTTATAGATGTATATAGTTTAAATGAAAATTAAGTATTTGAAAAGTACCCTGAGATACCTGTTTCAAGCAAACTTACGTTAAAGATTCTCTTTTTATGAGAAAAAAAAAACTTATTTTTTATGTTTACAAATACTTTTAGCCTTGTAATATTAAAATTTTTGACTTAGACAAGTGTTAGAAATATAAAAAAGTATATTTTAAAACAGAAGGAAATATGTTGTTGTTAATATTTTTATTATGATTTTTTTTTGTTTTTTTATTAGAAGCATGAATTTAACATTACTTGTCTTTTTATTTTTATTAATAAAAGTTAAGTTCGGTCATTGAAGAATTGACTTTTTTTAAGTTATTAAAAAATTATGCAATAACTTAGTTATCTATTCGAATGAGAAATAGTATTTAATGTTCATTTGAAATTGACAAACAAAATAAAACTTTTCGCACAAAACACTGATAAAATTGAACGTAAAGATATTTTAGCGTATTAAATTTTTACTTTATTTGAAAAGGTTGTAACCTATCATTCAAGTATTCAAATGTTTGCTATTTGTATTGTTTATATTCTTTTATAAGTTTATGAAAAGGTATATATAATTAGTTCTTATGTTACTAAACAAGCTTTTAAGTACATTTTTATACAAAATGTTCAGTTAACTTTCGTATTATTTTTTTTTCTTTCATTTTGTTAAACTGATTGTTTTATTAGTAAAGATTTAAACATATAATTAATAAAATAGTTGAATCTAATAGGTCGTAAGAAATATTATAAGCATGTGGTGTATGAGTCAATAACCAAAAGGTTCCTTTGTATAACAGGTCCTTAGACCAAACTTATTGAGCGCTTTTTTACCATTCAATAAACAAATTTTATGTCATAAACATACTAGAACGAAAAAAATTAAAGTAAAACTTCTTTTATTTAATTAGTTATTAGCAAATAAAAATCTGATAAGATAACAAGTATAGATATAAACACATATACATAATATTGTTATTATATTGTTTATTGTACAATTTCGGACTCAGGCATCAAAACCCAAGCCCCTAAAACAAGACACACAAGAAGGGTAATAAAACAAAATAAATTTATATTCAACAAATTAAGATTAAAATAAACGTAAACCAGAAACTAAACAAAGTTTAACTTGTAAATAACTAATTAATAAGTGTAAACAATTTGTTTAATGTAAAAGGTGATAACTTGGTACATTTAAAAAAAAAATAACTTAGCACATTTATAGAAAATTACTAACAAAAAGATCGCTTTCAAGAAGAGTTTTTTATAGTACATAAGACATTAACACATTTGTACAAAACTAATAAAAAATTATTTATTATTCTGTTAGGGGGAGACGTAGAGAAATAAAATTAGCTAATATAAAAAAAAGAAACATTCATTAGTTAACTTAGATAAGATAAATATTATTAGTATTTTTTTTTGAAAACATGCACAATAGTCATGCAAAAATTACTTATTTATATGAACTAAAAAAATCTTTTTCAACCATTCAAGAATAAGTAGCTTTAAAAGTATAATATTTTTTAAGAAAACTATCTTAATAGACAAAAAATTAATTGTTTTACATTTAGATATGTATGTATATATATTTGTTTATTTAAGCTCTGCATTAAACGATAAAAAGAAAAATAAACTAAAATTGTTTATGAGTCAAAAAAAAATTTAAATAACTCCGTATTTAAATCAAATAAAAATCGAAGAAAACTTTGTCAGAAAAATAGTGCTAAACAAGAATTGACTTAAACTATTGACCTTTTTTAATAAGTAAAATAAAATAATTTAAGTCTAGAATTATTAAAAAAATATATATTTTAATCGTAGAAATTAATTCTTTTAAATAAAGATTTTTTCACTTAATTAGTTTGATAAATTTCAAAAATTTTTGTTAAATCTAAACTTAAACGTACTTAACATTTTCTTTATAAACAAGGTACTTTAACGCTTGAAAAATTTCGAAGGTTTTTTATGACTTCACAATATTCTACCGACCATTCATTTTCGTTTGTTTCATAAGTAATTATTTTCGACATGTTGTCATGAATAGAAAAAAATTTGTTTTCTATAGAAAAACCACTAATGGTAGAACCCCTGTTAAATTGTGGTGATTTAAAAGTAATAAACTTTTTACAAATGTTGTCAAAAACTTCACAATCGTCTTTTGACTGTGAAATTACATACAACTTGTTTTTAACAACAACTAAACTATGGTCATATTTACCGGAGTTCATATTTGGCATGGTTGACCATTTATTTGGTAGAACATCGTATGATTCAACAGAATTTAAAACATTTCCATCACTAATTCCTCCAGAAACTACAATTCTGTCTTTAAAAACCGCACAGGCTGCATTTGACCTTGCCTCTTTCATTTTGTCCACTTTTTTCCAACTGTAATCACTTTTATCAAATTTTAAACAAGAACTAGTTGTAAATCCATTTTTTTTACCTCCAAACATATATATTTTATCTATGAATGTACATACACAAAAATCATAACGATCATCATGTATTTCAGCTACCTGACTCCATGTTTTAGAAGCAAGTGAATATTTATCAACAGACTTTATCCATTTGCCGGAATTATCAAAACCACCAAAAACATAAATACTACCTTTTAAATAAACTACCTTCAGACATTCACGTTCCATTTGCATCGGTGGATAAGCTTCTACATCTTCCATGCTATAAACATCAATGCAACTTACATTGCTACAAGTCATATATGTTTTTGAGTTATAACCCCCACAAAACAATAAGTTAAAATATTTTTGGTTGCAAAACCTACTTGTATGACAAGTACTTGAAGATTTATAAAAACGGTTTACTCTGAAGTCTAGAATTTTGTTTATAAGTTTCTCACAACCATCATCTTTTTTAAAAAATGAAGTATTTTCTAAAAGAAGTCTTATAGTTTCATTTGATAGCAACGGAAGACGAACTTTCAATAAAATATCCTCAGCATACTTGCTACGTTCTTCAATGTTGTGGTTCAACCATCTTACAACTACTTTGAGTACTTCAATTTCTGAAGTAATAAGAAGTCCTGAACTTGAAAGTATTTTAGAAATAAATTTATATTCTAGTTCTAAAAAGCTTTCATTATCGCTTACAATTGTAAAACAACGTTCTATATAGTTAATGGTTGAATCTTGAATGCTAGAAAAATTGAACAGATTCACGAACTTGTAAACAGAAGTAGCATTTTTAATTTGTAATTTTTCTTCTAAGATTGCAGAAATTGTACTAACTGCTATTCGTTTAGGGAAAGTTTTCTCAATCTTGTAGCTGCAATAATCTCAGTTATTTTTTGGTTCTTCATACCTAAAAAAATTATAAATGTTACTAGATAAATCAAACGGTTTTAACTAAAAAATTCTTAATTTCAATAGATTATTTCTTTATTACATAGTTTTGTTTAAATGACATTTGAAACTAATAAAAAAAACTAAATTACTTATACTAATTTATGAATAATAGTTCATTTTTAACTTAAATAATTTAAAGTTTGGTTAATTCTAATGTACTACTGTTTTAAAATGAAGCTCAAGACTTAACTACTTAACTCGTACAATTTAAAGAAATGTACAAAAGTTAACTATTTTTATTGAATTTTACCTAATTTTTGAATTTTATTTGTTAAAAGCATTTTTGAGTATAATCTTAGTAGTAATGAATACTATTTTATTTAGTTCTATTATTACTACAAAGAACATTTTTATATAAATAATAAATGATGATTTCTAGAGATCAGGGTTTCCCAAATTGGGCCAAGTGGCCCCCTTGGGGACCGTGAAAGATATTCAGGGGGCCATGAGCAGCAAAGAGGTCGAACTGGGCCATGAGGTCATAATTCAAAATAACACTAGATATTCTAAAATTACAGATGATGAGCAAAAAGAAAACGTCTTAGTTGTTTTTAGGGTTATCTTGTTGGAGGGGTCAATAGCTTTTTTTTTATTTCTTAAGAGAGGACCATTTGAAAAAACGTTTGGAAAACCCTGCTATAAATATACGATGCAATAACACAAACTTAATCTATGTAGCTCATTTGAAATTGGAAATTCATCTAACTGGTTTCTATAAATACCATTTTCATTGCAGTACTTCAGAATAGCACATCTTTTGAATTCTGCAATACTGCTTACATTTTCATCAACTTCATTTAGTTTTATTTTCTTCATAGTATTTTTATTTTGACTATCTTGTGTTGACATATTTTGTTATAAACATTTATACAACCTATAAATGCAAAAATATAAAATAATGTATTTTATTAAGAAAAGTTTCAAAAAGATGCACCGTTTTAAATGCTTTTTTTACCTTTAATACTTAACAGTAATAATGTATTCATCCATTTTTAAAAAAGTGACTTTGTATCTTTTATAAATTTAAAATATTTTTTTAACCTTTACAGTAACTAAATTTGTTTTGATTTAGTTTCTACTACAATAACTAATAATAAACTAGATTTATATTTTTTGATATTACTTAAAACATTTTAGATTGCTATTTAGAATTTTTTATTCATTTACCTATAATTAAGTCAAATAGCCTTAAAAGAGTTGTCACGCAGAACTTTGAAATTTATTTCTTTTATAACTTTTTAAAAATTTAACTAAATGTGAAAAACAGATTTTGTCAGTCACTTTATACAATAAAATAAGTTTTATTATTTTATTACAATAAAATCTTTTTAGTAAAACATCATTAATGAAAATCTACATTTACTGATTATACAAACTAAAACAATTAAAATAAAATTTCAAAGACTAAACTTAATTACATATATGTTATAAAAAATACTACCTTGAGTAGTTTAATACAAAAAAAAATAAAACTACTAGTAAATAATCTACTATGATTTCTTGTACTGAGTCAAGTTAATGTAAAAAATTAATAAAGTAAACTATTCATTTGTTATATAAAGTACCCTTTTATCATTAAAAATAAAATCTTAGATTTTTAAAATTTGTAACAGAGAATTCTACTTTTATTTATTTAAAAAACTTAAGTAATACCACAAAATAATACTAATAAGTAAACTTAACCATTTTCTGTAAATTAAATATTTTAAATCATTTTAAGTATAATTTTAAAATTGAATATAGTAAATACTTTCCTACTCTTACTTACCTAACAAACTTCATAATTATTACATTAAAGTAAACTATACCTATGTTTTATAAAATATTTTATCCTATTATCTTTTATGAATTCTTAAAATACAAAAGTATATAAAATAATCTGCTTTCACTTATTTTCAAAGTTTAAATAACTATGAAATATTAAATAAGAGGTAAACTATACGCATATACTTGTTATATTAAGTACTAAACTAAGTGCTTAATAATATAAATCTTAATAATTTCTCACTTAAACAAAAACAGTCTGATTCTAATACTTTGTAAAAAAGAATGTGTATATATAAATATATATCAAAGTTTATCTATAGCAGTGTCCTTGCCACATACATGGTTGCCACAGAACAAGCTGAGAAAAATTTTCTGACTTTTCCTGACTTTTATAAATCAAACTGTTAATTTAAACTTATTCTAAAATACATAATCAAAAACTTGAAACTATTATAAGTTTTTAATTTTATTATTATACAGGTTAACCCAACAGTTTTTTTTTTTGCTGAATTCAATCATCTAACTTCCATTACATCACTGGAAACATCTGTAAAATTGATGTATTTTAAATTAACAGCTTTATCACCAAAATAAAATTGAAAATTAACCTAAAGGTAATTACACTAACAATAAGAAATATTCATTTAAAACATGTAATACTTATATAAATTTTTCACTTACTTTAGTAAAATACTACCTAAATCATATAATATAAAATCCGTAAATCAAAAATCAATTAGAAAATAATAACTCCAAAGTAAACTGTATACCTGTTATAGAAATTATTTCCTTTTATTATTTAGTATAAAACTTAAAACAAATAAATCTACTCTTATTTATTCTAAAAAATCAAGTTATTCTAAAAAAAAATAACAAATAAGTTGAATTTCAATGGAATATAATTCTCTTATAACTTATTATTCAGGTTTATTAGAAAATAAATAAAAAGATATAGTATACACATAAACTTGCTACATAAAATACTAAACTTAATGCTCAATTATAAATAGCTTAATTATTTACTTAAACAAAGAACAATTTAAATCTTAAATTCTGCAAGATAAACTATTGTGAATATATCACAGTTTCACTATGGAAGTTTCATTACCGCAGACAGGGATGCCAAATGTTTTTGTCAAATTTTCTCTAGGTTTTCAAAATTTCCTGCAGGTCTTTAAAATTAGACGTTTTAAGGTTTACTTTTAGTTTAAAATTATTTTTAAGGTAATAAATTGTGTTCATTAGTATAACAACATGGAAAAGAAATCTTTAAGAATTTTTAAATGTATTTAAAAATAATAAATTTTGATGATGACAAAAAAAAATATCAATTTGATAGATTTTTTGAGTCAAATCAAAATTTTACTACTTAACACATGTTAAAATTGTTAAAAATCCAGGTTTTACAGGTTTTAAAGTTGTTTGGCTACCCTGCACAGATCATCAATACTAAAAAGCTTACAAAAACTGCTTGTTCAATTAGGTTAGTTGTTCAATACGTTAATAAAAAATTTGCAGTTTTATAAAGGATATTTTATTAATTTATACAAGATGAAGGCATTGGAAATAGTAATTTTGTGTACTTTTATTAAAATTTTACAATTTTAGTCTGACATAAGAATTTTTATATCATTTTAACCATTTGTAGGCTTTGGAAAATAAGGACTTTTTTGAATTTGAACTGCTAATATCTAACTTTTTCTTAAATTTTGTTATATTTTCTGACTTTTCCTGACTTTTTTTAAAAACCTACACTTTTTCCCGACTTCTGTATTTTTTCTACTAACCTGAATTTTTCTGGTTTCCTGACTTTTCCTGACCATGTGGCAACCCTGATTACTTACATAATTATTAAAATAAAAGTGTTTATATCAATTCTTAGTTTTGTTTTTAAATCATCATTTTTTCAAAAATGCAACAACATATTATAATGTAAAAACTTCTAAAACCTATCATTTATTTTCTTAATCATTAAGTTTTATAATTGTAGATATAACAAAACAGTTTTGATAAAAACAAATTTTAATAGCTTAATATTACACTGTAAAAATCAAAACTGGTATATTGTAGAGTATTAGTGTTATTTATCAGATTCATAATTTATTAAAACTTGTAGGAATCATCTTATATAACCTTTTTATGTACTTAGAATTTATAAAACTACATATTTAAAACTTTAATTAGCTACTAAAAATCATTACATGTGTCACAATAATAACTTTTCTAACCAATACCATTTTACTTTCAAAATAACCAAAGCTTTAAAAATATTTACAAACAAGAAAAATTCCAAGAGCAAAAATTAAAAAAGCAAAAAAACTTTTTTTTAATGGTTTATAAGTTTGGCTAAAAAAACACCTTGTAAAGTTATTTAAGGGGATCATATCATTTCTAATTTAATAAAGTAAATTAAAAAAAAAAACAATTGTGAGCTATAAAATGGCAAAAACATTCAAAATATAAGCTTTTTCAAAAGTTAAATTTTTAAATATAAACATACAAATTTACTAAAGGTATCCTATGCTTAGCTTATACTAAATGCTGTTATTAAATAACATTTAGGGCTACTTTATATAAAACTAGTCATGACATGAATGAATAGTTGTAATAAATAACCATCCAACAACAATAATAATATAAAACTTTACTTTGTAATGTTAAAATAAATTTAGTTAAAAGCTTAAACGAAGCTAATATTTAAAGTATATACTACAAGAAATGTATTGAATAATACTACACTCAACTTTTTAGAATTTTAAATCAAAAGTGCCTATAAAAAATAACATTTTTTTAAAAATAACTTTACATTAACAACAAAATGTAAAAATGATTATTTGAACTACATGTTAGCAGAAGCAAGGTGGTCTAGAATAATCTCCTCTCTAACTGATGAGAATTTAAATATGACTAGAAAATGTAGATGCAACATTTCATCAGTAAAACAAGTGACCTTTCGAGCTTTCTCTTAAACGCTTGGATGAACAACAACTTTAACTCAAAACTTTTCATTAAATTGAAACAGTTGTTAAATGCAACTTGATATTCTATTACAAATCGGCTAAAATTACTCGTGCATGGAGTTTAAGTTTAAAACAAACCTTACTTTATCAAATATTAAGAAATGTTTAATTTCAAAACCCCGGTAAACTTGATTTCGAGCAATTGTTTTAAATATTCTAAAATGTTTTAAAATAGTTAAATCATTAATACAGCATTAAATTAAATAGAACACTAGACTGTAATAAAAATAACAAAATAAAAAATTCTATATGTCTACCAGGGGCGCCGCGTGGTGTGAAACACTAGGGCAGATGCTCTACCTAAAAAATTAAAAACTTTATTTTAGCATTATACGACTTTTTGAATTTTTTTGGACAAACTTTTTTATTAAAACAGTAAATGATTTTTGGAAAATGTTTATTATTTTCATCTTTTTTTTTCCAAACTATTTTTGAATAAACTTAAATTAAGCTGTTTTTTAAATAGTTTCTCACGATTCTTGCTGAAGCATTAAGGTGTTTGCTCTAATATTTGCTGCGTCAGCATTATAAAAAAACTTTTTTTAAGTTGTTTGTTATTCGATAAACTTTTAATATGTTTATGTAGGGAAGGGTTAGCGATAAGGATATAAATAAAATGTAAAGCTTAAAAAACATTGCTAACTCTGCAAATATTAGGGGAAACACCTCAACGTTTCAATCGGACCCCTTTTGCACCTTCTAACAAAAGCATTATGGGTTGACACTGATATATACTACTAGGATATAATTTTATTTTATTTGCTGATTTTTCTCGAACAATCATTTACTAAACTTTAATATAGGAGAAAAAATTATAACCGTTCGGATTAATAGTTTAACATTCGAACATATTATGCAGTTCAAATACGAACAAAGTTTTTAATGGTTGTTTACTTTACATTGTAGGAAATTTTTATAAAAAATTTTGCTTTTAACAAATTGTAATTAGCTGTTTTGTAAAAAAAATAAACATGATTTAAAGTTTGCACTTCTCGACGAGTTAGTGATTTTCTTAATAGTGCGAACTAAAGAGGAAGACTAAGTTTTTTAGTTATGTCACTTCACAAGATACTTTTGACTATTCATTATGATAAACGACAAAAAATTATTGGTTTTTATGAATAACAAAAATCTTACTATTTCCATTGATACTGCTTAAAAAAATTGTAATTTTTAAGTTTTGACAAAAATAAGTTATTCTAAAAAACTTTCAGAAATTTTACGAGTGTCCTATTTGTTTGAAAAATTTTTTAGGCAACTAAACTGTGGCAAATTTTATTAAATTTTATATATGGCAAAAATATATCGGTAAAAAAAACATATGACTATATATTATTTGTTTATATTGTTGGATCAACCAGAAACTACAAAATCTTTCTTCAAAAACTACACAAGATCTTTCTTCTATCAATGATATTGTGGCCAAGTAATGTTTCACTATTTGGTAATTTCCAATCTGGCAACTAAAAGTTTAATTTTTACGGAAACTACTTATTTTAAACGTTTAATTTTAAGTTTTAGTTGGAATAATAACATTTTTAAATAATATAAGCATTTAGTAGGTTTGTTTTAAACTAGTTTCTAAAAAACTAACTGCATTTAACCTTTTTAGATAAATTTAAAACAAACCTTTTTAATTTTGTCAGTAAAGTGAGCACTAGTATTTTTTTTTTCATTAAGGTTTATGAATTTAATTTTTTATTGATTTACAACTTCTTTAAAACTGACTCTTTATTTTTTAAACACCTCTGTTGATATAGTGTATTTTTACTAAACTTTAGATTCTTTAACAATTAAACCTATGTCAAATGACGTTGCGTTTGAAAAGTAATAACACGTTATAAATATTTTCTACTAGTAATGAAAAAAAAAGAAAGTCTCTAAAAACTTTTCAAATATTTAAAAAACTGTTGCTTTATCATTGTGTAAACATTGTTTTTTTTTTGTCTTTTACTGAGTTTCTGTCAGGTTTTAACTTTTAAATAATTGTCGCTCAATTTTATACAGGTTTTATGAAAACTTTGTACTGCTTGATTTTCTTAAGTTTATTGTAATTATTCTTTAATTTGTTTACTTTTTTCAAACTAGCTTTTGTTTAACCTCTTCATTGTTTTTACCAAAAAGTTTACTGTAATAACAAAAACTTGATTAAATTTATTTCATTTAAATACTAAAATACTTTTTTTAGTCCAAAAACTGTTATGCCGTTGAAAAACTTCACCATGTGCAGATATGACACTTATAAACAAACTATGTCGTTTAGAAACAAGTTACTTATGTATGAGTTACGGCGTAAAAAAATGACGAATTTCGAAAATTAACTTAAGTAAGTTTTTTCAATTATTTAGTAATAAAAAGCTATAGTATTTTTCTTAGTGAATTTCAAAACAGATAAAAGAATAATTGTTTGGTTAAATTGTATATTTTAAGCTCTTTATTAAACGACGTAAAGCAAAAAACAACTGCAAGTATTAAAAATGTTTATCAGTCAAAAAAATAAATCGAAGCTAAATTTTAAATCTTTCATAGAAATAAAAGACGAAGAAAAAATAATCAGAGAAAAATGTGCTGAACAATTATTGACTTAAGCTATTGACCCTTTTTAAAGAACCAAAATAAAAAGTTGAAAGTTTATAGCACTTTATTTGTAAGATAGAAAAAAATATATACTTTTTTGTATGTTTATTTCTATGTATTCTAATTAACTTGTTAATTATGAAATATGAAGTTTTTTGTATATCTTAAGTGTACTAACATGTTAAACATATATTTTACAAAAAAGGTATTTTTACGCAAGCAAATTTTTTGAGTTCCCTGGTAACTTCACATGGTTCTTCTGACCATTCATTTTCGTTAATATCATAAGTAATGGTTTTTAACAATCTGTCTTGAAAAACAAAAATTTTGTTTTTAACAGAATAAGCTCTGACACTATAAAGCGAATCAAATTTTTGTGATTTAATTGTGACAAAATTTTTACAAATGTTTTCAAAAACTTCACATTCGTCTTTTCTCTGTGAAATTACAAACAACTTGTTCTTAACAACAGCTAAACTGTGGCCATATTTACCAGAGTTCATATTTGGCATTGTTGACCATCTATTTGGTAGAACATCGTATGATTCAACAGAATTTAAAATGTTTCCATAACTCCATCCACCGCAAACTACGATTCTTTCATCAAAAACTTCACAAGCTGCACTTGCTCTTACTTCGTTCATTCTAGCAACTTCTTTCCAACTGTTATCACTTGTATCAAATTTTAAAGTAGTTTTACCTCCATCTTTTCTTCCTCCAAAAATATATATTTTATCTATGAATGCACATACACAAAAAAATTTACGATCATCAAACATTTCAGCTACCTGACTCCATGTTTTAGAAGTAAGTGAATATTTATCTACAGACTTTATCCATTTGCCATTATTATCAAAACCACCAAAAACATAAATTTCACCTTTTAAATAAACAACATTTAGAAAAGTGCGTTCCGTTATCATTGATGGATAAGCTTCTATAACTTCTTCCTTATAAACATCAATACAACTTACATTGCTACATTTCATTGCTGTTTCTAAATTATAGCCCCCTAAAATTAGTAATTTAAAATTTGTTTGGTTACAATACCTACTCGTAAGATATACACTTAAAGGTTTATAATTTTTTTTCTCTTTGCAATCTAGAATATTATTTAAAATTTTAATACAACCATCATGTTTTTCAAAAAATGTTGAATCATTTGAAAGATGTCTTATAGTTTCTGTGGAAAGCAAATGAAGACGAACTTTTAATAAAAGATCTTCAGCGTACTTAATACGTTCTTCAATGTCGTGGTTTAGCCATCTTACAACTACTTTAAGTACTTCAATTTCTGAAGTAATTAGAAGTTGAGAACTTGCAAGTATTTTAGAAAAAAAGTTATATTCTATTTCTAAAAAGCTATTGTTATCACTTACAATTGTAAAACAACGTTGTATATATCTGAAGGTTGGATTTTTGAGGCTAGATAGATTGAACAGATTCACAAACTGGTAAACAGAAGCAGCATTTTTGATTTGTATTTTTTCTTCTAAGACTGCAGAAATTGTACTAACTGCATTTTCGTTGAGAGAAAGTTTGTTAAATCTTGTAGCTGTTACCATTTTAGTTAATTTTCGGTTTTTCATACCTTAATAGTTTTGTTAGTGGTTACTAGAAAAATCAAACGCTTTAAACAAAAAAAAACTGGTTCTAAAAAAAAATTATTGTGTATTTTTATTTTAACAAGTTTTATACATTTTGTTGTTTTTAAAACTACCGCCTGATGCGCTAGATGAATATTTTCATTTACATTATGAAATTTAAACAATATATCTTAAGGTTCTGTTTATAACACTCAATAAGATTCTAAATAAAAACACTAAATAAGATTTTGTCAGCTGGTAGAAAATTTGGATTACTTGTTGTAATCATTTTCGCAGTTTTGTTCTACTGATATATAAGCTGCTTTGTCAATTCAAATAAACTAACATTTTTAAAGATATTGCATATATTAAGTAGTATTAAGTCTGGTGATTATATGTTTAATCTAATGAGTTAGATAAATTCAGGAGAAGGCTTAAGAGTTAAACACTATATGCGCGAAATTACTATTGAATTATTACTAATTTAAATAAAGGTATCATTTTAAACCAAGCTAGGAATGATTCAATAAAGCAAAAATTTTTTAGATGACATTCTAAACTGACAACAAAGCTTTAATCCTTGGATTAAATTACGATCAACAGTTCATTATTTATAAGAGATTAGCTTCGTTGATTGATGATCTACCATTGTTTGAAATTTAAACTCAATAACTTAACTATTAACCTTAGACGATTAGAGTCCTAAATAAATAAAAAAAAATTATCAAACTAATGTTTATGATTTACTTTTGTTTTCTTAAAAGATAATTTATGCATAAGATAGCTCGTCATATATACTACTGTAGTTTGTAATATAACGAACATATAGAATAATTTCTTAAGTTCAAAGATAAATATTATTATCAATATAATAAATAAAGAAAACAAACCTAATTTATAAAGTTCTTTTGAAATGGATAATTCATCTAACTGGTTTTTTTTAACCCCATTTTCCTTGCAATACTTCAGAATAGCAAGCCTTCTGTATTCTGCCATACTGCTTATACTTTCATCAACTTCATCCAGTTGTATTTTCTTTGTAGTATTTTTAATTCGACTATGTTGTATTGACATAGTTAATCTTTAATAAATATTTAAATAACCTGTAAAATATAAAAATAACAAATTATATTGTAAACTTATAGTGTAGTGTACAACAACACTGAACTATAGTTAAATTTAAATTTTATTTATAAGAAATAGTTATTAAAGGTATTCTATACTACTTATAAAATCTAGTAATAATTTTTAGTGGTTATATTTTATATTAAACAAAATATCAAACACTTAATATCAAAGAACGTCATACTTTGGAAAATACTTTAATGTGGTCAAAACGTTTACATTAAAATAAAATCAAATAGGAATATAGTATAAGAATATATACTAAATTAATAGTTAACTACTAGGAATTAAAATCAAAATATCTATTAGAATTGTTAGAGTTGTTTTAAAAAGAGGTGTTTAATAAACAGTATAACAAATAATATTTTAGTTCTAGAACTCCATCCGGAAGGTCTGTACTGCAATCAAACTGCAATTAAACTGTAGCTGGTTTATCTTGATATATCTTGAAAAATTAAACTTGCTTCAGACCAACTTGCTTTTTAATTGACTGATTAAATAGTATTTGATGTTTAAACAAATGCAGGGTTGCCAGTCGTTTTTCAAAAACTTTTCCAGGTTTTCAAAATTATTTCCAGGTTTTTAAAAGTACACATTTTTAGGTTTATTTTTAGTTTAAAGATAAGTTTTAGGTAAGAAACTCTGTTAAATAATATAAAAACATTGAAAAGATACTGAAAAGCTGTTTTATAAAGGTATTTGGTAAAAAAATTTTGATGATGACAAAAATCTTTTATTCATATGATGAATTTTTTGAGTCAAACCGAAATTTTACTACTGTGCATGTGAAAAATGTTAAAATTCCAGGTTTTTTTAATTGCTTTTGTTCAAAATTCCGGGTTGTTCAAGTTTTTTTTTCAAAATTTTTCAAAACTCAGGTTTTTCCAGGTTTTTCTTTTGTCTAAATTGTCAAATTTCAGTTTTTTTTGTAAATTCAAGGTAAAGTGGCAACCCTGTAAATGGTACAGCAATAAAATTGTTAACAATTGCACTTCGTCTTTCAGCCATTTTTAAAGATAATCTCACTTATCTTTTACTTTTAGCTATGGCAATGGTGAGGAAAAGTATTTTTTTTTTTGCAAAACAATGCAACTCCTCTTAATTATTTAAAGCTACAGCAGAATTTTTTTTTTGATTTTATAAAATACCAAATATTAAATTAGTTTTAAAACTAATGAAATAGGAAACATTTAACTACACAGTGATAGGAAATTGAACATCTTCAACAAATTGTTTTAAAGCCTTCACATTTAGAAAACTAAAAGTACTCAAAGATATCTAAAAGCTGTTTACGAATACTTAATTAGCATAAATTTTCAATACAAGGTTGCCACTCTTTGAGTCAAAAAATATTTCCTGAGTAAGAAAAAACTTCCCTGAGTAACCTTAAAGCTCCCCGAATTTCCCTGATTTTAGTTCGAAAGCTTAAAAATTTAATTTTTATTAAAAAATTGAAATGTTAATTCTAAGAGTATTGAAGATCTAGACGCAAGGATAAAAAAATTCTAAATAAACATAAAGATGAATAAAATTAACTTATTTGAACAAAATATTGAAACTGAATTAACTAAATCTCATTCTTGATCTAGAAAAAATCTTCCTGAGATTTTTATATATATATATATATTTCATATAATTTTCATATTATAAATTTTGTATTTCATATATATATATATATAGATATGAAATATAAAATTTCCTTGAAATTTAAAAAAAAAACAAAACTGCCCTGAGTATGTTATAAGTAAAAAAAAAGAACCAAAATTCTGTGATTTTCCCTGAGTTTCCCTGAGATTTTTTGTAACTTGAAATTCTCTGAGCTCCCTGAGTGTGTGACAACCCTGCAATAATTTGACAAAAAAGAACATTAAAATTATATTTGAAACAACTTTTTTAATTATAAATCTCATTCAATTGCTATGCCTATGCAAACTCTTATGGTACAAATTTCTAAAAATTTTAGGTTTTTTCTGGTCTTTACTGTCTTAATTTTTTACAAATTTTGTCTATTTTTTAAATCTATAATTATTCAAGAGTCTTAAACAAGTTTAAAATGAGTTACTGTGACTTAAAATTTTTTGTAAGTTAATGTACTCATACATTTTCATTAATTGGACTTAAATTTTTTCAGTTCTATTGTGACTGTTGACTAAGTTTTTCAGTTCTATTGTGACTTTTGGGACATATATTCTGTCAGTTCTATAATAAGTTTGTCGACTAAAATTGGAAGAATACTCTTTACATTTTACATTTTAGTCCCCTTATGACATTATCATCAATATGACTCCTTATTTCATAAAAAAAATTTGAAGACACAGTTTATAATATTTAAAAAATTAAATTTATAATTAGTTTTATGTTTACACTACAATTTTTGTATTTTAATTCTTATACAAAATTATAGTTTTTATTATAATAACTAAAAATAATAATATAACTTTTTTTTTGTTATATCTTAAAAATTTTAGATTATTAACTAGCATTATTAATTTATTTACTTATACTTAAGCCAAGTAGCCTAAAATTTTATTTTAAATCAAATCGAAACTTTACTACTGAATATAATAAAATTGTTAAAATTCCATGTTTTTTTTTTGTTTTTTTAGTGATTTTTGTTCAAACTTTTAAGTTTTTCCAGATTTTTTTTTCAAAATTTCCCAATTTACAGATTTTTTCCAGGTTTTTTTGCCTTAATCGCAAATTCCAGGTTTTTTCAGAACACAGGTTAAGTGGCAACCCTGTAAATAAGATTTATATGTCCTACAAAAAAAAATAAATGGCAGTATCAATAGAAGTTGAGATAACTTATATAGTATGAAAAAAAATAAAAATTATAAAACACTCAGTCTTTTTAAAATGTCTCATAATATTTTTTTGTTGCTACAAAATATATATCAAATAATGTGTTTTAAAAACTATCATCTTTTTTCTTAAATCTCTAAATTTTATACTTGTAGTAAAGCAAAATTGTTTTGGTAAAAAACTATCTAATAGTTTATTATTACACTGTATGAAATAAAAATTGTATATTTAAATGTGGATATCATTATTTATCAGGTTAGTTAAAATAATAATATTTGAAAGGATGTTATTTTATGTAAACCTTGTTTACCTTAGACATCTAAAAACTAATTTCATAAAATACCTAATGTAGTAATTCCCATCATTTTATGTTTAAAACTTTACATAAAACTTTTCCAACCGACACCAAATTTATTTAAAATTTAACAAAAAAACATAAAAAAAATTAGCAAAATAGAAAATTACTACTGCATGAACTATTTACATATATGATAAAAAGTCAAGATATTTCTTAAAAGTGGTAAATTGATAAAATTTATTATTAAAAGTGCCCAAAACTGGTGTGACAATTTTGGCTATAAACATTTTGTAAACCAATTTGAGAGGAAAATTTGTAGTAAAGTGAAACATTTAAGGAAAAGAAATAATTTAAGTTATAGGCTAGCAAAAAACTTCAAAAAATAAATTAATTAAATATTCAAAAACTTTCTTATAAACAAATATTATTTTTGATGTATCTTATTAGTTGCTCTTTGATATTATTGCTTTCAAATCGAACAACAAAAAGAAAATAGATAAAATATTTGGTATAAGACCTGGTATGCAAAGCGTTAAAAAGTAAGACGTAACAAATTTTATAAGTAGTTTTTTTTTCTAGTTTTAAAATTATAAATTAAACTCCAGAGCATAGTTGCTAAATAAAAAGGAAAAAAAAATCAGCTAAAATTACTCGTGCATGGAAAAACTATTAAGAACGTTTATTCAGTATTCAGAATTCTTTAGTTTTGAAATACTGGCTTACCTGATTCAGAGTAACCATCTTTACTGATTAAAACTAGATTTAACAGTATAAATAAAACCAATGAATCGATAACTGTACTAAATTTATTTTAGAATACTAGATTCATAAAAAAACATGTTTATAAAAATTTACCTATACATGTCTACTAGGGGCGCATCTAGTGTGGAGCGAACTTGATAAAAAGCACTGTTTTTAGTGTTGAAAAAATCCCCGGCAGAAGAATTTCAATTAAATAAAGTAATAACAAAATCCTACTGCCAAGGACTTTTTAACAGAGTCTTTTTAAAACATAAAGATGTATTCCCTAATATTTGCTAAGTCAGTAAAATAATAAAGTTTTTGTACATAATTTTTTATATATTTAGTTATTAATTTTTTTGTTTTTTTTTTTTGGGTAAGGTGGGTTACAGATAAGGATATTATTTAAAATAATATAAAATAAAACTTATAAAAAAGTTTCTAACTCTACAAATAACAGGGGAAACACCTTAACGTTTCAATAGGACCCTTTATAGAACTTACCGCAATGACTTTTACCAAGTTTGGTGTGGAACATGCAGATGCTACAATGTTCCACACCAAACTACTAAAAAAAAATTAAAAGTCTTATTATAGTCTTATAGAATTGTAATAAAAAATTTTTAGACTTTTGCTACCTAACAATTAGTGGTTTTTTTGTCTCTTTTAATTAGTTTCAAAGTATTAAAAAAAGGTTTTTAGATTTGTATGTTTTCGGAGTATATAAAATACACCATTCGTCGGTACTGACGTCTATTATTAGGTTTAACTGTTTTTAGGAAGAAAAACAATCTTTCAATTTATAGATGTCGCGTGTGATGGAACGCTTGAGCTATGTCTGCTTCAGAAAAAGTACAAAACAAAAAGAATGTGTACTAAAAGTTTAAGTTTATGTAGAGACTGTTTTAAATGGGCCCCTGCTTTAACTAAATTTAAATAACTTTATTTTAAAGCCTAGTAAGTGAGCTTTATATTGATTTAACACCTTAACTTAAAAATTAAGAAAATTATGTATTCATTTATGAAGTCATGAATGTTAAAAAACATTTAGCCAAATAATAGTTTGCCGTTGTTAATTTTAAAGCTTAAACTATTTTTGTTTAATTAGCATCAAACTTAAGCAATATACTGTCTAAAACTGTTTAACATTATAAAAACCAACATTAACAGGGTATGCAAAATAATCATCAAAAAGTCGGAAATACTAGTATCAATCAAGTCAAAAACAACGGAGCATCTTTAAAAATAAATTCTCAGGAAAATCAAGCATCAGCACGAAATACTTAGATTCATAACTCGAGACATCATTGATCAAACCAAAGAATATAAAAGACAAAGCAATTGAGTGCAGTTACTAAAACCAAATCTCTGCAGTCTGCAGCAGAGATGTTAAAATGCTAAAAGTTACTATGGTAATTCAGCAATGAAGTGTTTTATTTTTGGTTTGTTTTAAGTTTGTAATTTCACGCTTGAGTAAACAAAGCAGAGCTTTTTAACATGTCTGGTCTGCAGCATCTAATATTCATAAAATTTTGTGTGTGTAGAGAAACTTTGTTATTGTGGTTAAGTTGAAAATAAAAGAAAAAGTAAAAAAAATGCTTGTTTATTTCTATTTTAATTTTTTGCACTCTTGCTTTAATTCAAAATCATCAGCAACATAATTTAATTTGCTATTCGTAATTATGCGTAAATCTAATAGCCTTACAATGTATTTTAAATAACTAAAAATTAATCAAAAAATATTATCTTCATCTTCTACAATTATGCCTGTTTAAAAAACCAAGATCATCAGTATAATTTAGTATATTGTAGTAAAAAAAAAATTGTAACTAGAATTATTTTATTTACTAAAGTTCTTATGCAATCTATATTTGCTTTTCATTTTATAGAAGTTCTCTTTAACTTTACTAGTTACGATTCATATAATCCAATACTTTTTACTTGTGTTTTCTTATTCATGTAATAAATTTTTCAATTAAAAAATAAAAGTTTTATAAAATCTAAATAGTAGACTAGATACGATAAAATAATTGTAGGTATTATTTATTAGTGTACTTCTAGTTGAAAAACCGATTAATACTTCAAATCTTTAAAGTATAACAAATGTGTTTTAGTATTTTGTGACAATTAAGTTTTAAAAATGCAAAATTTACAATAAAAACATAAACCAACTCATTCAACTTTTAGACAATGAGTGATTTTAGAACTACAAAAATATCGTTTCCAAGTCAAAACAATATATAAATTAAATTCAGACTACTGTTTTGTTAAGCAAATTACAAATATGTTAAATATCTTGCCAAATTGCTTGAATGTTAATACTTTTAACCGTATATTAATAATTAACGGCTTCTTGGGGTGGGTCTTATTAAAGCAGATACTAACTTGAAAAATGTATTATGCTAAGCAGAACTAATTTACAGAAACATTTGTCACATTACTTAATCTTTTACTTACAATTTTTGTTTGATATTTTTACTACTTTAATCTTAACAAATTATTTTAAAAATATCAACCAAAGGGGTTTTTAAATATCTGTAAATTTTCCGCACCCTTAACAAAAGTATCACGTGTCTGTACTGGTTACACAATAATTTAAATGTTTGTTAAGTCAGTAAAAAGCAATGTAAGTTTTAATAATTTTACTGCTATGACAATTGAACTCAAATAATCCTAAAAACTTTGGAAGCTGAACTCAAAAATTTAGGGCTAAAATTTGAACCGAAAATGATTCTAAATAAAACTATGAAACAACAACTTTGTTTTAAATTTAACTAAAACTTTAGAATCGATCTAAAGACTTTCTTAAGTAGTATATAATGAACCTTATAGAAAATTTAAAATAAAACATTAAAATAATGACTAAAATTGTACGAATTGTTGATAATACCAGGTTTGCATTTATGTTACATTTATAAAAAAAAATTCCTTGAGTAAAAAAAATTATATTATAAGAGTTTATGTAATAAAAAAATCACTAAACATTATATATAACATTTAAAGTTTTTTTTTTTTTTTAATTTATTTTATTTTGGAAGTTTTGATATTTAAACAGAAAATCTTATCACACTAATATACAAACTTATTAATTTAAAGCTTTATACAAAGATCATAAATTAAAACTCTGAACCATGACGTAGGACACAACTAATCTTAACACGCGTTTACACAAATATTATATGTGTAAGTTTGGAAAATTTATTTATGAAAACTCTAAACTATGACGTTAGAATTGAATAATAAATAGCTTTGTGAAGCATGTATTCGTGATTTAATAAAATAGATTTCTCTCATCATAAAATCATAATGGATATTTTTTTCTACACTTCAAAGCGGTCAGTCGCAACTAATTTGCATATTTTAAAATGAAATAAGTTTATAAGATTTGAACTGTTGACAAAAGTACTTAGTTAAACCAAATTTTCACAAGCTGTTTTAGTTAAACTTTTTACTGTTTATTCGTACATTTTCAAAGTATATAAAAAGGACTTCAGCTTTGTTGTTTTATTAGTTTGTGTAAGTTATAAATTCCTTATACTTATGTAAGTTGTATATAAATATATATTTTAATTTATCAATTACAATGAACAAAATTCACTAAACAAGTTTCGTCTTTAATTAAAATAGAATTAGTTGGTTTATATTGCAAAAATTTGGTGTTTTATTTAAATATATAAGCGTTTCGTATAAGATATTTATAAAACTATACAGAATACTTGAACATATGTACAAAATTTCACTACTACTTATGTTCTGGTTCTGTATAGATTGTTCTCGTAAAAAATATTATGATGTTTTGTTTACATTTTTGTTTGCAAATTATTTAAATATTTGGTCAAGATTTAACAAATTTCGTTTTATATATGTAAATAAATATATATTTTTTTTTATTTGTTAAACTATCTAAAAACAAAGTTTAGATGACCGTTTCGTTTATGAGTTATAAAACCTCATATTCTACTCAGTATGCTAAAGTTTACTACAATGGTAAGCTCTAATTAAGAATCTGAAAATTTTTATAGTAATTATGACGTGGTAATAATAGAATTTATTATATAGTAAGTTAATTTTAAAAATACCACTGAATTATTAATATATGTATTTTTGAAAGTTTGGAAAAAGTTATATAAGAAAAATGTTTTAAAATATTCGTGTTTGCGGCTTAGTTTTACTTATTTTTAATATTTAGTTAGTTCGAATTTTGCTAAAAAAGTATATTTGGTAATAGGTGCATATATTTTTTCTTTCGCTTTTTTGTTTAGTGGTATGTTCTTGTCTGATTTATAATTTTTTATTATTTTAAGTTACAAAATTTGCAACCGCATTTAGTATTGAAATTTAATTTTCTCCTTTTTATTATTTCCCATTTAATTTTCTAGTCTTTATTGTTATCTTTTAAATTAAAAATGTAGTTCGCCAGTTCTGTTGTATTTCTTTTGTTAACATTGTTGAATGTTGATTTGTGAATTTTGTGTCTTTGTTTGAAAGTATTTCCTGTGGTTCCTAAATAATGTTTTCTTGATTTTTTGATGTTATTGTTGCTCTATAAATTACGTTTAAGGCTAAACATTGATTGTTTAAAGGGTAAGGTTCTTTGCAGCAATTGCAAATTTTATCTTTTACGGTGCTTTAATCGTCTATATTGTTTTTATTTATTATTTTATTGTTGTGTGCTATTATTTTACTTCTAATTTACATCTAAACTAGTTTATAGGTTAACAAAAATAAACTTAAGATTTCAAGTAAATGACTTTCGCATTTAAAACAACTACGATGTTCGCATTTTACCTCCATAAAATCTAGTGATCTAAAAAAGTTTAAACCGTTTAAAAAATTTATCTAAATGTTAAGTTGCGAATAAACCATCTTGTTTTTCGAATAAACTTTTACTAGATAGCAGTACTTAACATTTGATAACAAAATTATTTTTAAGGAAGAACTACTTTGCACAAATAAATTTTATATTAGTTTTTGTTGTTATCAAAAACAGTATTCTTTAAAAATTTTACATAATAGTTCTTTTTTTGTTTAATCAACTATTTTTTTCTTTCAGATAAGATAGACTTATCAAATTAAATTTTTTAACACAGAAATAAGCATAAAACGAGAGGCGAGATGCATGCATGTAGAAACAAGAGGATTCAAATTTGTTTTGTAATATGACGTTTAAAACTATATGTATATGATAAATTAAATAAGTAAGTATTTAACCTTTATATATCACCTTTTATTTTAATTTTACGGTTAAAGTGTAACATTATGAAAAATAATCTTTAGTCTTTTAAAATTTTTTAGGAATCCTAATGCTTGTATATATTGCTAGCTTTGAAAAATGGTTTTATGTTGATAACATAGATAATGGTAATAAAATAAAAGAAGATTTTAAAGCAGATGTTTCAAATTATTTAATTTAAAATTATATATTTGATAAAGTTTGTAAATTTACTTTCATTTAAATTTTTATTAAAGTCTAAACTCGTAACTCATTTAAAGCTTGTAAACTTTTATTTTACATGTTGCATAGTTCTTTTTTTAAGTTTTTAAATGTAATAGTACAAATATTATTTAAGCATAGAAAAAAAAACAAAATTAATTATGTGCTAAGTTGTCGCTCTGTGCTAAAATGTCGCTTTGTGCTAAAGTGACGCAGTAACTTTTGTTCAGGTTCCTAAAGGATTGGTCTCCATTTCGTATTCTAGCTCGTGTCTGAAGTTATATTCGCGTAGAGCAGTTTCGTAGCTGGACTTTGCATTATTGGAGGATTTTAGGTCTGTAGACAGACTTCTTTATCATTTAGGTAGGCTTTACTTGACTGTCATCGGGTGGTTAAAGTTGTTGTTGATGTACTTGATTGAGTAAATGTCTTTTCTGTATGTCATATAACAGCTATTAGCTAGATCTTAAGTATTATGCAAGAAGTTGCGTCTGGTCATTCTTATACCTATTGTGATTCTGAAACCGATGTTCTTAATGATGTTTTTTGTTTCTTTTTTATATTCTCAAGATCCTGCTTTTTTTTTTACTCAATAACTGTTTATTTATCATCCCTATGTAGGCCTATTTGGTTTGAATTAAATATTTTTCCTAATATATCTAGTATGTACAGCCAACAAATCGCAGAACTCAGCACCTAAAAACCATTCGATATCAAAAGCTGAGTCTTGATATTTTTGGTCCGTGCTTTTTCATATATGTAAGGACTGAATTGCACGTGTGCTTTATGGTATTTGCTACCTATTCACTTACATATGTTTTTTTTTTTTTTGCAAATTCTGTTGCAATTTTAAAGTGCTTCAATTTGATGGTTGGATAGAGTTTTTCAATGTCGAAGATGACAAAACATTTGCTTGATTTATCATCAATTTCATCAAACCCTTTTATTACTTCATATGTGAATTTTTCATTGAATGATTGTTTTTTTTATTTGAGTCAAAGTGTTTTCAAGTATATCCTTACTTTTTATACAGAGTGAATATGTGTTTGGATTAATTGTTTTACATTCAATTTTAGGTATGAAGTTTGTTTTTTGAACTTGACTGTAAGGAACGTATCGACCTTAAAATTTTTTGGTATTATCTTGTTTTTAAGGTTTAGAAAAGGTTATTTCTTGGAAGTAAATTTTATATATGTATGTTTTCAGACCTAAAGATCCCAACTTTAAGTGAAACGTCGTTGTCTTGTTGTAAATATAAATATTGTGGGCTACCGATGTTGGTGACCCAACATCTAAAGCCTCAGTTGAGTCAGGGTGACTTACTGTGGGCAGATAGTCAACCTGACCTTTTTGTTCATGTTTTTCATTTATATTATTGTAGTTGGACATAATAACTATACACTATTTAATGCTACTTTATATAAATCAGACAAGACAGTTTTGAGTGATGACTCTTTATATAAAACAAAACAAGAAATAATAGCATATACAAAACTATAAATTACTATGACAAACTTTTTAGAAACTACAATCTATTTAAATTTCTTTAAAAGACTTTAAACAATAAACTAAAAATTAAATAAAACTTTTAGTAAAGAAGAAACTGTAAAAGAATAAACTATTAACTATAAACCTGGCTTAAATATTAAAACAATTAAATACCAGTTAAAATATTCACTTTAACACAAAACAATACTTACAATACACAATCACAAATCAATACAAGGTAGTTCCAGCTGCACACCAACTCACCAACTGCTTACAAATACACTGACTGTCATTTTCTGATATTTAGTTGCATCAGAATTAGTTTGAAACACGTCAGATGATTCTCATTAGCTAGTGCAATGAAGCGTGTCAAACTCAAAATATTCTCTGAGCTCAACTTTGAATAATGAATAATGCACGTATTCATTACACTATCTTCTGTAGTCCTTTTTTTTGAAGAGGATTATCACTCTATCCTCTGCTTGCCTCCTGCTAGAAGAATTCTAAGGTGATGTTCACCTAAATCTAATTTGTAAACAGCAAAAAAACAAAATAAAAGGAACAGTGTAAAGAACAAATAAATTAAAAATAGTCATGAACTAATTTAAAAATCAAACTTAAGTAAAATATTAATAGGAGAGAGAAAAATTAAGTATTTGGTTTTCACATAATAAAAAAAAAAATTTATATTAGAACATAAGTTTTATCAGAATAACTAACTCAGTAAAAAAATCTTAGAAAACATGGTAAAAAAAATGGTATCAACATAATAGTATTTGCACAATAAATAAAATGAAATATCAATAAATTTACGGTTACAATTCCAAATATTATTTTTACTATAAATAGATAAACAACTTTTGATTAAAATTTCAAACTCAGAAAAAAATCCTTGGCAATCTAGTATCAATGGGTTTTAAGATCAAAATATTTTCACAAAAAAAAAAAAAAAAAAAAAAACATATGTTTAGTCATACAGAATCATCACTCAACTGTCATGCCTAACTTAACCCTAGAATACAAAGAATTTTAAGTCAGCCTTTCTAAAACTTTATTTCTTAATTTGTCAATTTTAAGTTTAATATTTTCAACATGTTCTTCAATTTTTAGACCTTCTTTAATCAACTCATCTTTTTCTGAAATTAATTTCAGAATCTCACTCTGAGGTTTAACCTGTTCATTTTTATTGCTATTAGGTTGATAGCCTGTAAAGTTAACTTTTAATAAATCATTTTGAGAATTAGTATGGGTGCTTTCTTTTGAAAATTGTCTATCATCAGTTACTTCAACCTTATGGGTTAATTGGTGGTTGTGTTTTACCTTACAACTGTTTTGCTCTTCTCTCTGCTGTTTGTCTCTTACTTTACAATCACTGACAAAATAACATTTTAGTTGAGGCCTCTGTTGCCTGTTAAACCTCTGGTTATAGCTTGGCCACCTGTCTTGGGCATATTTGGAACCTTTAACTGGTTTGTTATTAGGACCTGTTACATTCACAGCCTGTGGTAAATTTCTTTTACTCATTACAACATTAAATTGAACAGCCTCACCTTGTGCAAGTGACCTTATAAATTTGTTAGGGTTGTTTTTACTAATTTCAGTGTGATGAACAAAAACATCACTGTCCTTATTATCACAATGAATGAATCCATAGCCCTTTTTAACATTAAACCACACAACTCGGCCTGTTACTCCATATGCTGTAATTTTTCTGGGAGCTTTAGGTTTAAATTTTTGTGCCTTTCTGGTTGAATGTACTGAATTAATTTTAGTCATTGCAAATTTACAGTGTTTTACTGTTCTGTTATTACCTTCATGTGGTGAAGTATTTTGGTTTTGATAGCCTTCATTTTGTTTGTTGTCATAGTGGTTTCTGTCATTATTTGTACATTGGTTGTCTCCCAGCCTATAGTACTCTTGATTAGGGTGGTTACTACTGTGGTTATTATAAAAAAAATTTTGATTTTGCTGCCAACCTACATTATTGTGACTCTTACTTCTGTACCTACCATAGTATGGTTTGTGAGGTTCATGTGAAATATTTTTGACTTGTTCACAAACTTTCTGTTCTTCAATGTTGCAAATTGATTCAGCCCGTCTTAAGAACTCATTATAACCAAGCCCAAAACATTCTTTAATTTTCTTTTTCAGATTATCTGGGGCATGTACATACATAAAATATTTAATTCTGTCTTCCTCAGCTGCTCTTGCCCATTGTTTGGCTGACAGAAACAAGTTTTGAAATTTTACTGGTCCAGACCATGATGGGCTCACACCTAAGATTCGAGGCAACTTACTGCCTTTGCCTTCTAAAAATTTAAACAAATTGTAGTATGTTCGGTCCTCATCATAAGCTTCAACAAAGTCTATTATGTCAGCACGCGGCCAGATTCTTTGAAGAATTTCAAACTTTTCTGTATCATCAGTGATGCCATAAGTACTACACCTATCCTCAAAAAATCTTAACTCAATAACAGGGTCCCTTATGGCTTCAATCTGGGGAAAAAGTTTGCAGTTCTCTAAAGTCCTTTGTTTCAGACTGATGTTATGTGTAGCCCCTAGAGTGTTGGAAGAAGTATATACAGGACTGCTGTCACTATAACTTATCTTACTTTGGAATTTGTTTTGACCTTCATCTAATCTATTATAAATAGAGTTTAATTCCTTTTTTAAGATGGCCTTCTTTTCTAAAATTTTAGCTTGGGCTACTAGCTTTGTGAGTTTCTCTATCTCCAAGTCTTCCACTTCTAGTGCACTTTCATAATCTAAAGCCTGCTGCTGCCTATTAGTGCTTACCTTCATTTCATTTTCAATTCTGTAGGGCCCAATTTTATTACAAGTGGTTTGTATCTTATTTTCCTCAAACTCTGACTTATTTAACTGTTGGTTAAAGGATTGGTAGTTCTCACTACTTAAGAGGACGCCATTGTGGGCTACCGATGTTGGTGACCCAACATCTAAAGCCTCAGTTGAGTCAGGGTGACTTACTGTGGGCAGATAGTCAACCTGACCTTTTTGTTCATGTTTTTCATTTATATTATTGTAGTTGGACATAATAACTATACACTATTTAATGCTACTTTATATAAATCAGACAAGACAGTTTTGAGTGATGACTCTTTATATAAAACAAAACAAGAAATAATAGCATATACAAAACTATAAATTACTATGACAAACTTTTTAGAAACTACAATCTATTTAAATTTCTTTAAAAGACTTTAAACAATAAACTAAAAATTAAATAAAACTTTTAGTAAAGAAGAAACTGTAAAAGAATAAACTATTAACTATAAACCTGGCTTAAATATTAAAACAATTAAATACCAGTTAAAATATTCACTTTAACACAAAACAATACTTACAATACACAATCACAAATCAATACAAGGTAGTTCCAGCTGCACACCAACTCACCAACTGCTTACAAATACACTGACTGTCATTTTCTGATATTTAGTTGCATCAGAATTAGTTTGAAACACGTCAGATGATTCTCATTAGCTAGTGCAATGAAGCGTGTCAAACTCAAAATATTCTCTGAGCTCAACTTTGAATAATGAATAATGCACGTATTCATTACAATATTATTAATAATATCTCAAAAAAAATATTTCAAGATCTTTTGTCTTAAAAAAAACTCTTTCAACATACATTTAAAATTTAGAAAAGTTTTAACATATGCTTATACATAACTAGCTTTTATCTGAAAGAGATTTAAATCTGTGGGTAAATAAACTTAATTCGACAGTTTTTTTACCTGTTTAATTTTTTTTATCTAAATTTTTGTTTTCAAATTTTTAAAAACAGCTTAATTTTAAGTGCTCCTAGTAAAATCTTTATTAATAATGTTTTTGACGGTACTAAAAAAGTGTTAGAAGAAATTTTCAAATGTAGTCGTTTATTAACTTATTAATTATAAAACATCAAACCATTATTTAAATTAACATTTTAAAAGATTTCAAATAAATCCGTGAAAAAATGTCATTCTGTGTTAAAGTGACCCCGTGCTAAAGTGACGCCGTGCTAGATTGTCACTCCGTGCTAAATTGACGACCCGTACAAAAGTGACGCTGTACTTTTCTGACATCTACCGAACCCTACAAATAAAAGAAACGAAAACGAACAGGAAAGATTGTGTTCTTTAATCTCGTCTACTTTCAATAAATTAAAACTAATATAGAAGAATACTTCTTGGACCAAATTGAGAAACAGTTTCTAAACGACAGCACAAAAAAGAATTTTGACAGAAAAAAGTGCAAAGTAATCTACTGTAATAAAAAATATGTTAAATCTTTAATAAGTCGTGACAACATAAAGGTACTAACTAAAACAAAAAATAAAAACAGATCAAGAAAGTGCATACATTTGCAGGAGAATGTTGTACATAAGGTTAAATTTTTTCAAAATCATTTTAGTTTATTTTGATTATGAACTTTACAAAAGTTTATTACAATAACAAACACTTTCCTAAATTTCTTTGACTGAAATATTTTGTTTGAATATTTTGTAAAGCATTTGATATTGTAGATAGAAATATCTTATTTATGAAATTGCAATGTTATGATTGAGCTCATATCTAGATGGAAGTCGTTATCTTTAGAGGATACGAGTCAACCTGTGAAAAAAGTGAAGTTAGGATACCACAAAGCTAAGTATTAATACCGTTGTTATTCCTAATACATAAGAACGACTTACAGAACAATACCAGTCTTACCGTCCTCGATTTTGTAGATGATAAAATGTTATAGAAGACATTCACAGAACACATACACCAAAATTACTGTAATAATTTTACACAGTACTAAAAAAGGTATCAAATTGGCTTATGGAAACAAAGTTAAACTAAATCTTAAAAAACTAGTAGCTTGATTCTATATCAATCAAAAAAATATTTTATTTTTAAATTTGGATCTTAATATAAGAATAGGTAAAAGATTATAACAAACACAAATAGCGTTGAAAACTTCGGAATAATTATAGATAAAAACTTTAAATGGTCAGAAAACATAGAAACTATAAAAAACAAATTTTCAAAAAACATTAGGTATCTTATTTAAAACAAGACACTCCTTAAATTAAAAAGTGTTACATTTAATTCTGAATTCTTTGCTTATGAGCAACGTTAGATATGGCTTGTTGTGCTGGGGAAGAGCAAATAAAAAATTCATAAATGATATAAATGTTCTCAAAAACAGAGCACTCAGATGCATACTTTCTAAAAAACATGATGATAATAGTGTAAGAGAACTGAAAACTCAGAAAAAAATATTAGATGTTGAAAGTCTGTATCTATAAAATTTAGATCTGTTTATATTTAAGTTTAACAAAAATTTGTTATGAGATAAATTTATAACCTACTATAAAATTGTATAAAATGTCTATATTTATTATAACCAGGTATTCACAAATTTTTTTTTCCTACCTAAATTCAATAGCAAAATAGGTCATAAATCGCATTCCTACCAAGAAAATAAGTTATTGACTGAGATACCATTATGTTTTAAAAATATAAGTCTTTTTGGAAAATTCCAGCATGAACTTAAAAGTAATTTAACATAAAGTGATTAACAAAGTCATTTATGATTATTAAAACTTGTCTATTTACGTTTGTTTAAGGAGTTAATAGTATTTGTCAATTGATAGGCAAATTTTTTATCTACTTATTTATTTTTAGTCTAAAAGTTAAATTATTCGCTTACAATAAATAACAGTTGTATAGCCTAGATTGCATCATTTTCTACCTGGTATTATTTTAGACTGTTTTTTTAGATTACTATTTTGAGTTAAGTTCAGAATACTTACAAACTTTATGTTTTATTTCGCATGCCAACGTAATAAAAAGTTATAGATGTATATAGTTTAAATGAAAATTAAGTATTTGAAAAGTACCCTGAGATACCTGTTTCAAGCAAACTTACGTTAAAGATTCTCTTTTTATGAGAAAAAAAAACTTCTTTTATATGTTTACAAATACTTTTAGCCTTGTAATATTAAAATTTTTGACTTAGACAAGTATTAGAAATATAAAAAAGTATATTTTAAAACAGAAGGAAATATGTTGTTGTTAATATTTTAATTATGATTTTTTTTTGTTTTTTTATTAGAAGCATGAATTTAACATTACTTGTCTTTTTATTTTTATTAATAAAAGTTAAGTTCGGTCATAGAAGAATTGACTTTTTTTAAGTTATTAAAAAATTATGCAATAACTTAGTTATCTATTCGAATGAGAAATAGTATTTAATGTTCATTTGAAATTGACAAACAAAATAAAACTTTTCGCACAAAACACTGATAAAATTGAACGTAAAGATATTTTAGCGTATTAAATTTTTACTTTATTTGAAAAGGTTGTAACCTATCATTCAAGTATTCAAATGTTTGCTATTTTTTATTGTTTATATCCTTTTATAAGTTTATGAAAAGGTATATCTACTTAGTTCTTATGTTACTAAACAAGCTTTTAAGTACATTTTTATACAAAATGTTCAGTTAACTTTCATATTATTATTTTTTCTTTCATTTTGTTAAACTGATTGTTTTATTAGTAAAGATTTAAACATATAATTAATAAAATAGTTAAATCTAATAGGTCGTAAGAAATATTATAAGCATGTGGTGTATGAGTCAATAACCAAAAGGTTCCTTTGTATAACAGGTACTTAGACCAAACTTATTGAGCGCTTTTTTTATCATTCAATAAACAAATTTTATGTCATAAACATACTAGAACGAAAAAAATTAAAGTAAAACTTCTTTTCTTTAAATATTTTTTAGCTAATAAAAATCTGATAAGATAACAAGTATAGATATAAACACATATACATAATATTGTTATTATATTGTTTATTGTACAATTTCGAACTCAGGCATCAAAATCCGTACCCCTTAAACAAGACACACAAGAAGGGCAATAAAACAAAATAAATTTATATTCAACAAATTAAGATTAAAATAAACGTAAACCAGAAACTAAACAAAGTTTAACTTGTAAATAACTAATTAATAAGTGTAAACAATTTGTTTAATGTAAAAGGTGATAACTTGGTACATTTAAAAAAGAAATAACTTAGCACATCTATAGAAAATTACTAACAAAAAGATCGCTTTCAAGAAGAGCTTTTTATGGTACATAAGACTTTAACATATTTGTACAAAACTAATAAAAAATTATTTATTATTCTGTTAGGGGGAGACGTAGAGAAATAAAATTAGCTAATATAAAAAAAAGAAAGATCCATTAGTTAACTTAGATAAGATAAATATTATTAGTATTTTTTTTTGAAAACATGCACAATAGTCATGCAAAAATTACTTATTTATATGAGCTAAAATAATCTTTTTCAACCATTCAAGAATAAGTAGCTTTGAAAAGTATAATATTTTTTAAGAAAACTATCTTAATAGACAAAAAATTAATTGTTTTACATTTAGATATGTATGTATATATATTTGTTTTTTTTAAGCTCTGCATTAAACGATAAAAAGAAAAATAAACTAAAATTGTTTATGAGTCAAAAAAAAATTTAAATAACTCCGTATTTCAATCAAATAAAAATCGAAGAAAACTTTGTCAGAAAAATAGTGCTAAACAAGAATTGACTTAAACTATTGACCTTTTTTAATAAGTAAAATAAAATAATTTAAGTCTAGAATTATTAAAAAAATATATATTTTAAGCGTAGAAATTAAATCTTTTATATAAAAATATTTTCACTTAATTAGTTTGATAATTTTCAAAAATTTTTGTTAAATCTAAACTTAAACGTACTTAACATTTTCTTTATAAACAAGGTACTTTAACGCTTGAAAAATTTCGAAGGTTTTTTATGACTTCACAATATTCTACCGACCATTCATTTTCGTTTGTTTCATAAGTACTTATTTTCGACATGTTGTCATGAGTAGCAAAAACTTTGTTTTCTAGAGAAAAACCACTAATGGTAGAACCCCTGTTAAATTGTGGTGATTTAATAGTAATAAACTTTTTACAAATGTTGTCAAAAACTTCACAATCGTCTTTTGACTGTGAAATTACATACAACTTGTTTTTAACAACAACTAAACTATGGTCATATTTACCGGAGTTCATATTTGGCATGGTTGACCATTTATTTGGTAGAACATCGTATGATTCAACAGAATTTAAAACATTTCCACCACTAATTCCTCCAGAAACTACAATTCTGTCTTTAAAAACCGCACAGGCTTCATTTGACCTTGCCTCTTTCATTTTGTCCACTTCTTTCCAACTGTAATCACTTTTATCAAATTTTAAACAAGAACTAGTTGTAAATCCATTTTTTTTTACCTCCAAACATATATATTTTATCTATGAATGTACATACACAAAAATCATAACGATCATCATGTATTTCAGCTACCTGACTCCATGTTTTAGAAGTAAGTGAATATTTATCAACAGACTTTATCCATTTGCCGGAATTATCAAAACCACCAAAAACATAAATACTACCTTTTAAATAAACTACTTTCAGACATTCACGTTCCATTTGTATTGGTTGATAAGCTTCTAAATCTTCCATGCTATAAACATCAATGCAACTTACATTGCTACAAGTAATATATGTTTTTGAGTTATAACCCCCACAAAACAATAAGTTAAAATATTTTTGGTTACAAAACCTACTTGTATGACAAGTACTTGAAGATTTATTAAAACAGTTTACTCTGCAGTCTAGAATTTTGTTTATAAGTTTCACACAATCATCATCTTTTATAAAAAATGATGTATCTTCTAAAAGAAGTCTTATAGTTTCTGTTGAAAGCAGCGGAAGACGAATTTTTAATAAAAGATCTTCAGCGTACTTGCTACGTTCTTTAATGTTGTAGTTCAACCATCTTACAACTACTTTAAGTACTTCAATTTCGGAAGTAATAAGAAGTCCTGAACTTGCAAGTATTTTAGAAACAAATTTATATTCTAGTTCTAAAAAGCTTTCATTATCGCTTACAACTGTAAAACAACGTTCTATATAGTTAATGGTTGAATCTTGAATGCTAGAAAAATTGAACAGATTCACGAACTTGTAAACAGAAGCAGCATTTTTAATTAGTAATTTTTCTTCTAAGATTGCAGAAATTGTACTAACTGCATTTTCGTTTAGGGAAAGTTTTCTCAATCTTGTAGCTGCAATAATCTCAGTTATTTTTTGGTTCTTCATACCTAAAAAAATTATAAATGTTACTAGATAAATCAAACGGTTTTAACTAAAAAAATTCTTAAGTTCAATAGATTATTTCTTTATTACATAGTTTTGTTTAAATGACATTTGAAACTAATAAAAAAAACTAATTTACTTATACTAATTTATGAATAACAGTTCATTTTTAACTTAAATAATTTAAAGTTTGGTTAATTCTAATGTACTACTGTTTTAAAATGAAGCTCAAGACTTAACTACTTAACTCGTACAATTTAAAGAAATATACAAAAGTTAACTATTTTTATTGAATTTTACCTAATTTTTGAATTTTATTTGTTAAAAGCATTTTTGAGTATAATCTTATTAGTAATGAATACTATTTTATTTAGTTCTTTTATTACTATAAAGAACATTTTTATATAAATAATAAATGATGATTTCTAGAGATCAGGGTTTCCCAAATTGGGCCAAGTGGCCCCCTTGGGGACCGTGAAAGATATTCAGGGGGCCATGAGCAGCAAAGAGGTCGAACAGGGCCATGAGGTCATAATTCAAATTTACACTAGATATTCTGAAATTACAGATGATTAGCAAAAAGAAAAGGTCTTAGTTGTTTTTAGGGTTATCTTGTTGGAGGGGTCAATAGCTTTTTTTTTTTATTTCTTAAGAGAGGACCATTTGAAAAAACGTTTGGAAAACCCTGCTATAAATATACGATGCAATAACACAAACTTAATCTATGTAGCTCATTTGAAATTGGAAATTCATCTAACTGGTTTCTATAAATACCATTTTCATTGCAGTACTTCAGAATAGCACATCTTTTGAATTCTGCAATACTGCTTACATTTTCATCAACTTCATTTAGTTTTATTTTCTTCATAGTATTTTTATTTTGACTATCTTGTGTTGACATATTTTGTTATAAACATTTATACAACCTATAAATGCAAAAATATAAAATAATGTATTTTATTAAGAAAAGTTTTAAAAAGATGCACCGTTTTAAATGCTTTTCTTACCTTTAATACTTAACAGTAATAATGTATTCATCCATTTTTAAAAAAGTTACTTTGTATTTTTTATAAATTTAAAATATTTTTTTAACCTTTACAGTAACGAAATTTGTTTTGATTTAGTTTCTACTACAATAACTAATAATAAACTAGATTTATATTTTTTGATATTACTTAAAACATTTTAGATTGCTATTTAGAATTTTTTATTCATTTACCTATAATTAAGTCAAATAGCCTTAAAAGAGTTGTCACGCAGAATTATGAAATTTATTTTTTTTATAACTTTTTACAAATTTAACTAAATGTGAAAAACAAATTGTGTCAGTCACTTTATACAATAAAATAACTTTTATTATTTTATTACAATAAAATTTTTTAGTAAAACATCATAAATAATTATCTACATTTACTGATTATACAAACTAAAACAATTAAAATAAAATTTCAAAGACTAAACTTAATTACATATATGTTATAAAAAATACTACCTTGAGTAGTTTAATACAAAAAAAAAAACTAAAAACCACTAGTAAATAATCTACTATAATTATTACTACTGAATTAAGTTAATGTAAAAAATAAATAGAGTAAACTATTCATTTGTTATATAAAGTATACCCTCTTATCATTAAAAATAAAATCTTAGATTTTTAAAATTTGTAACAGAGAATTCTACTTTTATTTATTTAAAAAACTTCATTAATACCACAAAATAATACAAATAAGTAAACTTAACCATGTTTTGTAAATTAAATCTTTTAAATCATTTAAAGTAAAAATTTTAAAATCAAATATAGTAAATACTTTCCTACTCTTACTTACTTAACAAACTTTATAATTATTACATTAAAGTAAACCATACCTATGTTTTATAAAATACTTTATCCTATTATCTTTTATGAATTCTTAAAATACAAAAATATATAAAATAATCTGCTTTCACTTATTTTTAATGTTTAAATAACTATGAAATATTAAATAAGAGGTAAACTATACGCATATACTTGTTATATTAAGTACTAAACTAAGTGCTTAATAATATAAATCTTAATAATTTCTCACTTAAACAAAAACAGTCTGATTCTAATACTTTGTAAAAAAGAATGTGTATTTATAAATATATATCAAGATTTATCTATAGCAGTGTCCTTGCCACATATATGGTTGCCACAGAACAAGCTGAGAAAAATTTTCTGACTTTTCCTGACTTTTATAAATCAAACTGTTAATTTAAACTTATTCTAAAATTCATAATCAAAAACTTGAAATTATTATAAATTTTTAATTTTATTATTATACAGGTTAACCCAACATTTTTTTTTTTTGCTGAATTCAATCATCTAACTTCCATTACATCACTGGAAACATCTGTAAAATTGATGTATTTTAAATTAACAGCTTTATCACCAAACTAAAATTGAAAATTAACCTAAAGGTAATTACACTAACAATAAGAAATATTCATTTAAAACATGTAATACTTATATAAATTTTTCACTTACTTTAATAAAATACTACCTAAATCATGTAATATAAAATCCGTAAATCAAAAATCAATTAGAAAATAATAACTCAAAAGTAAACTGTATACCTGTTATAGAAATTATTTCTTTTTATTATTTAGTATAAAACTTAAAACAAATAAATCTACTCTTATTTGTTCTAAAAAATCAAGTTATTCTGAAAAAAATAACAAATAAGTTGAATTTCAATGGAATATACTTCTCTTATAACTTATTATTCAAGTTTATTAGAAAATAAATAAAAAGATATAGTATACACATAAACTTGCTACATAAAATACTTAACTTAATGCTCAATTATAAATAGCTTAATTATTTACCTTAACAAAGAACAATTTAAATCTTAAATTCTGCAAGATAAACTATTGTGTATATATCACAGTTTCACTATGGAAGTTTCATTACCGCAGACAGGGATGCCAAATGTTTTTGTCAAATTTTCTCTAGGTTTTCAAAATTTTCTGCAGGTCTTTAAAATTAGACGTTTTAAGGTTTATTTTTAGTTTAAAATTATTTTTAAGGTAATAAACTGTGTTCAATAGTATAACAACATGGAAAAGAAATCTTTAAGAATTTTTAAATGTATTTAAAAATAATAAATTTTGATGATTACAAAAAAAAATATCAATTTGATAGATTTTTTGAGTCAAATGAAAATTTTACTACTTAACACATGTTAAAATTGTTAAAAATCCAGGTTTTACAGGTTTTAAAGTTGTTTGGCAACCCAGCACAGATCATCAATACTAAAAAGCTTACAAAAACTGCTTGTTCAATAAGGTTAGTTATTCAATACGTTAATAAAAAATTTGCAGTTTTATAAAGGATATTTTATTAATTTATACAAGATGAAGGCATTGGAAATAGTAATTTGGTGAACTTTTATTAAAATTTTACAATTTTAGTCTGACATAAGAATTTTTATATCATTTTAACCATTTGTAGGCTTTGGAAAATAAGGACTTTTTTAAATTTGAACTGCCAATATCTAACTTTTTCTTAAATTTTGTTATATTTTCTGACTTTTCCTGACTTTTTTCAAAAACCTACACTTTTTCCCGACTTCTGTATTTTTTTCTACTTAACCTGATTTTTTCTGGTTTCCTGACTTTTCCTGACCATGTGGCAACCCTGATTACTTACATAATTATTAAAATACTAGTGTTTATATCAATTCTTAGTTTTGTTTTTAAGTCATCATTTTTTCAAAAACGCAACAACATATTATAATGTAAAAACTTCTAAAACCTATCATTTATTTTCTTAATCATTAAGTTTTATAATTGTAGATATAACAAAACAGTTTTGATAAAAACAAATTTTAATAGCTTAATATTACACTGTAAAAATTAAAACTGATATATTGTAGAGTATTAGTGTTATTTATCAGATTCATTAATTTATTAAAACTTCTAGGAATCATCTTATATAATCTTTTTATGTACTTAGAATTTATAAAACTACAGATTTAAAACTTTAATTAGCTACTAAAAATCATTACATGTGTCACAATAATAACTTTTCTTACCAATACCATTTTACTTTCAAAATAACCAAAGCTTTAAAAATATTTACAAACAAGAAAAATTCCAAGAGCAAAAATTAAAAAAGCAAAAAAAAAATTTTTAATGGTTTGAAAATTTGGCTAAAAAAACACCTTGTAAAGTTATTTAAGGGGATCATATCATTTCTAATTAAATAAAGTAAATTAAAAAAAAAACAATTGTGAGCTATAAAATGGCAAAAACATTCAAAATATAAGCTTTTTCAAAAGCTAAATTTTTAAATATAAACATACAATTTTACTAAAGGTATCCTATGCTTGGCTTATACTAAATGCTGTTATTAAATAACATTTAGGGCTACTTTATATAAAACTAGTCATGACATGAATGAATAGTTGTAATAAATAACCATCCAACAACAATAATAATATAAAACTTTACTTTGTAATGTTAAAATAAATTTAGTTAAAAGCCTAAACGAAATCAATTTTTAGAGAATATACTATAAGAAATGTATTGAATAATACTACACTCAACTATTTAGAATTTAAATCAAAAAACTGCTTATAAAAAGTAACATTGTTTGAAAATAACTTTACATTAACAACAAAATGTACAAATGATTATTTGAACTACATGTTAGCAGAAGCAAGGTGGTCTAGAATAATCTCCTCTCTAACTGATGAGAATTTAAATATGGCTACAGTATGTAGATGCAATATTTCATCAGTAAAACAAGTGACCTTTCGAGCTTTCTCTTAAACGCTTGGATGAACAACAACTTTAACTCAAAACTTTTCATTAAATTGAAACAGTTGTTAAATGCAACTTGATATTCTGTTACAAATCGGCTGAAACTACTCGGGCATGTAGTTTAAGTTAAAACAAACCTTACTTTATCAAGTGTTAAGGGTTGTTTAATTTTAAAACCCCGGCGAACTTGATTCCGAGCAATTGTTTTAAATATTCTAAAATGATATAAAATAGTTAAATCATTAATACAGCATTAAATTATATAGAACACTGGAATATAATAACATAATTAATGTATAAAAAAAAACATAATTAAAAATTTTATTCATATATGTCTACCAGGGGCGCCGCGTGGTGTGAAACACTAGGGCAGATGCTCTACCTAAAAAAATAAAAACTTTATTATAGCATTGTAAGATTATTAAAACTTTTTTTTAACAAACGTTTTGTTACAAACAACTTATTGTTTTGGAAATTTTTCAACCTTATATAATTACTTTTTTTTAAATTCACATTAAGGGGTTTTTAGATACCTTTTCACGAGTCTTGTTAAAACGTTAAGGTGATTCCCCTAATATTTGCTGAGCTGGCAATATAAAAAAACTTTTTTCCATGTTTTTATCATTATTTTTAGTAATTATAAACTTCCTTTATGATTAATTTTTAATATGTTTGGATAAGTGGATTAGCGATAAGAAATAAATAGAAAAAGAAAAAGAAGCCTTAAAAAAAGCTGATTCTGCAAGTATTAGGGGAAAAACCTTAACGTTTTAATCAGACTCTTTTCGCACCTACTTACAAAAAACTATGCTCAGGACAAAACTCAGGACAAAATTTTATATAATATATTTATCTTAATCAATTTAAAATTCCAATACTTTGATATTACATTAGTCTTTCACTGAACAACACATTCGATGCAGCAGCTACTCTTTAGAAAGTTTGTAGCAAAGAATTACTAATCTTAATTTTAAAAAAACCTGACAGAAAGTTTTTATTTATTTGTTCAAAAATATGTACAAAATAAAGGTGTGTACGAAAATGCGAGATAGTCTAAAAATAAGTACTTAAATACGTACTTATTAAGATATGTGTACTTAACTAGAGATGCGTATTTAACTTGTGTACCAGAGAGGATGATAAAGTCAGGCTTATTCGGTTAAAATCTTGAAAAGTCAGGCCTAATTTCAAAAATTTGCGTTGCAACTATGTTAAGACTATTTGGTTTACAATACATAAATCAATAAAAGAGCTAAATAGCAATATAAAATGTTTTAAGTTATATCATAAAAAAATATACTATTACAATTATAAGTAGTTCTAATGAAAGCCAATACAAAAAAATGTTTTGGTTATTTAGGGCGTGTTTTGATTGGTTTTCTGTGAACCCGCTAAAAATAAAAAAAAAGAAAAAACAACCTTAGAATATCACTAAAGACGTTGTTTATTGACTTCGTTTGGTTATTTGATAAATTTTGAATGATGAGTGTTAAATATTTAACACTGAAAGATTATAAGTTTCCGTAACAAAAAATGCTCGTTTTTGCCAAGCTATAAAAGATTTCAAATAAAATTTTAATTGAGACGTCATAACTGGTAAAAGTTTAAAGTAGCATTTTTTTTGAGAATCTTTTTACTAAGATTCTCTTAGTTCCCATTATAAATTGTTACTTAGTTTAATAACTTTTGATTAAGTATTGTTTTTTTACTAGTAAGTACAATTTTACTTCAAGAATGTCCAATGTAACCACTTAAGTTTTATTTTATATTCGCCACCGGTAAAAACTAAAAAAAAGAACAATTTAAATTTATAATTAAAGACAAAGTAATTTATATTAAAAATGGTTAAAAAAATCATAAATATTTACACAAAACAAAATATTTATAGCCAAAAATGTCACATCAGTACTGGAAATTTTTGGTAAATTTTTATCAACTTTCCACTTTTAAAAAATACCTTACCTTAAAACAATTCATACTGTTGTAACTTTCTAGCAGCCAGAAAGTTACAACAGCATGAATTTTTGTTATCTAGCCTTGCATGAATCTAGGTTGTTAATTTTGTTGTGCTGTTTGTTAAATATCATGTTATTAATGTTATTAAAAGTGTATAGGTTGTAATTTTATATGTGAAGCTTGAAATGTATAATGGTTACTGATTGTTTCAAAAATATGGTTTATAAAAGATTAATTAGAAATAATATATGATTTCTATAAACATTATTTTTTTAATTTAGCTAATAAATTATATTATAAAACTTTTAATTTACTTATTTTATTTTTATACAGTGTTGTACTATTAAATAATGTTTCTATCTCAGCTCTTTTTTATATCAACAAGTTTAAAACTTAATGTCTTGAAATTATTTAATAGTTTCCAAAACACTTTTTACATTATACTCATTTTGCGAAATTCTCGAAAAAATTGTTTAAAGAATAAAAAAAGAACATCTAAAAAATATTGTAATCTTTATCTAACTATTGTTATATAAATAATCCCAGCTTCTATACATATTATTACTTGTTTTTTATTGTAAGATAGTCAGTCTTATTTAGTACATTTCAAATATTAACTGTTGATACATACTGAAGTGATTTTAAATAATATGCCATACTTAGTTGCATAGCTTTAGTAAAAAAATCTTATAGATAACAAATTTAGTTTTACCTTGTTATTTTTCTTAAAACAATTTAAGAATGTTTTTTATAGAAATATCTCTTAAGTGCTTTGTTTATGATAAAACATTCAAGGTAAAAGTATGATTTTGAGCAGAGTTGCCACAGGACGAACTAAATCAGACTAAATCAGTTTTTTTGAAATATTTAAAAAGTCTGGCAAATTCAGTTTTTTTTCATGTCAAAATGTCAAAAAGTCAGTTTTATTGAGGTCAAAAAGGCAAAATGTCAGAATTACTAGAATTTACAAATTTTCCTTTTTCTCAAAGCCTTAAAATAGCAAAAAAAAAATCTTTTTAAGTAAAATTGCAAAGTTTTTTTAGAAATTTACAGACCAAATCATTGTGTTCAAAAGCCTGCAAATGATGTAATTAAATATTTTTTGTTCTAAAATCAGACTAAAACTTCAAAGATTTCATAGAAAGACGTTGAACTATTACCCTACTTACTTAAACAAGTAGTTGTTGTAATTAATATTTTTACTTTTCGTAGGTCAGACTAAATCAAGCTAATTTATTGGTATTTTGAAAATAATGGAAATCGTCAGGCTAGAACAGTTTTTAGGTCAAAATGGCAAAATGTCAGAATTTGTCAATTATAACTTACAAATTTCTAAACTCTCAAAACCTTTAAATCGCAAAAAATTATTAAAACATCCTTTAAAGTCAGACGAAAATTGCTATATTTACTAGAAAGTTACTTACTAAATAGTTGAATTCAAAAGCCTTTAAATGTTGAAATTAAAGCAAAAAATCCTTTCTAAAGTCAGACTTAATTTGCAAAATCTTTCTAGAATTATTTTGAACTGTCAACCTATTTTAACTGGTAATTGTTGTATTTAATATTTCAGTATTGATGACGTGTGGCAAAGACACTTCCATAGTGAAGCTTTGATATACACACCAAAAGTCTATTTTTGAAAATTTTAGAAACAGACTGTTTTTTGTTAAGTAAGAACTTACTTAGATCTTTTTAATTAAGCACTTAGTTGTTTTATGTGACAAGTTTATGTGTATGGTTTACTTCTTTATATAATGTTTTCCGAGTTGTTAAAAAGCAGTTTATGTTTATTATTTTTGTCTATCAAAAATTTTATAAAAGATAATAGGATGAAGTATTTGATAAAACAGATGTATAGTTTATTTTATTCAGGGTTGTCAATTTACCTGGAAACCTGGAAAAACCTTAAAAAACTTGGAATTTAACAATTCGGGCAGAAAAAAAGAAAAAACCTGGAATTTTGAACTAAAGTAACTAAAAAAACCTGGATTTAAACCATTTTAACATGTTCAGTAGTGAAATTTTGATTAGACTCAAAAATCTGTCATTAATTAAAAAATTTTTGTCATTATCAAATATTTTTTTTACTAAACAGCAAATCTAAAGTAGCTTTACACTATTTTTGCAATTTTGTTTTGTGTTATATAAGACAGTTTTTTACCTTAAACTTAACTTAAAACTTAAAATAGACCCAAAAATGTGTACTTTTAAAAACCTGAAAGAAATTTGAAAAACGTGGAAAAACTTTCGAAAAAACGAGTGGCAACCCTGTTAATTGTAACTACTATTTGATTTGTGAAGTAAGTAAGAGTAGAAAAGTATTTATTTTTATTTAAAATTTAAAGTTATATTTCAAATGACATAAAAAAGTATTTAATTTACAAAATATGGTTAAATTTACTTATTTCTAATATTTTTATAGCACTACTTAAGTTTTTAAAATAAATAAGAGTATTTTTTTGTTCAAACTTTGAAAATCAGAGGTTTTATATTTAATGATTAGAGTAATTTTTTATACCATATAGATAGTTCATATTATCATTTTTTATAAATTTACTTAAATTTATATAGATAACATAGTAGATTGTTTTCAAAATGGTTTTTAAATATTTTTTTATTAAATGGTACTAGGTAGTATTTTCTGTAAGGGATATGTAATTAAGTTCAGTTCTTTAATTTTTTTTTGATTAATTAAAATTTTACAGTAAGTAAGAGTATACTTTTTACTAATAATAGTTTACTAAAAAGATTTCATAGTAAGTAATACATGGTAATATTTTGTATATCAGGTGTATGATTAAACCTTTATTGAAAACTTAGTTAAATTTGTAAAAAATTTGAATACTTAAACCAAAAATATTTTGTAAGTAATTTACTTTATTTTACTTAAAATTTATTTTCAAAGAAGTAAACAGTGAGGAAAAAATATACCTAGATCAATGCAAAATAATTTAAAGTTAAGTTTATATTGTTTATTTTACATTCTAAAAACTTATTACTTCATTTTTTTTTCACTGATGCACACATTCTTAACACAGCAGCTACTCAATAGAAAGATTTTAACTGATAATTACTAGTTTAAATTAAAAAGAAACCTGACAGAAAGTTTTTATTTGTTTCAAAATAAGTACAGATGAGAAGCGTATACTAACTTGCGCACATGTCAAAATATTTGTACTCAATTACCTAATTGATAGCTAAAAGTCAGGCTAATTCAGTCAAAATATTAAAAAATCAGACTAAATTTAAAAATTTTGCGTGGCAACTCTGTTAAGGACATTTGGCTTAAAAATAGTTCTAAAATCTAATTTCTAATCTAAGATTCCTAAATATAAATCTAAAGTGTTTTATTTTACCAAAAAAAAATAACTTTATTATTTTTATTAGTGGTTGGTAATGTAAAATATAATACAAAACAAATTTTGTTACAGTAAAATTTAAATCAACATTGAAGTTAAAAAAAAAGTCAAATTAAGATGTTTTCAAAATAGTTAAAAGAATTAAAAATAACTAATAAACGTATGAGATTCAAAGCTCTATGTGAATTGAAAAAAGTATTTAATTTGAATTTAATTCATAAGATTAAGTTTTAAAGAATAAATGCAGTATTTAACACGATGTTTCTACTTAAAACTTTAATTACTCAATTTTTTTATTTTTTAGTTTTAAATTTTACAGGTCGTTGAAATATTTGTTATTGATAAAATATGTCAACACAACATAGTCAAAAGAAAAATACTACGAAGAAAATTAAACTAGATGAAGTAAATGAAAATGTAAGCAGTATTGCAGAATACAAAAGGCTTGCTATTCTGAAGTACTGCAAGGAAAATAGAATAAAGGAAAATCATTTAAATGTATTATCCATTTCAAATGAGCTTCATAAATTAGGTATGTGTTATTCCTTTCGTATGTCTATAGCATGGTTTACAAGATTTTTTTATATGGCCCCTTTCAAATATTAAAAAAAGCTATATTGAAGTTATCAAGTGTTATTTAAACAGTAGTAAGTCATCAATCAACCAAACTTTAAATTATCTAATTCAAAATGAACTGCTATTAATAAATTATTATAATGATAAAGCTTGTACTAGTATATAATATCATTAAAATAAAGCTATGCAATAATTAAAAAAAGTAATGAATTTTAAGAACTTGTTTTTTTAGTTTAAAGCGTTTGAGTTATGTAACGAATGGTAATATATTTAGGTTTGAAGAACCGAAAATTAAATGAAATAATTGCAGCTACAAGATTTAACAAACATTCCCTCAACGAAAATGCAGTTAGTACAATTTGTAAAACCTTAAAAGAAAAAATACAAATCAAAAATGCTGCTCATGTTTACCAGTGTGTGGATCTGTTTAACTTATCTAGCCTACAAAATTCAGCCCTTAGTTATATAGAACGTTGTTTTGCAATTGTAAGTGATAGTGTAAGCTTTTTAGAACTAGAATATAAGTTTATTTCTAAAATACTTGAAAGTTCTGAACTTCTAATTACTTCAGAAATTGAAGCTTATTATGCAGTTGATAGATGGTTGAACTACAACAGTGAAGAGCGTAGCAAGTACGCTGAAGATCTTTTATTAAAAGTTCATCTTCCAATGCTATCAACAGAAACTTAAAAACATCTTTAAGATAATTCAACATTTTTTACAAAAGTAGATGGTTGTGTGAAAATTTTGAATAAAGTGCTAGACTACAGAGTAAACCGTTTTTATAAACTTTCAAGTACTTGTCATACAAGTAGGTATTGTAACCAGAAACCCTTTAAATTATTGGTTTGTGGGGGTAACAACTCTGAAACATCAATGACTTGTAGCAATGTAAGTTGTATTGATTTTTCTAAAGTAGGAGATGTAGAAACTTATCCACCAATGAAAAGAAGACGATATTTTTTACAAACAGTTTATGTAAAAGGTGATATTTATGTATTTGGTGGTTGGAACAAAAATGATCGTGAATGGATAAAGTCTGTTGAGAAATATTCACTTACTTCTAAAACATGGGGTCAGGTAGCTATAATGTATGATCATCGTATATTTTTTTATTTATGTGCATTTATGGACAAAATATTTATTATTGAAGGTAACAAACATAGAGTAGAAACCAATTCTTGTTTACAATTTGATAAAAGTGATAACAGTTGGAAAGAAGTTGCTAGAATGAACGAAGCAAGATCAAATGCAGCTTGTGCAATTTTTGATGAAAGAATCGTAGTTTGCGGTGGATTGAATGGCAATAATCTGGAATTAAATACTGCTGAGTCATATGGTGTCTTACCTGATAAATGGTCAACAATGCCAAATATGAACTATGTTAAACGTGACCACAGTTTAGTTGTTGATAAAAACAAGTTGTTCGTAATTTCACAAAGTAAAGACAGTTGTGAAGTTTTTGACAATATTTGTAAACGTTTAATCTCTATCAAATCACCAAAATTTATAGGGCTTTCCAATTCTAGTGCTTTTTCAATTGGAAGCAAAATTTTTGTCTTACAAGACGAATTCCATAAATTAATTTCTTATGATACTAATAAAAATGAATGGTCGGAAGAATCTTGCGAAGTTACAAAAAACCTTCGATTGTTTTCTAACGTGAAAGTACCTTGGATATGATAATAGTTAAGAAATTTACAAATTTAAGACTTTAATTTAAGAAAGTTTAACAATATTGATTTGATAATTGACAATTTGACTAGATTGCATAGAAATAATTATATAAAATAATATTTTTATCTACTTTATAGATATACATTACATATTAATACATTTAAATTATTCGTTTAGTTCTCGAAAAGGGTCAACACTTTCAGTCATCGATTAATGAGCACGTTATTTTCTAGTTGTTTCTTCTTATTTTCTTATTGATTTGCAAAAATTGATAGTTGAAAAGTTTGCTTTGATTATTTTTGACTTTTAAACAATTTTATTTTTGCTGTTTATTTTGATTTACATCGTTTAAAACAGAGCCCAAAAAAGACAAACATAGTTATACAAACAGACCTGTTCTTTTTTATCTATTATGATGGTTTTTATAGATTATAACATAGTTTTTAAAACTGCTTATTCTCAAAAAATATTTAAAGATTAATTTAGCTAATAGAAATTTGTCACTTTCGCAAGGCGTCACTTATGCATAGTTGACGTTTTGTATGAGACTTTATTTATTAATAATTGAAATTTTTGCACATGTTAACGTTTTTTACTAGAGTTTTATTTTTGCACAACATAATATTTCTTAAAATAAAATAATAATATTTAAATGAAATAAATTGAAAAAAGTATTTGTTTAAAGAACGATTTATGGCAACAAATATATAATTTTAAATAAAAACCTATTTTGAAATAAAAAATAATTAAAGAAAATTTACAATAAGCTTAAACAAAATCAAGCTATAATCTAGTTTTCATAAAACATATTAGAAATCTTATGAAAATTATCATACAATTATAATCTAAAGGAAATATAGTTATAAAAATGTCGAAATAGTTTATATATATATATATATATATATTTATAAGATGTAACGTTATAAGGCGTTAAATCCTGGAGATCCTGATAAGCTAAGCTTATTGGAATGTATATCACAGATGTTCTTGTGCTAAAACTTTATTTCAACTAACGGCGTTTCACTGCTCTCAAATAAATTTAAGAACAGATCTACGGAGTCTCAAAAAGCTCTAAGAATTGAGCTTTTTGAGACTCCGTAGATCTGTTCTTAAATTTATTTGAGAGCAGTGAAACGCCGTTAGTTGAAATAAAGTTTTAGCACAAGAACATCTGTGATATATATATATTTATATTTACAGACTAATAAAGCAAATAGTTCTTAGATATTTTAGAGGTCTTTAATGACTTAAATTTTTGTTCATTACTTCTACCAGATATTTACAATACTTCATTAACTATAGAACGCAACGCCTTTTAACAAAAGTATGCTTGGTTCTAAAAGATTGAAAAGTTTTACAAAAATAGACTGCATCAAAGCAATGTTTAATAAAGCCAAGAGTTTATAGCTTTTCATATCATTTAAGTAAAAAAACTTATAAACAGTTAATAATTTGAACGTTCTGTACTTGATTTTAATGCTTAATATCTACTAATAGCTAATTTCAATTTTAAATACGGTTATTAAAACTTAGATTTTTAATAAAACATTTAAAAAAGTAAGATTTGATAAGAACTTACTTGTTGTTGCAATACTGGATATAAGCAAGTGACCAAAAATAAATTTATCACTGGATATAAGCTTAAACAAACAAAAGTTCTTTCACTTTTAAGGTTTCCGAACTTGCAATCCTTTACATTAACTAAAAGTAGAAGATGTGAGATCTTCAGTCCGTAAGTGGTTCACCACCAGGGGCGTGCTTTTACTGGTTTCCTTTTCCTGCGCAGCTTAATAAAAATGTAAAAAGTAGAATAGTAAAAAACCTTAAATATTTCATTGAAATCCTGTATTAAAAGAAACGCTGTATGAACAGTATTGTGCTTTTTGCCAAGTTTAAAAAAAAAAAGTTTTGTACTTTTACGATTTAAATATGATGAAAGTTGCAAAAATTTCCTGTGCATAACTAGCTGTCAGCAGAAAGAGGTTTTAAATAAATATAACATTGTGACATCATAATGAGTATAAACTTTGAAAGCGCCAACTCTCAAATTGAAACTTTACACTAAGTTGCTTCAATTTAAGATTAAGGTAGTCACATTAAAACTCATTAGTAGTTGTATAATCTTGAATATACAACTTATAGTAGTTGTTTATCTTGAAGAGACACTGAAAATGAAGTTTACTTTTATATTAAAGTTTTTAAATACTCTACATAAAAGATACAAGCTGTTTGTATTGTAAGACATTTTTAATTACTATAATAACAATTTTTTAATATAAATAAAAAACGTAAAGCCAAACTAAAATCGTTCTTATCATTTTTTAAAATTGAACGGAACATAAAAAACAAGGAGTTTTAGGTCGGTTATTTAAAAAAAAAGATCAATCACACTTTGTAAAAAAATACATATAAATATTTGATAATTAATTGTAAAAGCAGTACGCTATTTAATCAACCGAAAATTAAATTTACAAAAAGTACTGCTCGAAACTTAATATATTTTTTTTCGCACTTTGTGCATACATTTTCAAACTTTTCTGATAAAGAACCTGAAATGTTTGATATTCAACAAAATAAACCTTAAAAAATAGTAAGGTTCAAGCTGAACAATTTTCCTCAATTATTGAAACTTAAATTAAAATTAGTTTGGAAAGAATTAAACACTTCTTCTTTTTATAACCATTTGTTCTAAGTTCTTACATTCAGTATAAATAAAAGTTCTTAACAAACTCACTAAACTGACAATTTTAAAACTTCTTTTAGCTGCACCACCAATACTTAAATGACTTGCAGTTACTGCGAAGGGGCGCCAGCACTATTTTTCATGTGAAAGTTTGAGTTTTAATCAACCTTCCTTTTATGACGCAATTGCAGGTTCACGCATTTCTCCATCCATTGTCACGTTGATAATTTCATCAAAGTTTTTTTTTTGTTAGCATTAACAATTTGGAGCACACAGTTTTTTTTTTAAAGGTAATTTCAAAAGTTGCTAGTTTTTTGTTTAAGTATGCTTTTTCTTTGAGAGTATATAAAGCACTGAACGAGTAATTGACTTTTTTTTGAAATGATGAATGAAAAATTAAGAAAACAAAATCGTAGCACATAAAAAGATAGTTTAGTTTTAAATTAAAAAAAAACCAGTATAGTTCAGTTTTTGAACATCGATGTGAAAATTCATTAATTTTGCTTTGATTGTCTAAGTGTCTAATTTGAAATTTCTACGTAAAGAAATATAAAAACCATATTTGATCAATGATTATTTAAATTAAAAAAAAACTTTAAAAACTTTGCTTCAAACAAACAATACCAATGACCGCCGAACGACGCATAAAAGCTATTTAAATTTGACCGACACTTCAAAAAAACAGCGACAAAATGCATGGTAGCTGTTGACCAAGTGATCGATTCATACAAACAGCTGACTCAAACAATGAGTAAGTCATTTCGACTTCTTGTCAATTAGAAAGCAGATCCACGACACTTGGCTCTTTGAACGTAAGCCTTGATCTTGTTTATGGCTAAACTTTTTATTCGAGTATTTATTAGTTTTGTCTTATACGTTAATTTCTACTTTTCTTTGTTACATTTTAGTTTTAATACCTCGTTTCATATATATATATTTTTTTTTCAGGTCAGTATAAATACTGACTTATGCTGAGCAAGCCAACGCATTCGGTGACATGATCTTAATACTATTATCTTCCACTTGTTCATTCAGCATCGTTACTATTCATCTTGAGCGCTCTACATCAACGAAAAAATTATTAGACCATACGTCTTGAGCCAGTAAATTGTACAACCACCATCTTATCCAGCGCAGTTAGAGTCGTGAACTGCAAAACTTCTTTTAAAGTAAATTAACTAAAAATCAAGATTCCCTCAGCTATTGGGAATTTGGCTCCTGTTGAGACTATCGAACCTGTTACAAAGACGCTTAACAAAAAACTGAAACCGAGAATATCTCGGTAAGCAAAACAAGAACTTCTCAACTCCCAGTCATAAAGTATTCGTTAATTGCGTGCAACTTTATTCTTTCAAGTTTCTTTATCTTCTCTCGACGGAAAGTGCAGTTAAACGAACTATTTCTACAAAATAGCTAGTTTAAACACGTTAAAAGCAAAATGTTTTATAAATGTAGATAAAAATATCCTGAAATGTAGAATAAATAGTTTTTAAAACTTAAAAACTTTATTTACTTTAAATTTACAATATATGCTTAAAATAAAACTGTAAATTTTAATTTTTTAAACTTTTTAACAGTTTTATCATAAACTTTGTACCTCCTACTTTTGAATTTAGTAAATGACTGTTTAAATAACTTTTTGTCTGCAAATAAAATAAAAGTTAAACCTATTGGTAGATATTACTTATCAGTGTTGACGCATTGTGTTTTTTTTAGAAGGTGCGAATGCATTTAAAAAATTCTTTTAATTTGAATTTTTTCGAAATTAGATTAAGAAGATAACAACAACAAATTATTTGTAAAAAAAACCTAAAAAACAGTTTTAACAATGTTACGATGCTCAAATAATTTAATGTTCTAAAATAATCTAATACAGGTGTTGTTTGATTAGATTTAGTGATGTTGTTAAAAAAAATATTAAGAAGTTGCTGTAAATAAGGTTAAATTTAAATTAATAAATAACCCTGAATGGTGAAAAACCTCAGATTTGTTTAGATTAAAAACTTCATGCACGAGTAATTTTAGCCGATTTGTTCACCCTAATTTGGCAACTACTCTTTGAGTCTAAAATAAAGCTTAAAAGTTTGAAAAAAAATTACTTATAAAAATTGTTACTTTGTTTTTTTTATCACAATTAACTAAGTTGATGTAAACAGTAGAAAAATATGTTTATATACAAAAAATAAAAACTTTTTACTAATATTGTTTTTTGAAGGTTTTTGCTATTAATTAATCTATTAAAATAAATAAATTATGCTTAGAGTTATTTTTTTCTAATATTTTTGTTTTTAATTTATTTCATTTGAATTATTTCCCTCAGTTTTCTTTACAAAATATTTATAGCCAAAATTGTAAAATCAATACTGGACATTTTCAATAATATATTTTATCAACCTTCACTTTTTGAAAATATCTTACCTTAAAATAATTCATGTTGTTGTAATTTTCTAGTTGGTCAATTTTGTTATGTCTTTGTTTAGTATTTTGTTATTAAAAATGTATTGGTTAAAATAGTTGTATGTTATGTTTAAGATATATAGATGTTACTGATTTTATGAATATGTATATTTTAAAATCAAAAAGAGTTACATAAAACATGATTTCTACAAATACTAATATTTTAATTAACCTGATAAATTATAACAAAATACTTCAATATACACATTTCGCTTTTATTTAGTGCAGTACTTAAATATTATTAATATTTATAACACAACTCTTTTTTTATATCTAAAAGTACAAAACTTACTGATTTAAAAAATATTTGATAGCTTTTAGAACCTTTTTTTTACATCATATTTATTTTGTAGCAATATTGAAAAAAAATTTTAAAGTAAAAAATATACCTAGAATTTAATTTGATCTTTATTTAATAGTTAATATATAGGTTATTTTTTCTTCTAAACATATTATCACTTGTTTTGTAAGACGGTCAATCTTATTTAGTATGTTGCAAATATTAAGTATATAATTAATATATTGTTGATATATACTGATCCTAATATTCAACTTAACATTATGTAAAACTTAAATGTGTAGTTTTTAGTAAAAAGAATTCTAAATGTGACAAACTTTTAGTTTTACCTTTTAACTTTTATTTAAGAAATATCTGTTATTTGCATTGTTTATAATATTATATTCAAGGTAAAAGTATGAAGTAAGGCAGGGTTGCCACAGGCCAGGCTAAGTCAGGCTAACACAGTTTTTTGGAAATGTTAAAAAAGTCAGAAATTCACATTTTTTTTATGTCAAAATGTTTAAAAGTCAGTTTTTTTAGGTCAAAATGTCAGAAATTATCAGTTCTAAATAAAATATTTATTTAGTAATCAAACCTTTAAAACTATGACAAATTAAAAAAAACACTTTAAAGTATGACCAAAATTGCAAAGTTAACTAGAAATTTGCCTACAAAATTATGAAATTCCAAAGCCTTCAAATGGTAAAATTAAACAAAAATCCTTTCTAAATTCACACTAAAATTGCGAAATTTTCCCAGAAATATGTTGAACTATCAACCTATTTGAACAAGTACTTGTTTTATGTTATATTTTAGTATTGATGATCTATGTCAAAGTAACTTCTATAGTGAAAATTAGATATGTACACAAAAGTCTTTTTTTTGCAAATTTTAGAATAACACGGTTTTTTATTGAAGTAGAAATTACAAAGATTACCAACTTTATGATTTTATGTAACAAGTGTATGTGTATGGTTTGCCTTTTAATGTAATTGTTATCTGAGTTGATTAAATTAAAAAAAAAATTAAAAGCAGACTTTTATTATTTGTTTAAGAATTATAAAGATTTAATATCAGGATAATATAGGAAGTAATATATAAAACAGCTGTATGGTTTACTTTATTTTAAATATTATTAAGTTTTTAAAGAAACTAGAAGTAGAAAACTATTTTTTAATATTTTAAATTTTAAGGTTTCTTTTTAAACGACATAAAAATTTATTTAATTTACAGAACATGGTTAAGTTTACTTATTTTCATATATTTTAGAATTTATGAACATTTTGAAATAAATATCAGTAGATTTCATTGTTACAAATTTTCGAAATCTATGTTTTATATTTATTGTTTTAAGGAAATGTCTTATATTACAAATGTCTAGTTTACTTACAATGTATATTTTTCAATTAACTTAACTCTTTGTAAATAGTTATAGTATATTATTCTCTAGTTAATTTTTTTCATATCAAATGGTACTAGGTAGTATTTTTGATAACGGATGTGAAATTAGGTTTAGTTCTTCAAATATGCTTTGAAATAGTTGAGTCGCACAATAAGTAGGAGTATACTTTTGTAAATTATTTTTTACTACAAAAATTTAATACCTTAGTAATAGTAGGTAATATTTAATATAACAGATCTATGTAGACACCTTTTTTGTGATTTTAATAAATTTGCATAATGTTTGAGTATTTTACTTATAAGTTCTTTGCCAGTAGTTAAATAGACTTTGGTGTACCAACTAGAAATAAGTATTTAAAACGCCTACCTGAGAGGTAGGTAAAAGTCAGGCTAATTCGGTTAAATTCTTGAAACGTCAAGCTAAATTTATAAAACTTTGTATTGCAACCCTATTAAGGCTATTTGGCTTGTAATAGGTAAATCAATTAAAGTAGCTAAATAGCTATCTATATTGTTTTTAAGGAAACAAAACAATATAAAGTTATTATACTATAATTATTATTAGAATTTAAAGTGTAAATTAAAACAAAAAAAATTGTTACAGTAAAAACTAAAAAACAATATAAAAAAGTAACTACGATGTAAATTGTTTTCAAAGTGGTTAAATACATTCGAAAAAGTAATAAGTTTCTGAAATTCTAAGCTTTGAAAAAATTGAAAAAATATTAAGTTAATTTATAGATAAATATTTAAAAAATAAATACAGTATTTTACGTGATGTATCTTCTTATTTGTTTTTAAATAAAGTATATAATTTTTTGTTAATCATTTAACAGCTTTTTTATATATTTATTTGTGATAGATGAAATATGACATTCAAGCATTATCAAAATAAAAATACTATGAAGAAATTAAAACTAGATGGAGTAGATGAAAATGTAAGCAGTATTTCCGAATACAAAAGGCTTGCTATTCTGAAGTACTGCAATGAAAATCGAATTAAGAAAAATCATTTAGGTGAATTATCCATTTCAAATGAGCTTAATAAATAAGGCTAGTGTTATTGTGTTCGTCAATGTATAAAAGTATAATTTTAAATTAAATGACAACTTTTTATACGGTCGGTTATGATAAAATTAAATAGTATAGTAGGTATTGCTACTAAGCTTATATACAAAACTAATTCTAAGTTAAAATAAATCCAAAACTTTAATTTAGGTAAACTTTGATAACAAAGTTATTGCTTTTTAACTACTTTGTTTCAAATCTTACGAGTTTAATAGTTAAGTTAGAATAAAAGTAGGTCACCAATAAATGAAACTTTAGGTTATATATTTAAATGATTAACTCTTTTAAACTATTTTTTTTAAACTTGTCCAAGAAATTAATTTTAGTTGTTAGTTTAAAATGTTATTCAAACAAAGCTATGTAATTAAGAAACAATTTAATGAACTTTAACAACATTTTCTTAGATTAAACTGTTGGATTTATTTAGTAACAAGTGATAATTTACTTAGGCAAGAAGAACCGAAATATAACTGAAATAATTGTAGCTATAAGATTTGAAAAACTTTCCCTCAAAGAAAATGCAACTAGTACAATTTGTACAACCATAAAGGATAAAATACAAATCAAAAATGCTGCTTCTGTTTACCAATTTTTCAATCGGTTCACTATATCTAGACTCCAAAACTTAACCCTTAGCTATATAGAACGATTTTTTACAATCGTGAGTGATGATAAAAGCTTTTTAGAATTAGAACATAACTTTATTTCTAAAATACTTGCAAGTTCTGAACTTCAAATTACTTCAGAAATTGAAGTGTTTAAAATAATTGCTAAATGGTTAAACCACAATATTGAAGAACGTAGCAAGTATGCTGAAGGTCTTTTATTAAAAGTCCGTCTTCATTTGCTTTCAACAGACGCTATAAGATATCTTTTGAATCATTCAAAATTTACAAAGGTTGATGGTTGTGCGAAATTTTTAAATAAAATGTTAGAAACCAGATTAGACAGTTCTTTTAAACTTTCAAGTAATTATCATACAAGTAGGTATTGTAACCAAAAGTATTTTAAATTACTCGTTTGTGGGGGTTAAAACTCAAAAACATATATTACTTGTAGCAATGTAAGTTGCCTTGATGTTTATAAACTAGGATGTGTTGGAGCTTATCCACCAATGAGAACGGGGCGTTGTTCTCCAAAAGTAGTTTATTTAAATGGTAATATTTATGTTTTTGGTGGTTATAATAAAAATAGTGATTGGATAAAATCTGTTGATAAATATTCACTTACTTCTAAAACATGGAGTCAAGTAGCTGGAATGAATGATGATCGTAAATACTTCTGTGCTTGTTCATTCATGGATAAAATATATATTATCGGAGGTAATACAGAAGGAAATGTAACTAATTCTTGTTTAAAATTTGATACAAGTGATAACAGTTGGAAAGAAATTGCTACAATGCACGAGGCAAGAACGAGAACAGATTGTGCGGTTTTTGAAGATAGAGTTGTAATTTCTGGTGGACGGAGTAATAATGGAAGCATTTTAAACTCTGTTGAATCACTCGATGTTCTACCAAATAAATGGTCAACAATGTCAAATATGAACTCTGGTAAGTATGACCACAGTTTGGTTGTTGTTAAAAAAAGTTGTTTGTAATTTCAAACAAAGGAGAAGACAGTTGTGAAGTTTATGACAACATTTGTAAAAAATTTATTACTATCAAATCACCAGAAGTTGAATAGGAATTCTTTTATCAGTGCTTCTTTTATCAGTGCATATTCTATGGAAAACAAAATTTTCGCCTTACAAGATAATTTGTTGAATATGATATTTTATGATACTAACGAAAATAAATAGTCGGAAGAATCTTGTGAAGTTATAAGAAACCTTCGTTTGTTTTCTAGTGTGAAAGTTCCTTGTTTATAAAAATTGTGATGTAATAGAAAATTTAAGGTTTAACAATAGTTTAACAATTTTTATTTTAAAATTTACAAATTGAATTGATTACACAAATGAAAATTAATAGAAAAGTATTCTTCTCTACTGTTTAGGTATATATAACATATTAACATTTTGATATTTGGTTTTTGAAAAGGGTCAATAGTTCAAGTGAACGATTGTTGAGGAATTATTTTTCTAGATTTTTACTTTTAGTTTTTTATTTCATTGCAAAATAAAATAGTTCAAAAGTTTGCTTTGATTTTTTTGACAAATAAACTATTTTGATTATTTTTACTTATTTCGCTTTACGATGTTTAAACAGAGCATGAAGTTACTTTTAGTGTTAAATACAGTACAAAAAAAGGTAAAATAAAATGTTTTATACCTCTATACTAATTGAATGAAAGACTGATTTATGCACGACCGTCGAAAAGCATATAAATCAATTTTATAAATCATTAATGAAACAAAACTAAACTATTTTATTTTAATGTACAAGAAATTGTGCCATTTGCAAACATCAAGCAACATGTAAAATATTTAATATTTTTAATTTTAATTTTTTTTTTATACACAGCAACCTTGCACCACAATCGAGCAGCATACACAACTTTTATTGTTTTTATTATATTATTTAACATATACTATTTTATTTGTACTGAATAAACAGTAGTCTTGCGCAACAATAAAATGGCGAAGGAGCAGCTTACAAAAATATAAACATGAAATAGAAATATTTAGAAATTATAACTGTACAGCTTGTGAAGATTTTATTAAACAAAGCATAAACTTTTATAAACAGCTGCAACTCAAAATTATCGTAGAAAATATTGTTTAAAAAAAAAAAAACTTAAAAACAATTAATTTCAAAAGCTTAACAAAGCTTGTCAAATTCAGTTAGTACGATCTTAGTAGAAAAAATAAAATGGCGAAGTAGCAGTTGATATAAAATAAATATGAAAGAAAAAATAGTAAAATGTTTAACCTAAGCAGCTTGTAAAAATATTATCACACAAAGTGTGAACTTTTATCATCAACTGCATTCTGAAACTGTTTAGAATAAAAAAAATTTGCAAAAAAATCTTCAGTCACTTTCGAAACATCATCTTATGACATGAGATAAAAAATATTTGGTTTTTTGATGAAATTTTACTTTATATTTTCAAACACGGATAAATAACAACTACTAGTTTCAACATGTGGCACGTATATTTGAGCTTTTATAAACAAATGTTGTCTCAAAAAGAATGAGAAAGTTTCAGATGTGTGCGAGTCACTTGCACGTTAATATTATACAGCCTGAAAAAATAATAAGTTTTTTTTGATCTTTTGATGAAATATTAATTTTCTTCCACTATGGTTAAAGACTACCTTAACTGCAAATATGCAAATCAGACTAACCTTTAAGTATACTGTCCTTTTTTTAGATATACCCGTTAAAAAATTTAGTTTTTATACCACAAATTTAGTTTTTGTTAACCTAAAAATGAAATTTAAAGCCTAAAGTCAAGACTACAACTTTATTAGTTGCCTTGTATAAGTTAATTTTGACAAATTTAATGTTAGCGAAAAAACACAGACTTATATGTGCATTTAAGAACATATTTATTTAGTAACTTTCATTAACTAATAATTTTGTCACTTAATGTTTTTAATTGAAGTTTGTAAACTTTTTGATTTTTTTTTATACGACATAAAAATCAAAATATGAGCAAAAAATACTTATAAACATAAAAATTATGGCTTTAAAGAATAAGAACAAACTTATTTTAGTATTTTAAAAGCAAAGTACAATCGTGGATCCTAATAATTGGTCTATAACTGATAACTAATCCAACAAAAACACAATGAATACATAAAAATTGTAAAATATAGATCAGTATCGAAGTTAATTTTTTTGTAATAGTTTAGTAAAGCTATTTGTCAACTTAATATGATAACTATAAACTTTGCTATACTTTGTAAATTAACAAAAAACAATATGTAAGCAACGTTTAAAGTCGGTGGGCTAAACTTAACAAAAGTAAAAACAAATATTAAACTTATTACTGACCCTAAAATACCTGGTGCATATTTTAAACCTTTATATGTTTTTTAATATATTATGGATTTCAGAATATTTAGTTTAAAAAGTTTTAGTCTTTACGGTTCAAGTTAAAAAAAATAGCTTAATTTTTTTTTAAGTTTACAATTCGCGTAATATACCCTGCCCAACCCTGCTTAAAGTAGGAGTTCCTTATCAACTTAAGCAAAGTAAAACAAACTGTTAGTATTTAAAAAAATTTGTTAATGAAAAAAAAATACAGTTTTGAAAAGTAAGCATTACTGATTTCTATTGTTATTTGTTTTCTTAAACATGTTATTAGTCAACTAAAAGCTACTTTTCAGTGAAGTTTTGAATAACGCTAAATGAACTATACTAAGCTCTCTTTAACTTGAGTAATTCTAACTTTAATCAATTTTTTTAATCTATTAGTCACGTTTGCATTAATGTCCAACTTAAAGTTTAGTTGCTTTTTTATAATTTAAATTAGCACTAGCTCTTTCTAAATTGGATAATCTTTATTGTAAAGTTTAGAATGTCTTCAGGCAATTAAAGTTAATTAATTTTTAAACAGAATTGTATTTAAAAACAATGTCTAATATTTTAACTTTTTGTTTTTGTTAACTATAAATGAATAGCTTAAAAAAACTAAAACTTTTAACAAATATTATAAACAAAAAGTAAATACTTGTACAAAGTGTAAAGTAAAAAGCTACAACACATCAATCTTTTCTGAACCAAATAAGCAAATTACATGCTAAAAGAGCAAATAAATCATATGTCGTCTGAGTTTTATTAATAACTTTTTTTTAACTTCTATAGGAATTCTAAACAATTTTTAATATCTGTAAACTTACACAGTCAATTTTTTTTATAATTATTATATGAACTTTTTTTTTCCCAATGATTAATTTTTGAATTTTCAGGGTTTATTTTAAAATTTGACGTTTTCATTTATATAAAAATTTAACTCTGAATTAACCGACATCCTCTTGAAAATTTAAAATAAAAAGTTTTTATCTAGATCTTTATATAAAAAAATAGAAAAAAATATGTTAAATAACTTTCTAATGCATATACTTATGCAGAAAAAGAAATGAAAAATGATGGTTATTTTTATTTTACTTCAAATTGTTTTTCAAGTTACGTGTTTTTTATTAACTTTTTAAAATCTTTATATCCTAACTTTAATCATAGAATTTATAAACTGTCCTAATTCTTTAAAAAAAAAATTTAAAATTAATTTTAAGTTTTTTGTATATTATATTTCAAGAGTAAATATGTACGTACTGAAGTAAAACAAATTAAGAACAGCAATTTGAATTATGTGAAATATATTAAGTTTAAAAACTTACTATAAATAAAATTTTTGTTAAATCTAACCAATAAATAATAATAACTTAGTTTAAATTTAATCAAAGATTATACTGAAGTATATAAAATTGTTTTTTAACTAGAATATAATTTTAATTTCAATAAAATTTAAGTTTTACGTTTTCTCTTTAAAAAATATTTATGCATATGTTAAAAAACAATTAAACACTATTTAATAATAACAAATTCTGCCTTTTTTTTAATAGTTTTACTTAAGTGTTCAACAGCTTAAACAGAACTTTTAAAAACGAAATTCCAATTAAAATAACTTTAAATAAGATTTTAAGTGTCACTTTTGTTCTTAAACAGTGCAATTAGAACTTTTTTATTACTTACATGTGTTTTATGCAGCTAGTTTCAAAAAACAATTAAACTAAAAAATACATAACTATAAAAAAACAATCCGATAAAATTTGTTTTTACCTTATCAATTTTTTTTGTTTGTATGTACAGTTACTTTTATTTCATATATGTATATCAATTAAAGAATAAGCGATAATTTTATTCCTTTATTTTGTTTAAAAAACGTTAAACATTCTACTGTAAAGTAATGTACTGTTTGAGTGAAAGGTTATTTATTTTAATTTTGCATAGATAGTAAACAGTTCGAATTGTGTAGTCGAATAGTATTAAGAAAAAGAAAACTTAGTTAAATAATTTAAACAAGCCTGGCATTAAATAGAACTAAATAATAAAAAATTAAATAAATCAAGGCACAGTAAACAAAAAAATTCATTTACAAATTTTAATATGTCTGTAAAAACTCCTTATGAGGTTATTTTTTCATTACATTTTAGTAACAGCTAAAAAAATAATGAGATTTTCAAAGTTTATTCTATTTTTTGATGAAATTTCCACTGATGTTAAATTCAAATAAGTTGTTTCATTTTCTCATTGTATGATGTTTTACACTTAAAAGCGCATTTTATTTTTCAATCTTATAAAACTTGAAGAAGATTTTTTTTTTTTTTTTGTATGTTACAACTTAGTTGTTTTTACTTTATCAAGTCATAAAAAAAATTATAGTTGACAAAATATGAAAGTATTACTTAACTAGAGGTATTGTAGCTTTTTGTAAACAATTATATGTTCAAAATATATAATGTTTTATATTTTTCACTTAGAGGCTGAAATATAAATACTTTTATAAAGAAAGACAAAGTTATATTTTCATGTTTGATTTTAAAGTACCCTTTAAGTGCTTGTATGTTTATTAAAGTGTTCACTCGATTAAAGCTTATATAAATTGATCTCTATAGATATTTTAAACAAGCATACTAAAGGTGTTATTAATTAAAATGTTTGTATTAAAGACCATTAAGTATAAATAAGCCGCCTCGTTAACAAATAATCCGTAACCGTATGAACTTTAACTGAATAAACTATATCTATAATTTATAGATTAAATTGATACTTAACTAAAACAGCATACGAAACTGATAAATAACTTAAAATTAATTTGATATAGTGTTATCAAGTGTTCAAGATCAAGTATGCGAAAAAAAACATTCAGGTGTTCTAAAAGTATTTTGTTTTCTTAGAATCTTTATCTAATAATACACAGTAGTTTGATAAGTTTTATACATTTTGTATCTATAAAGCGTCACTTTAAAACAAATTCCAAGAAGACTTTTTTTAGATTGGGAGTTTATTATTCGCTACTTCTTTATCAAAAATTCAATATACGTGTTTTATCTTTCATTTTAGATTTATGTATTCTTTGCAGTTAGTATAAGAAACATTTCAAACAAGCAAATGACATTTAGCAGGAACAACCTAATTAAGTTAATTTCATTAGCGTTAGCAATATGTTTGGTTGTATGTATAATTATTTTTACGGTGTATGAAAGTAAAAGTTAAACAAGTAAGCAAATTATTTTGTTAAATTAATTTACAACATTAGAAAACCTTAGATTTTTAAAGTAGTTTGTTGTGTAAATAAAGATTCTTTTTTAAAATTATTGTTTTTTAGATAGCTCTGGGCATTAGTAGTAGCATTAGTATTAAAGAGTTGGTAAAACAGATTATTCGTAAATGTATTTAGGCACTAATAATATGATTTAAATATTTTTGACTTCATTATTTTTCCGCTGACTCATAAATAATAACTAATGATGTAGACGGATTTTTATATTACTTATATTTGTATTTATGACTAAAAACTTAGCAAATACTTAAATCTTCCGTTACTGTAAATATTTATGAGCAAAAAAATTTTTTATAGTTTAGCTATGTAAAAAAACACAAAACTTTTTTATTTACTTACAGTTGTCCAACGCAAAAATCATATTTTTGTTCTTATTCTTAGTTTTAGCGTGCTTTTATTTTTAGTTGTCGTTTTTTTATTTTTGTTGTTTTGGTTATGGAGACATGGATGTTGTTATTCTTTTCTTTCGTATAGTAATAACTCGTATTAATTTTATCAATTTAAGTTAGTTTATTACGTCACAATATTTTTTTTCGAAACTTTTAGAAAATTTTGGTTATAAAACTTCGATTAGTCTGATAATACATTTTAAACGTCGAAAAAACTGTAATCAAGTTTTAAAACAGTTGTTTATTTATATATTTTACTTTTATCTCTGCATTTGTATAGAGTACTATGACAATTTTCAATTCAAAAAACTATCTATAATATTTGTTTTACTTATATACGTTAATACTTTAAATTTTTTCCTTTATTTAAACAGTTTTAAAATGCCATTTTGCTATACTTTGCAACATTTGTAAATTTTTCTTAATAGTAGGTTAGTAGTAGTACATTTGAACTCAAATTTCTATATATCGAAATAAATAGTGTGCAGAAAAATTTGTTGTAACACTATATAAGTACTCTCAGCTTCTAAACATATTATCACTTGTTTTTTTTTGTAATCCAGCCAATATTATTTAGTCTTTTGTAAATGTCATATACATAGCTATTATACTGTTTAAATATACTAAACCTAATTTCAATTTTATTTAATACTTAGTTGTGTAGTTTTACAGTATTATAATTTCTAATTGTGACAAACTTTTAGATTTACCATTTTTTTTTTTAAACTAGTTAAGTATATTTTCTTAAAGAAATATCTATTAACTGCTGTATTTAACTAAAACATTCTGGGTAAAATAATAAGATTAAGCAGGGTTGCCACAGGTCAGGCTAAATCAGTATTTTGGAACTATTGAAAAAAGTCAGGCTTAATCAGTTTTTTGGAAATATTGAACAAAGTCAGGATAAATCAGTATTTTGGAACTATTGAAAAAAGTCAGGCTTAATCAGTTTTTTGGAAATATTGAACAAAGTCAGGATAAATCAGTTTTTTGTAAATATTGAAAAAAGTTAGGCTTAATCAGTTTTTGGGAAATTTTGAAAAAATTCAGGATAAATCAGTTTTTTGTAAATATTGAAAAAAGTTAGGCTTAATCAGTTTTTGGGAAATTTTGAAAAAAGTCAGGCTAAATCAATTTTTTTTTGCCAGTTTTTTTTTTCAAAATGACCAAAAGTCGGTTTTTTTAGATCAAAATTGCAAAATAGCAAAATGTCAGAATTTTTCAGTTCTAATTTACAAAGTTCCTTAATTCTCACAGCCTTAAAATTGTAAAAAAATGACAAAATTACTTTTTAGTCAGACAAAAATACTAGAAATTTACTTACAAAAAATATCAAAAAAATCCAAAGCCTGCAAATGGAAACAATAAAAAAAATGTCCTTTTAAAGTCAGACTAACATTGCAAAAATTTCCTGAAATTTGTTGAACAATCAATCTATTTGAATAAGTATTTGTTGTATGTAATATTTTAGTATTCATGGTGTGTGGCAAGGACACATCCATAGTGAAAATTTGATTTAAACACAGATGTCTATTTTGCAAAATTTTAGAAACAGACTGTTTTTTTGTTTCAGTAAGAAGCTATTAAGATCTGTTTAAGTTGGCAATTAGTTTAGTGTTTCATGTAACAAATTTACGTGTATGGTTTCTTTCTTTATATAATTATTTCTTAGTTATCTAGATTTTTAAAATAAAGAAAAGCAGATTATGCTATTTATTTTTGTATTTGAAAGATTTCATAACAGAAAAAAGGAGGAAGTATTTTATCAAACAGATGTAAAATTTACTTTTTTGAATTGTTATTAAGTTTTTAAAGTAATAAATAGTAAAAAAATATTTTCTAGTTTTTTAATTTAAAGGTTTATAAAAAATGATATAAAATAGTATTTAAACTACAGAGTAATGTTAAGTTATTTTGTATACTAAAATTATGGAAATTAAAAAAGTAGATTTCTCTGTAACAAATTTTAAAAATCATAGGTTTTAAACTTAGTGTTAAGAAGAAATATTTTATATAACTAATATATAGTTTACTTTTATATAACATAACTCTGTATAAACAATTATAGTAGACTATTTTCTAGCCTGTTTCTAGTTAATTTTTTTATTAAATGTTACCAGGTAGTATTTTACATTACATATAGAAAATTAAGTTTAGATATTGAAACAGATTATTTAAACTAATTAAGTTTGCACAATTTAAAATAACAGAAGTATTTTTTTTTTCAGATTTTGTTAAACTTGTAAAAAATTTGAGTGTTTTAATTAAAGTCTTGTGCCAGTAGTTTGCTTCGCATTTGTGACACATTAAGGTAATTTGCAAAAAATTAAGCAGTGAAAAACAAGTATTCCAAGCTTGAGGCGAAATTTTATATAATAAATTTATTTTAATCAACTTTAAATTCCAATACTTTGTTATTACACTAGTCTTTCACTGAACAACACATTCAGAATGCAGCAGCTACTCTTTAGAAAGTTTGTAGCAAAGAATTACTAATCTTAATTTTAAAAAAACCTGACAGAAAGTTTTTATTTATTTGTTCAAAAATATGTACAAAAAAGTGCGTAGTTAATGCGAAATAGTCTAAAAATAAGTACTTTAAATACGTACTTATCTAGATATGTGTACTTAACTAGAGAGGATGATTAAAGTCAGGCTTATTCGGTTAAAATCTTTAAAAGTCAGGCCTAATTTTAAAAATTGGCGTTGCAACCATGTTTAGGCTATTTAGCTTATAATACGTAGATCAATTAAAAAGCTAAATAGCAATCTAAAATGTTTTAAGTTATATCAAAAATAATATGTATATTATTACTATTTTAAGTTATTCTAACGAAAACCAATACATAAAAAAATGTTTTAGTAAAGATCAGGGGCGTGTTTTGACTTGTTTCCTGTGAACTCGCTAAAAATAAAAATAAAAAAAAATTTAAAAAAAATCTTAGAATATCACTAAAAACGTTGTTTATTGACTTTGATTTGGTATTTGATAAATTTTGAATGATGAGTATTAATTATTTAATACTGAAAGATTATAAGTTTCCGTAACAAAAAATGCTCGTTTTTGCCAAGCTATAATAGATTTTAAGTAAAATTTTAACTGTGACATTATAAAAGGTAAAAGTTTAAAGTAGCATTTGTTTTGAGAATCTTTTTACTAAGATTCTCTTAGTTCCCATTATAAATTGTTACTTAGTGTAAATAACTTTTGATTAAGTATTTTTTTTAATTAGTAAGTACAATTTTACTTAAAAAATGTCCAATGTAATAACTAAAGATTTATTTTATATTCGCCCCTGGTGTAAAACTAAAAAAAAATTTTAGTTTTTAATTAAAGACAAAGTAATTTATATTAGAAATGGTTAAAAAAATTCAAAAAATTATTAAACTTCTGAGGTTTTAAGCTTTATAAAAATTGAAAAAAGTACAAAGTTTTAAATAAATATATAAATCTAAAATTTATTATAAAAATTTAATTTATAAAATTTATTGAAGAATAGAAACAATATTTAAATGGTGTATCTTCTTAAAACTTTTTTTAGTAAAACAAATTATTTATTAATTTTAAATTTACAGGTGAAGTAAATATTTTTTATAGACAAAACATTTCAACGCAACATAGTCAAAATAAAAATACTATGAAGAAAGTTAAACTAGCTGAAGAAGATGAAAATGTAAGCAGTATTGCAGAATACAAAAGGCTTGGTATTCTAAAGTACTGCAAGGAAAATGGAATAAAGAAAAATCAGTTTGATAAATTATCCATTTCAAGTGAGCTTCATAAAATAGGTAGGTGTTATTGCTTTCGAATTTATACAGAACATATTATCGTTTAATTCTAAGAATTTTTTTTATGTATGTGATAGAAAAAAATAGTTCTATTTACTACCAAGCCTAAACTCAAAAATGACTCTGAAAAAAAAAATATATTCAAAACTCAGGTTAAATTTTATAAAAAGGTTATTATTTTTTAAAACTTTCTATCCATTCGTTTTTTACTAACGTTGGAGTTAAATAGTTAAATTAATAAACTTCAAGTTAAAACAATAGTACGTCATCGATCAACGAAACTTTAGATTATCTATTAAAACAATGAAAAGTTGTTCATAAATTAGTCTGAGGAATTAAGCTTTGTTATTAGATTGAAGTGTTTTTTATATAAAGAAATAATTTAACAAAATTTAGGAATTTTCTATATGATTTAAAGCGTTTGATATATTAAGTAAAAAATAATAAATCATTTAGGTATGAAGAACCAAAAAATAACTGAGATAATTGCAGCTACAACGTTTAACAAACTTTCTCTCAACGAAAAGGCAGTTAGTACAATTTGTACAATTTTAAAAGAAAAAATAAAGATTAAAAATGCTGTTGCCGTTTACCAGTTTGTCAATCTGTTCAATTTATCTAGCCTCAAAAATTTAACCTTTAGCTATATAGAACGTTGTTTCACAATTGTAAGTGATAATGAAAACTTTTTAGAACTAGAATATAATTTTATTTCTAAAATATTAGAAAGTTCTGAACTTTTAATTACTTCAGAAATTGAAGTATTTTAAGTAGCAAATAGATGGTTAAACCACAAATTTAAAAAGCGTGGCAAGTACGCTGAAGATCTTTTATTAAAAGTTCGTCTTCATTTGCTTTCAACAGAAACTATAAGACATCTTTTAAATGATTCAATATTTATAAAAGTCGATGGTTGTGTAAAAATTTTTAAAAAAAGGCTAGACTACGGAGTAAACTGTTTTTATAAATCTTTAAGTAATTGTCATACAGGTAGATATTGTAACCAAAAAGAATTTAAACTACTGGTTTGTGGAGGTTTTAACTCAAAAATTTCAAAGTATTACTGCAATGTAAGTTGCATTGATATTAATAAAGTAGGAGATGTAGAAACTTATCCACCAATGAAAATTGAACGTTGTTCTCCAAAAGCAGTTTATTTAAAAGGTGAAATTTTTGTATTTGGCGGTTGGAATACCAATGGCAAATGGATAAAGTGTGTAGATAAATATTCACTTGTTTCTAAAAAATGGAGTCAGGTAGCTAAAATTAATAATCATCATTACTATTTTTGTGCATGTGCATTTATGGACAAAATATTTATTATTGGGGGTCAAACACATCGAAGAAGAACTAGTTCTTGTTTGCAATTTAACACGAGTGAAAACGTTTGGAAAAAAGTTGCTAGAATGAACGAAGCAAGATCGGAAGCAGCTTGTGCAGTTTATGAAGAAAGAATTGTAGTCTGTGGTGGTTCTAATAACAACCATCCCAGGTTAAATACTGTTGAATCATATGATGTCTTACCTGATAAATGGTCAACAATGCCAAATATGAACTCCGGTAAAAATGACTCCAGTTTAGTTGTTGTTAAGAACAAGTTGTATGTAATTTCAAACAAAGGAGAAGACAGTTGTGAAGTTTTTGACAGCATTTCTAAAAAGTTTATCTTTGTTAAATCACCAGAATACTAGTTTTCTCTTATTAGAGCTCATTCTATTGAAAACAAAATTTTTGCTTTTCAATACTGTTTGTCGAAATTAATTTCTTATGATACTGACAAAAATGAATGGTCGGAAGAATCTTTTGAAGTTACAAAAAGTCTTCGATATTTTTTTAGCGTGAAATTACCTTGTTTATGAAAAAATATATTTATTATGTTAGTATTATTAACAATACTGTTTTGATAATAAAGAAACTAATTAGATTACATAGAAATAAACATATTTAAAAGTTTTATTTTATTTAATACAATATATATTTAGATTTAAAAAATTAAAAATAGTGTCAGCAAAAAATCATTTAGCTAATTGTTTTCTTTTTTTTCATTCGCTTTCTTTTTTTACATGAAAATTTCGATCATTGAAATTTAGCTTTGATTTTCCTGACTCATATACAATTTTACTCTTAGCTTTTTATTTTGCTTCACGTCGTTTAAAACAGGCTTTAAATGAACAAATATACAAAAAAAAACTATTCTTTTTATCTGTTATGATAGTTTTTATAAAAAATATTACAGTTTTAAAAGCTGCTAATTCATAGATGATCTATAAAGATTACATTAGCATATACAAGTTTTTCACTTTTGCACAGCGTCACTTATGCAGAAGTGACGTTTTTGTATCAAACATAATATTTTAATAGGAGCGACATTTGTGCACTTGTTTAAGTTTTAGCCCAAAGTTTCATTTTGGCACGGCATAATTTTTTTGGTCTAAAATAATAATAATTTTAACGAAGTATTTAAACAAAATAAATTAAAGAAAATTTTTGTTTTTGGGTCAGTTTTCGGTAAGGAATATATTAGTATATCAAAACTACTTTTGATAAATTTGTAGAAATTACATAAATTAAGTTTTTTTAAAAACTAGTACCAATTTTACCTAAATATACTCTGATATGCTTGAATTTTCGAATATGCTATATTTTCGTTTTTGTTTACATTTTTCACGCATGAATAAATTTTTAAATAACAGTATAAATAACTAACATTGTTATATGCAGTTTCATATTTTTTTTTCTCGAAAAGGTCGCAATCTCTTGCCACCGAAAGCGGTCGCGAATAAAATATTCAATTTGCATAAATCTATGTAGGAATAAAAAAAAAAACAATTAACCTAATAAAATCAAGCTATAACCTAGTTTTCATATAACCTATTTAAAATTCTACAACAATTATCATTAAATCAAAATTTGATAGAAATTGAGTTCTGACAAAACTAAAGTATCAAAAAATTGTTACACACTAATAAAACAAAAAAAAAACTCAACATTTGAGAGGTCTTTAGAGACTTTTTTTTTTATTCAATTTAGTTTATCATTTGTACAATATTAATTAAATATAAAACCCAAAGCCTTTACACAAAAGTATGTTTGATTCTTAAAGATCTGAAAATTAAATAAAAGTAAATTATACCAAAACTCATGTTCAACGGAATCAAAAGTTTATAGCTTTTTATGTTAGTTAAATAAAAAGCTTGCATGTTTATGTAAAAAATTTACAGATTTTGTTTAATTGATGATCTAGTTTGATTTTGGTAAGTCAAACATTGATTTGTTAACAAAGTTTTAAACTTTTAATTAAAATTGTACCGATGGTGTGGGAACTCTTAAAAATAATCTATTTAAAACGGGAATCATAAGTAATAAATGTTTTATGATTTTAGGGCGTAAGAATATTTTGTAAAAATAACGCATTTTGATAAGCTTTCCCTCAATAAAATTATTTATTTGAGAGAACTAATGCGTTTTGAAATGCATATATAAGCAGTTTCGGCAGAGCATTCGGCGGTTATTGGTGTGCTTTAAGTTAAAATGAATTTTAAACACGTTAGATTTAAGAACTAATGTTTTCATGTGTGTTCAACTGTAGTTTTAGTTAGTGTGATGTAATTGTATCTTTGTGTTGTTTAGTTTATGTAAATAAAATATAAGTGTTGTTTTGATTTATGTACTAATCTACTTTACTAATCTCTATTACCTAATAAAATCTGTGTAACGGGATAAAATAATTAACTTATAAAACTCATATTATTTTTACATTTTGTACCTGATTCTAATAATTATAATTTACAAATAGCTAATTTAAGTTTTTAATACAGTTATCAAAATTTAAAATTTTGAACAAACGTCTAAAACTGTTTGATTCAGTTAGAATTTACATCTTGTTGCCAAATTTGAAATAAGCAAGTCGCCAAAAATTACTTGATCACAAAATATAAATTTAATCATACAAAATTTCTTTACTATTAAGATTTCTTAAGTTTGTCAATCCTGTAACTATGTGTGTAAATTAAGGAGATGTGAGTCTGTGAGACCTTCAGTTCGTAACTGGTTCACCACCAGGGGCGTGTTTTTACTGGTTTCCTTTTTCCTGCGCAGCCTATAAACAATAAAAAAAAAAAGAATAATAAATAATCTTTTATAATTCATTAAAACTCTGTAGAAACAAATATTTACAAATTCTTATATGTTTGATTGAGCATTTTGCCAAGTTTCAAAACAACGAATGTTGCACTCTTACGATTTGACAATTAGGAAAGTTAAAACAATTTCTACCTTTAAAACCTTCAATTTAAATTATTTAAAACTAGTTTAAAAAGACAAAATAAATACAAAAATATCAAATTATTTGAGAAAAAAGTTTAAAAAAAAACAGTTTTTACAGTTTCACTATGTTATGATGAGGTTTTATAACTTTAAAATCTAATCTAAGTTGTTTCGTATTCTAAAATAATTTAATACAGGTATTGTTAGTTTTAGTAATGTTATAAACTTTTTAAGATTAATATACATAGTTGCTGTAAATAAGATAGGCTTATATTCAAAATTAAATAATATGAATACTGAAAAAACTTTAATTTGTTTAGATTAAAAATTATATGCATGAGTAATTTTAGCCAATTTGTTCATCCTAATTTGGCAACTACTCTTTGGAGCCTAAATTAAAGTATTAAAACTTAAGAAAAAACTACTTTTTAAATTGTTACTACTATTTTTTTTTGTATTACTGAGCAACTAAATAGATATTAATTATAAAAATACACGTTTATATTCAAAAACCTTTTAAAAATAAATTTTTTTTTTAGTAACTTAGTTTTTTGGAAGTTATTGCCATTTTGTAGCTTATAGTTGTTTTTTATTCTTAAATGTTTTGTTCCATTAGAAATGTTCCCTTCAATTTACTTAACAAATTATTTATAGCCAAAAATGTAACATCAATACTGAAAATTTTTAATAATTTTTTTTATCAACTTTCCACTTTAAAAAAATACCTTACCTTAAAACATTCATACTGTTGTAACTTTCTAGCAGCCAGAAAGTTACAACACCATGAATTTTTGTTATCTAGCATGGCATGAATCTAGCTTGTTAATTTGTTATGCTGTTTGTTAAATATTATGTTATTAAAATTTTATTGATGTTATCAAAAATGAATAGGTTGTAATTTTATATGTAAAGATTGAAATGTATACTAGTTCTGATTGTTTCAAAAATATGGTTTTCAAAAAACTAATTATAAACAAAATATGATTTCCTAAAACATTAATTTTTTAATTTAGCTAATAAATTATACCATAAACCTTTTTATATACTAATTTTTTTTTATACAATGCAGTACTATTAAGTAATGTTTCTAACACAACTTTTTTTATATCAACCAGTTTAAAACTTTTGATTTAAAAAACTTGAATAGATATCAAAACACATTTTAACTCTCTTGCAGCATTCTCGAAAAAATTATTTTAAAGAGTAAGAAAGGATCATCTAAAAATTATTCTAATCTTTGTCTAATTATTCTTATATGACTAATCTCAGCTTCTATACAAATTATTACTTGTTTTTTATTGTTATTTATTAGTCAATCTTATTTAGTATATTTCAAATATTAAATGTAAAGCTATTATACTGTTGATAAATACTGAACCTAGTTTAAACAATATGTCATACTTAATTGTATAGCTTTTAGTAAAAAAAAAATCTTATTGAGAATAAATTTTAGTTTTACCTTGTTATTTTTATGTAAACAATTTAAGCAAATTTTTTATAGAAACATCTCTTAACTGCTTTGTTTATGATAAAACATTCAAGGTAAAAGTATGAACTAAAGCAGGGTTGCCACAGAACGAGCTAAATCAGGCTATATTTTTTCTGAAAATATTGAAAAAAGTCAGGTTTAGTTTTTTTGGGATAAATTGACCAAAAGTCAGTTTTATTCAGGTTAAAAAGGCAAAATTTCAGAATTTCTAGTTCTTGTTTATAATTACTTTAATTCTCAAAGCCTTAAAATAGTAAAAAATAACAAAATTCCTTCAAATTTAGACCAAAATTACTTAATTTACTTTAAACTTATTTACTAAATAGTTTAATTCCAAAGCCTTTAAATGATAAAATAAAATAAATTTATCCTTTACAAAGTCAGACTTAATTTGCAAAATTTTCCCAGAATTATTTTGAACTGTCAACCTATTTGAACTAGTAATTGTTATATTTATTATTTCAGTATTGATGACGTGTGGCAAAGACACTTCCATAATAAAAATTTGATGTAAACACAGAAGTCTATTTTGCAAAATTGTAGAATCAGACTGTTTTTTGTTTAAGTAAGAAGTAACTTAGATCTTTATAATAAAGCACTTAGTTTAGTATTTTATGTAGCAAGTTTACGTGTATGGTTTACTTCTTTATATAATATTTTCAAAGTTATTTAAATTTTTATAAATAAGTAAAAGCAGTTTATGTTATTTATTTTTGTGTATTTAAGATTTCATAAAAGATAATAGGAGGAAGTTTTTAATAAAACAGATTTATGGTTTACTTTTTACTCAGGGTTCATACTTTACCTGGAAACCTGGAAAAACCTTAAAAAACTTGGAATTTGACAATTCAGGCAAAAAAGAAATGGAAAAACCTGGAATTTTGAACTAAAATAACTAAAAAAAACCTGGATTTAAACCTTTTTATTATGTTTAGTAGTGAATTTTGATTAGACTCAAAATATCTATCATATAGACAAAAAATTTTTGTCATTATCAAAAATCTTTTTACTAAAAAGCAAATTCAAAACAGCTTTACAATATTATTTCACAGTATTTCATAGTATAACAGTTTATATAACACAGTTTTTTACCTTAAACTTAACTTAAAATAGACCCAAAAATGTGTACTTTTAAAAACCTGAAAGAAATTTAGAACACTTGGAAAATCTTTCGAAAAAACGAGTGGCAACCCTGTTAATTGTAACTACTATTTGGTTTGTGAAGTAAGTAAGAGTAGAAAAGTATTTATTTTTATTTAAAATTAAAAGTTATATTTCAAATGATATAAGAAAGTATTTAATTTACAGAACTTGGTTAAATTTACTTATTTCTAATGTTTTTATAGAACTACTAAAGTTTTTGAAATAAATAAGAGTATAATTTTTTATTTCAAATTTTGAAAATCAGAGGTTTTATATTTAATGACTAGAGTATTTTTTAAAAATATAAGTACAGTTCAGACTATCATTTTTTATAAATTTACTTAACTTTATATAAATAATCATAATAGTTTGTTTTCAAAATGGTTTTTAAATATTTTTTTTATTAAATGGTACCAGGTAGTATTTACTTTAAAGGTTTTGTAATTAAGTTTAGATCTTTTTTTTTTTTTGATTAATTAAGTTTTTACAGTTAGTAAGAGTATATTTTTTGCTCATAATTTTTTTTAAAAAGATTTCATAGTAAGTAATACATGGTAATATTTTATTTATCAGATGTACGATTAAACCTTTTTTAGGATTTAGTTAGATTTGTAAAAAGTTTAAATACTTTAATCGAAAATTCTTTGTAAGTAATTTACTTTATTTTACTTAAAATTATTTTCAACGAAGTAAACAGTGAGGAAAAATATACCTAGATCAATGCAAAACAACTTAAAGTTAAGTTTATATTGTTTATTTTACATTCCAACAACTTATTATTACATTTTTTTTCCACTGAAGCACAGATTCTGAACACAGCAGCTACTCAATAGAAAAATTTTAACTAAGAATTACTAGTTTAAATTAAAAAGAAACCTGACAGAAAGTTTTTTTTTGTTTCAATGCTGTGTACAGAATAAAATCAGTATACTAATTTGCGCACAAGTCAAAATATCTATACTCAAAGTACCTAATTGAAAGGTAAAAGTTAGGCTAAATCATTCAAAATCTTAAAAAATCAGACCAAATTTAAAAATATTGCGTGGCAACTCTGTTAAGGATATTTGGCCTAAAAAGAGGTAACTCCATAAAAAATCCTAAATATCAATCTAATGTGTTTTATTTTAACAAAAATAAAGTAACATTATTATTTTTATTAGTGGTTGGTAATGTAAAATCTAATACAAAACAAATTTTGTTACAGTAAAATTTAAATCAACATTTAAGTCAAAAACTAGACGAAGTAAGATGTTTTCAAAATGGTTAATAGAATTCAAAAAAAAAAAAAAATTATGAGATTTAAAGCTTTATATGAATTGAAATAAGTATTAAATTTGAATTAGATTCATACGATTAAGTTTTAAAGAATAAATTCAGTATTTAACACGATGTTTCTTCTTAAAACTCTTATTACTCAACTTTTTATTTTTTAGTTTCAAATTTTACAGGTCGTTTAAATATTTGTAAATGATAAAATATGTCAACACAACATAGTCAAAATAAAAATACTATGAAGAAAATTAAACTAGATGAAGTAGATAAAAATGTGAGCAGTATTGCAGAATACAAAAGATGTGCTACTCTGAAGTACTGCAATGAAAATGGAATAAAGGAAAATAAATTAGATGAATTATCCATTTCAAAGAAGCTTCATAAATTAGGTATGTGTTATCCCTTTCGTATGTCTATAGCATGGTTTACAAGCTTTTTTTATATGGCCCCTTTCAAATATTAAAAAAGCTATATTGAAGTTATCAAGCGTTATTTAAACAGTAGTACGAAATCAATCAACCAAACTTTAAATAAACTAATTTAAAATGAACTGTTATTAATAAATCATTATAAGTAGAAAATCTTTTTATTTGTTTATAATGTCAGTTAAACAAAGCTATGCAATAATTAAAAAAAATAATAAAATTTAAGAACATTTTTTTAAGTTTAAAGCATTTGATTTATCTAGTAACAAATGGTAATTTATTTAGGTTTGAAGAACCGAAAAATAACTGAAATAATTGCAGCTACAAGATTAAACAAACTTTCCCTCAACGAAAATGCAGTTAGTACAATTTGTAAAACCTTGAAAGAAAAAATACAAACCAAAAATGCTGCTTCTGTTTACCAGTGTGTGGATCTGTTTAACTTATCTAGCCTACAAAATTCAGCCCTTAGTTATATAGAACGTTGTTTTACAATTGTAAGTGATAGTGTAAGCTTTTTAGAACTAGAATATAAGTTTATTTCTAAAATACTTGCAAGTTCTGAACTTCTAATTACTTCAGAAGTAGAAGCTTATTGTGCAGTTGAAAGATGGTTGAACTACAACATTGAAGAACGTAGAAAGTACGCTGAAGATCTTTTATTAAAAGTTCGTCTTCCGTTGCTATCAACAGAAACTATAAAATATTTTTTAAATAATTCTACATTTTTTACAAAAGTAGATGGTTGTGTGAAAATTTTGAATAAAATGCTAGACTACAGAGTAAACCGTTTTTATAAACCTTCAAGTAATTGTCATACAAGTAGGTATTGTAACCAAAAACACTTTAAATTATTGGTTTGTGGGGGTAACAACTCTGAAACATCAATGACTTGTAGCAATGTAAGTTGTATTGATTTTTCTAAAGTAGGAGATGTAGAAACTTATCCACCAATGAAAAGAAGACGATATTTTTTACAAACAGTTTATGTAAAAGGTGATATTTATGTATTTGGTGGTTGGAACAAAAATGATCGTGAATGGATAAAGTCTATTGAGAAATATTCACTTACTTCTAAAACATGGAGTGAGGTAGCTATAATGTATGATGATCGTATATTTTTTTGTTTATGTGCATTTATGGATAAAATATTTATTATTGGAGGTTATAATGATGGAGTTACAACTAGTTCTTGTTTACAATTTGATACAAAAGATTACAATTGGAAAGAAGTTGCTAGAATGAACGAATCAAGATCAAATGCAGCTTGTGCAATTTTTGATGAAAGAATCGTAGTTTGCGGTGGATTGAATGGCAATAATCTGGAATTAAATACTGCTGAGTCATATGATGTCTTACCTGATAAATGGTCAACAATGCCAAATATGAACTATGTTAAACGTGACCACAGTTTAGTTGTTGTTAAAAACAAGTTGCTCGTAATTTCACAAAGGAGAAGACAATTGTGAAGTTTTTGACAATATTTGTAAAAAGTTTGTCTGTATTAAATCACCACAACTTATAGGGCTTTCCAATACTAGTGCTTTTTCTATTGAAAGCAAAATTTTTGTCATACAAGACGAATTCCATAAATTAATTTCTTATGATACTAATAAAAATGAATGGTCGGTAGAAACTTGCGAAGTTACAAAAAACCTTCGATTGTTTTCAAGCGTGAAAGTACCTTGTATATGAAAATATTAAAGAAATTAACAAATTTAAGACTTTAATTTAAGAAAGTTTAACAATATTGATTTGATTGTTGACAAATTGACTAGATTGCATAGAAATAATTATATAAAATAATATGATTATCTACTTTTATGATATTACATGACATGTTAATAGATTTAAATTTTTCGTTTAGTTCTTGAAAAGGCTCAATAGTTTCAGTCATCGATTAATGAGCACGTTATTTTCTAGTTGTTTCATCTTATTTTCTTATTGATTTGCAATAATTGATAGTTGAAAAGTTTGCTTTGATTATTTTTGACTCTTAAACGATTTTATTTTTGCTGTTTATTTTGACTTAAATCGTTTAAAACAGAGCCCGAAAAAAAAAATAGTTATACAAACAAACCTGTTCTTTTTCATCTATTATGATGGTTTTTATAGAATATAATATAGTTCTTAAAACTTCTTTTTCTCAAAAAATATTTAAATATTAGTTTAGCTAATAGAAATTTGTCACTTTCGCAAGGCGTCACTTATGCATAAATGACGTTTTGTATGAGACTTTATTTATTAATGATTGAAATTTTTACACATGTTAACGTTTTTTCACAGAGTTTTATTTTCGCTTAAAATAATAAAATTTATATTTAAATGAAATAAGTTGAAAAAGGTATCTGTTTATTGAACGATTTATGGCAAAAAACATATCATTTTAAATAAAAACCAATTTTGAAAAAATGAACAGTTAATTAAAGAAAATTTACAATAAGCTTAAAAGAAATCATGCTATAATTTATTTTTCCTAAAACATATCTGAAATCTTATGAAAATTATCATATAATTACAATCTAAAAGAAAATTTAATTATAAAAAGGTCGAAGTAAAAAAATATATTCACAGACTAATAAAGCAAATAGTTCTTAAATATTTTAGAGGTCTTTGATGACTCAAACTTTTGTTCATTACTTGTACGAGATGTTTACAAAATTTCATATTAAATATAAAACGCAACGCCTTTTTACAAAAGTATGCTTAGTTCTAAAAGATTGAAAAGTTTTTCAAAAATAGACTGCATCAACAACGATGTTTAATAAAGCCAAGAATTTATAGCTTTTTATATCATTTAAGTAAAAAAACTTGTAAACAGTTTATAATTTGAACGTTCTGTACTTGATTTTAATGCTTAATATCTACTAATAGCTAATTTCAATTTTAAATACGGTTATTAAAATTTAAATTTTTAATAAAACATTTAAGAATGTAAGATTAGATAAGAGTTTACTTCTTGTTGCCATACTGAATATAAGCAAGTGACCAAAAGTTACTTTACCACTGGATATAAGTTTAAAAAAACAAAAATTCTTTCGCTTTTAAGGTTTCCGAACTTGCAATCCTTTACATTAACTAAAAGTAGAAGATGTAAGACCTTCAGTCCGTGACTAGTTCACCACCAGGGGCGTGTTTTTACTGGTTTCCTTTTTTCTACGCAGCCCATAAAAAACGAAAAAAGTAGAATTATACAGAATCTTAAATATTTCACTAAAACGCTGTATAAACTGAATTTTTACATTTTAATACGTTTGATTGTATTTTTTGCCAAGTTTTAACACAACAAATGTAGGACTCTTACGATTTAAATATAAAGAAAATTACAGAAATTTCTTATGAATTAGCTGTCAGAAGAAAGAGGTTTTGAATCAAAATCATATAGTGACATCATAATGAATTCATACTTTGGAAGGGCCTACTCTCAAATGGAAATTTCACATTAAGTTGCTTAAATTTTGGGTTAACGTAGTCACATTAAAAGTTATTTTTAGTTAATCTAATCCAAAAGTTTTTAGTTTAAACCCGTAAGAAAATATATAAATGAGTAAATGTGTTTAATTTTATTACTAATAGTTGTTGTATAATTTTGACGAGACACTGAAAAAGAAGTGTATTTCTATATTAAAGTTTTTAGATAGTTAACATAAAATAAACAAGCTGTTTTTATTGTAAGACATTTTTAATTTACTATAAAAACCTTTATTTTAATAACTAATAAAAAAAGTAAAGCCAAACTTAATTGTTTCTTATCACATTTTAAAGTTCAACTGAACGTAAAAACAAGGAGTAAAGTTATTACTTTTCTTTGTTACACTGTGGTTTTAATACCTCGTTTCATATGTTTATATAAATATTTTGTTCATGTCAGTACAAATACTGACCGAGCAAGCCAATGCATTCGACGGCATAATCTTAATACTTTTATCTTCCACTTAGTTTTTTCAACATCGTTACTGTTCATCTTGAGCGCTCTACATCAACCAAAAATTATTAGTCCATACGTCCTGAACCAGTAAATTGTACAATCACCATCTTATCCAGCACAGTTAGAGTCGTCAATTGCAACACTTCTTCTAAAGTAGATAAATTAAAGCTTGCTGAACAACTTTGTTGTGTCTCCATTTTGCTGTGCAATAAAGCAAATAAATATTTCCTAGTTTATAATTAACTTAAGTTTATAAATTAAATAAAACAGGTATTACCTCTCAAGCATCCTCGCACTCGGTCGCAGCCAGAGAGATTAACTAAAAACCGAGATTTTCCTCAGCTATTGTGAACTTGGCTGCAAACAACTCGGTAAGCAATAAGATACTTCTTAACTTATTAAGTTTTCGTTAACTCGTGCAACTTTATTCTTTCAAGTTTCTTTATCTTCTCTTTACGGAAAGTGCACTTAAATAAACTATTTAAGTTAAAATAGCTAGTTTAAACACATTAAGAGCTGTTTTAAAAAATATAGATATAAATATCCTAAAATTTTGAATAAGGAAGTTTTTGAGTTAAAGACATTATTTAGATTACATTTAAAAAACTATAAATTTAAGTTTTTAAACTTTTAAACAGTTTTATCATAAACTTTGTACCTCATACTTTGAAGTTCAGTAAATGAATGATCAAATAATTTTTGTCAGCAAATAAAATAAAAGTTAAACTTATTCTTTTTATCCTTCTTATTAAAGATATTCTTTATCTCTGTCGACACTTAGTGTTTTTGTTAAAAGGTGCGAACGCATTTAAATAATTCCCTTAGTTTGAAATTTTTCGAAATTAGTTTAGGAAGATAACAACAACAAATTATTTGTAAAAAAATAAAAAAAAAAGTCAGTTTTAACAGTCTTACGGTGCTCAAAAAATTAAACTTTCTGAAAAAATCTAATACAGGAGTTGTTTGATTAGTGTTTTAGTGATGTTGTTAATTTAAAAAGACTAATATTTGGAAGTTGCTGTAAATAAGGTTAGCTTTAAATTAGAAAATAATCCTGAATACTGAAATATCTTACGGTTAGATAAAAAACTTCATGCATGAGTAATTGTAGCCGATTTTATCACCCTGATTTGGCTACTGTTTTTGGAGTCTAAATTGAAGACTTAAAGTTTAAAAATGAATTAACTATTATATTTTATTACTTCTTTTTTGTCATCACAATTAACTAAATTGATATTAATAATAAAAATATATGTTTATATTCAAAAATTTTTTTTTTACTTTTATCGTTTTTTGAAGGTTTTTGCTATTAATTAGTTTATTTTAATAAATAATTGAGCTTGTAATTAATTTTCCTCCTTAAAAAAATATTTTATTTGAAGTGTTCCTTTTTATTTAATTAACAAAATATTTCCAGCTAAATATGTCACATCAGCCCTGGACATTTTCATTAAAAAACTTCATCAACCTTCCACTTTTTGAAACGAGTGTGAAGTTAGCTTGAATAGATTTTTAAAAAATGTCTAAACTTTGGATCTAATTATTTATCTTATCTTAATAGCTAATTTAAAATTCTTTTTTATTCTACAGAACGATCCTATGTCTTTAATTAAAAAACATTGAATTGGGGTTTGGTTATTTGAGTAGGACCTTTTAGAAAAAATTGGGTTGTTTTATATATTTTATTTACTTTACGAGTTTGAGTATAAAAAAGTAATAATATGTTTTTTAATCTTCTTAATAATATGGTATAAACGTCTATATATTTTTTTTTTATTAACTGTCAATATTTTGCACAATTTGGCCTTAATTGGGTATTTTTATGAACTTTTTAGTTTATGAACTCAAACTAACAAAATATAAAAATTTATAAAAAAACTCTTTTAAGGCTGAACTGTTAATATTTACAATTAGTAAAAAAAAATATATAGCAGTTTTAAACATTTTATTAAGATGAAGAAAATGAATTTTTTTTTTTCATACTCATAAAAAAACAAAACTTTATCTAAGAGGTTCCACTTAAAACACCAAACCCCAATCCAATGATTTATTGTTTTAAAATAAAGACAAAGGACCGTTTTCTAGAATAAAAAATAAAATTTTTTATAAGCTACTAAGATAAGGAAAATAGTTAAATCCAAAGTTTGGACATATAAAAAAATATTTTTCATGCTTACTTCACACTCGTCTTTTTGAATATATCTCGCATTAAAAAAATTCATGCTGTTGTATTTTTTAGTTTGCCAATTTTCTTATGCTTTTGTTAAGTTATATGTTATTAAAAATTATTGGTTGGAATAGTTGTATGTTAAGATTGAGATACATAGAAGTTATGGATTGTTTTGAATATGTAGTTTTTTAAATCTAAAAAGGTTACTTAAAAGATGATTTCTACAAATATTAATATTTTAATTACCTAATAATTAAAAAAAAATACTTTAATATACCAATTTTGCTATTATTCATTACAGGATTTTGCTAATAAATAATATTTATAACACAACTCTTTTTTTTATATCTACAAGTACAAAACTTAATGATTTAAAAGATGTTTGATAGCTTTTAAAACCCTTTTTTACATTATTTTTATTTTCTACCAAAATTTAAATAAAAAATTGAAAAATTAAAAAAATTACCTAGAAATTAATTTGATTTTTAAAAAATAATTAATATATAAGTAATTTTTCCTTCTAAGCATACTATCACTTGTTTTGTAGGACAGTCAATCTTATTTAGGACAAATATTAGATAAATGATTAGCTTGTACCAGGGTTACCACGTGGTTAGGAAAAGTCAGGAAAAGTTTTGAAAAATGACAAAAGTCAGAAAAAGTCAGGAAAAAATTGGGGGTTTTTAGAAAAAGACAGGAAAAGTCGGGAAATTTGATAAAAGTTATAAAAATAAGTCACATTTTTTCTGTTTAAATTTACAAAATTATTTATTTTCCAAAGCTTTCAAATGGTATAAAATAATTAAAAATCCTTCAAAGTCAGAAAAAAATCAAAAACTATCTTAGAAATTTACAAAGTTATTTAATTTCTAACGCCTTAATCTAGCATAAATTAGTAAAATATCCTTTATAAACTGCAAAATTTTTCTATTAACATATTGATCAAGTACCCTACATAAACAAACAGTTTTTGTATGCTTTTTAGTTTTGATGATCTGTAACAAGGTTACTTCCATAGTGAAACTGTGAGATATACACAAAAGTTTTTCTAGGATAATTTTAGAATCAAAGTATTTTTTTAATAAGTAAATAATTGAGTTTTTTATAATTTTGCAGTTAGTTTAGTATTTTATGTAACAAACTGATGTCTATACTTTAGCTTTTGATAATTTTTTCAAAGTTGGTTAAATTTATAAAAAGAGTTATAAGAGATGTATATTCCAAGATTAAGTTCATTCATTATTTGTATTTTTTGTAGAATAACTTAAGTTTTTTAAATGAATAACAGTATATTTATTTTTACAAACTTTATACTCTATGATAAATCATATTTTTTACAATAGTTATATAGTTTAGTTCTTTATGTATTTTTTCAGTTACTTAAGTATATAATTTTTAATTGATTTTTAGGTTGAGGATTTTATATTAAGTAGTTTGGGTAGTATCGTATTAAAAAAGTGAAAAATTTATATAAGTAAAACTTATGCTAGGAAATGCAAATAAAATATGTCTTTTTTCAGACAAGCTGTGTTTATAAGGTAATAATACAAGTGTTTTACTGATAGAGCTGTTTATTTTAAATCATACACAGATGGTTCAAGTGATGTTATGGAAGTTTGATGATTGAATTAAGCAAAAAAAAAATGTTGTTTTAAAATGTATTAAAATAAGATTGAAAGCTTTATATAAGTTTAAAAAATTAGGTTATGTATTCGAAAATAAGTTTAAATTAAAATTTTGATTTAGAAAAATCAGGAAAATTTTGGTAAAAAATCAGGAAAAGTTAGGAAAAGTCAGGAAATTTTTCTCCGCTTGATCTGTTGCAACCATATATACTGATCCTAATGTTCAACTTAAATATTATGTAATACTCAGTTGTGTACTTTTCAGTAAAAAGAATTCTAAATGTGACAAACTTTTAGTTTTACCTTGTAATTTTTCTTCAAATTAGTTAAGAACATTTTATTAAAGAAGTACCTTTTAACTGCATCATTTATACTAGAACATTCAGGGTAAAAGTATGAACTTAAGCAGGGTTGCCACAGGCCTGGCTAAGTCAGGCTAAACTTTTTTTTTTTAATTTAAAAAAAAGTCAGGGAAATTCTGGTTTTTTATGTCAAAAAATCCAAAATTCTGTTTTTTAGGTCAAAATGTCAGATATTATCATAACTAGTTCACAAATTTATTTAGTTATCAAACCCATAAAACTATAAAAAAATTAACAAAATCACTTTAAAGTCAGACCAAAATTGCAAAGTTAACTAGAAATTCACTTACAAAATCATTTAATTCCAAAGCCCTCAAATGGTAAAGTTAAATATAAAATCCTTTCTAAATTCAGACTAAAATTGCGAAATTTTCCTAGAAACGTGTTGAACTATTAACCTATTTGAACAAGTACTTGTTATATATTATACTTTAGTATTGATGATCTGAGGCAAGGTAACTACTATAGAGAAAAATTGATATGTCCACTAAAGTTTTTTTTGCAAATTTTAGAATAATACGGTCTTTTATTGAAGTAGAAGTTATAAAGATTACTAACTTTAGTATTTTATGTAACAAGTGTATATGTATGGTTTACCTCATAATTTAATTGTTTTCTGAGTTGATTAAACTAAAAATAAAATTAAAAGCATACTTCTTTTATTTGTTTGAGAATTATAAAGATTTCATAACAGGAAAATGTAGGAAGTATTATATAAAACAGCTCTATGGTTTACTTTATTGTAAATATTATTTAGTCTGCAAAGTAAATAAGAGTATAAAAACATTTTTTAAGATTTTCAGTTTTAAGGTTTATTTTTAAATGACATAAAAATGTATTTTATTTACAGAACATAATTTAGTTTACCTTATTTGTAATATTTTTTAGAATCACTGAAGTTTTTGAAATAAGTATAAGTAGATTTTATTTTTACAAATTTTCAAAATCTATGTTTTTATATTTATTGTTGTAAGGAATGTATAAAACAGATGTCAAGTTTACATATAGTAAATATTTTTTCAATTAACTTAACTCTTTATAAATGTTTAAAGTAGATTACTTTTTAGTTGGTTTTTCGTTAATTTCTTTCATAGTAAATGGTACTAGGAATTATTTTATATAATAGATATGAAATTATTGAATATGCTTTGATATAGTTTAGTTGCACAACAACTAGGATTATGTTTTTGTTAATTATTTTTTGCTGAATAGATTTTATACCTAAGTAATAAAAAATAATACTGATCTATGTATACACCTTTTTTGTAATTTTGATAAATTTGTAAAATTATTAAGTATTTTAGCTACTAGTTCTATGCCCTTAATTAAGTAGACTTTTGTGTATTCAACTAGAAATGAGTATTCAAAACTTCTACCTGATAGGTAGGTAAAAGTCAGGCTAATTCGGTTAAATTGTTGAAACGTCAATCTTGATTTACAAAACTTTGCGTTGCAACCCTATTAAGGCTATTTAGCTTGTAATAGGTAAATCAATTAAAGTTGCTAAATAGCAATCTATATTGTTTTTAAGGTACAAAAAAATAAAAAATTAGTGTAAATATACACAAAAAAAAATGTTACAGTAAAAACTAAAAAAAAATATTAAAAAGAAACTACAATGTAAATTGTTTTCAAATTAGTTAAATACATTCAAATGAGTAATAAACTTCTAAAATTCTAAGCTTTGAAACAAATTGAAAAAAGTATAAAATGTGAAGTAAATTTATAAATTAATGCTTTAAAAAAAAATTACAGTATTTTACATGATGTATCTTCTTGAAATTTTTTTTTTTAAATAAAATATATAGTGTTTTGTTTTTAATTTAACAGGTTTATTATATATTTGTTTGTGATAGATGAAATATGTCAACACAACATAGTAAAAATAAAAATACTATCAAGAAAACAGAACTAGATGAAGTAAATAAAAATATAAGCAGTGTTGCAGAATACAAAAGGCTTGCTATTCTGAAGTACTGCAAGGAAAATGGGATTAAAAAAAATCATTTAGATGAATTATCCATTTCAAATGAGCTTCATAGATTAAGTTAGTGTTATTGTGTTCGTGTATGTATAGAAAGTATCAATTTTAAATTTAATGACAATTTGTTATATGACTGGTCAGGATAAAACTAATTAGTATAGCAGTTATTACTACTAAGATTATATTCAATACTACTTCTAAGTTAAAATAAATCCAAAACTTTAATTTAGGTAAACTTTAACAACAAAGTTATTACTTTTTAAATACTTTGTTTTAAATCTTACGAGTTTAATAGTTAGGCTAGAATAAAAGTAGGTCACCAATAAACGAAACTTTAGGTTATATATTAAAATAATTAACTCTTTTGAGTTATTTTTGTTAAATATTTCTAAGGATTTAATTTTAGTTGTTAGTTTAAAATGTTATTAAAACAAAGCTATGTAATTAAGAAATAATCTAATAAACTTTAACAACATTTTTTAAATTAAACCGTTGGATTTATTTAGTAACAAGTGATAATTTACTTAGGCAAGAAGAACCGAAATATAACTGAAATAATTGCAGCTATAAGATTTGAAAAACTTTCCCTCAACGAAAATGCAGTTAGTACAATTTGTAAAACCTTGAAAGAAAAAATACAAATTAAGAATGCTGCTTCTGTTTATCAATTTTTTAATCGGTTCACTATATCTAACCTCCAAAATTCAACCCTTAGCTATATAGAACGTTTTTTTACAATCGTGAGTGATTATGAAAGCTTTTTAGAACTAGAATATGACTTTATTTCTAAAATACTTGCAAGTTCTAAGCTTCTAATTACTTCAGAAATTGAAGTATTTAATGTAGTTGATAAATGGTTGAACCACAACATTGAAGAACGTAGTAAGTACGCTGAAGATCTTTTATCAAAAGTTCGTGTTCATTTGCTTTCAACAGAAACTATAAGACATCTCTTAAATCATTCAAACTTTACAAAGGATGATGTTTGCGCAAAAATTTTAAATAAAATGTTAGAAACCAGATTAAACAGTTGTTATAAACTTTCAAGCAATTATCATACAAGTAGGTATTGTAACCAAAAGTATTTTAAATTACTGGTTTGTGGAGGTTTTAACCGCAAAACTTACATGACTTGTAGCAATGTAAGTTGCATTGATATTTATAAACTAGGAGGTCTAGAAGCTTATCCATCAATGATAACGGAACGCACTTTTCTAAAAGTAGTTTATTTAAAAGGTGAAATTTATGTATTTGGTGGTTTCAATAATAATGGCAAACGGATAAAGTCTGTAGATAAATATTCACTTACTTCTAAAACATGGAGTCAGGTAGCTGAAATGTTTGATGATCGTAGATTTTTTTGTGTATGTGCATTCATAGATAAAATATATATAATCGGAGGATTTGAAAGAAATGTAACTAATTCTCGTTTACAATTTGATACAAGTGATAACAGTTGGAAAAAAGTTGCTACTATGCACGAGGCAAGATCAAGAACAGATTGTACAGTTTTTGAAGAAAGAGTTGTAGTTTCTGGTGGAATTAGTAATAATAGAAACATTTTAAACTCTGTTGTATCACTTGATGTTCTACCAAATCAATGGTCAACAATGTCAAATATGAACTCTGGTAAGTATGACCACAGTTTAGTTGTTGTTAAGAACAAGTTGTTTGTAATTTCAAACAAAGGAGAAGACAATTGTGAAGTTTTTGACAACATTTGTAAAAAGTTTATTACGATTAAATCACCAGAATTTTACAAGTATTCTTTTATTAGTGCATATTCTATTGAAAGCAAAATTTTTGCCATTCAAGACGATTCGGCGAATTTATTTTCCTACGATGTGAACGAAAATAAATGGTCAGAAGAATCTTGTGAAGTCATAAGAAACCTTCGTTTGTTTTCTATCGTGAAAGTACCTTGTATGTTATAAAAGTTGTAACATATTAGAAAGTTTGAGATTAAAGAAAAGTTCAACAATTGACAATTGACTACATTACATAAAATAAGTATATAGAAATACTATAAAATATTATTCTCTACTATTTAAATATATGTAACATTTTAATATTTTGATATTAGTTATTTAGTGTTTGTAAAGGGTCAATAGTTCAAGTGAACGATTATTAAGGACTTATTTTATTTAAGTTTTTTACTTTTAGTATTTTATTTTGTTGCAAAATTTAATGGTTTAAAATTCGCTTTGATTTTTTGATTAATAAACTGTGTTATCAATTTTCACTTATTTTGCTTTACGACGTTTAAAACAGAGCCTGAAGTTAATTTTAGTGTTAATACATATGAAAAAAGGCAAAATGAAATTTTTAATACCTCTATACTTATTAAATATAAAACTGATTTATACGCAACCGTCGAAAAGAATGTAAATCAATTTTATAAATCATTAATGAAACAAAACTAAACTATTTTATTTTTATGTACAAGAAATTGTGCCATTCGTAAACATCAAGCGATTTATAACATACTTATTATTTTTTATTTAATTTTTTTTTATACACAGCAACCTTGCACAACAATCTAGCAGCATACACAACTTTTATTGTTTTTATTATATTATTTAACATATACTATTTTATTTGTACTGAATAAATAGTAGTCTTGCGCAACAATAAAATGGCGAAGGAGCAGTTTGCAAAAATATAAACATGAAATAAAAAATTTTAAAAATTATAACTGTACAGCTTGTGAAGATTTTATTAAACAAAGCATAAACTTTTATAAACAGCTGCAACTCGAAATTATCGTAGAAAACGTTGTTTAAAAAAAAAACTTAAAAACAATTAATTTCAAAAGCTTAACAAAGCTTGTCAAATTCAGTTAGTACGATATTTGTAGAAAAAATAAAATGGCGAAGTAGCAGTTGATATAAAATAAATAAGAAAGAAAAAAAAAATTATCTAATCAGCTTGTAAAAACCTTATTACACAAAGTGTGAACTTTTATCGTCAACTGCATTCTGAAACTATTTAGAATAAAAAAAAAAATGCAAAAAAAACATAGTCACTTTCGAAACATCATCTTATGACATGAGATAAAGAATATTTGGTAATTTGATGAAATTTTACTTTATCTTTTCGAACACGGATAAATAACAACTACTAGTTTTAACAAGTAGCACGTACATTTGAGCTTTTATAAACAAATGTTGTCTCAAAAAGAATGAGAAAGTTTCAGACGTATGCGAGTTACTTGCACGTTAATATTATACAGCCTGAAAAAATAATAATTTTTTTTTGATTTTTTGATGATATATTAATTTTCTTCAATTATGGTTAAAGACTCCCATAACTGCAAATATGCAAATCAGACTAACCTTTAAGTATACTGTCCTTTTTTTAGATATACCCGTTAAAAAACTTAGTTTTTGTTAACCTAAAAATGAAATTTAAAGCCTAAAGTCAAGACTACAACTTTATTAGTTGCCTTGTATAAGTTAATTTTGACAAATTTAATGTTAACGAAAAAACACAGAATTATATTTGCATTTAAGTACATATTTATTTAGTAAGTTTCAATAACTAATAATTTTGTCACTAAGTGTTTTTAATTGAAGTTTGTAAACTTTTTGCTTTTTCTTTTATACAACATAAAAATCAAAATATGAGCAAAAAAATACTTATTAACATAAAAATATGGCTTTAAAGAATAAGAACAAACTTATTTTAGTATTTTTAAAAGCAAAGTACAATCGTGGATCCTAATAATTGGTCTATAACTGATAACTAATCCAACAAAAACACAATGAATACATAAAAATTGTAAAATATAGATCAGTATCGAAGTTAATTTTTTTGTAATAGTTTAGTAAAGCTATTTGTCAACTTAATATGATAACTATAAACTTTGCTATACTTTGTAAATTAACAAAAAACAATATGTAAGCAACGTTTAAAGTCGGTGGGCTAAACTTAACAAAAGTAAAAACAAATATTAAACTTATTAATGACCCTAAAATACCTGTCGCATGTTTTAAACCTTTATATGTTTTTCAATATATTATGGATTTCAGAATATTTAGTTTAAAAAGTTTTAGTCTTTACGGTTCAAGTTAAAGAAATAGCTTAAATTTTTTCAAAGTTTACATTTTAGCATATCTTACACTGCCCAAACCTGCTTAAAGTAGCAGATAATTATCAACTTAAGCAAAGTAAAACATGCTGTTAGTATTTACCAAATTTTGTTAATGAAAGAAAAATACGGTTTTTAAAAGTAAGCATTACTGATTTTTTATTGTTATTTGTTATCTTAAACATGTTATTAGTCAACTAAAAGCTTCTTTTCAGTGAAATTGTAAATAACGCTAAATGAACTATACTAAGCTCTCTTTAACTTGAGTAATTCTAATTTTTGTCAATTTTTTCAATCTATTAGTCACGTTTGCATTAATGTCCAACTTAAAGTTTAGTTGCTTTTTTTAAATTTAAATTAGCACTAGCTCTTCCTAAATTGGATAATCTTTATTGTAAAGTTTAGAATGTTTTCAGGCAGTTAAAGTTAATTTATTTTTAAACAGAACAGTATTTAATAACAATTTCTGATATTTTAGCTTTTTGTTTTTGTTAACTATAAAGTGTATAATTTAAAAAAACTAAAACTTCTAACAAATATTTTAAAGAAAAAAGTAAATACTTGTATGAAATGTAAAGTAAAAAGCTACAACACATCAATCTTTTCTATACCAAATAAGCAAGGTACATGTTAAAAAAGAGCAAATAAAACATCTGTCGTCTGAGTTTTATTTAACTTTTTTTTTAAGTTCTGTAACAATTCAAAACGATTTTTTATGTTTTGTAAACTTACACAATCAATTTTTTTTAAATATTTAAAATATGTACATTTTTCCCGGTGATTAGTTTTTGACTTTTCAGGGTTTATTTGAAAATCTGAAGTATTCATTTACAAAAAAATAATTCTGAAATAACCCACACCCTTTTGAATCTTACAATAAAAAGTTTCTATTTAGATCTTTATGTATAAAAATAGTAAAAATCGAAATTTATGTAAAATAACAATCTGATGCATATACTTATGCAGTTTATCGATAATATTGATCGTTGTTTTTATTTTACTTAAAACTGTTTTTTTAGTTATAAAACACGAACTACAATTTTTATTAATTTTTTTAAACCTTTAAGTTATAATACTAATTACAATTTTTATAAACTGTTCTAATTCTATAAATAGTAAAAGTTTTAAATTAGCTTTAACTTTTTCGTGAACTATATTTCAAGAGTGAATATGTACGTACCATAGTAAAACAGATTAAAAATAGCAATTAAAATTTTGTGAAATATATTAAGTTTAAAAATTTACTATAAACAAAAGTTTTGTCAAATCTAACCAAAAAATAATAGTAGCTTATTTTAATTTAAATCAAAGATTATACTGAAGTATATAAAGCTATTCATAACTAGAAGATAATTTTAATATTAATAAAACTTAAGTTTTACGTTTTCTCTTTAAAACATATTTTTGCATATGTTAAACAATAATTAAACACGCTATAATTATAATAAATGCTGCCTTTTTTTATAATTGTTTTACTTAAGTCTTCAACAGCTTAAACAGAACTTTTAAAAACGAAATTCCAAAGAAAGTAACTTTTAAATAAGTTTTTATTTAAAAGTCACTTTATTTCTTAAACAGTGCAATTAGAACTTTTTTTATTGGTTACATGTGTTTTATGCAGCTAGTATCAAAAAGCGATTAAACAAAAAAATACATAACTAATAAAAATAATCCGATAAAGTTTTTTTTTCCTTATCAATTTTTTTGTTTATATCTACAGTTACTTTAATTTCATATATGTTTATCAATTAAAAAATAAGCAGTAACTTTATTCCATCACTTTGTTTAAAATACTTTAAACATTATACTGTAACCGTACTGTTTGAGTTAAATGTTATTTATTTTGCACAAAAAGTAAACAGTTCGAATTGTATCGTCGAACAGTTAAAAAAAAAAGCATAATTAAGTAATTTAAACAAGCTTGACATTGAATAGAACTAAATAATATAAATTTAGTTAAATCAAAAAACAGTAATCAAAAAACTTTTTTGTTTACAAATTTCAATATATCTGTAAAGACTCCTTTTGAGATTATTGCTTCATAATATTTTAGTAACAACTAAAAAAGTTAATGAGGATTTAATAGTTTTTTTTTTGATGAAATTTCCAATGATGTTAAAATTAAATAACTTGTTTTATCTATGTTGACCAGTTTTTTAAAGTATGATGTTTTATAGCGCATTTAATTTTTAGATTTTATCAAATGTGAAGAAGATTTTTATATGTTAAAACTCAATTGTTTCCACTTTATCTATTTATAAATAAAAAAATCATACTTGACAAAATATAAAAGTATTACTTAATTATAGGTATTGTAGCTTTATGTAAACAATTAAATATTCAAAATATATAATTTTTTAGATTTTTGTTCACTTATAGGCTAAAATATTAATACTTTTACAAAAGAAGCAAAATTATATTTTTCAGTTTGATTTAAAAGTACCCGTTAAGTGTTTGTATGTTTATTAAAGTGTACACTCGATTACCAAAAGCTTATATAAACTGATCTCTTAAGATATTATAACAAGCATACTAAAGGTGTTCGTATTTAAATATTTGCATTAAAGACAGTATTATATAAATAAGTTGCCTCGATAAAAAATAACTGTAGCCGTATGAACTTTAACTGAACAAATAATAATTATAAGTTTTAGATTAAACTGGTATTTAACAAAAACATCATAAAAAACTAATAAATAACTTAAAATTAATTTGATGAGTATTATCAAGTGTTCAAGATAAAATATGCGAAAAAAAAATACTCAGGTGTTTTAAATGTATTTTAGTTTCTGACAGTTTTTATCTAATAATATACAGTTGTTTGATAAGTTTTATAAATTTTGTTATCTAAAAAGCGTCATTTTAAAATAAATTCTTGGAAAAATGTTTTTAGATTGGGAGTTTATTATTCGCTACTTCTTTATCAAAAATTCAATATACGTGTTTAAAACTTTCATTTTAAATGTATGTGTTCTTTGCAGTTAGTATTAGTAAAAATTTCAAACAAGCAAATGACATTTAGCAGGAACAACCTAATTAAGTTAATTTCATTAGCGTTAGCAATATGTTTGGTTGCATGTATTATTATTTTTACGGTGTATGAAAGTAAAAGTTAAACAAGTAAGCAATTTATTTTGTTTAACTAATTTACAATATTAAAAAACCTTAGATTTTTAAAGTAGTTTGTTGTGTAAATAAAGATTCTTTTTTTAAATTATTGTTTTTTAGATAGCTCTGGGCATTAGTAGTAGCATTAGTATTAAAGCATTGGTAAAATAGATTATTCGTAAATGTATTTAGGCACTAATAACATAATTCAAATATTTTTGACTTCATTATTTTTCCGCTGACTCATAAATAATAATTAATGATGTAGACGGATTTTTATATTACTTATTTTTGTATTTATGACTAAAAACTTAGCAAATACTTAAGTCTTGCGTTACTGTAGATATTTATGAACAAAAAATGTTTTTATAGTTTAGCTATGTATAAAAACACAACACTTTTTTATTATTTACAGTTGTCCAACGCGAAAATCGTATTTTTGTTCTTATTCTTAGTTTAAGCGTGCTTTTATTTTTAGTTGTTGTTTTTTTATTTTTGTTATTTTAGTTATGGAGACATGGACTTTGTTATCTTTTCTTTCGTATAGTAATAACTCGTATCAATTTTATCAATTTAAGTTAGTTTATTACGTCACAATATTTATTTTTCGAAACTTTTAGAAAATTTTGGTTATAAAACTTTGATTAGTCTGATAATACATTTTAAACGTCGAAAAAACTGTAATCAAGTTTTAAAATAGTTGTTTATTTATATACTAAATATGTATCTCTGCATTTGTATAGAGTACTATGACAATTTTCAATTCAAAAACTATCTATAATATTCGTTTTACTTATATACGTTAAAACTTGAAAGTTTTTCCTTAATATTTTCAGTTTTAAAATACTATTTTGCAATATTAGTTATTAAATTTTTCCTTAATAGTAGGTTAAAAGTAGTATATTTGAGCCCAAATTTCTATATATCGAAAAAAATAGTATGCACAACAATTTGTTGTAGCAAGTATCAATACACATTTCCAAAAAAAAAAGATGAAAATAAATCAATTTGTTATCTTTTTATCATCAACCGGACATTTAATGACGTAATAAATTAAAAATTACGTGACAACTATTTTCATTATAGTTTTTACATTTTTTAAGTAGTAAGGCAAAACATTAAAGAAAGTTTTTTAAAATGATTTGTGTGTCGTGTTTTTATGTAAGTAAATGTAAATATGTAAGTATTAAAAATTTATTAAGAAAAAAAATTCTAGCTAGTTTTGTGGTTAGCCTTTATTTTGACTAAAATAAATAAAAGGAGAAAACTTTAACATATTTTAGTAAGACTTTAATCAAGTATGTATTTTTAACGCATACAAAAGGTTACTTATGTTTATAATCTTGATGAACAACAGGTATAAATCTACTATACAATTAAAATTCATAAAGTAAATGCTTGTCCACGAACTACTAAAAAACTGTATGCAAGTAAATTAACTCTTTTTACATTTAGTAATTAATTTTATAAGAGTAAAGTTTAACTAAAAAGTAAAGTCTTTTAATAGCATGCTTGGCGTTTAAATGTTTATGTTAAAGATTATTTCGCAGACACTAAACTAAATAAAACATACGACTTAAAGAAGTTTTGTTTGTTTAACCTAAAACTCTAACTACAAACTATATTTTTTAGATTGTCCAGAACTACCCGAGTTTATATTAAATGGAAGAGTTGTAGTGAATTACAAACCGAAAAGAAATAGATCAATAGTTGGCACAACTGTTATATTTAAATGTAACAACGGTTATAAATTAACTTCTAATATATCTAAATATGTTTGCCAACAAAATGGAAATTGGAGCAGTCAAGTTCTAAACCCTAAATGCTTATTAGGTTAGTTATAATATTATCTATATTTACGCTTTTTTTAGTATAATAAAGTTGATAAAAGCTTTTGATTAAATTTCAAGAATTTTTTTATCTTCTAAAGCAGTTTAAACAAAATTTGTGGTGCTTTTTATTGCTTTAACCCAATTTTACAGACTTTTATACTGTAATTAAATCTGTTATCTTAGTTCTTTTTCACAAATTTCGATTAAATATTTAAAGCAAATTATTTTGAAACAATAAATGTAATGATAAAATTTTTTAAATTTTGTTGACTTTATTTTAAACATTTTAAATAAAATATATATTACATCAAACACAAGGTATTATATATTTTTTTGGTAGTTTTAAATTTTAACCTTTATCAAACTAAGATTAAAAAACTATCAAATATACGATTTTTAACATTTTTTTATCATTTGTGGTTGATAGTGTTATGATAACAAGTTATTTTTAGGATGATAAGTTTTACTAGTAATAACCTAGAACTTTAATCTGAAAAATGTTAGTATTAAAAAAACTTTAGTATTACCTAATATCAATAAAAATTTAGCCTGTGGTAAACCGCCTGACATACCAGATGCAACTTATGACAATAAAACATCTGATTTGTACTTTGAAGGAAGTTTGTTAAACTTCACTTGTGATTACGGTACAGAAACAGAAACATTCAGGTCAGTACTCAAATCATCTATAAAGTGTTTGTTAAGAAAGTGGACAACATATTCTACTTGTCCAAAACATGCTTTAAAAAGTCAGTTTATTAAACTCAAAAAACTTCTTTTCTTAATTTTGCAAAAATTTATTTAATATGTGATTTGAATATGTTTAATGACCATACTTTTAAAAGCAAATAAATGAGTTCGTGTATAAATGAATTAGAATTATATTAAGCTGTTTGTTAGTAAGATATCACGTTCATGATCATATAACTATTAATGTTTTTATTGGTGTACGACTTGATAACCGAAAATTCCTTTGTACACTAGGTCCTTTGACCAATTTTTTGAGCGCTTTTTTATCGTACAACAAATGAAATATTTTAAACCTTTCAAAAAAAAAAGTTTTTCTCACAGAACCAGTATAATGTTTTTTTTTTGATTTGATTGACTAAAAAATATCGCTGAGGTCGTTGTAACTAAAATAAATATGTTTGTTATATTAAAATTGAAAAACTTTTAATTTGTTCTTTTTATTATCGGAATCATTACGAATAAACTCTAAAAAACTAACAGAATGCAAAATACCACCCCAAACTAGTCATAGCAAATTTGAAATTATTTACAAATCATTTCCAAGTGAAACTAAAGATATTATTTGGTCGGGTTCAAAAATAAGATTTTCCTGTGAAGATCTGTTTAAACTTTCTGGAAATGTTAAAAATATTTTGACCTGCTAAAAAGATGGAAATTGGATTCCTCAATCGCCACCTTACTGTAATGCAGGTTTAGATTATTCTTGCCTTCAAAGTTTATTAAAATGTAGGTCTATATATAGCATAAGCAAATTACATTATTAATTCAAAAAAAAAAATTAACCAACAAAATTATACTTTTTGATAAATTATTTTTTTTGTTTATAAAAAGTAGCAATGTCAAATTATGTTGTCTATTATACACAATGTATATATATATATTAGTATATACAAAATTATACTTTAAACCGATGTTTAAATTAGCTACTGTTGATGTTTTGATTTAAAGCAGGGTTTCCCAAACTCATTTTCTAAATCGCCCCCTTTTCAGAAATTCGAAAAATAATCGCCCCACGATTTTAGAAAGTAGTTTTTCTTTTGAGTACAAACTTTTGAGTCGAAAAAGTTGTGTTCAAATGTTATTTAGTCTAGTACTTCTTATGCATGCACTTTTGAGCTGTGTTCAAAGTAGTTTTCAGGGCTTGAGAAAATAAGTTACAACTGTTTTCTTATAAGCCCAGTAAAATTTATTAAAATACTTAACTATTAAAAAGCCTTGTGTAATCTGTAATCAATCCTATTTAGATATAAAATGTTTAGAAACTAATGGAACTTTTAGGGTAGTGGTGGACAACTTTTGTAGGCAGCAATTCATATTTACTCAAAAATCTTTTCTAGTTTCAACTTGTTAAAAAAATGTAATTGCGGGCTGCATAGTTTTAAAAAAAAACATATAAGAAATTAAAATACTCGAGCAAAATTGTAATAAAATGATATAGGAAATAATATTGTGAACTGAAAACCAAATTGAAAAAGTATTTCAATATATTAAGTATCTAAAAACTAAACTTTGTTAATTTTGCACAAGTAGTTTTCAAGTTACTTAGCGGGTCGAAATTTGACTGGATCTTAACCGTACGTTACCAATCTGAAATGTTAACTGAAACCTGACATTATAATAATCTTTCATATAACGAATTTCGGAGATTTAGAAGTTAATATGTACTAAGTAACTTATTTAAGCCGCATAAAATACTAAAATTATTTTATAAATAGGCATATTCTAAAATTACTATACCAGAGTAAAAAACTATAAAAGAATGAACAGTTTATTTTACACGTAATAAAATAAGTATTGGAACATAATTTCTGATCTAGTTTGAGGAAGTTTGACCGACTGGTTGATTATCTCACATGAAAAGTGGTTCAGTTAATGCAATAAAATTATTAATTTCAATGCTAAGATATATTATAAGCAAGTTAGTTGCAAAGTTAAAAACTCAATTTTAAATTTTTTATCTATATGTTTTGTAGCAGAATACCATGAAAAGTGTTTGACTTGGAATAACCTTTAGGAAACTAAACCTTAATTTTAACATTTTCTTATCTCTTAATTTAATTTCAAAAAAAAAACAAAAGTTTTACAGTTAATTCTGTGAGCAGAAAGTAATCGATTAATAAATTCTTTTGTTCAGGTTAAAATTTTGTTTTGTAACTGTAACAGTCTTGTTGATGGCTTATTCAATACTGTTTATATTTTTTCTAGTTATTAGCCTATAATAATTTACCAGAAGAAAATAGTGAAAAACTAAAAGCTAGTGTTGAACTATTAAAATTAACAACACATTCTAATTGCTAATATATTAAAATTAAGATAAAACAAAAAACAGTTGTATTATTAGTTTAAAATTCCTTAATATATAGATTTTTTAACAATAATAAATAAAGTTAGAAAAAAAAATTGAGTTAAGAATCTCTTAAATGATAAATTTAAAGTCATTTCAAATAGAGACCACAAATCTATACTCTTTTAAAAGCAAAAAAAAAATAGAAATAAAAACTTTAACGAGAATTTTTTATTTATACAGATTAAACAAGTAATAACAAAAATATTTCAAATAAATTTCTTTCTAACAAATACTTCAATCACTATGCTATAAAAACTTTTATCGAGTGTAAAACGACAAGTATAAACTACAAAATTAACAAGGTCGAAATAAAACTATTAACAGATTTAAAACATAAACCATTTATTAATTACAGTAGACTTCCGCACTTTGAACAAAATCAAAAAGTGCAAACTTAAAAACTATTACCTTTTTTTTTACAAAATGATAAATTTAAATATTTTATATGCAATAACGTTATGAATAAACATGAAATAAACTAAAACATAAAACAAATATTATTTTAAAAATATATCTATATAAGCTATTAAATATTATGTATTATTAGTTTTGTTAATATTTAGTTAGTAGTAGACCTTACTTAAGTTAAATTTTAGAAAATATAAATTTGCACTTTTTTTTGGGTAAAAAGTGCGAACTCAAGGGAAAGTCTACTGTAATTAATATTTATTAGGCATATGCGAACCTGTTGTAGAATAAATAACTTAATAAAATTAAAATTAAATCTTAATATAAAAAGACTACTGAAATACAATACAAAGCAGGTTAAATAAAAAGTATTTTAAAAGGTCAAAAAAAATAAAAAACGTTCATAAAATAATGTCTGCTACTGTAGTCTAATATAATGTGAAGGATGAGGTTAATGACTGCTTGCAAGTTTTTTCTAATCTAATTCTTAATCAATAAAACAAAACCTCCTTTACAAATATCTAGATTAGATCTTTTCTTCAAGATGTTAATAACTGAACCGAAAGCTTTCTCATCAACATAGCTAGAAGGAAAACTATAAACAAAAATCTAAACTCCTCTCAAATGATTGGATACTTTTGCCTTAGTTTTTGTTGAGTCCAAATACTTTCATATCGTTCTTTGGAAAAATTTACTTTAATTTCAAGGTCAGTTTTTAAGTCTGAGAAGATTTTCTGTAAGTCATTTACTTCAAAAAGATCTGCCTCAAAGGGATCCATATTTTTATCTATACGATAGCTTTTTTTGTCAATTCGAAATTTTACTACTAAATATGTTGAAATGTTAAAAATTCCAGATTTGTTAGTTTTTTTTTGCCTAAATTGTCAAATTCCAGTTTTTTTAGGTTTCTATGTAAATTGGCAACCCTGTATAGTTTTATTTCTTAGTCTCACTTAGTGACTTTTCAAAAAACAATTGGAAATATCATGAGGTGATAGTTAAAAGTATATAACATAGATTTTTACCAACCATTTATGATCCCAGTTAACATATATGTCAGGTTATAAAATGGTGAGAGGGATTCCGATCGTCTATGATCTATGTAATTGTTTAAAAAGAAAATATATGAATGAAAATATGTAATTTACTGAAAGTAGGAGTCTTAAGTACTTATTTTTTTCTCTTGTTTTTACATAATCAAAATATACTTTTTTTGTTTAAGTTTTACCTCAGGGTCAAATATTTTTAAGCAAGCTAAAATTAGTAAAAAAGCAATATAAAAATTAAAAATTTTATGACAAACCAAAATTTTAAAATCGCCCCCTTTTCGCCCCCTTACCAGTTATCGCCCACCCTTTCGCCCCCTTACTAATAATCGCCCCCCGACTTACTGAAATCGCCCCCAGGGGGGCGATATCGCCCACTTTGGGAAACCCTGATTTAAAGAGTAAGTTTAGTCTGCTAAAGAAATTTCTCTAATAAACGAAACTAGAAACAACAAATTAAACAGGACAAGTTTTTTAAATCTAAGCAAATTAGTTTTAGTTAATAAAACAATATAAGTTTCAAATAGATCAATACACATTCAAAATAACAACCAAGAAAGGAAATTTCGATCAATGTAGAAAGGAATGTATACAAATGGGTGGTGATCTAATAACAACTAATATGAAACCACAAGGACAAAAATATAATGAGTTAGTATAGAAATTTTATACAAGCAATCTATAAACCAATAGTCAGCTTGATATTACAGTAATAAAAACTTAGTTTTAGTTTATTAAACTTTATGTTTTTAAAGTAAAAATTAATAATTCAAAAAAACTGTTTTTTTTTATGTTAAACCAACTATTTTACTTCTATAACAATGATTTCATGCAAACCAAATTTTGTCGCTTTACAACAACAAATGTTTTATTAAAATCTATAAAGTGGTACGTATTAAAACAAAAAATAAAATAAAGCAAAAAATTAGTCTTTGACGTCAAAGTTTTTATTTGCAGAAAAATTCGCAGTTTATTGAGGTTTCACGGAAACACTGTTTGGGTTGAAATCACCGACCGTGACGTAGAAGAGAAATGGAAGTTTGTCACAGATTGTTCGGATTTCGACTCACATGAGGGAAATACCCTGTTTCAATGGGACGATGGGGAACCGAATAATAAACAAAATTCACAAAATTGTGGTTGCATTTTGTTTGGAAGTACGTATGTAACTGATTTCACGTTGGATGACAATCATTGCTGGTTTAAATATTCTGGTTTGTGTGAAATAAGAAACTTTTAACTCTTAATCAAAATAAAACAATTGCATTTTAAAAACTTAGTTTTACTTGGGTTTTTATGAACAATTAATTTCATTCTTTTACCTTTAGTTAGTAGTTTTAAAGCTGTTTCTTGTATTACATTGGAGCTTGTACAAAAAAGTACTAGCTCTTCGAAATTTAAACTGTACATACATTAGCCACACTAACATACAGTGATTTTTGTTCTAAAAGCAACTTCGAAAAAGATATTCAGATAATAAATCAAACAAGCTGTTTTGCATTTTCACTGATTAAATCACATAAAAATAAAAATTATATTTTCTAATTTCCTATTTCTGCAACTATAAGTAGAATTTTTACATAAACTACTTGTTTTAAAAATTTTTCTAAAAATTTAAGTTTTGATAATCGTGTCTGAAATTTAATTGAGTTTTTAGTGAATTTGTTCTAAATTTATAAGAAAATTATAAATATTAATGCTTTGTATATTGAAATTAAATTAAACCTTTTAAATATTGTCAATATTGTAAAATGTGTTAATCAGTAAATTTTTATTCACTTTAAACAAAATTTGAAATATAATAATAAAGTATAGAATATTTTTAATATATTTCTCAATAAGTTTTTAAGTTTTAATGTTATAAAAAATCACAAACTCTATAAAATTTATTATCGATTTTTTAAACACATGTGTTTATATAGTCTAAACATAGTGTAAACTTTCAATAGTTTAAGAACTAAACAAACTTTTTTTAAACTAAATAAAACATTGAAAGCAGGTTATATGTAAGCTTTGTAATAGTTTAATTTAATTAAGTTTATTGTAATTAGTTATTAATTTTGTTTTCAAAATTGATTTTAGTTAAATTTTAAATTATCTTTACCACTTGTATATTCAAATATGAAATTTTTTTTGAATGCATTTCATTAAGATGTTTTGATTAACCTTGTTTCAATTTAACAAAAGTTATGCTGTGCAAAAATAAAGCTAAGTGCAAAAGCTTTAACATGTGCTAGTTCCATTAAAAAATTAAACTTTATATAAAAATTTCTCTTATACATAAATGGCGCCGTTTAAAGGTGACGAATTTTTCTTTTGTTAATGTATCTTTTTTATATCATGTAAGATTATATAGCTTTGAAAACTATGTTATTTAATTTTTAAATCTAAAAACACAGATAAAAAATAAGAAGTGATTTAAGTACATATTTATAAATATTTAACTTTTTCAAGCTTAGTAAAAACGACTAAAAACCAAATGATCAATAAGTAATAAAAGTTTTTACGAAATGACAAAAATAAAAGCAAAATTTTAATTTATCTAAGGGCAGGGGGAGGGTTATGACATTTTTTTACTAAAAACAAAATTAAATCTTATATAAAAGCTTAAAGTACAAACTACAAGCCAGTCTTTATAGAATCTAAAAAATCTATTTAACTTATAAGATATTGTAATTTTCATAAAAAGTTTCCGATACAAACATATAGACCGCAATTTTTTTGGGGCCAATTTTCTCGAAAAAAATCACTAAAATCTATTTTCTCCTTCAAATTTTAAGCTAAAGACCTCAAAACTTCAGGAAGCGTTCGTTATATAAGTTAGAAGACTTAGAACGTTTGAATTTTTTAAATTATTATAAAAATATTTTTAATAAAAATTTTAGATAAATAAAACAAAAAATAGATAGTTATTTTTTATAAAGTTTTATTTTTTAAAATTAAAAATATTCCTGAACTTAATCTTTTTAAATTTAATAATACACTTTCTGTAAAAATTTAAAGAAGAATGCTTTAAAAATGAGTAGAAGATAGATTTTTGGTCTTTTTTCGCGTTTTTAGTTTGCGCCTTCCATAAGGAACCTATTGAGGTCACTAACTTTAATTGCTCATATCTCATAAATTACTTAAAAGTTTTCCAAGTAATTAAAATTTTCTTATAGCTCAGATAAACTCTATTAAATAAGATCAATTTGTTTAAATCAACGTAGACCCCCCTATGCCCTTAACTTTCGAGAGAAATAAGAAAAAAAGATTAAACAGTCAGAAAAAGAAGTGCTGAACTATTGTTTGCTGACATTAATTTCCTTTTTTAAGAAGTAAAATCAAAATACTTAATTTATTATAAGAATAGAAAAAATTGTATTTCATTATATTTATGTATTCTATTAAATATGTTAATTATCAGATTGAAGTTGATGAAATTTTCTTAGAATTAATTTTTCTAATATGTTAAATTTTTTTATAAACAAGGTACTTTCACGCTAAGAAACCAACGAAGGTTTTTGGTAAATTCACAACATTCTTCCCAAAATTCATTTTTGTCAGTATCATAACAAACAATCTTTGAAACTCTGTCTTGTAAGACAAAAATTTTGTTTTCAATAGAATAAGCTCTAATACTAAAAAGCTTGTTAAATAATGGTGATTTAATAATGATACTATTTTTACAAATTATGTCAAAAACTTCACAGTTGTCTAATATCTTTGAAATTACAAACAACTTGTTTTTAACAACAACTAAACTGTGGTCATATTTACCCGAATTCATATTTGGCATTGTTGACCATTTATCAGACAAGACATCATATGATTCAGCAATATTTAATCTCAGAAAGTTGTCATTCAATCCACCGCAAACTACAATTCTTTCTTCAAAAACTGCACAAGCTGCATTTGATCTTGCTTTGTTCATTCTAGTAACTTCTTGCAAACTGTAATCATTCGTATCAAATTGTAAACAAGAACTTGTTGTACCTTCTTCTTTTTTACCCTCGATAACAATTTTTTTATTCGTGAATGCACATACAGCAAAATCCATACGACCATCATTCATTTCAGCTACCTTACTCCATGTTTTAGAAGTAAGTAAATATTTATCAATAGACAGTATCCCTTTTTCATTGTTATTCAAACCACCAAAAACATAGAGTTTACCTTTTAAATAAATTACTTTGTGTAATTTACGTTCCGTTTTCATTGGTGGGTAATCTTCTACATCTCCTACGTTATTAACATCTATGCAACTTACATTGCTACAAGTTATATATTCTTTTGAGTTAAAACCCCCACAAACTAATAATTAAAATACTTTTGGTTACAATACCTACTTGAATGACAAATATTGGAAGATTTATAAAAACGGCTTACTCTGCAGTCTATCATTTCACTTAAAAATTTTACACAAACATATTTTTTGTTAATGTTGAACCATTTAAAATATGTGTTATAGTTTCTGTTGAAAGCAAATGAAGACGAACTTTTAATAAAAGATCTTCAGCGTGCTTGCTACGTTCTTCAATGTTGTGGTTCAACCATCTATAAACTACTTTAAATACTTCAATTTCCGAAGTAATTAAAAGTTCAGAACTTCAAAGTATTTTAGAAATAGAGTCATATTCTAGTTCTAAAAATCTTTTAATATTTCTCACAATTGTAAAACATCGTTCTATATAGCTAAGGGTTGAACTTTGGAGGCTCGATAAATTGAACAGATTTACAAACTGGTAAACGGAAGCAGCATTTTTAATCTTTATTTTTTCATTTAAAATTGTACAAATTGTACTGACTGCTTTTTCGTTGAGAGTTTTTTTTTGTATCAAATGTAAGAATCTTGTATCCGCAATTCTGTCAATCATTTTCCCGTTATTCATACCTATACGATTATTATTTTTTAACACAAAAATTAAACGTTTTAAACTGTAGTCTTATATAATTATATTTTTTTTATTAATTAAATTTGTTTTTTACTATAAAGGTTTGTTCAGATGATATTTCAAACTAATAACAAAGCTTTCTTTCTTAATGTAAATTATAAATCATAGTTCATTTCTTTTTGTAGATGACCTACTATTGTTTAAACTTAATGCTTTAAATGAATGTTTAACTCATACGCAAAACAATCAAATATTCCCATAACAATCAAAAAAAAAAAAAAAAATAAAAGTTAAAGTTTACCTAAATTATAGTTTTTAACTAACTTGACATATATTGTTTATTGAACGATAAAAAAAGCGCTCAAAATGTTTGGTCTAAGGACCTGGTAAAGGAACCTTTTGGTTATCGAGTCGTACACCGCATGCTTATAAAGTTTCTTACCAGCTATTACCAATAGTTTTTTTATCATTTAAATATTTAAATTTTTTGTAATAAACAGTCAATTAAACGAAAATAATATGAAAGAAAATAAAACTAAACGAAGATTAACTGAATTTTGTGTTTGATAATGTACTATGAATCTTGTTTAGTAACATATGAACTAAAACATAAAACATATGAATATTATACTAAAATATAATGATTAAACATATGAACATAACAAACATTGTGTATAAGATTAGTAGTAATAATTACTATCTAATCCGTGCTATCACTAACATAGAAAAAACTTTTATAAAATTCAAAAATTAATATACTATTATCGATATAAAAAAACAATATTACATACTTAAATTATTATGGATATTTGAAATCGTCAATTCATCTAGCTGATGTTTTTTAATACCATTTTCCTTGCAGTACTTCAAAATAGCACATCTTTTGTATTCTGCAATACTGCTAACATGTTGTTGTATTGACATACTTTATCTCTTATAAAGATTTATATAACCTTTAAAATTACAAACTCACAAAAATTGTACTTTGATAAAGAAACTTTTTAGAAGATCAGCTAGTTAAATACCGTACTTGTTCTTTAAAACTATAAGTATCATTTACTTTAATTTTCACTTTTTTACTTTTGTTTTCAATTTTTATATAGCATAATATTTTTTAAGTTTAATACATTTATTGAATGTACATAATCAACTTTATAATAAGCTTCTTTTTCATCTTTTCAAACTTAAATTTTTAATCTTTAAGTCTTACTGTAACTACATCTGTTTTTTATAAGTTTGTACTTTAATAACTTTTGTTAGTACAATTCCATTTTATTGTTGTATTTTAAACATTTTAGACTGCTATATTGATATATGATTTTATATTTACAGTAGTCTGTTTAACATTTAAAAATTTAAACAGAACGCTTCGAAATGGGTAATAAACTTCGATAACTTATTAAAATTGTGTAACAAACTATTACGAGAAAAATTTAGTTGTACCTTCAGAGTTTAGGTTCTCTTTTAATTCTAATGTCTTACAATACTCAGTATTACTAGCATAATATTAAGTATAACGGCATGTATTTTTTTTTTAATACTTTGCTTCTCTCAAATAACTCTAAACACTATAACGTTTAAAGCAAATCAAACTACATCAGTGAAATTTTATTATACTTTTTAATTTCTAATATAAAGTATGTTTTTGAATAAAGAATAATTACTAGCACTTGATAAGGAATGACTACTAAAAACTGAATTTGCAAATTTTTTTCTATGCTTTTTTTTTTCTATAGCATAGTTTTTAATTTTTATAGCACCATTAGTTTTCATAGCAGTTTAAAAACTTCTTACAACAAAATGCTTGTATCTTTTATCTAGACTACTTAAAAAACTATTTTATTAGTGTCTTGTTAAGATATACATTTACTATTAATAATTAATTATAACATCTTCAATTATTTTATTTATAAATCATGCTTTCTAGCAATGTTTAAATTAAAATAAGAAGAAAATAATTTTAATTAAATTACTTTAACCTGAAAAATTTTGTAACTTAGTATAAAATATCCTTTGAAAATAAGCCCTTTCAAAGTTTGAATTCATTATGATGTCACAATTTGATTTTGAACCTTTTTAAGCAGACAGCTAGTTATACACAAGAAATTTCTGTAACTATTTTAATCTTTAATCCTAAATAGTCAACATACATTGTTTAAAATTTGGCTAAAAATTAACAGTCAAACCTATTAACATATGTAAAAATTCAATTTAAACAGCATTTCGTGAACTATTTAGGATTATTTTTATTCCTTTTTCTTTTATGGCTGCTGAAGGATACTAGTAAAAACGCGCCCCCCGTTGGTTAACTCGAGGTCTTATCCTTCCAATTCTTAGTTTATCTACGCAGATTGAATAGGATTGCTGAAATTCAGAAACTAAGAAATCTGAATAGTAAAGAAACTTTTAAATATTCAACTTAATTCTATGCTTAAGCAATATTAGCCCATTTGCTAATTTCAAATCTGACAACTGAAAGTCGAATTTTTACGGTAATTACTTAAAGTAAAAATTTAATTCTAAGTGTTTATTTTGTAATTAATTTTTTAAAATTAATATTACATTTAGTAGGTATGTTTTAAAAAAAACTGCGTTTAATCTTCTAGAATAAAATCGAAACAAACAGTTTATATTTTGTCAGTAAAGTGAGCACTAGGATTAATATAATTACTCAATTAAAACCGAAGTTTAAGTATAAAAATTAAGTACAGAACATTTACATATATTTTATATTGGGTTTTATAAATTTTTAAATTTACATTTTCTTTAAAACTCACTCATGATTGTTTAAACACCTCTGTTAATATAGTTTACTTTGAAACTTATAAAAATTACACATGTCTTTGTTAAAAGACGTTTCATGAAGTTTAATAACACATTGTAAATGTTCATACTAGTATAAAAAAAAAGAAGGTCTCTAAAGACCATTCAAATATTCAATAAATTACTGCTTTACTAATGTGTAAACATCGTTTTTTTATTTTGATTTTGTCTTTGAACTGAATTTCTGTCAGATTTTAACTTTAAAATAATTATCATAGGATTTTTAATAAGTTTTATAAAAGCTCTGTACTGCTTAATTTCTTTCAAGTTTGTTGTAATTCTCCATTATTTTTCTTAGTTAGATTTAGTTTAGTTTTTTTATTAGTTTTACTAAATTTTATTCAGATAACAAAACCTTTACTAAATTTATTTCATTTAAATACTTTTGCTAGTTTTTTTTAGTTCAACAAAATTTATGCCGTGCAAAAATCTTTATAAAAATTTTAAAATGTGCAGATTTGCCACTCATGAACAAATTACGTCGTATACAAAAAGGCACTTGTGCATAAATTAAGACGTGCAAAAATGACAATTTTCTATAAGCGAATGTAATATTTTCCTTTATATTTAAGATTAATTTTGTTTAAAAAATGTAACATCTTTTATAAAAACTACCAAAATAAAAGAACTTTTTTGTCTATATGTATATTTGTCTATTTTTAATCTCTGAATTACACGACATAATGAAAAAAAACAGCAAGTAGTAAAATTTTTTATAAGTGAGCAAAAATCTAATCTAAATTTTAAACTATTAAAACTTCACGCTGAAAAAAACGCAGGAATGATAATTAGAAAAAGTGTGATAAAAAACTACCGACTGAAACTAATCACCCTTTACAAGAACTATAACAAAAGTGTCAAAATATACAATATGTTATGTATAATTAAAAAGTAAAATTTAAAATAAATATATGTTTATTTATATGCAAAGTGGTTAGTTTGTTAATTATCAAAACAATATCGTTTAAAATTTTAAATCTTAGATTTTCTAATATGCTAAATATTCTTTATAAACAAGGTATTTTCACGCTAGAAAACCGTCGAAGGTTTTTTGTTATTTCACAAGATTCTTCCAACCATTCACTTTCGTTAGTATCATAAAAAATTAATTTTGAAGATTTGTCTCGAAAGGCAAAAATTTTCTTTTGAATAGAATAAGCTCCTATATCAGAAAACGTGTCAAACCCTGGTGATTTAATAGTGATAAACTTTTTACAAATGTTGTCAAAAACTTCACTGTTGTCTTCTCTCTTTGAAATTACAAACAACTTGTTCTTAACAACAGCTAAACTGTGGTCAAATTTACCAGAGTTCATATTTGGCATTGTTGACCATGTATTCGGTAGAACATCGTATTATTCAACAGAGTTTACAACATTTCCATTATCACTAAATCCACCAGAAACTACAATTCTTTCTTCAAAAATTGCACAAGCTGCACATGATCTTGACTCATTCATATTAGCAACTTCTTTCCAACAGCCGCTATCACTTGCATCAAATTTTAAACAAGAACTAGTTCTACCTCCATCTTTTTTACCTCCAAACATATATATTTTATCTATGAATGCACATACACAAAAAAATTTACGATCATCATTCATATCAGCTACCTGACTCCATGTTTTAGAAGTAAGTGAATATTTATCTACAGACTTTATCCAATCACTATTTTTATTATAACCACCAAATACATAAATTTCACCTTTTAAATAAACTACTTTTAGAAAAGTGCGTTCCGTTATCATTGATGGATAAGCTTCTACAACTTCTACCTTATCAACATCAATACAACTTACATTGCTACATTTCATTGCTGTTTCTAAATTATAGCCCCCTAAAACCAGTAATCTAAAACACTTTTGATTACAATACCTACTTGCATGATAAATACTCGGAGGTTTAGATATTTTTTTTTCTCTGCAGTATATAATTTTATTTAAAGTTTTTACAAAACAATCACCTTTTTTTAAATATGTTGAATTATTAAAAAGATATCTTATAGTTTCTGTTGAAAGCAAAGGAAGACGAACTTTTAATAAAAGATCTTCAGCAAACTTGCTACATTCTTCAGTGTTGTGGTTCAACCATCTATCAACTACTTTAAATACTTCAACTTCTGAAGTAATTAGAAGTTTAGAACTTGCAAGTATTTTAGAAATAAAGTTATATTCTAGTTCTGAAAAGCTTTCATTATCACTTACAATTGTAAAACAACGTTCTATATAGCTAAGGGTTGAATTTCTGAGACTAGATAGATTGAACATATTAACAAACTGGTAAACAGAAGCAGCACTTTTGGTTCGTATATTTACTTCTAAGATTGCAGAAATTGTACTAACTACCTTTTCGTTGAGAGATAGTTTGTTAAATCTTGTAACTGTTATTATTTCAGTTAATATTCGGTTCTTCATACCTAAATAGTTTTGTTAGTGGTTACTAAAAAATCAAACGCTTTAAACAGAAAAAAAAAAACTGATTCTAGAATAATATTTTTATTTTATTGTAACAAGCTATATACATTTTGTTGTTTTTAAAATTATAGCCTGAGGCACTAGATGAATGTTTTCCATTCAAATTATAAAATTTAAACAATATATTTTAAGGTTTTGTTTATAAAACTCAAAAAGATTCTAAATAAAAACACTAAATAAGATTTTGTCAGCTTGTAGAAAATTTTGATTACTTATTGTTTTCATTTTCCTAGTTTTGTTCTACTTACAGATAAGCTGCTTTGTCAGTTCAAATAAACTAGCATTTTTGAAGATATTACATATACTAAGTAGTATTAAGTTTGGTGATTATATGTTTAATCTAATGAGTAAGATGAATTCAGGAGAAGGCTTAAGAACTAAGCACTCAATGCGCGAAATTACTATTGAAATACTACAAATTTAATTGAAGGTATCACTTTAAACCAAGCTCGGAATGTTTCAATAAAACAAAAAAATTTTAAATGACATTCTAAACTGATAACAAAGTTTTATTCTTTAGATTAAATTATGATTAACAGCTCATATTTTATAAGAGATTAGCTTTGTTGATTGATGATCTACCGTTGTTTAAAATTTAAACTTGAAAGAAAATTTATGCATAAGATAGCTCGTCATAAGTACTACTTTAGTTTGTAATATAACGAACACATAGAAAACTTTCATAGATTCAAAGATAAATATTATTATCAATATAATAAAAAAAACAAAATAAACCTAATTTGTAGAAGTCATTTGAAATAGATAATTCATCCAAATGATTTCTTTTAATCCCATTTTCCTTGCAGTACTTAAGAATAGCAAGCCTTTTGTATTCTGCAATACTGCTCACATTTTCATCAACTTCATTTAGTTTTATTTTCTTCATAGTATTTTTCTTTTGACTATGTTGCGTTGACATAGTTAATCTTTTATAAATATTTAAATAGCCTGGAAAATAAAAAAACTAACAAACATTATATTGTAAAGTTATAGTGTGGTGTAAAACCACACTGAAAACTATAAATAATTTTAAATTAGAAAAAAAACCGTTATTAAAGGTATTCTATACTACTAATAAATACTAGATTTAACTTTTGGTGGTTATACTTTATATTAAACAAAATGTCAATTATTTAATATCAAAGAACATTATACTTTGGAGAATACCTTAAATTTTGTTCAAAAAGTTTACACTAAAGTTAATTTCAACAGGAATATACTATAAAAATGTATATTAAATTAAAAATTAATTACTTGGAAAATTAAATTCAATTGAAATTATTAGAATTGTTTAAAAAAGAGCTTTACAATAAACAGTTTAATAAATAATATCTTAGTTCTAGAACTCCATCTGGAAGGTTTGTACTGCAATCAAACTGCAATCACACTGTGGCTGGTTTATCTTGATATATCTTGAAAATTAAACTTGCTTCAGACCAACTTGCTTTCTAATTGACTGATTAAATAGTATTTGATGTTTAAACAAATGCAGTGTTGCCAGTCGTTTTTCAAAATTTTTTCCAAGTTTTCAAAATTACTTTCAGGTTTTTAAAAGTACACATTTTTAAGTTTATTTTTAGTTTAAAGATAAGTTTTAGGTTAGAAACTCTGTTAAATAATATAAAAACATTGAAAAGGTACTGAAAAGCTGTTTTATAAAGGTATTTGGTAAAAAATTTTTGATGATGACAAAAATCTTTTATTCATATGATGAATTTTTTTGAGTCAAACCGAAATTTTACTACTGTGCACGTGAAAAATGTTAAAATTCCAGGTTTTTTTAATTGCTTTTGTTCAAAATTCCGGGTTGTTCAAGTTTTTTTTCAAAATTTTTCAAAATTCAGGTTTTTCCAGGTTTTTTTTTTGTTTAAATTGTCAAATTTCAGGATTTTTGTAAATTCAAGGTAAAGTGGCAACCCTGTAAATGGTACACCAATAAAATTGTTAACAATTACACTTCGTCTTTCAGCCATTTTTAAAGATACATTATCTCACTTATCTTTTACTTTTAGCTATGGCAATGGTGAGGAAAAGTAATTTTTATTGCAAAACAATGCAACTTCTCTTAATTATTTAAAGCTACAGCAGAATTTTTTTTTTGATTTTATAAAATACCAAATATTAAATTAGTTTTAAAACTAATGAAATAGGAAACATTTAACTACACAGTGATAGGAAATTAAACATCTTCAACAAATTGTTTTAAAGCCTTCACATTTAGAAAACTAAAAGTACTCAAAGATATCTAAAAGCTGTTTACGAATACTTAATTAGCATAAATTGTCAATACAAGGTTGCCACTCTTTGAGTCCAAAAATCTTTCCTGAGTAAGAAAAAACTTCCCTGAGTAACCTTAAAGCTCCCCAAATTTTCCTGATTTTAGTTCAAAAGCTTAAAAATTTACTATTTATTAAAAAATTGAAATGTTAATTCTAAGAATATTGAAGATCTAGACGCAAGGATAAAAAACTTCTAAATAAACATAAAAAATGAATAAAATTAACTTATTTGAACAAAATATTGGAACTGAATTAACTAAATCTCATTCTTGATCTAGAAAAAATTTTCTCTGAGATTTATATATATATATATATATTTCATATAATATTCATATTATAAATTTTATATAAATTTCATATTACAAATATAAAATTTTCTTGAAATATAAAAAAAAAAAAAACTGCCCTGAGTATATTGTAAGTAAAAAAAAAGAACCAAAATTCTGTGAATTTCCCTGAAATTCCCTGAGATTTTCTGTAACTTGAAATTCTCTGAGTTCCCTGAGTGTGTGACAACCCTGCAATAATTTGACAAAAAAAGAACATTAAAACTATATTTGAAACAACTTTTTCAATTATAAATCTCATTCAATTGTTTTGCCTATGCAAACTCTTATGGTACAAATTTCTAAAAATTTTAGGTTTTTCTGGTCTTTACTGCCTTAATTTTTTACAAATTTTGTCTATTTTTTAATTCTATAATTATTCAAGAGTCTTAAAAAAGTTTAAAATGAGTTACTGTGACTTAAAATTTTTTTGTAAGTTAATGTACTCATACATTTTCATTGAGTTAATTGAACTTAAATTTTGTCAGTTCTATTGTGACTGTTGACTAAATTTTTCAGTTCTATTGTGACTTTTGGGACATATATTCTGTCAGTTCTATAATACGTTTGTGGACTAAAATTGGGAGAATACTCTTTACATTTTACATTTTAGTCCCCTTATGAAATTATCATCAATATGACTCCTTATTTCATAAAAAAAATTTGAAGACACAGTTTATAACATTTAAAAAATTAAATTTATAATTAGTTTTATGTTCACACTACAATTTTTTGTATTTTAATTCTTATACAAAATTAAATCTAAGAATATAGAAAAAATTTAATGTATAAATTTGTAAACAAGTCTTTTTCATCTTTTAAAAACTTGGAATGTTGTTTTAAAAATTATAATGTACCTAAAACTGTTTTGCATTAGTTTTTATTATAACAACTAAAAATAATAATATAACTTTTTTTTTTGTTATATCTTAAAAATTTTAGATTATTAACTAGCATTATTAATTTATTTACTTATACTTAAGCCAAGTAGCCTAAAATTTTATTTTAAATCAAATCGAAACTTTACTTCTGAATATAATAAAATTGTTAAAATTCCATGTTTTTTCTAGTTTTTTTTGTGATTTTTGTTCAAATTTTTAAGTTTTTCCAGATTTTTTTTTCAAAATTTCCAAATTAACAGATTTTTTCCAGGTTTTTTTGCCTTAATCGCAAATTCCAGGTTTTTTTCAGAACACAGGTTAAGTGGCAACCCTGTAAATAAGATTTATATGTCCTACAAAAGAAAATAAATGGCAGTATCAATAGAAGTTGAGATTAGATAACTTATATAGTTTGAAAAAAATAAAAATTATAAAACACTTAGTCTTTTTAAAATGTCTCATAATATTTTTTTGTTGCTACAAAATATATATCAAATAATGTGTTTTAAAAACTATCATCTTTTTTCTTAAATCTCTAAATTTTATACTTGTAGTAGTGCAAAATTGTTTTGGTAAAAAACTATCTAATAGTTTATTATTACACTGTACAAAAAAAAAGATTGTATATTTAAATGTGGTTATTATTATTTATCAGGTTAGTTAAAATAATAATATTTGAAAGGATGTTATTTTATGTAAACTTTGTTTACCTTAGACATCTAAAAACTAATTTCATAAAACACCTAATGTAGTAATTCCCATCATTTTATATTTGAAACTTTACATAAAACTTTTCCAACCAATACCAAATTTATTTAAATTTTAACAAAAAAACATAAAAAAAAATAGCAAAATAGAAAATTACTACTGCATGAACTATTTACATATATGATAAAAAGTCAAGATATTTCTTAAAAGTGGTAAATTGATAAACTTTATTATTAAATGTGCCCAAAACTGGTGTGACAATTTTGGCTATAAACATTTTGTAAACCAATTTGAGAGGAACATTTGTAGTAAAGTGAAATATTTAAGGAAAAAAATTAATTTAAGTTATAGGCTAGCAAAAACCTTCAAAAATAAAACTTATTAAATATTCAAAAACTTTCTTATAAACAAATATTATTTTTGATGTATCTTATTAGTTGCTCTTTGATATTGGTTATCGAACAACAAAAAGAAAATAGATAAAATATTTGGTCTAAGACCTGGTATGCAAAGCGTTAAAAAGTAAGTCGTAACATGTTTTATAAGTAATTTTTTTTCTAGTTTTAAAATTATAAATTAAACTCCAGAGCATAGTTGCCAAATAAAAAGGAAAAAAAAAATCAGCTAAAATTACTCGTGCATGGAAAAACTATTAAGAACGTTCATTCAGTATTCAGAGTTCTTTAGTTTTGAAATACTGGCTTACCTGATTCAGAGTAACCATCTTTTCTGATTAAAACTAGATTTAACAGTAGAAATAAAACCAATGAATCGATAACTGTACTAAATTTATTTTAGAATACTAGATTCATAAAAAAACATGTGTATAAAAATTTACCTATACATGTCTACTAGGGGCGCATCTAGTGTGGAGCGAACTTGATAAAAAGCACTGTTTTTAGTGTTGAAAAAATCCCCGGCAGAAGAATTTCAATTAAATAAAGTAATAACAAAATCCTACTGCCAAGGACATTTTAACGGAGTGTTTTCAAAACGTAAAGATGCATATTTGCTAAGTCTGTAAAATAACAAAGTTCTTGTACAAAGTTTCTTTATATATTTAGTTATTAATTTTTTTGTTTATTTTTTTTTTGGGTAAGGTGGGTTACAGATAAGGATATTATTTAAAATAAAAATAAAATAAAACTTATAAAAAAAATTTCTAACTCTGCAAATAATAGGGGAAACACCTTAACGTTTCAATAGGACCCTTTATAGAACTTACCGCAATGACTTTTACCAAGTTTGGTGTGGAACATGCAGATGATACAACGTTCCACACCAAACTACTAAAAAAATTTAAAAGTCTTATTATAGTCTTATAGTATTGTAATAAAAAATTTTTACACTTTTGCTACCTAACAATTAGTGGTTTTTTTGTCTCTTTTAATTAGTTTCAAAGTATTAAAAAAAGTTTTTTAGATACTTGTATGTTTTCGAAGTATATAAAATACACCATTCGTTGACACTGACGTTTATTATTAGGTTTAACTGTTTTTAGGCAAAAAAAACAATCTTTAAAACCAAGGCGTCGCGTGCGATGGAACGTTTGAGCTATGGCTGCCTTCAGAAAAAGTACAAAACAAAAAGAGTGTGTACTAAAAGTTTAAGTTTTTGTAGAGACTGTTTTAAATGGGCCCCTGCTTTAACTAAAATTAAAATAACTTTATTTTTAAGCCTAGTAAGTGAGCTTTAAATTGATTTAACACCTTAACTTAAAAAGTAAGAAAATTATGTATTCATGTATTTATGAAATCATGAATGTTACAAAACATATAGCCGAATAATAATTTGCCTTTGTTAATTTTAAAGCTAAAACTGTTTTTGTTTAACCAGCATCAAACTTAAGCAATATACTGTCTAAAAACTGTTTAACATTATAAGAATAACAAATACAAAGTATGCAAAATAATCATTAATTATTCTGGAGAAATACTGGTATCAATCAAGTCTAAAACAACAAAGCATCTTCAAAAATAAATTCTCAGGAAAATCAAGCATCAGCACGAAATATTTTTGATTCATAACTCGAAACATCATTGATCCAACTAAAGAATTTAAAAGACAAAGCAATTGAGTGCAGTTACCAAAACAAAGTATCTGCAGTCTGCAGCATCTAATATTCATAAAATATTCCGTGTATACAGAAACTTTTGTATTGTGGTTAAGTTAAAATAAAAGAAAAAGTAAAAAAAAATGCTTGTTTATCTCTATTTCAATTTTTAAAATTCTTGCTTTAATTTTAAATCATCAGCAACATCTACTAATTTGCTCTTCGTAACTATACGTAAATTTAATAGCCTTACAATGTATCTTAAATAACTCAAAATTAATTAAAATAAAATTAACTTCATCTTCTACAATTATGCCTATTTAATTAAGTTATTGTTAAAAAAACCGAGAACATCAGTATAATTTAGTATATTGTAGTAAAAAAAAAAATTTAACTAGAATTATTTTATTTAGTAAAGTTCTTATGCGATCTATATTTACTTTTCATTTTATAGAAGTTCTCTTTAACTTTACTAGTTACGATTCATATAATCATATAATTTTTACTTGGATTTTCCTATTCATGTAATAAGTTTATCTATTGAAAAGTTAAACTTTGATAGAAACTATTAGTAGACTAGAATCTAGATAACATAATATTATTTAGATATATAATAATATTGTAGATATTATTTGTAAGTATACTTCTAGTTGAAAAACCGATCATTACTTCAAAACTTATAGTTATAACTAATAAATATTAATATTTTGCAAGAAATACATTTTAAAAACGAATACTTAAGACAAAAGCATAAATCAGCTTTTTAATTTTTTAGACATTTAGTGATTTTCAAACAACAAAAACATCGTATCTTAATCAAAACAATCTATAAAAATAAAATAAATCTATTCTTTTGTTAAGCTAATTATAAATGTATTAAGCATAAAATATTTTGCCAAATTATTTAAATGTTAATACTTTCAAACGTATATTATAAGCAACTGCTTTAGTTGGGTTTTAATAATGCTTAGAGAACTAATTATCAGAAATATTTATTACATTAATTTATCTTTTACTTTCAATTTTTTACTATTTTTAGTACTTTAATCTTAACAATTTTTTTTTAAATATTAAGTTAGTGGGTCTTTTAAATATCTGTAAAACTTCCGCACCCTTAACAAAAATACCACGTGTCTGTACTAGTTCACAAAGTAATTGAAATGTTTGTTAAGTTTATAAAAAGAAATTTAAGTTTTAACAGTTTAACTGCAATTAAACTCAAATAAACCAAACTCAAAAGTACAGGGTTAAATTAGATCATAAAATAATTCAAAATAAAACAATGAAATAACAATTTTGTTTTAAATGCCACATAGATTATAGCTTTGTTCTAAAGACTAGTTTGCACAAGTAAATTTTATATTAGTTTATACTGTTATTAAAAACAGAATTTTTAAGCATTTTACATAATAGTTTTTTTTGTTTAATCGACTGTTTTTTTTTTCTGTCAGATAAAATAGATGTATCAAAAATAAATTTTATAACACATAGATAAGCATAAAACGAGATACGAGATGCATGCATGTAGAAATAAGAGGAACTAAATTTTTTTGTAATAGGACATTTAAACTTATATGTATTTAACAAATGAAATAATTAAGTTTTTAACCTTCATATATATCACCTTTTATTTTAACTTTACGGTTAAAGTTTAAAATTAATAAAAATGATTTTAAGCGTTTTAAAATAGTTTAGGAATCCTAGTGCTTATATATATTGCTAGCTTTGAAAAACTGTTTTTTGTTGAAAAAATAGATTAAAGATGATAAAGTAAAAGAAGATTTTAAATTAGATGTTTCAAATTATTTAATTCAAAATTAAATATTTGATAAAATTTGTAAATTTATTTTCATTTAAATTTTTATTAAAGCCTAAACTCATAACTCATTTAACGCTTGTAAACTTTTATTTTACATGTTGCATAATTCTTTTGTTTAGTTTTTAAACATAATAGTACAAATATTACTTAAGCATAGAAAAAAAAATAGTTATGTGCTAAAATGTCGCTCTGTGCTAAAGCGACGCAGTAATTTTTGTTCAGGTTCCTTTAGGATTGGTCTTCTTTTCGTATTCTAGCACGTGTCTGAAGTTATATTCGCGTAGAGCAGTTTGGTAGCTTGATTTTGCATTATTGAAGGGTTTTAGGTCTGTAGACAGACTTCTTTATCATTTAGGTAGGCTTTACTTGACTGCCATCGGGTGGTTAAAGTTACTGTTGATGTATTTGATTGAGGAGATGTCTTTTCTGTATGGCATATAACAGCTATTAGCTAGATCTAGAACATTATCCAAGAACTTGCATCTGGTCATTCCAATACCTATTGTGATTCTGAAACGATATTTTAAATTATCTTTTTTGTTTCTTTTTTTTTTTCATTCTCAAGATCCTGGTTGCTATTGTACTCAATAATTGTTAATCCATCAACCCTATATAGGCCTATTTGGTTTGAACTGTATATTTTACCTAATATATCTAGTATGTACAGCCAACAGGCCGCTGAATTCAGCACCTAAAAGCCATTGGGATATCAAAAGACGAGTCTTGATATTTTTGGTCCATGCTTTTCTGTTGTATGTATGAACTGAGTTGCACGTGTGCTGTATGATATTTGTGTCCTCTTCACTTATACCTGTTTGTTTTTTAAATTCTATTGCATCTTTAAAGAGCTTTTATTTGATGTTTGGATAGAGTTTTTGAATGTCAAAAATGACAAAACATTTGCTTGATTTATCATCTATTTGATCAAACCATTTTATTACTTCATATGTGAATTTTCTATTGAATGATTTTTTTTCTATTTGAGTCAAAGTGTTTTCAAGTATATTCTTACTTAGTAAACAGAGTGAATATTTGTCTGGATTAATTGTTCTGCATTCAATGTTGAGTGTAAAGTCGATTTTTTTAACTTGACTGCAAGGAACGCGTCGACCTTAGAAAACTTCGGTATTTTCTTGTTTTTTAGGTTAAATGTTCCGTAGATATTATTTCTTGTAAGTAAAAACTACGTATTTTGCTTTTCACACCTAAAAATCCCAATTTCGGATGAAACATCGTCGTCTTTTTGTAAATAAAATTTTTTAGTATTATTTTTAAAAAAATTTGGTCCGAAACTTTTTGTGATAAAAGAATGCTCTTCTCACATACATTTAGAGAATATAAAAGTTTCTAAATTTGCTTGTTCATAAATAACTGTTAGTTGAAAGAGATTGATTAAACTTAATTCGACAGTTTTTCTACCGGTTTAGCTTTTAATTTTTGTTTTTTAACAAACAGCTTAATTTAAAGCTCTCATAATTACAACTTTATCTATAATTATTTCGACCATAATTTCAAAAGTGTTAAAGGTTATTCTCAAAAGTACTCGCTTGTTAACTTAATAGTTATAAAATATCTAAACATTATTTGAATAAACATTTTAAAAGGTTAAAAATTATTCCGTGAAAAATCATTACGAGCTAAAAAGACGCTGTACTTTTTCGGCACCTACCAAACCCTATAGATAAAAGAAACAAAAACGAACAAGAAAGATTATCTTCTTCAACCTCCCCTACTGTCAATCAGTTAAGACTAATAACTTCAGTTTAGGATAACTTCTCGGATAAAATTGAGAAACTTTTTCAAAACTAGAGCATGAAAAATATTTAAACAGAAACAACTGCAAAGTATCTAACTGTTGTATTGAAAATGATAAGTCATTAGTAATTCGTCACAATAATAAGGTGCTAAATAAAACAAACAATAAGAAAGATCAAGACAAAAGTATGTGCAAATACTGAACCAAAGATTCATGCCCGTTAATTAGTAAGTGTTTGCAGGAGAATGTGATAAAAAAGATAACGATTACTAAACAAAACGAAATTAAGGATCACATAGGATCTACGGTAGACTTTATTTATAAAAGATCATACGCTCATATTAGTAAAATAATAAATGAAAAAAACAAAGGAACAGAACTTTATAATCTTATTTTGAAATTAAATAACAACAACATATGCTACGAACTTAAATGGAGCATTGTGCATTAGATTTTGGAATTAAAGAATATAACTAAGATCTGTAAAATCTGCAGCCTTAAAAAAAATGAAATTGCATTTGCTTACAAAAAACGCAACATAATTAAAAGACAGGAACTTTTTTACACCTGCGCGCACTTTAAAAAAGTATATTTCAAAACTTAACGTATACTAAGTTTTTGTTTTTGCTTATAAATCCTAACCAGACTTTTATTCGTTAAATGCCATTTTCGATTTGTATTTTTTTTATGCGATTTTTGCTAAGAGGCATCTTAAACTATATACTACATGTTATTGTTTGTTAGTATAAGAAATTTGATTATTTATTTCTTTTTTATATTTGTTTACCTTAACAGTACTGTTAAATTAGAGTATTGATTTTATAATTTTGATTATAATAACTGTTTTACACATTTTATTGAGTTATCCACCGTCATCATTTAATTTTACTTTTCAGACCTTAAGGTCCCAATATTTGGTGAAAAGTCATTGTCTTTGCTAGAAGATTTAAATAGATTTGTTTTTAAATTTTAAACGTTAAAAATTCAACATTTAGTGCTTAAAAGTTTAGCAAAAAATCACAATTAAACCTAAAAAATAAGTGAAAATTCTGATTATGCCAAATTTTAGTGAATTAGTAAAATTTAGCTCGTACAGTAGCCCAACAGGAAAGTATAAAACATTTAACACGCCGATGGTGGTGATCCAGTTGCAGACTGAAGTTTTTACAGTACCCACCCTTAGTTTATATACAGGATTAATTTACAAGACTTGCCAAGTAGATTTGGATTAAAAGCAGTGTGTTTATTGTTAAAAAAAATGCAAGGTATTGATAATAAACTATTATTTTAAACAACTTTTAATCTAATGCCCTGGTTTTAAAACTTAAAAACAGATTTTATAACCTGGTCTGTTGTCACCCTTAGTTTAATACACAAACACATGGTTACCAAAACACAGAAGTTAAGAATTATGAATAGTGAGAACTTTTTTTTTGTTTTAACTTAAATTCCATGCTTGAGTAATTTAGCACAACAAGCTAATTTTTAATCTAGCAACTATAAGAGCAATTAAAAAAACTAGTTGTTTTAAATGTATAAATTAAATTTTTGTTAGAAATAATTTATTAACTTAAAACTAGCTTTTAGTAGAAATGCTCTTAATTAAATTTTAATGAAACTAACTGTATAAAACCCCATCTGATTAGACGAACCTTTCAAAGACTGTCAATAAAGTGACTACTAAGATCAAAATAAACTTTACTTGATTAGATCAAAATTTTAAGAAAACGTTTAAATTTAGATTGTTCGTTAAATTTTTATATAATTTTTTAATTTAATTATTAAAAAAAAACTGTTGATTGTGTGAAACATTTGTGTTGATCTAGTGAAGTAAATTGAACAAACTTTTGTGAAAAAACGTTGCGTTTTGTACTTAATTATATATAATGAATATTTGGTACAATTACTGCCTAGAAAAAAAGTCTATAAATACCACTCAAAAAAATGAAAATTGTTGCTTTATTTGTATTTAAATACTGATTTTTACTTTCCATCATTGTCTGCAACTGAATTTCTTTCGGATTACAACTATATGATAGATATCGTAAAATTTTAAAAAGGCTTTATGATATTTAAAATATAGCTTGATTTACATTTAAGTTTATTGTAATCTTAATTTGATAACTTCATTTATTTTAAGTACTTCAAAAAATCGTTCCTACAACAAAACATTTCTTATATTTATTTTCTATATTAACACTTTTGTTGAAACTACCAATATACAAAATTTATGCCGTGCAAAAACAAAACTCTGTGCAAAAAATCTGATATGTGCATAAAAGTCACTTATTTATAAATTAAGTCTTAACGTAAATGTCACTTACGCATAAGTGACGCCGTAAAAAAATGACAAACTTCTATGAGCATAGATGCCAAATGTAGCCGAAACGCGGAAAATTTGTTAAAAAATGAGCTATTTTCCACAATAGCAGTTAGCTTAGCATAAACCTCTTTTAACCTAAATTTTGATTTTTATAGCAGAACAGCTTTGAGGGGCGTCACGTAAACGTAAAGGGGAATCCCGTTGTACAAAACATTTTGAAAAATAATTTATCAAAGTTTATAAACTTTAGTAACAATGCTTGTAACTACAAGTTGTAAGGTTTAAAATAATAAGTTTTAACTGTGACAAGTTAAAACATTATAAAAGAATCTAAAGGAACACTGCTATCAAATAAATTAAGTTTGGAAATATTTAAAAAACGCTCATGCTCATAACTTTTATAAAAAAAATCATCAGTCTTAAAAAGCCAATTTTTAGTATGTTTTAAAATTTCAATTAGATATATATATTTTTCATTTTTTCAGGTAGAAAATTAAATAATTTATTTAAATGTTAATTTAAACTTATCTAAACTTTTTTATATTGTTTAACGAAAATAAGACGAAATAAGACTTTCAGCAAAATATTAAGCTTATTAAGTTGTTTATGAAACATTGCCAAACCCTTAATTACACTAAATATACAATTTTTTAAATTTACAAAGTGTTCAATTTAATGTTAAGAAGCAAAATAGAAGGTGGACTGTGAAGTAAATCTGATGGTTGTCTACCATAAAAAATTAAAATATCCTAGAAATAAAATAATAAACTGTGATTAAAGTCTTAAAATACTTTAAGATTTTTATCAAAAAGTTTTCTTTTTAGTTTAATTTTAGTATTCTATTTTATATATTTGAATGTTATAATGAATTTTTAAATGACTTGATTAAATTTCAAATTTTATGATTTTATTCAAGTAATATAGTTTATAACCAAGACATTACTATATTCAAATTACTATTTATTCAAACATAAGTTTATTATTTTCAAAAACAAAAACAAGGTTTAACTTTTTTTTTAGTTTTTAGAAATGTTTCTTTGACTTAATTTTTGTACATTTTTGTTGGTCACTCTTTACTCAAAAAAAAAAACAACAGATTGAGTCTTAATAAAATGGGTAAATATAATTTCTTGAAACAACCTATCTGCAAATTTTAATTTAGTAATGTCTTGCATTATTAAAGTCTAGGACTGTTTGTATAGTAGCCTACAAATGTGCATAAATGTGTTAACCATTAAAATAATAAAATTGGTTAACCTGTGTTTTTAAATTAGTCCAGTTTTATAAACTAACTCTTATTAATAATATCTTTAAAGACTCTCCTTTTGTAACAACTGAATATTTTAACTGTATACTTATTAATTATTCAAGAATTAGCTAAATGACTTTAGACTAGTAAAAAAAAAATTACCGAACATTTTAGAACTTAACAGTTATATAATGTTTTCTTTTTAATATTTAACACTTTAATTACTCTTTTTAGCTCTTTTTTGATTTCTTAAATAAGTTCTTTTGTTATTTGATTAATATTTTTGTTTCAATTTTGGTTTTGATAAATCATGTTTTTCAAGAATTCTAGAAGTTATGATATTATAGCTTAAGTTTAGAAGTGTACAAATTTTTTTAAAAACAGCTGTGTTTAAATCAAAACTAAACAATGTCTTTTATTCACTAAAAAAAATTAACAAAGTATTATGTAAAATAATCCTAAAAAATTTTAAAATAAGTTTTGTGTAATAAGTATAACAAAATAATAGTTAAATAATTGATCTTAATCATCTAATTTTTATAAAAAAGAATCATTAAGAACAGTTTTAATAAAATATTCATTAAAAAAATTTGATGGATTTGCTTCATTAAAAAAGTTTTCAGCTCACATTTCCCATATCTTACAATATATGAGCAAAAAATTAAATTATGGCTTTTTAAGCATTCAAATAGTCAATGAAAATGTACATTAATTTTTGTGTCTTTAGATAAAATGATTGTGCTAAGAACTAATATTTCAGTTTTAAAATTTGTTTGTATCATGTAGAAATTTAACATCAGTAGATTAGTTTTTTTATAGTATCATCCATAAAGTCAATACTAAGATTTTTTATACAACCAAAAACAGTTTCAATTAACTTTTAAGAAATATTCAGTTAAAAAAAGTTTCAGACAAATACTGTGTGTGGAACTCTTAGGCTAGTATGAACTTTTTTTGAAATCTCATGCTAGTGTTGATATCCTTTAAGTATCTCATACAAGTTTTTATGCCTTAATTATCTCTTATTTCTTACAAATATTGATTTTTTAAATTCTTCTGTAATTATTTAGGTATCTTTTTGTATTTAAACTTAATTAGTATTATTTTTAATCGAAAATTTTCTAACAAAAACGTTTTATTTCTATTTTATTATATTTTCTAACTAGTCTGAGTTAACCCAGGCTGACTATTTTGCCTCAAAGATGGGCAATTCTGATTATTATTAACTCAGCTAAATTATAATTACTTCAACTTAGTAGTTAGAATAGTTAAAAGCAAAGTATACATTTGTAAGTTGTTTAAAAAGTAGGAAAAACATCTATATAACTAACTAATGAATTTTTATTAAGTATTAAGTAAAAAAAAAGATAATATTTATTTTAATAGCTTATTACTAACAAAACAATGTTTTACTCCTATATTTGCATATAGGAGATCCTCAGTTGTTGTTAACGAATCTGAAAAAAAATTTTAGCAAATAAATGGAAGTAATATAAAATTAAAAACAAATTATTGAAATAGGCATTTAAGTCAAGAACTTTAAATTGATTAATTTAAAAAAAGTAACAATATTACTAAAAAAATATCTACAATTATGATTCCCAATATTTATTTAATCAAAAATACTTAAAAAATATCATTTGTTATTTTATGATAGTTAACTTTATAACAGCCTATTTAATACAAAGCACTAAAACATTTATTTGTCACAGCTTAAAGTGATAACTGTCAAAATTGAAGCACCTACTAGGAAGAATAAACAAAAATACACTTCTAAATGGAAATCTGTTCCTGAGTTTAAAGGTAAAGTAGTTGATTATTGCTTTACATAAATAAAACTTATCTATTAAATAAAGAATATGATTTTACTAATAGACTGGTTATGCCTGATGTTTCTAGTTCATACCACGTAAGGTGTAGATATTGTAAGAAGAGATTAAAAGCGAAATGCTTAAGTCTAGAATACCATGCTAATACTAGCCAACATTTAAAAAAAGTTAGTTTCAACTAATCATCCTACCAAAAATTTTGAATAACAATTAAAAACATGTCAAGGGCATAGGGATGTAAATCACCATTTTTACAATTTAGTCTTATAACATTGAATTTTAACTAAGCTCCAAGTTGCTTTTTACAAATTTAAAAAAAATCAAATTACTTTTTGAGATATAGCAGGTCATATTGGACAGCAACTTGAGGTTACTTTTGGGAGGGGCAAACTAAAACAGCAAAAAAAGACTACTTCACTAAAAATCTATCTTCTTCTACGTTTTTCGAGATAAATGCCACAAACTTTCAGAATATGCTGCTTGCAATTTTAAAAAAATTGTGTCGGAAGAGAATTTAAACAAATAAAAAAAAACAATTAGTGACAAAAAAACAAAAAAAAAAACTGTTTGTTTTTTGTTTATTTTTTTATTATTTAATTTTTTTAATTTTGAAAACATTCTTTTTGAAAAAGTTTTAAAGTACTTTTAACAACATATCCTGAAAGTTTGAGGTATTTATCTCAAAAAACGTAGGAGAATATAGATTTTTAGTGAAGTAGACTTTTTTTGCTGTTTTAGTTTGCCCCTCCCAAAAGGAATCTATTGTTGCCTCCCATTTTGACCTGATATATCTCAAAAATTGTTTTTTATTATTAAAATCAGTAAAAACCATCTTGTAGCTTAAAAACTCAATAAAATAAGATCAAAATGTGAAAAAAATGTTTAACCCCCCTATGCTCTTGATACTTTTATTAAGATTTGTTTGCATTTCTTAATTTTAAAAATAACTAAATTAATTTTCATACTGCTCTACTATTAGTATGTAGTTTTAATAGATATTCATGATTAAAACTTAAGTAACAGGTTTTATTCATTATTTTTTCATAAATGGGCTAGATTATGCATGCTAGATTATGCATTTCTAAAATATTATCATTTTGTATAAACTTTACCTGAACACAGTAAGCTGAAAACGGGTTAAAGCGGCCATTGGTTATAATAAAATAATCTTGCTGAAAAAAAAATTGTACAAAGTGTTAAATATAGTTTAACAAAGTTTGATTTTTTTGTTTTAAAATTGGTTTTGTTGTTTTTCTGCTTGAAGTATTTAAGAAGTTATGTAAGTTTAAATCCAACTACTCCGAATTCTTAAAATGTTGACAAAATTTTCTTGCAGAATGTTAGAAAAAAATTTCTGTAAGACTAATTTAGAGAAACTTATTTTGCATTTTTCTTAAACTTTGTTGAAATAGTATTGGAAAATACAATAAGTTATTTACAAACTTAAAATTTTCAACTTAATATTTCTTATTCGATATTTTTTCAAAAAAAAAGTGCAAATAGGCATCAGGATGTTGCTTGTATGGACCTAAAATTAGTTAATTTCCTAATGATTGTTTTATTTTGTAAAATTGTTTATAAATTTTTTATCATATTTGCTAAAAAATAAAAAAATGAAGATATTTAAGCACCAAGCAGTTGAAACATTCTCTTTTTGAAATACTTTGTAGTTTATTACCATAAATCATCAATGAAATTTTCAAAAGATTATAAGTTTTAAATTGAGAAAATATACACTTTTTTTTTCAATTTTTCAAAGAATTCTGACATTTTTTAACACTAAACCAAAGAAATCAAAAACCTAAAAAAGTTTTTATATAAAAACTTCTAAGGTATTTTTTAGCAGTTGATGTTGGCCTTAATTTTGATAAAAATTTTAGGTTTTTTCAATTTATTTTTCTTTTTTTAAAAAGAAAAAATTTGCTACATTTAAGCTTACATAATTTAATTTTATTCACAGGCCACAAATGAGATATTTATATAACAATACTTTTATAATTTTTTTTACTGAGAGATTGTTTCTTCGAAAGTATTAAAGTCCACAGTTTTCATTTAATAAAAATGTTTAATATTGAAGAATAATATACTACACGTACATTTTTTTGCATATAAAAACAATTTAAATCTAATTAAATTATATTCGAACATTTTATAAACATGATAATAGTATTATCAGTAAATATACAATTAATTCTAGTAATCTATTAAGTTTGATAAAGTATATTTGTATCAAAGTTGTTTTTTATTTTTGTTTAACTATTTAATTGAAATATTTCTACAAGTTGATCAATTTTTAATATTTTATACTTGAATAAATTTTATAGCTTTCTACTTTTAATGATATTTTTTGTACAGTATTAAATGTGTTTGTTCTAGTTCAACCTATTTTAAAAAACTTGTTTGACTTAACAGGAATTCATATCACTTGAAGCACTGATTTTAGTAAAGCCAACCGCAAAAAGTTAGTTAAGATTTCGAGAGAATGTTTCAATTTGATAGTGCCTGTCTAAGTTGTAAAACAAGTAGGATTTTAAATGTCCCAGGAGCACTCATCTCTTTAAGTTAGTTTTTGTTTTAATATTTCATTTATTTGAAATAACTCCTCAGCGTTTGTAGTTTATTTATTTATTTTTAGATTGTCTTCCCTAATTAAAAAGATACTTTGGTCTTTAAGTTAGTTAGAAAAAAAAAGTTTTTTACCTTTCTAAAGTTTTTTTTAACTTAAATAAAAGTATGATTCCAATTTTTCCACTTCATAGTATCTATATTGTTTTTCTAACTCTTCGTTTTAAAATGTATAATAATATTATATTTAACTACAATGGATTTTCAAATATTTTAAAAATTATTTTTGAGTGATAAACAAGTTTTATAAATTCTACTTCTCTGTAAAAAGTTTCAAATACAAACATATGTAAAACAAAGCTTTTGTAGTAATATTTAAAAGTTTTAACTAATTTACACAACTTTTCTTATGTTCTTAAGCAAAAAACCTTGAATTTTTTTAAATATTTTTTTTGAAATGAAGTAAAACATAAAATTATTAATTAAACTTAAATATAAATTTACTCAAAAATCAACAAACTTTAAAAATTTTGTATAAAGATTTTTATTAGAATGCTAATTCAAGTTTAAGTAAACATTAGAGATTAAAAATACTAAAAGTGCTTTATTTTTGTTATAATTTGCTCTTGCTTTGTGTCATGTAATACAACTTTCTGATCAAAAGAACTGTAATTTTTATTTTTGGTTAACTTTAGTATTACTTCATGAATACTGTATCAGTTGAATTGAAGTTTAATAGATACTAAAGAATTTTAAAAACAATGTATAGCTCGATCTTACTTTGTAGATTTTTAACTAAATTTTATGCTGTTTATTTACTGTTTATTTAATTTATTAAACAAATTTTGAAATATAACTGTTTAAAATTGAGAGCACAATAATTTTTAAAATATTTAACAAATTTTAAATTTACAATGATAAAAAATAAAATGATTTAGATAAACATTTGAGCTAGAAGGAGAATTTTAAACAATTTTTAAATAAATATATATAAAGGTATATGTTTTGTAACTATAAATAAATAAATCTTTGTTATATGCCAGTTATTTCATTTCGTAATTGTTTGAAATTTTACTTATAATACATTAAAAATAACATACTTCACTGCTAGGGTAACTTGAAGTAATTTGTTCTAAATGTTTTTTCAGATAAACTCTAAAATAATAAATTTTTAACCTTTTTAATTTTTAATTAGTTCAGTACATATTTGTTATTTTATTACTAACAGTTTTATGTAACAAGCTTTGCACTTAAATAAATTTAGTTGTGTTCTAAATGCTCACAAAATGTTTTTCTTGTGTTTTTTGAAATTGTAGAACTAATAGTTTTATCACTAACTGTTTTGTGAAACAATTTAAGTAATTATATTAACTACTTCTTTTTTAATTAAAGTGTGTTCAAAAAAATATTTTTTTGTTTTATTAGATCTTTTAAATTTATTAAGTTTTGAACAAAAAAAAAATCTGGTTATTGTTTATAGTCATGTTTATTAAAAGATCAAACATTTTAAAAATTATATACTGTAGCAGTTAACTTTTTAAAGTGATGTATGTTAAAATATTAATAATTTCAATAAATAATTCTCCTTGTATGGTTTTTTTTTTACAATTTAATGTTATTTTTTAGACAGAAAAATTAATTTAGTGGCTTAAAAAAAAAATCAGTTACTGTTTAAAGCAATTTGTTTTAATTGCTTTGGAGTTTCTTTATGTTTTAAGCCAACTTTAAAATCTACAATGTTATTACTGATGTTTTTTCTACTTGTTTTTATTAGTTAAGAGTTTATTTAGTTTCTGTCTATTTAAACTATTTTTACATTAAATGTAAAATTTTATTAACTTAGTATACAAACCTTTATAAAAATTTTAGAAATAGTAAACAGTTTTTTATTCAGTGTTTCAACTTATGAATTGTTGGTTTTGTTAAAACTTATTTGTCTTGTTGATTTCTGATTTAGTAGTTTTTTAGAAATGCTTAAACAAATCAGTTGTATAAACCAAGCTCATGTAACATTTTAAAATGTTTTTAAATTCATATCGTATTTTTGTTAAACCTCTATTTTCGTTCAGATGTTTAGAAATAATTGAATGCTTAAAACTAAGTTCAATTTTTATCTCGTACCTTGGAAGTTTTTTTTTAATAGAATATATGCACTTTAAGCTGTATCTTTTTTTATAGATTTTCTTCTTACGTAATTTAAAGTTATTCATAATTTTTTTATCACAAAAGCTTTTATAGAAATGAAATTTTGAAGCTACAAATGTAAGCTCTACTTTTTATGAGAAAACTACCTTTTAGAAAAAAATTGTGTAGAATTTTTTTTAAATCTATTTGATTAGACTTTTTAATTTCACAGTAGGTTATTTGATGTTTTTTGACCTTTTTCTTATTAATTTTTCAAATTAATACCTAAAATAATGACATAAAACATTTAGTTATGAAGCATAAATAGTATTACCTATTATTTTTTTGGTTTAGTTTTAAGAAGTACCAATAGAAGCAATTTAATTCTAATAGCTTTAATCCATTTGTTTTTCATTATTATATTGAACAAAAATGATTAAAAGACCAGCTTAAAATTTAAAATAAATTCTTCTAGGTGTTTTATATTGTAAAATAAGTTTTACTGTTTATAAGATGTGTTTTTTAGTTATGTAAATAGTTTTGCAGGATTTTAGACAGTGAACTATTACAATTTCTGCAATTAATATTTCTGAAATTATTTTAAATTGTTTTTATTATTTGTATTTTTTATATGTTGACTATGATAAAGCTTTAGTTTTTAATATATTCTTTTTAGCTAGTTTATCGCAAATTTTTTTCAACAAGTTACTTAATATATTCAAAGTATTGGAAAAAATACTTAAATTAGCTACAAAAGTTAAACTTTAAGCTAATGAATTATTTACATTTAAAAGTTATCTGTATCCTAAAGGTAAATGTACTGAATTTTTATACGTCCAACTATTAGAAAAGATATCTTTTTTTTTAAAGTTTATCCAAAAATTCTGTTCACTGTAGGAATATGTACAAACTAAATAAACTAAAGAGTCTTTTGTTTATAAAATTTATTATAAAACTGATAAATAACCTTTTCATTAAATACACTTACTAAATTTCACTTTTTATTCAAAATAAAAGTCTAAAACTATATAAATATTACAGTTCAATACTAAATTAATGTATTTTTAAATTACTCTATTAATAAATAAAAAATCTTTTATCCAATATTATCGTTAAAATTTAAGCCAACATTTATTACAAAAAGGTTACATACTTTGAAGTTACTGTAAATTATAAAAAAAAATCATAGTCTAAACATTAGTTACAATTTCATTTACAGATTTTTAAAAGAATCGCCTTTTAATAAAAATAGAAAAACAGTCTTATAATTTACTTTTTTTCAAAAAAAGTGTTTATTACTGCTATTTTGAGACTGAATTTACAGGGATATTAAACTAAAGTTCTCAATTAAGAAATGAATTCTTTTATTAGAATATTTAGTACATTTAAAAGTTTTACGTTTCGTTTTTCTTTAGTTTTCTAATGTTTTTATATATTTATTTAAATAAATTAGAAAAAAATTACTCACTTAATAATAATATTTTGAAGCAAATATTAAACTTAAATTCACTTTACTTAAAATTGAAAAAATTACATACTAAGCATTTTTTTAAAATTTTAAATCCAAACTTAAACTGCAGTGCGAACTCAATATTTGCAAATTTAACCGACTGTGCGAACTCAAAAAACGCGAACCTAACTGATAGACTTCTGCATTTGAAAATTTTAAGTATGAACAAAAACTGCAAGCAACTTTTAAATCAGCAAAAAAATGATACCGGAATTTGTACTTTTAGTTTGCAATAATTATTCTTTTAGTATAAAGAAGTTCATTTCAGTAAACTGAAAGTTAATAAGAATTGCACTATAGTATAGTGTTTTATTTGTATCCTAATTCATTTACTGAAATTCAAGGAAAGCCAAACTTAGCTCTTGGGCGATACTTAACGGTTAAAAATTTATATATGTCAATTTTCCTATAGAAGTTGAATGAGGGCAAAATAGCCGAAAAATTCTGGCAACTATGTCTATGAGTAATCTTTATAGATCATCTAAGAATTAATAGATTTGAATACTTTAATATATACCATAAAAACAAGCACAGCAGATAAGAATAATTGGTTTGTTTTAATATTTGTGTACTTAGCTATGTTTTAAACAACGTTAAGCAAAAAAAAAGCAATAAGAAATAGCATTCTTTGTTAGACAATAAAAATCAAAGAGAATTTTAAAACTGTAATACTTTGAAATTAAAAAAAAAACTAAGAAGAAAAAACTAGAAAACAAAAGGCGCAATAATCCTTAACTTAAACTATTAAAACTTTTAAAGAATTAAAAAACAAATATCAAAATCCTGATACTCTATATGTATTCAAAAGTATAGAATAACGTTCATTGTATATAATTATTTTTATGTAATCTAGTTAGTTTTTCAATTACTAAAACAATACTGTTGAAATTTTCTTATATGTTAAATATTTTTTTATAAACAAGGTATTTTCACGCTAGAAAACCATCGAAGGTTTTTTGTAACTTCACAAGATTCTTCCAACCATTCAGTTTCGTTAATGTCATAAGATTTAATTTTCGACAATTCATCTTGTACGACAAAAATTTTGTTTTCAATAGAATAAGCACTTATGATGGAAAAAAAATAAAATTCTGGTGATTTAATAATGATAAACTTTTTACAATTGTTGTCAAAAATTTCACAATTGTCTTCTATCCATGAAATTACAAACAATTTGTTTTTTAATAACAACTAAACTGTGGTTATATTTACCAGAGTTCATATTTGGCATTGTTGACCATTTATTTGGTAGAACATCGTATGATTCAACAGAGTTTAAAACATTTCCATTATCACTAATTCCACCAGAAACTACGATTCTTTCTTCAAAAATTGCACAAGCTGCACTTGATCTTGCTTCTTTTATTGTTGCAACTTCTTTCCAACTGTAATCACTTGTATCAAATTGTAAACAACAATTAATTTTAGATTTATCTTTTTTACCTCCGATAAGATATATTTTATCCATGAATGTACATACACAAAAATAATTACGATGGTCTTTCATATCAGCTACCTGATTCCATGTTTTAGAAGTAAGTGAATATTTATTTACAGACAATATCCATTTTTCATTATTATACCAACCACCAAAAACAAAAAGTTTACCTTTCAAATAAACTACTTTGTGTAATTCACGTCCCGTTATCATTGGTGGATAAGATTCTACATCTCTTGTTTTATAAACATCAATACAACTTACATTGCGACAAGTCATTGATGTTTGTTCGTCATGACCTCCACACACCAGTAGTTTAAAATAATTTTGGTTACAATACCTACTTGTATGATAATTACTTGAAGATTTATAAAAGCGATTTACTTTGCAACTTAGCATATTATTTAAAATTTCCATACAACCATCAATTTTTGAAAATGTTGAATTATTTAAAAGAAGTCTTGAAGTTTCTGTTGAAAGCAAATGAAGACGAACTTTCAATAAAAGATCTTCAGCGTACTTGCTACGTTCTTCAATGTTGTGGTTCAACCATCTTATAACTACTTTGAGTACTTCAATTTCTGAAGTAATTAGAAGTTGAGAACTTGCAAGTATTTTAGAAATAAAGTCATATTCTAATTCTAAAAAGCTTTCATAATCACTTACAATTGTAAAACAACGTTCTATATAGCTAAGAGTTGAATTTTGAAGGCTAGATAAATTAAACAGATTTACATACTGGTAAACAGAAGCAGCATTTTTAATTTGTATTTTATCTTTTATGGTTGAACAAATTGTACTAACTGCATTTTCGTTGAGGGAAAGTTTGTTTAATCTTGTAGCTGTAACGTTTTCGCTTAATATTCGGTTCTTCATATCTAAATAGTTTTGTTAGTGGTTACTAGAAAAATTAAACCCTATTAACAGAAAAATAAACTGATTTAAAAAAAAGTTGTTTTTTATTTAAACAAACTATATACATTTTTTTAAATTAGAAGGCGCTAGATGAATGTTTTTCACTTACATTACAAAATTTAAACATTTTTGGTTAAAATTCGGTTTATAACACTTTTAATAAGATTCTTAATTAAAACGTCAAATAAGATTTTATTAGTTTGTAGAAAATTTGGATTACTTTATGTATTATTCTTGCAGTTTTTTTCTACTGATAGATAAGCTGCTATGTCAGTTCAAATAAACTAACCTTTTTAAAGATATTACATATATTAAGTAGTATTAAGTCTGTTGATTATATGTTTAATCTAATGAGTTACATGAATTCAGCAGAATGCTTAAGAATTTAACACTCAATGCGCGAAATTACTATTCAAATACTACTAATTTAATAGAAGGTATTACTCTAAACCAGGCTGGGAATCTTTCAATTATACATAAAATTTTCCATATGATATTCTAAACTGACAAAAAAGTTTTATTCCTTAGATGAAATTATGATTACCAGCTCATTTTTTATAAGAGATTAGCTTCGTTAATTGATGACTTACCGTTGTTTAAAATTTAAGCTTTATAGTTTAACTATTAACCTCTTACCATTAAAATCATAAACATAAATAAAAAAGAAAAATTCAAGTTTATCGAACTAAAGAAAAGTTTATGATTTAATTTTCTTTTCTTAAAAGAAAATTTGTTCATAAGGTAGCTAGTAATGAGTACAACCTTAGTTAGTTATATCACGAACAAAGATAAAATTTTTATAGAATTCAAAGATAAATGTTATTATAAAAAAAAAAAAAATAAAAAATAAACTTATTTTGTAAAAGTCATTTGATTTGGTTAATTCATCTAACTCTTTTTTTTAATTCCATTTTCCTTGCAATACTTCAGATTAGCAAGCCTTCTATATTCTGCAATATTGCTTATATTTTCATATTCTTCATCCAGTTGTATTTTCTTTGTACTATTTTAATTTTGACTATGTTGTGTTGACATAGTTAAACTTTTATAAATATTTAAATAACCTATTTAACAATAACACTAGCAAGTATTATATTGTAAATTATAGTGTAGTGTAGAACCACAATAAAAACTATAATTAAATTAATATTTTATTTAGAAAAAATTGCTATTAATAATACTTAATTTTATAATTTTATAATACTTATAAAAACTAGTAACAACTATTTGTGGTTATATTTTATATTAAACAAAATATCAAACACTTATTATTAAAGAACATCATACTTTTAAAAATACTTTTTATGTGGTCAAAACTTTTACACTAAATTTAAATTAACAGTAATATACTATAAGAATGGATACCAAATTAAGAACTAATTATTTGGAATTATAATCAAAAAACAATCAAAATTAATAAAAACATTTAAATAGAGCTTTACTATAAATAGTATAATAACTAAAAAGTTCAGTTCTAGAAATCCATTTGGAAGGTCTTGACTGCAATCACACTGTGGCTGGTTTATCTTGATACATCTTGAAAAGTTAAACTTGCTTAAGACCATTTTGCTTCCTGGTTGCCTGACTTAATGATATCTGGTGTTCAAATAAATGCAGGGTTGCCAGTCATTTTTCAATTTTTTTTTAAGGTTTTCCAAATTTCTTCCAGGTTTTTATAAGTACACAATTTTTAGTTATATTTTAAGTTTAAAGTTTAGTTAAAGGTAAGACTCTGTGTAAAATTGTATTAATTATTGAAAAGATACTGTGAAACTGTTTAAAAAATGTATTTAATTGACTGAAATTTTACTACTGTACATGTGAAAGTTGTTCAAATTCTAGGTTTTTTCAGTTTTTTTTTTAATTTCTCAAAATCGTGGTGTTTTTTAGGTTTTTTTTGCCTAAATTGTCAAATTTTTCCAGGATTTCAGATAAGATGGCAACCCTGTAAATGGTACAGCAATAAAACTTGCAAACCATTGCATTTCTTCTTCCTGCCGTTTTCAAAAAGAGTCTCTCTCATCTTTTATTTTAGCTATGGCAATGGTGAAAAAAAGTAATTTTTATTGCAAAACAGTGCAACTTAACTTAATTATTTAAAGCTACAGCAGAAAAAATATTTAAATTTTTTAAAATATTAAACATTAAATTAGTCTTAAAATTGATAAAATAAGAAAAAATTAAACTACACAGTGATAGTAAATTAAATATCTTAACAAATGATTTTAAAACCTTCACATTTAGAAAACTAATAGCACTGAAATATATCTAAAAGCTGTTTAATAATATTAAGTTAGCATAAATTGTCAACACAGGATTGCCACTCTAATCTTACTCAGAAATCTTACTTGAGTGTCCAAAAACTTCCCTGAGTAACCTTAAAGTTCCCTAAGTTTCCCTGATTTTTTTTCAAAAGCTTAAAAGAATTACTATTTATTAAAAAATTACAATGTTAATTTTAAAATAATTAAGAATCTAGACGCAAGGATAAAAGTTTCTGAATAAACACAAAAAAAGAATAAAATTAATTTTTTGAACAATATATTGAAACTAGATTAACTAAATCTTAATCTATATCTAGAAAAAAAAAATCCCTGAGATTTTTAGAAAAAACTAAAACTGTCCTGAGTTTTTTCTGAGTTAAAAAAAGAATCAAAATTCTCTGATTTTCTCTGAGATTTTCTGTATCTTGAAAGACCCTGAGTTTCCCTGAATTCCCTGAGTTTCATAAGTGTGTGACAACCCTGCAATAACTAGACAAATAAACATTAAGATTATGATTTAAACAACTTGTTTAATTAAAAATCTCATTCAATTGTCATGCCTATGCAAACTCCTATGGTAAAAACTTCTAAAAGTTTCAACATGTTACTGGTCTTTACTGTCATAATTACTTACAAATGTTGTCTACTTTTATATTCTATAAATATTCATTAGTCTTAAATAAGTTTAACTTGACTTACTATGACTTAAAATTAGTCACCTTTTTTTGTAAGTTATTTGTACTCATACGTTTTCAATACTCTTGTGAGTGATTGGACTTAAATTTTGTCAGTTCTATTGTGACTGTAGACTAAATTTTTTCAGTTCTATTGTGACTTTGGGGACATATATTCTCTCAGTTCTATAATAAGTTTGTGGACTAAAATTGGGACAATACCCTTTACATTTTACATTTTAGTCCCCTTCTGGCATTTTTATCAATATGACCCTTACTTAGTAAAAAAATATTAAAGACACAGTTTTTGTTCTTTAAATTTTTTTATTATTAACTAACTATGTTTTTACACTACAAATTTTTGTATTTTAATTCTTATACAATATTAAATTAAAGAATTTAAAATTTTTTTTAATGAATAACTTTGCAAACAAGGACTTTTTCATCTTTTGAAAACTTGAAGTGCTATTTTTTAAATTTTACTGTAACTCAAACTGTTTAGTCTTTAATATAATAACTAATAAAAATAATATAAAATTTTTTGTTACATCTTGAACATTTTAGACTATCAACTAGCAATAATAATTGATTAACTTATTCTTAAGCTAAGTAGTTTTAAGTTATATTTTCTATTGAATGTTATGATTTTAATATTGCAGTTAACATATAGTTGTATAAAAAAATATTCTTAGCTTATGTTAACAAAAATGACGAAGTAAAAAAAAAATTAAGTCACGACAAAACTAATAGAAAATGTTTTACCAAGTACAAAACAACTAAAATTTTTATTGTAGTGTAACTAAGTTCAGTATCTATCAACAGTATATTGGTTATTTATCTAATATTTCTAACAACTAAATAAGATTGGTTTTATCTTTCAAAAATATAAAAAAATAGATGGAAGTATTTATAGAAGTTGAGATAACTTATATGGTATGAAAAAATTAAAATTTGTAAGACTTTTGTATAAAACTTTTAAACAGCCTCATATTTTATTATTGCTACAAAATAAATATCATATAATGTGTTTTAAAAACTATTATATTTTTTCTTAAATCATTTAATTTTATACTGGTAGTTTGAAAAAAACTATTTTGGTAGAAAAAACTATCTAATAAATAAGTAATACATTGTATGAAAACAAAAATAGCATATTTAAGGGTGTTTATTATAATTTATCAGGTTAATGATTATAGAAGTATTAATAATATTAATTTTATGGGAACCTTGTTTTACTTAGACACCTAAAAACTATTTATTCAAAACACTTACTTATTCTTAGCAATCAGTATATATTTTAAACTTAACATACAATTATTCCAACCAACAATTATCTAATTTGAAGTTGAACATAAAACATATAAAAAAAATTAATACTAGAAAATTATAATTGCATGAATTATTTACATATTTAAAAAATATGCTAGATGTTTCTTGAAAGTGAAAAGTTGATAAAACTTTTTATTAAAATTAGCCACTACTGGTGTGACAATTTTGGCTTCAAAAATTTTTTAATGTAATTAGAGGGGAACATTTATATTAAACTAAAGTATTTCAGGAAAAAAAATAATTTAAGTTATAAGATGGCAAAAACCTTCAAAAACCTAGACTATTTTGAAAAATCAAAGATTTCTCCTATAAACAGATATTAATTTTGATGTTATAAGTTGCTCTGTGATATTGGTTATTGAACAACGAAAAAAAAGTTCTTAAAATAATTGGTCTAAAGAATTGGTGTACAAAGCGATAAAAAATAAGTCGTAACAAGTTCTATAAGTAGTTTTTTGAAAATTTTAAAATTTTTATTTAGCCTTTAGGACATAGTTCCCAGATTAGGAGGAAAAATCGGCTAAAATCACTCGTGCATGGAAAACTATTTAAAACGTTTGTTCAGTATTCAGTGTTATTTAATTTTGAAATTCTGGTTAAACTTATTCAGCATAACTATTTTTTATAATCTGAATTTAATTTAACAGTATAACTAAAACTAATGAATCAGTTTATGTACTATACTATCTTAAAATACTAGATTCATAAAAAAAAATCGAAGTGTTTATCAAAATTTACTTATATATGTCTACCAGGGGCGCTTCTAGTGTGGAGCAAACTTAATAAAAAGCATTGTGTTTAGTGTTAGAAATCCCCATCAGTAGAATTTAAATTAGTTAAAGTAATTACTAAAATCCTACTGCCAGGGATTTTTTTAACAGATTCTTGTTGAAAAATTAAGGTGTAAACCATAATAGTTGCTGAATTGACAAAATAATAAGGTTGTTTTTACACATTTTTTTATTATTAGTTCTTAATATTGTATGTTTATTTATTATTGTTTTGGTAAGGTGGGTTAGAGATAAGGATATTATTTAAAAATAAAAATAAAAAAAGCTTTTAAAAATTTTTCTAACTCTGCAAATAATAGGGGAAACACCTCAACGTTTCAATAGGACCCTTTTTAGAACTTACCGCAATGACTTTTACCAAGTTTGGTGTGGAACATGCAGATGCTACAATGTTCCACACCAAACTACTAAAAAGAAATAAAAGTTATATTGAAGTACTATTTTACTGTAATAAAAAAAAAGTAGGTTTTTCCAATCAAACTATTAGTTATTTTTTTGTCCCGTCTAATTAATTTCAAAATACCAAAATAAAATGTTTTTTAGATGCTTGTATGTTTTCGAAGTATATAATAAACATCATTCGTCGGTACTGATGTCTATTATGAGGTTTAATTATTTTTTAGGCAGAAAAACAATCGTTCAAACCAGGGCGTCGCGTGCGATGGAACGCTTGAGCTATGGCTGCTTCAGAAAAAGTACAAAATAAAAAGAGTGTGTACAAAAAGTTTAAGTTTATGTCGAGACTGTTTTAAATTGGCCCCTGTTTTAGCTGTTAAACCCGAAGCTTAATTAAAATAACCTTATTTTAAAGCCTAGTTAGTGAGATTTAAACTGATTTAATACCTTAACTTAAAACTTAAGAAATTTTTGTAGTGATGTAATCATAGAGTTATAAATGTTACAAAATGTATAGGCAGATAATAATTTGCCGTCAATAATTTCCCAGCTAAAACTTTCATTTTTTTACCTGCATCAAACTTATGCAATATACTGTCTAAAACTGTTTAACATTAAAACAACCAGCAAATACAAAATATGCAAAATTATCATCAATTAGTCGGAAATACTGGTATCAATCAAGTCTAAAACAACGGAGCATCTTCAAAATAAATTCTCAGGAAAATCAAGCATCAGCACGAATTACTTTGATTCAAAACTCGAGACATCATTGATCAAACTAAAGAATTTAAAAGACAAAACAATTGAGTGCAGTTACTAAAACCAAATATCTGCAGTCTGCAGCATCTAATATTCATAAAATATTCCGTGTTTAGAGAAAATTTTTTATTGTGGTCAAATTAAAAATAAAATAAATAGTAAAAAAAATGCTTGTTTATTTCTATTTTATTTTTTGCATTCTTGCTTTAATTTTAAATCATCAGCAATATGATTTAATTTGCTCTTCGTAATTATGCGTAAATTTAATAGCCTTACAATGTATTTTAAGTAAATACAAATTTAAATAAAATTATCTTCATCTTCTACAATTATGCCTATTTAATGAAGTTATTGTTTAAAAAACCAAGAACATCAGTATAATTTAGTATATTGTAAGAAAAAAAAATTTAACTAGAATTAGTTTATTTACTAAACTTCTTATGCGATCTATATTTACTTTTCATTTTACAGAAGTTCTCTTTAACTTTACTAGTTACGATTCATATAATCAAATACTTTTTACTTGTGTTTTCTTATTCATGTAATAAATGTTTTAATTAAAAAATAAAAGTTTGATAAAAACTAAATAGTAGACTAGATACGATAAAATAATTGCAGATATTTTTTGTGAGCATACTTTTAGTTAAAAAACCGACTATTACTTCAAAACTTTAAAGTATAAAAAATGAGTTATAGTATTTTGTGACAAATAATTTTTAAAAACGCATAATTTACAATAAAAACATAAACCACCTCATTAAACTTTTAGACAATAAATGATTTTAGAATTATAAAAACATCGTTCCCAAGTCAAAACAATCATAGTTAAAATCAGACTACTAATTTGTTAAGCAAATTACAAATATATTAAATATCTTGCCAAATTGCCTGAATGTTAATACTTTTAACCGTATATTAATAATTAACGGCTTCTTGGGGTGGGTCTTATTGAAGCAGATACTAACTTGAAAAATGTATTATTCTAACCAGGACTAATTTTAAGAAATATTTATCACATATTTAGTCTTTTACTTATAAGTTTTTAATATTTGTAGTACTTTAATCTTAAAAAATTATTTTTAAAATATCAACCAAAGGGGTTTTTTAATATCTGTAAATTTTCCACACCCTTAACAAAAGTATCACGTGTCTGTACTAGTTCACTAAGTAATTGAAATGTTTGTTAAGTCAATAAAAAGCAATTGAAGTTTTAATAATTTTACTGCTTTGACAATCGAACTCAAATAACCCTAAAAAGTTAGAAGCCAAACTCAAAAATTTGAGCTAAAATTTGAACCGAAAATGATTCTAAATAAAACTATGAAACAACAACTTTGTTTTAAATTTAACTAAAACTTTAGAATCGATCTAAAGACTTTCTTAAGTAGTATATAATGAACCTTATAGAAAATTTAAAATAAAACATTAAAATAATGACTAAAATTGTAGGAATTGTTGATAATACCAGGTTCACATTTATGTTACATTTATAAAAAAAAAATTCCTTGAGTATAAAAAACTATATTATAAGAGTTTATGTTTATAAAAAAATCACTAAACATTATATATAACATTTAAAGTTTTTTTTTTAATAGAATTTATTTTATTTTGGAAGTTTTGATATTTAAACAGAAAATCTTATCACACTAATATACAAACTTATTAATTTAAAGCTTTATACAAAGATCATAAATTAAAACTCTGAACCATGACGTAGGACACAACTAATCTTAACACGCGTTTACACAAATATTATAAGTGTAAGTTTGGAAAATTTATTTATGAAAACTCTAAACTATGACGTTAGAATTGAATAATAAGTAGCTTTGTGAAGCATGTATTCGTGATTTAATAAAATAGATTTCTCTCATCATAAAATCATAATGGATATTTTTTTCTACACTTCAAAGCGGTCAGTCGCAACTAATTTGCATATTTTAAAATGAAATAAGTTTATAAGATTTGAACTGTTGACAAAAGTACTTAGTTAAACCAAATTTTCACAAGCTGTTTTAGTTAAACTTTTTACTGTTTATTCGTACATTTTCAAAGTATATAAAAGGACTTCAGCTTTGTTGTTTTATTAGTTTGTGTAAGTTATAAATTCCTTATACTGTTGTAAGTTGTATATAAATATATATTTTAATTTATCAATTACAATGAACAAAATTCACTAAACAAGTTTCGTCTTTAATTAAAATAGAATTAGTTGGTTTATATTGCAAAAATTTGGTGTTTTATTTAAATATTTAAGCGTTTCGTATAAGATATTTATAAAACTATACAGAATACTTGAACATGTGTACAAAATTTCACTACTACTTATGTTCTGGTTCTATATAGATTGTTCTCGTAAAAAATATTATGATGTTTTGTTTACATTTTTGTTTGCAAATTATTTAAATATTTGGTCAAGATTTAACAAATTTCGTTTTATATATGTAAATAAATATATATTTTTATTTATTTTTTAAACTATCTAAAAACAAAGTTTAGATGACCGTTTCGTTTATGAGTTATAAAACCTCATATTCTACTCAGTATGCTAAAGTTTACTACAATGGTAAGCTCTAATTAAGAATCTGAAAATTTTTATAGTAATTATGACGTGGTAATAATAGAATTTATTATATAGTAAGTTAATTTTAAAAATACCACTGAATTATTAATATATGTATTTTTGAAAGTTTGGAAAAAGTTATATAAGAAAAATGTTTTAAAATATTCGTTTTTGCGGCTTAGTTTTACTTATTTTTAATATTTAGTTAGTTTGAATTTTGCTAAAAAAGTATATTTGGTAATAGGTGCATATATTTTTTCTTTCGCTTTTTTGTTTAGTGGTATGTTCTTGTCTGATTTATAATTTTTTATTTTTTTAAGTTACAAAATTTGCAACCGCATTTAGTATTGAAATTTAATTTTCTCCTTTTTATTATTTCCCATTTAATTTTCTAGTCTTAATTGTTATCTTTTGAATTCCAAATGTAGTTCGCCAGTTCTGTTGTATGTCTTTTGTTAACATTGTTTAATGTTGATTTGTGAATTTTGTGTCTTTGTTAGAAAGTATTTCCTGTGGGTAAGTAATGTTTAGTTGATTTTTTGATGTTATTGTTGCTCTATAAATTACGTTTAAGGCTAAACATTGATTGTTTAAAGGGTAAGGTTCTTTGCAGCAATTGCAAATTTTATCTTTTACGGTGCTTTAATCGTCTATATTGTTTTTATTTATTATTTTATTGTTGTGTGCTATTATTTTACTTCTAATTTACATCTAAACTAGTTTATAGGTTATAAATACAAAATTAACTTTAGTTTATAGGTTATAAATACAAAAATAAACTTAAGATTTCAAGTAAATGACTTTCGCATGTAAAACAATTACGATGTTCGCATTTTACCTCCATAAAATCTAGTGATCTAAAAAAGTTTAAACCGTTTAAAAAATTTATCTAAATGTTAAGTTGCGAATAAACCATCTTGTTTTTCGAATAAACTTTTACTAGATAGCAGTACTTAACATTTAATAACAAAATTATTTTTAAGGAAGAACTAGTTTGCACAAATAAATTTTATATTAGTTTTTGTTGTTATCAAAAACAGTATTCTTTAAGAATTTTACATAATAGTTCTTTTTTTGTTTAATCAACTATTTTTTTCTTTCAGATAAGATAGACTTATCAAATTAAATTTTTTTAACACAGAGATAAGCATAAAACGAGAGGCGAGATGCATGCATGTAGAAATAAGAGGATTCAAATTTGTTTTGTAATATGACGTTTAAAACTATATGTATATGATAAATTAAATAAGTAAGTATTTAACCTTTATATATCACCTTTTATTTCAATTTTACGGTTAAAGTGTAACATTATGAAAAACAATCTTTAGTCTTTTAAAAATTTTTAGGAATCCTAATGCTTGTATATATTGCTAGCTTTGAAAAATGGTTTTATGTTGATAACATAGATAATGATAATAAAATAAAAGAAGATTTTAAAGCAGATGTTTCAAATTATTTAATTTAAAATTATATATTTGATAAAGTTTGTAAATTTACTTTCATTTAAATTTTTATTAAATTCTAAACTCGTAACTCATTTAAAGCTTGTAAACTTTTATTTTACATGTTGCATAGTTCTTTTTTTATAAGTTTTTAAATGTAATAGTACAAATATTATTTAAGCATAGAAAAAAAAAAAAAATTAATTATGTGCTAAGTTGTCGCTCTGTGCTAAAATGTCGCTTTGTGCTAAAGTGACGCAGTAACTTTTGTTCAGGTTCCTTTAGGATTGGTCTCCATTTCGTATTCTAGCTCGTGTCTGAAGTTATATTCGCGTAGAGCAGTTTGGTAGCTGGACTTTGCATTATTGGAGGATTTTAGGTCTGTAGACAGACTTCTTTATCATTTAGGTAGGCTTTACTTGACTGTCATCGGGTGGTTAAAGTTGTTGTTGATGTACTTGATTGAGTAAATGTCTTTTCTGTATGTCATATAACAGCTATTAGCTAGATCTTAAGTATTATGCAAGAAGTTGCGTCTGGTCATTCTTATACCTATTGTGATTCTGAAACCGATGTTCTTAATGATGTTTTTTGTTTCTTTTTTATATTCTCAAGATCCTGCTTTTTTTTACTCAATAACTGTTTATTTATCATCCCTATGTAGGCCTATTTGGTTTGAATTAAATATTTTTTCTAATATATCTAGTATGTACAGCCAACAAAACGCAGAATTCAGCACCTAAAAACCATTCGATATCAAAAGCTGAGTCTTGATATTTTTGGTCCGTGCTTTTTCATTCTATGTAAGGACTGAATTGCACGTGTGCTTTATGGCATTTGCTACCTATTCACTTACATATGTTTTTTTTTTTGCAAATTCTGTTGCAATTTTAAAGTGCTTCAATTTGATGGTTGGATAGAGTTTTTGAATGTCGAAGATGACAAAACATTTGCTTGATTTATCATCAATTTCATCAAACCATTTTATTACTTCATATGTGAATTTTTCATTGAATGATTGTTTTTTTTATTTGAGTTCAAGTGTTTTCAAGTATATCCTTACTTTTTATACAGAGTGAATATGTGTTTGGATTAATTGTTTTGCATTCAATTTTAGGTATGAAGTTTGTTTTTTGAACTTGACTGTAAGGAACGTGTCGACCTTAAAAATTTTTGGTATTATCTTGTTTTTAAGGTTTAGAAAAGATTATTTCTTGGAAGTAAATTTTATATATGTATGTTTTCAGACCTAAAGATCCCAACTTTAAGTGAAACGTCGTTGTCTTGTTGTAAATATAAATATTATTAATAATATCTCAAAAAAAATATTTCGAGATCTTTTGTCTTAAAAAAAACTCTTTCTACATACATTTAAAATTTAGAAAAGTTTTAACATATGCTTATACATAACTAGCTTTTATCTGAAAGAGATTTAAATCTATGGGTAAATAAACTTAATTCGACAGTTTTTTTACCTGTTTAATTTTTTTTATCTAAATTTTTGTTTTCAAATTTTTAAAAACAGCTTAATTTTAAGTGTTCCTAGTAAAATCTTTATTAATAATGTTTTTGACGGTGCTAAGAAAAGTGTTAGAAGAAATTTTCAAATGTAGTCGTTTATTAACTTATTAATTATAAAACATCAAACCATTATTTAAATTAACATTTTAAAAGATTTTAAATAAATCCGTGAAAAAATGTCATTCTGTGTTAAAGTGACCCCGTGCTAAAGTGACGCCGTGCTAGATTGTCACTCCGTGCTAAATTGACGACCCGAACAAAAGTGACGCTGTAATTTTCTGACATCTACCCAACTCTACAGATATAAGAAACGAAAACGAACAGGAAAGAGTGTGTTCTTTAATCTCCTCTACTGTCAATAAATTAAAACTAATATAGAAGAATACTTCTTGAACCAAATTGAGAAACAGTTTCTAAACGACAGCACAAAAAAGAATTTTGACAGAAAAAAGTGCAAAGTAATCTACTGTAATAAAAAATATGTTAAATCTTTAATAAGTCGTGACAACATAAAGGTACTAACTAAAACAAAAAATAAAAACAGATCAAGAAAGTAGTATGTACAACTACGACAAAAAAAAACTTTTACCCGTTATATGATAAGTGTTTACAGGAGAATGTTGTACATAAGGTTAAATTTTTTCAAAATCATTTTAGTTTATTTTGATTATGAACTTTACAAAAGTTTATTACAATAACAAACACTTTCCTAAATTTCTTTGACTGAAATATTTTGTTTGAATATTTGTAAAGCATTTGATATTGTAAATAGAAATATCTTACTTATGAAATTGCAATGTTATGATTGAGCTTATATCTAGATGGAAGTCGTTATCTTTGAGGATACGAGTCAACCTGTGAAAAAAGTGAAGTTAGGATACCACAAGGCTGAGTATTAAGACCGTTGTTATTCCTAATACATTGGAACGACTTACAGAACAATACCAGTCTTAACGTTCTCAATTTTGTAGATGATAAAATGTTATAGAAGACATTCACAGAACACATACACCAAAATTACTGTAGTAATTTTACACAGTACTAAAAAAGGTATCAAATTGGCTTATGGAAACAAAGTTAAACTAAATCTTAAAAAACTAGTAGCTTGATTCTATATCAACCAAAAAAAAATTTTATTTTTAAATTTGGATCTTAATATAAAAATAGGTAAAAGATTATAACAAACACAAATAGCGTTGAAAACTTCGGAATAATTATAGATAAAAACTTTAAATGGTCAGAAAACATAGAAACTATAAAAAACAAATTTTCAAAAAACATTTGGTATCTTATTTAAAACAAGACACTCCTTAAATTAAAAAGTGTTACATTTGATTCTGAATTCTTTGCTTATGAGCAACGTTAGATATGGCTTGTTGTGCTGGGGAAGAGCAAATAAAAAATTCATAAATGATATAAATGTTCTCAAAAACAGAGCACTCAGATGCATACTTTCTAAAAAACATGATGATAATAGTGTAAGAGAACTGAAAACTCAGAAAAAAATATTAGATGTTGAAAGTCTGTATCTATAAAATTTAGATCTGTTTATATTTAAGTTTAACAAAAATCTGTTATGAGATAAATCTATAACCTACTATAAAATTGTATAAAATGTCTATATTTATTATACCAGGTATTCACAAAATTTTTTTTTCCTACCTAGATTCAACAGCAAAATAGGTCATAAATCGCATTCCTACCAAGAAAATAAGTTATTGACTGAGATACCATTATGTTTTAAAAATATAAGTCTTTTGGAAAATTCCAGCATGAACTTAAAAGTAGTTTAACATAAAGTGATTAACAAAGTCATTTATGATTATTAAAACTTGTCTATTTACGTTTGTTTAAGGAGTTAATAGTATTTGTCAATTGATAGGCAAATTTTTATCTACTTATTTATTTTTAGTTTAAAAGTTAAATTATTCGCTTACAATAAATAACAGTTGTATAGCCTAGATTGCATCATTTTCTACCTGGTATTATTTTAGATTGTTTTTTTAGATTACTATTTTGAGTTAAGTTCAGAATACTTACAAACTTTATGTTTTATTTCGCATGCCAACGTAATAAAAAGTTATAGATGTATATAGTTTAAATGAAAATTAAGTATTTGAAAAGTACCCTGAGATACTTGTTTCAAGCAAACTTACGTTAAAGATTCTCTTTTTATGAGAAAAAAAAAAACTTCTTTTTTATGATTACAAATACTTTTAGCCTTGTAATATTAAAATTTTTGACTTAGACAAGTATTAGAAATATAAAAAAGTATACTTTAAAACAGAAGGAAATATGTTGTTGTTAATATTTTAATTATGATATTTTTTTGTTTTTTTATTAGAAGCATGAATTTAACATTACTTGTCTTTTTATTTTTATTAATAAAAGTTAAGTTCGGTCATAGAAGAATTGACTTTTTTTAAGTTATTAAAAAATTATGCAATAACTTAGTTATCTATTCGAATGAGAAATAGTATTTAATGTTCATTTGAAATTGACAAACAAAATAAAACTTTTCGCACAAAACACTGATAAAATTGAACGTAAAGATATTTTAGCGTATTAAATTTTTACTTTATTTGAAAAGGTTGTAACCTATCATTCAAGTATTCAAATGTTTGCTATTTGTATTGTTTATATCCTTTTATAAGTTTATGAAAAGGTATATCTACTTAGTTCTTATGTTACTAAACAAGCTTTTAAGTACATTTTTATACAAAATGTTCAGTTAACTTTCATATTATTTTTTTTTCTTTCATTTTGTTAAACTGATTGTTTTATTAGTAAAGATTTAAACATATAATTAATAAAATAGTTGAATCTAATAGGTTGTAAGAAATATTATAAGCATGTGGTGTATGAGTCAATAACCAAAAGGTTCCTTTGTATAACAGGTCCTTAGACCAAACTTATTGAGCACTTTTTTATCATTCAATAAACAAATTTTATGTCATAAACATACTAGAACGAAAAAAATTAAAGTAAAATTTCTTTTCTTTAAATATTTATTAGCAAATAAAAATCTGATAAGATAACAAGTATAGATATAAACACATATACATAATATTGTTATTATATTGTTTATTGTACAATTTCGAACTCAGGCATAAAAACCCAAGCCCCTAAAACAAGACACACAAGAAGGGTAATAAAACAAAATAAATTTATATTCAACAAATTAAGATTAAAATAAACGTAAACCAGAAACTAAACAAAGTTTAACTTGTAAATAACTAATTAATAAGTGTAAACAATTTGTTTAATGTAAAAGGTGATAACTTGGTACATTTAAAAAAGAAATAACTTAGCACATCTATAGAAAATTACTAACAAAAAGATCGCTTTCAAGAAGAGTTTTTTATAGTACATAAGACATTAACACATTTGTACAAAACTAATAAAAAATTATTTATTATTCTGTTAGGGGGAGACGTAGAGAAATAAAATTAGCTAATATAAAAAAAAAGAAAGATTCATTAGTTAACTTAGATAAGATAAATATTATTAGTATTTTTTTTTGAAAACATGCACAATAGTCATGCAAAAATAACTTATTTATATGAGCTAAAATAATCTTTTTCAACCATTCAAGAATAAGTAGTTTTGAAAAGTATAATATTTTTTAAGAAAACTATCTTAATAGACAAAAAATTAATTGTTTTACATTTAGATATGTATGTATATATATTTGTTTATTTTAAGCTCTGCATTAAACGATAAAAAGAAAAATAAACTAAAATTGTTTATGAATCAAAAAAAAATTTAAATAACTCCGTATTTCAATCAAATAAAAATCGAAGAAAACTTTGTCAGAAAAATAGTGCTAAACAAGAATTGACTTAAACTATTGACCTTTTTTAATAAGTAAAATAAAATAATTTAAGTCTAGAATTATTAAAAAAATATATATTTTAAGCGTAGAAATTAAATCTTTTATATAAAAAGTTTTTTCACTTAATTAGTTTGATAATTTTCAAAAATTTTTGTTAAATCTAAACTTAAACGTACTTAAAATTTTCTTTATAAACAAGGTACTTTAACGCTTGAAAAATTTCGAAGGTTTTTTATGACTTCACAATATTCTACCGACCATTCATTTTCGTTTGTTTCATAAGTAATTATTTTCGACATGTTGTCATGAGTAGCAAAAACTTTGTTTTCTATAGAAAAACCACTAATGGTAGAACCCCTGTTAAATTGTGGTGATTTAATAGTAATAAACTTTTTACAAATGTTGTCAAAAACTTCACAATCGTCTTTTGACTGTGAAATTACATACAACTTGTTTTTAACAACAACTAAACTATGGTCATATTTACCGGAGTTCATATTTGGCATGGTTGACCATTTATTTGGTAGAACATCGTATGATTCAACAGAATTTAAAACATTTCCATCACTAATTCCTCCAGAAACTACAATTCTGTCTTTAAAAACCGCACAGGCTGCATTTGACCTTGCCTCTTTCATTTTGTCCACTTCTTTCCAACTGTAATCACTTTTATCAAATTTTAAACAAGAACTAGTTGTAAATCCATTTTTTTTACCTCCAAACATATATATTTTATCTATGAATGCACATACACAAAAATCATAACGATCATCATGTATTTCAGCTACCTGACTCCATGTTTTAGAAGCAAGTGAATATTTATCAACAGACTTTATCCATTTGCCGGAATTATCAAAACCACCAAAAACATAAATACTACCTTTTAAATAAACTACTTTCAGACATTCACGTTCCATTTGCATTGGTGGATAAGCTTCTAAATCTTTCATGCTATAAACATCAATGCAACTTACATTGCTACAAGTAATATATGTTTTTGAGTTATAACCCCCACAAAACAATAAGTTAAAATATTTTTGGTTACAAAACCTACTTGTATGACAATTACTTGAAGATTTATAAAAACGATTTACTCTGCAGTCTAGAATTTTGTTTATAAGTTTCACACAACCATCATCTTTTATAAAAAATGATGTATTTTCTAAAAGAAGTCTTATAGTTTCTGTTGAAAGCAACGGAAGACGAACTTTTAATAAAAGATCTTCAGCATACTTGCTACGCTCTCTAATGTTGTGGTTTAACCATTTATTAACTACTTTAAGTACTTCAATTTCGGAAGTAATAAGAAGTCCTGAACTTGAAAGTATTTTTGAAATAAATTTATATTCTAGTTCATAAAAGCTTTTATAATCACTCAAAATTAAAAAACAACGTTCTATATAGCTAAGTGTTGAACTTTGGAGGCCAGATAATTTGAACAAATTCACAAACTGGTAAACAGAAGCAGCATTTTTAATTTGTATTTTTTCTTTTAAGATTACAGAAATTGTACTAACTGCATTTTCGTTGAGAGATAGTTTGTTAAATCTTGTAGCTGTTACCATTTTAGTTAATTCTTAGTTCTTCATACCTAAATAGTTTTGTTAGTGGTTACTAGAGAAAATCAAACGCTTTAACAGAAAAAACTGATTCTAAAATAATATTTTTATTTTATTCTAACAAGCTATATACATTTTGTTGATTTTAAAATTACCTCCTGAGGTACTATATAATTGTTTTCAATTTACATTATAAAAATTAAACTACATATATTAAAGTTCTATTTATAACACTCAATAAGATTCTATATAAAAACACTAAATAAGATTTTGTCAGCTTGTAAAAAATTTGGATTACTTGTTGTATTCATTTTAGCAGTTTTGTTCTACTGATAGATATGCTGCTTTGTCATATAAATAAACTAACCTTTTTAAAGATATTACATATATTAAGTAGTATTAAGTCTGGTGATTATATGTTTAACATAATGAGTAAGATGAATTCAGCAGAATGCTTAAGAATTAAGCACTTAATGCGCGAAATTGTTATTAAAATACTACTAATTTAATTGAAGGTATTACTCTAAACCAGGCTGGGAATGATTCAACAATACATAAATTTTTCAAATGACATTCTAAACTGACAACAAAGCTTTAATCCTTAGATTAAATTATGATTAACAGCTTATTGTTTACAAGAGATAAGCTTCGTTGATTGAGGACTTACCATTGTTTAAAACTTAAGCTTAATAGTTTAACCTTTAACCTCTTGCCTTTAAATTCATAAATAGAAATAAAAAAGAATTATTTAAGTTTATCAAATTAAGGTTTATGATTTACTTTTGTTTTCTTAAAAAAAAATTTGTGTATAAGGTAGCTAGTGATGAGTACTACTGTAGTTTGTTATATTACGAACCAAGAGAAAACTTTCATAGAATTCAAAGATAAATAATATTATCAATATAATAAAAAACAAAATAAACCTAATTTTATAAAATTCTTTTGAAATGGATAACTCACCTAACTGATGTTTTTTAACCCCATTTTCTTTGCAATACTTTAGAATAGCAAGCCTTTTGTATTCTGCAATATTGCTTATACTTTCATCTTCTTCATCTAGTTTTATTTTCTTTGTAGTATTTTTATTTTGACTATGTTGTGTTGACATAGTTAAACTTATATAAATATTTAAATAGCCTGTAAAATAATAAACTATCAAATAATATATTGTAAAGTTATAGTGTAGTGTAAAACCACATGAACTATAATTAAATTTAAATTTTAATTATAAGAAATAGTTATTAAAGGTATTCTATACTATACTACTTATAAAAATTAATAATAACTTTTAGTGGTTATATTTTATATTAAAAAGAATATCAAACACTTGATATCAAAAAACATCATGCTTTGGAAAATACTTTAAATGTGGTCAAAACGTTTAAACTAAAATAAAATCTAACAGTAATATACTATAAGAATAGATGTTAAATTAATAATTGACTACTTGGAATTAAAATCAAAATATCTAATTATTAGAGTTGTTTATAAAAAGATGTTTAGTAATCAGTATAATTACTGTTTATTACTGGTTGCCTTGTTTAATAATTTTTGATGTTAAAATAAATGCTCAGTTGCTAGTCGTTTTCCAACATTTTTCCAGGTTTTTAAAATTTCTTCAGTGTTTTTAAAAATACATATTTTTAAGTCTATTTTTAGTTTAAAGATAAGTTTAAGGTATAAAACTGTGTTAAATAGTATAAAGACATTGAAAAGATACTGTAAAGCTATTTTATAAATGTATTTAGAAAAAATACTTTTGATGATGACAAAAATTTTTCATTTATATGATAGATTTTTTGAGTCCAACCGAAATTTTATCACTGAGCATGTGAAAATTGTTAAGATTCCAGGTTTTTTTAGTGGTTTTTGTTCAAAATTCCGGGGTTTTCAAGTTTTTTTTGTCTAAACTATCAAATTTCAGGTTTTTCGTAGATTCAAGGTAAAGTGGCAATCCCGTAAATGATACAGCAAGAAAACTGATAATCCAATACATTTACTCTTCCTGCCATTTTCAAAGATTCTCTCTACTTTTACTTTTAGCTATGACAATAGTGAGGCAAAGTAATTTTGAATGCAAAACAGTGCAGCTTCTCTTATATGTTTAAACTTACAGCAGAAAAATGTTATAAGTTTATATAACATACAAAACATGAAACTAGTCTTAAAACTAATAAAAGAGGAAAAAATTAAATACACAGTGATAGGAAATTAAATATTTTCAACAAAAGGTTTTAAAGCCTTCACATTTAGAAAACTAATAGTACTCAAAGATATCTAAAAACTGTTTAAGAACATTTAATAAGCATAAATTGTCAATACAGAGTTGCCACTCTTTGAGTCAAAAAATTCTTACCTAAGTGACCAAAAACTAACCTCATTAACCTTAAACTTACCTGAGTTTCTCTGAGATTATTCAAAATCTTAAAAACTTTACTATTTATTAAAAAATTACAATGTTTTTTTTAAGAATATTGAAAATCTAGACGAAAGGATAAAAGTTTCTAAAAAAACACAAAAATAAATAGAAGTAACTTTTTTGAACAAAAAATTGAAACTAACTGAATTAACTAAATCTCGCTCTAGATCCAGAAAAGAATTTTCCCTGAGATTATTTTGAAAATTTAACTTAAATTTTTAGAAAGAATCAAAACTGCGCTGGGTATTTTCTGAGTGAAAAAAAAAAATTTAAAATTCCCTGATTTTCCTTGACATTTTTTTAAACTTGAACCTTCCCTGAGTTTCCCTGAATTACCTGAGTTCTCTGATTGTGTGGCACCCCTGCAATAACTAGACAAAAATCATTAACGTTATGATTGAAACAACTTATTCAATTAAAAATCTCATTCAATTATCATGCCCATGCAAACTCCTACGGTACAAACTTCTAAAAATTTCAGCATGTTACTGGTCTTCACTGTCTTAATTACTTGCAAATATTGTCTATTTTTTTATTCTATAAATATTCAAGAGTCTTACATTTATTTAACATGAGTTACTGTGACTTAAGATTGGTCACCACTTTTTGTAACTTAGTCGTACTCATACACTTCAATACTTTTGTGAGTTTTTTGGACTTAAATTTTGTCTGTTCTATTGTGACTGTGGCCTAAGTTTTTTCAGTTATATTGTGACTTTGGGGACTTATATTTTGTCAGTTCCATAATTAGTTTGAAAATTAAAATTGGGACAATACCCTTTGTTGTTTACATTTTATTTCCCCCTTATGGAATTTTTTATCAATATGACCCCTTATTTTAAGAAAAAAATGAAGAAACAGTTTTTATTCTTTAAGTATAAAATTATGCATTAACACTACAATTTTTCTTTTTAATTTAATTCTTACAAAAAAATTAAACTTTAGATATATAACAAGGAATAAAATTAACATTTTTTGAGTGTATATCTTAGTAAACAAGTTCCTTTTTCATCTTTTGAAAACTTGAAATGTTATTTAAAGAATTTTTACTGTAAATAAAACATTTTGCTTTAGATTTTATTATAACAACTAAAAATAATATTAAATCATTTTTCGTTTTATCTTAACATTTTAGACTGCTAACTAGCATTATTAATTTATTTCCTTATTCTTAAGCCAAGTAGCCTAAAATTACATTTTTATATGGATTTTTTGTTTTTTATAATGTAGTTAACATATAGTTCTATAAAAAAAAATTATGTTTAAAGAAATGAGAAGGTAAAACAAATTATAAGTCACAACAAAACTATTAGAAAATGTTTTACAAAGTACAAAACAAATAAAAATTTTAATATAGTGTAAGTAGCTTCAGTGTGTATCAAAAGTATATTGGCTATTAAGTTAATATTTGCAACAAACTAAATACAGGGTTGCCACTAGTTTTTTTAAAGTTTTTTTCCAGGCTTTTTAAAGAACACATTTTTGGGTCCATTCTTAGTTTAAAGTTAAGTTTAAGCTAAGAAACTGTTAAATAGTATAATAACATTTAAAAGATACTGTAAAGCTACTTTAAATACGTGTTTAATAAAAAAAAATCTTGATGGTGTCAAACATTTTTTAACTATATAATAAATTTTTTGAGTCAAATCAAAATTTTACTACTGAACATTTAAAAATTGTTAATATTCTAGGTTTATCCAGGTTATTAATAAATTTTTGTTCAAAGTTTTAGGTTTTTCCAGGTATTTTTTTAAAAATTTCAGAAATTCCAAATTTTTCACAGGTTTTTTGCCTTAATTGTCAAATTTAAGGTTTTTCCAGAATTTCAAGTAAAGTGGTAACACTATAAATAAGATTTATACTTCCTACAAAAAAATAAAAATGGCAGCATCAATAGAAGTTGAGATGCTTATATAAACTGAAAAAAAAAATTATAAAACCTTTAGATAGACTTTTTGAAATGTCTCAAAATATTTTTTTATTGTTACTAAATATATATCAAATAATGTGTTTTAAAACTTATCATCTTTTTTCTTAAATCATTAAATTTTATACTTGTAGTTAAGCAAAATTGTTTTAGTAAAAAATTATCTAATAATTAAGTATTACACTGTATAAAAACAAAAATTGTGTTTTATAACGTGGTTATTATAATTTATCAGGTTAGTTAAAATAAAAATTTCTAAAAAAAATGTTATTTTATGTAAACCTTGTTTATCTTAGACATCTAAAAACTATTTTTATAAAATAACAAATGTATTAATAGCCATCAATTTAGAATTGAAACTTTACATATAACTTTTCCAATTAACACCAAGTTTGTTTAAAACTTAACAAAAAAACATTAAAAAAACTAACAAACTAGAAAATTACTACTGCATGAATTATTTACATATATGATAAAAGGCATGATGTTTTTTTAAAATGGTAGATTGATAAAAATTATTGTTAAAAATGACAAGAACTGGTGTGACAATTTTGGTTATTAACATTTTGTAAAGTATTTTGAGGGGAACAAATGTATTAAAGTAAAATATTTTAGGATATAAAATAACTATAAGTTATAAGATGACAAACACCTTCAAAAAAATAAACTATTTAAAAAGTTCAAAAGTTTTCTCGTTAACAAATATTATTTTTGATGTATTTTATAAGTTGCTATGTGATATTGTTTATTGATAAACAAAAAAAAAAGATAAAACATTTGTCTAAGACCTGGTATGTAAAGCGATTATAGTAAGTAATAACAAGTTTTATAAGTAGTTTTATATCTAGTTTTAAAATTTTAAGTTTAACTACAGGAAGTAGTTGCCAGCTTAGAAGGAAAAAGCCGACAAAAATTACTCTTGCATTGAAGACAATTTAAAACGTTTGTTCAGTATTCAGAACTCTTTTATTCTGAAATTCTGGCTAGCCTAAATCATGGTAACTACTATTTTTTAAACAAATTAAATTTACCAGTATAACTTAAACCAATGAGTCAATGTCTGACTCAACTATGTTAGAATATTAGATATATAAAGAAAACATGTTTGTTAACATTTACTTTGAAGTGTTTACCAAAGGCGCTGCTAGTGTGGAGCAGTCTTGATAAAAAGCACTGTGTTTAGTGTTAAAAATTTTTCGCAGTATAATTTAAACTAGTTAAAGTAATAAATAAAGTTGCCAAGGACTTTTTATCAGAGTTTGTTGAAACATTAAAGTTTTACTTTTAATATTTGCTGAGTCTATAAAATTAGAAAAATAATTTCATGATTTTATGTTTTTGGTTGTTAACTTTTTTATTATTATTCTAAACGTGTTTGAGTTAGATGAGTTAGGAATAAGGCTATAAACTTAAAAATTTTTTTTTTCTTTTAATTTAGTGACTTTGCAAATATTAGTATAACACTTTAACGTTATAACCGGAACCTTTTTTAACACTAACCATAATGATTTTTTTCCAAATTTATAGTAAAACGTTAGAGCAGATGCTCTACCAAGGAAAGTTTAAAACCTTATCATAGCATTATAAAACTGTAAGAATAATCATATACTTTTGCTTTCTAATATTTTTTTTGTCTCGTAAAGTTAGTTTCAAAGTATGAAATTACAGTTTTTTGATGCTTGTATGTTTTCGCAGTATATGAAAAACATCATTCGTCGACACTGATGTCTATTGTTAGGTTTAACTTTTTTTAGGCAGAAAAACAGTTGTTCAAACCAATGGCGTCGCTTGCGGTTGAACGCTTGAGCTATGGCTGCACCTAGTAAAAAATACAAAACAAAAAAATTGTAAACAAAAAGTTTAAGGTTATTAAAGACTGTTTTAAATAAGGCCCTGCTACAGCTGTAACACCTGAAGCTAAATTAGAAAAACTTTAAAACAACTTTATTTTAAAGCCTAGTAAGTGAGCTGTAAATTGATTTGATACCTTAACTTAATAATTAAGAAAATTTTGTGTTCATGTATTTATGAAGTCATAAATCTTACTAAATATATAGACAGATAATACTTTGCGGTCGTTAACTTTCCAGCTAAAACTATCTTTTTTTAACCAGCATCAAACTTAAGCAATATACTGTCTAAAACTGTTTAACATTATAGAAACCAGCAATTACAAAATGTGCAAAATAATCATCAATTAATCGGAAATAATGGTATCAATCAAGTCAAAAACAACGGAGCATCTTCAAAAATAAATTCTCAGGAAAATCAAGCATCAGCACGAAATACTTTGATTCATAACTCGAGAAATCATTGATCAAACTAAAGAATTTAAAAGACAAAGCAATTGAGTGCAGTTACTAAAACCTAGTCTCTGCAGTCTGCAGCATCTAATATCCATAAAATATTCCGTGTATGTAGAAACTTTGGTATTGTGGTCAAACTAAAAATAAAAGAAATAGTAAAAAATGCTTGTTTATTTCTATTTTAATTTTTTGCATTCTTGCTGGAGTTTTAAATCGTCAGCAACATCTACTAATTTACTCTTCATTGTTGTTTATGCGTATAACTAAATAGTAGACTAGATACTATAAAATAATTATTGTAGATGGAAACAGTTTATTACTTCAAAATTTAAAAGTATAACTTTTGAATTTCAGTATTTTGTGACAAATAAATTTTTAAAACGCATAATTTACAATAAAAACATAAACCACCTCATTAAACTTTTAGACAATAAGTGATTTTAAAACTAAAAAAACATCGTTTCCAAGTCAAAACAATCTAGAGGTTAAAGTCAGACTACTGTTTTGTTAAGCAATTTACAAATATATTAAATATCTTGCCAAATTGCCCGAATGTTCATACTTTTAACCGTATATAATAATTAAAGGCTTAGGGTGGGTTTTATTGAAGCAGATACTAACTTTAAAAATGTATTAAGCTAAGCAGAACTAATTTACAGAAACATTTATCACATTATTTAATCTTTTACTTACAATTTTTGTTTGATATTTGTAATACTTTAATCTTAACAAATTATTTTTAAAATATCAACCAAAGGGGTTTTTAAATATCTGTAAATTTTCTGCACCCTTAACAAAAGTATCACGTGTCTGTACTGGTTACACAATAATTGAAATGGATGTTTAGTCAATAAAATACAATTTAAGTTTTAATAATTCTACTGCTATGACATTTGAACTTAAATAACCCTAAAAAGTTAGAAGCCAAACTCAAAAAGTTAGGGCTAAAATTTGAACCGAAAATAATTCTAAATAAAACAATGAAACAACAAAATTTCACTAAAACTTTAGCATCGATCTAAAGACTTTCTTAAGTAGTATATAATAAACATTATAGATAATTATAAATTAAACAATAAAATAATCACTAAACTTGTAAAAATTGTTGATAATACCAGGTTCACATTTATGTTATATTTCCTTGAACATAAAAAGAAATTTCCTTGAACATAAAAAATTATACTATAAGACTTTAATTAATGAAAAATAGGAAACTAAACATTACATCCAACATTTAAAGTGTTTTTCAATAGAATTTATTTTTATATAGAGAATTTTGATATTTAAGTAAAAAATCTTATCACGCTAATATACAAAATTTTTATTTGAAGCTTTAGTCAAAGATCATTTATTAAAACTCTGAACTGTGACGTAAGCCACAACTAATTTTAACTTGCGTTTACACAAATACTATAAATGTAAGTTTGAAAAATAATTTATGAAATATCTGAACTATGACGTCAGAAATGAATATTAAATAATTATTTGAAGCATGTAATCGTGATTCAATATAATATATTTCTCTCATTATAAGATCAACATGGATAATTTTTTTCTAAACTTCAAAGCAGTCAGTCGCAACTAATTCGCATATTTTAAAATAAAATAAATCTAAAAGATTTGAACTGTTGACAAAAGTACTTAGTTTAACCAAGTTTTCACAAGCTGTTTTAGTTAAACTTTTTACTGCTTATTTGTACATATTTAAACTATGTAATATGGACTTCAGCTTCGTTGTTTTATTAGTTTGTATAAATTATAAATTCCTTTTACTCATGTAGGTTGTATATATATCAAATTGACAAAAAATTTCAAAACGAAAGCATGAAAAAGATTTTAACAGAATAAAATGCGAAGTATTCTTCTGTTGTATTGAAAATGATAAGTCATTAATAAGTCGTCACAACAAAAAGGTACTAAGTAAAACAAACAATAAGAAAGACCAAGACAATAGTACGTACAACTACCACAAAAAAAAACTCCTACCCGTTAAATAATAAGTTTTGAACCTAAATAAGGTTAAAATTAGTACACAAAACGAAATTAAGTAGTACATAGGATCTACTGTAGGTTTTTTTTTAGAAACGATGATACACGCCAGGAACGTAGCTAGCTCAAAAAAGTTACGATTCTGTAAAAATTAAAACATCTGAAATAACACGTCCTAGAGGAAACACAGCAATTTAAACTATCTCTAATGTTATTGAATTTAATCTGAAAGCATGCAGTTATGTTAATACATCAAAAATAGAATGTTGAAGTACGAGTGACAACTGTATACAAGGCAATTTATTTTGCTCCACACTCCCTATGACTCTTTATGTTAAGCCACTTGGGTAATGCCAGAAAACCTTTATTTAAAATAAGTATAAAAAAATCACAGTTTAACTCAAAAAAAGTTTATATTGTTTTCAAAGTTAAACATTTAACATAGCCAATAGTAACAACAAGTTATGCAAGTTTTTGTAACATAAAAATTTATGATTTTAAGTTTTGAAGCTACAGCTTTCATTAGAATCAATTTTACATTGAGCTTTTTGACAAATTAAAGCTTTAACGCGCTAAATGTTAAAATTTCGATGTAGTTAATTCGTTTAAATTTAACGACACTAAAAATGCTAAAGAGCACATACATGTCAAAATTGTCTTTCAGGAGTGCATAACTGAGTATAAATGAATACTAAAAGCTAAAACAGCAGATTCTTTTCAAGCAAGCAATAAAAGCAAGTTTTTTCTCACATTAGTAAACGTTTCTGTAGATTTTCAGAAACGCGCATATCAGTGACATAAAAATTGACATTTTAATTATTTTTCAAGATTAGTTTTAGTTTATTTTGATTATGATTTTTACAAAAGTTTATTACAATAACAAACACTTTCCTAAAACTTTTTGACTAAAATATTTAGTTTATATATTTGTAAAGCATTTGATAGTGTAGATAGAAATATTTTACTTATGAAACTGCAATGTTATGGCTTTAGAGGAAATATGCATCTATTAATCAGCTCATACCTATATTTGGAGGATATGAGTCAACCTGTGAAAAAAGTGAAGTTGGTATACACAAGGCTCAGTATTAGGATTGTTTTTATTCCTAATACATAAGAATGACTTACAGAACAATACCAGTCTTAATGTCCTCAACTTTGTAGATATTACTATGTTATACAAAACATTCACAAAAGACACAAAACTAAATTACAGTAATAAGTTTAACACAGAACTAAAAAAGGTATCAGATTCGCGTATGGGAAATAAAATAAAACTAAATTTTAATAAAACTAGAAGCTTGATTCTATATCAACCAAAAAAATATTTTTTAGTAAAAAATATAAATCTTAATGTAAATATAGGTAAAACATTAATAACAAACACAATAGCTATAAAAATTTAGGAATAATTATAGATAAAAACTTAATATTGTCAGAAGACATAGAAACTATAAAAACAAAATTTCAAAAGACATTGAGTACCTTGTTTAAAACCAGACACTACTTCAATGAAAAAGCGTTACATCTGATCCTTAATTCTTTGCTTATAAGCAATGTTATATATGGCTTGTTGTGCTAGGGAAGAGCAAACGAAAAATTCATAAATGATATGAATGTTCTCAAAAACAGAGCACTTAGATGCACATATTATAAAAAACATGATGATAGTGTAAGAGAATTGAAAACTCAGAAAAAAATATTAGATGTTGAAAGTCTTTATCTATATGTATAAGGTTTGTTCATGTTGAAGTTTAACAATAATCTGTTACTAGATAACTTTAAAACCTACTATAAAAGTGTATAAAATATCCATAATTATCAAACCAGGTCTTCAGAAACAATGTTATTCCTATCTAGATTCAACAGCAAAATAGGTCATTAATCGTATTCCTTTTAAGAAAACAAGTTATGTTTTAAAAATATAAGTCATTTCGGAAAATTCCAGCATGAACTTAAAAGTTATCTATCAAAAAGTGATTAACAAGGTCATTAATGATCATTGCTATTCGTCTATATACTTTTTTTTAAGAAGTTAGTAGTATTCGACAATTGAATACCAACTTTTTTATCTACTTATTTATTTTTAGTTTTTGTTCAAAAGTTGAATTATTCGCTTACAATAAATAACAGTTGTATAGCCTAGACTGCAGCATTTTCTACCAGGTATTTTTTAGATTGTTTTTTTAGATTGCTACAGTTAAGTTCAGAATACTTCAAACTTTTTGTTTTATTTCGCATGCCAACATAAAAAAAAGTTTTAGATGTATATAGTTTCAATGAAAATAAAGTATTTGAAAAGTACCCTGAGATACCTGTTTCAAGCAAACTTATGTTAAAAAATCTCTTTTTATGAAAAAAAAAAAAAAACTTCTTTTTTATGTTTACAAATACTTTTAGCCTTGTAATATTACAATTTTTTACACAAGTATTAAAAATATAAAAAAGTATATTTTAAAATATAAGAAAATATGTTGTTGTTAATATTACAACTATTTTTTTTTTGTTTTTTTATTAGAAGCATAAATTTAACATTACTTGTCTTTTTATTATTATTTATAAAAGTTAAGTTCGGTCATACAAGAATTCACTTTTTTTAAGTTATTAAAAAATTATGCATTAACTTAATTATCTATTCGAATGAGAAATAGTTCTTAATGTTCATATGAAACTGACAAACAAAATAAGAATAACACTTTTCACACAAAATTTTGATAAAATTGAACGTAATGATATTTAGCGTATTATATTTTTACTTTATTTAAAACGGTTGTAACCTATCATTCAAGTATTCAAATGTTTGCTAATGGTATTGTTTATATCATTTTATTATTTGATGAAAAGGTATATCTATTTAGTTCTTATGTTACTAAACAAGCTTTTAAGTACATTTTTATATAAAAAGTTTAATTAACTTTTGTAATAATTTTTTTTTCTTTCATTTTGTTAAACTGATTGTTTTATAAGTAAATATTTAAACATATAATTAATAAAAAATTGAATCTAATAGTTCGTAAGAAATATTATAAGCATGTGGTGTGCGAGTCAATAACCAAAAGGTTCCTTTGTACAACAGGCCCTTAGACCAAACTTATTGAGCGCTTTTTTTATCGTTAAATAAACAATATGTATGTCACAAACATACTAGTACAAAAAAGATTAAAGAAAAACTCCTTTTCTTTAAATATTTATTAGCAAAGAAAAATCTGATAAGATAACAAGTATAGATATAAACACACATACATAATATTGTTATTATATTTTTTTGTACAATTTCGGACTCAGGCATCAAAACCCGAGCCCCTAAAACAAGACACACAAGAAGGGTAATAAAAAAAATAGATTTTTATTCAACAAATTAAGATTAAAATAAACGTAAACCAGAAACTAAACAAAGTTGAACTTATAAATAACTAATAAATATGTATAAACAAATCGTTTAATATAAAAGGTGATAACTAGGTACATTTAAAAAAGAAATAATTTAGCACATCTATAGAAAATTACTAACAAAAAGATCGCTTTCAAGAAGAGTCTTTTTATAGTACATAAGACATTAACAGATTCGTACAAAACTAAAAAAAAATATTTATTAGTCTGTTAGGGGGAGACGTAGAGAAATAAAAGTAGCTAATATATAAAAAATGAAAGAACTATTAGTTAACTTAGATAAGATAAATATTATAAATTTTTTTTTGAAAACATACGCAATAATTGCAGCAAAAATTACATGCAAAAATTACACATTTATATGAACTAAAAAAACCTTTTTCAACCATTCAAGAATAAGTAGCTTTGAAAAGTAAAACATTTTTTTAGAAAACTATCGAAATAGACAAAAAATTAATTGTTATAAATTTACATATACATGTAAATATTTTTGTTTATTTCAAGCTCTGCATTAAACGATAAAAAGCAATATAAGTTAAAATTGTATATGAGTAAAAAAAAATTTAAATAACTCCGTTTTTAAATAAAATAAAAATCGAAGAAAACTTTGTCAGAAAAATAGTGCTTAACAAGAACTGAATTAAACTATTGACCTTTTTTAATAAGTAAAATAATATAATTTAAATTTAGAATTATTAACTATGAATTAGAAAAAACTATGAATTATTTCCTATAAATTGGGAGAAGTCTTGATGAATTTTATTTTATAAACATATACTGTTTTTAAACTATAGTTTCTTAATTACTCATATTAAAAGATAAGTAAGTAATAAACGTAATATCTGATCTAGTCATACGAAAAACTTACCATTTAAGGCTAAAGTTTCTATTTATATTTGATAAAAACCTTTGCTTTTTTTTAGTTATCTGATGTATATTTCTAAATGGGTTATATAAAAATAAAGTTTGTAAAATTCGTTACATTTTAAAACATAACAAGAGCTCAAATAACAAATGTGCTTTTCAATTGTTTATTTACAAAATTTAAATACAACTTTAAGTTTATATCTAAGGTTTTGAAAAATATTTCAGTAGTAGTAATAGTTTTTTTGATAAGTATGAAGTTGTTTATACTTTCAAAAAATTAGCTTTCATTTATCCCAAAAAAATAAAATCATAAAACATTTTAAAGTCATACAAAATTTAATTATTTATATTTGTTTAATTATTATTAAATACATCATTTAAATGTGTCCCAATAAAGTTATTTTTTTCAAAACCTATTGGGTGTTTAAATACCACACTTAAGCACAAAACAACTTTATTTTACAATACTTTATGTTTATGTTAGTAAATATAAAAAATAATCAGGATTGTACAAAAAAAAACCTTTATCAGGGCTGTTAGTGTGTGTTGAAAAAATAAAACCACCTTATGCTAGTCTTAAAAACAAAAATGTAGTATAGTAATAGATGTTTGCAACATATGGCTAACTTGCATTTAAAATATATATTTCTAAAATTTACTTGTCACACAGTTTAAGACAAGTTAATAATTAAATTAAAACTAAGGTTGCTTAAAATTTTACTTAAAACTTATTTTTGTTTGAAAAATTAAAATACTTGTTTTATTACTTAGGTATTTACAAAAGTAATTAGGACGTCGGATGTCAAAAAAAAAGTTTTTATTTTGAAATTTGTTAAATAAACAAAGTTTATCTCAAAAGACTCAAATGTGTAGTAAAAAATAAGTCTTATTTAAACACAACTAAATAGAAAAATATTTTTTTTCTTATTTGGTAAAGTAGAAATTTATAACTCTTCTTATATCAAGCGCAATACCAATATAAACTGTAAAAACTAAATGGTTTTAATTTTTAAGAATTGATTTCATTTCAAACTTAAGAATAAGCCGCTGGCCGAAAGCTTTTTCCTTTGACAGGAAGACTATTAGACCCGCGGGTCGCAACCTGCCGACCCTGTTTAGTTTCAGTCAGAATTAAAAACTTTCAAAAAATTCTGTTAAATCTAATTTGAATTATAATCTAAGTTTTTAAAAGAGCGAACACTTCACAAAGCAGGTGTTTCAAAAATTAACTGGTGAAAAATTTAAAACTGACGCTTAACAAAAGTGCTTGTCGTTGATTGTAAAGTGAGCTTGTTTTTTACATAAAGCTTGCTAATATCTGTTTATATATAAATGTTATATAACTTAACACATAAAGCTTTAAACTTTTGCCACGGGCGCTGAGGTTTTTGTTTTGTAGAAGCAGAGTGTTGTCTGTCTTTATACGTATACTCTGAAAAAATGTGGTTTAAAGTCGAAGCAGTTTGTATAAACAAAGTACAGCAGAAATTAATGGTTTTTACTGATTTTATCAATTTTATTTGTCTTGAAATTGTAATACAAGTATTTAAATTTGTTTACACTAGAAATATTTGTTACTGTTTTAAAATCAAATAGAATTAAATAAATTCAAAAGTAGTTTTAATACCTTAAGACTTTAAACTTTTCTTCTAAAAGTTTTTTTTTAAAAGCAACAGCTTTATTTAAGTTATTATTGGTGGATTTATCGATTTAAACTAGAATTAACAGAAAGAATACTTTTTAATAGGGTTGTATCATAGTCCTTTTATATACATCTTTTCTTAAATTACGGAAAAAGTATTCGATGATTATTAATCAAATTTTTATATCAAAATCTAAGTTGTCAACTTGATTTTATGCTAAGTTATGTCTATTCAAATATACAAGTCAAGCAAGTATATTTATGTTTTATAAATTAAAATAGTATTTGTAAACATAAACGATACGGTAGCTCTAAAAAATATAGTAATAATGTTAAGATATTAAAACTTAATTTGTTATAAAATAAAATATGCTTAAAAGAGCGTCTTAATCTACTTAACTAAAAAAATTATTTATATTAATCATACACCAAACTTTATTTTTATTTTATCTAAATACAGAGTAAGATAAATATGATATTAACTTTAAGTCTTTCAGCTTATAAATACAAGTGAATTTAATTACTTTAAGTCATAAAGAGTAAATAAAATATCTGATACTAAAAAAAATATTCTGGAGATAGAATATATGTGTTTGATTAGTTTAACATACATAAGAAGTTTTGAATACTTGTTTCACGAATATTCCTTTATTGTTAATACACCAACACTGTCTTTATCTACACTGTAAATATATATTTATATTTAAAAAAATTTATTTGTTTTTAAAATTCTAAAAATTTATCTTAAAACAGAGTTAATAATTTTACCTTGCATAAGTATCATACTTTTTATAAATCGGTACATTTTCATATAGTGTTTTATTTAATTTATACCTTATTTTATTACTATTTAATTTAAAAACAACGAGTGTTTTAAAAGCTGAAGACTTTGTCTTAATAGTTTGGCCTCATTTGAGCAATTTTTACTTAACATATAAAATTAAATTAAAGGTCGTAAAATAAACTTTAGTTTGTATTTTTTAAACTAGGATGAGTTTTGATAAAAATACAGTCTATAAAAACTATCATAAGTTGAGTTCAAATTTCGGCGACCAAGTTTTCAAACTTAAAAAAACTTTCTGTTTAGCCAAAATTACTAATTTAAAAGGATAGTATCTATTTAATCTGTTTTGTATAACCAAAAGTTTTGAAAAAAAAACCTAAACAGATTTTCTTAAAAGTACTTTTTATAAGTACAATATTTAAAAATAAACTTGCGTATTACAAAGTTAGTTTTTTAATGTAATTTGTTTAAATAAATATATAGTATTTCGTAACTCACAATTTTTTCAGTAGTTTTATATGAGCCATCCGGGTTACAAAATGGTTTCCAATACTTGTAACTTTCTTTATTTTTCTTTATTACTTTTTTTAGGTGAACTTTGCAAGGTAGCTGTATAAAAAAATATTAAATAAAGCTTGAGTTTTAATTATTAAAAACTTCAAATTTTAAGAATTAGGATTGATTATATAATGAAGTGTTTTGTTAATTCAAAACACTAAGAAGTAATTTTTAATAGTGTAATAAAATTTTTATGTGTTTATTATGTCTTTAAAATTTTCAACAACATTTTATAATTATATATTTTTTAATTTTAATGACCACAACTCACTTTCTTTTTAGCAAATTTCATTGGAAGTATTTCAGTTCTTTCAATTTGTTTTTTGCTCATTTTGAGCTTTCTTTTTTTGTTTCTGTCATTTCGGTGTAGTTTTGAGTATTTGGTTGTGTGATCTACTTTTAAATACATTTATTATTATTGAGCTGTTATTAAAAAACTTTTTTAGTTAATTAAACAACATTCTATTATAATTTTGTACCAAACATATCAACAATTTCTAATAAACTTTAAAAAAAAATTTAAGGTAATGCTAAAGCAGTGCTTCTGAAATGGGGTTCTGCGGAACCCTAGGGTTCCGCGACACCTCTCAGGGGTTCCGCAAAGCCTTTCGAAACTTACGAAGAAATTTGAAAGAAAAAAAATGGATAAATTGTTTATACATAGAGAAAATTTGGCAACAAAATATCTTCCCTCTTGATTACAAGAAGTTCTCTTAGCGTCGATTAAAACTGTTAATTTTATTAAGAAAAGTGACACAAAGGCCAGATGTTTAGACGAAAAATTTAGATGAAGACCTATGTGAAAGTTTAGACGCTAACCATCTGCGACTTCTTTATCACAACGAAGTTCGCTGGCTGTCGAAGGGACGGACACTGGTTCGTCTCGCTGAATTAAAGAAGCAGGTGTTCACCTTTCTTAAAGATGAAGGCTCAGAATTAGTGAAATTCTTTGAACATGATGTTTTTTGGCCAGACTAGCTTATATCACCAATATTTTTGAAGAATTGAACACTTTGAACTTAAGCATGCAAGGGAAGCAAAATTCCATTTTTGTTATGACAGACAAGATTGAGGTGTTTCAAAATAGAGTTAACTTTTGGAAGAAAAAGCTTAGCAATAGTAATTTTGCGATGTTTCGCCGGTTTGATGAGACCCATGAAAAATGCATAGTATTCAACTTCTCTGACGAAATATAAAACCACCTTGATTTTTTGTCTATAAAGTTTCAACATTATTTTACTGAAGATGTTCGCATCGGAAATTTATGGATTTTGAATCCTTTTATGTGTGATATTGCTTCAGAAGAAGTGAATCTTCCTACAGATACAGAAAACGAATTGCTGCAACTATCTGAAGATAGCAATTTTAAATTGAGTTTCAAAGGGAAGGAGCTTTTAGATTTTTTGATATGTATAATTTCAGAGTACCCCGTCTTAGCAAACCGTGCAGTAAAATTTCTTTTACCATTCACCACTACTTATCTTTGTGAGTCTGGCTTTTCGCATGTAACAAGCATTAAAACGAAACAAAGGAACTGAATGCTGACTCCAACCTTATCTGCTTGTCTCCGTCTCAGTCTATCCAGAATCCAGCCGCGCATTGACATGCAGGTTGCTAAGAGACAAGTTGAAGTTTCGCATTAAATGCTTTTTTTTTTTTCGTTAGGCATCTTACCCGTTTATTACAGTAATCTGTGAAATCGATTAGATTCATGTTCATTTCGTTATTGTTTGTAGCTCTCATTTTGTTTTTATAATGGAACGAAAGATTTTTATGACGTTGCGATTAATCATGTTTGTTTTTGTTTATTTATTATAGAATCATAAAATACCTATTGCCTCTGGCGCACTTTGAGTTTGACTCGACTTAATACTGTTACAATTGGTATGATTTCTAACAATGATATAGTTTTGCTAAAAAAATCGTTTTTCACTGAAATTATTTTGTTTTTTGCAGGAAATATAAAATTAAAAATTTTATGTAAAATTAAAATTAGGGGTTCCGCGGAACAGTTGAACTTTGGAAAAGGGTTCCGCCACTAAAAAAAGGTTCAGAAGCACTGTGCTAAAGTATCTTAAAATTTAGCATTTTTGGCCAAAAAAAGATATCAAAGGTTGTTAATTATTAAATAAACTAATAGAATAATTATTTACGTTAAGTTTATAAAAGTTTAGAATCACGATAAAAAAATACCTTCAATTGAAACATTGTCTACATATTTTACATCAGATTGTTCATCTACTTTTTCGACAGTTGCTGTTTCTTCCTTTTCTTCAACTATCTCCATTAAAGCGTTTCCATTTAATTTTTTCAAACTCTCAATAAACTCTTTAACCGCATCTTTCGTGGTAAACTGATCTCGCAATCCACTGTAATAGGACAAAACAAAGTTGAAATTTCCAAGATGTTCCTCAAACACTCTGGCAAACGAAACATAACCCAAATGCTTATAAACCACATGCTTTTCTCCATCGACTCCAAAATACAGTTCGTCTTTTTTGTGCTGAAACTCGTCAAATACGTAAATCAGCTTTATAACCTTCATGATCAGGTCGGATCTAAGTCTGTACCTTTTCCAAAATTTCTTTTCAAGTTTAGTCATGGTTCTTCCCGCCTCTTTTGTGGCTTCTTCCAATTGATATTTAATTTTAATCAACGAAAGCAACTTTTCTGTGTCGTATCGGTCCATGTTGTCGTTACGGCTGAATGCGTACAAAAACTCCACCAAGTCCATCACGTTATCATTATCAACGTTCAAGTAAGTAACTTCGTTGTCACCGATTTTTCTTATTTTCCACGCATCATCAGTTTTGATCAGGTAGACGTTGAAATATGACGCGAAACTATCGTTTGAAGACAGCTTTTCTTCGTCTAACTCGTCTCTACAGTGACTTTCTTCAATGTGGTGGGACTTGTTACTTTTTGAGTGACCCGGAAAATTGTTTTTCAAAAGAACCTCATTAAACTTGTTCATGTCCTTAAGTTGATCGTCCGTGTATCGTTCGATGAAAAACTTTTCGTTGAAATAAACGTCGAGAACCCCCAAATTCTCAAGTGAGTATTCTTTCAGAATTGAGGAAAAATTTTAATTTCGTCAGAAATTTTTCTTTTTAAGGCAACTGAAGTGTTTAAAAGTTGGCAAAAAAGTGCCAAAGTTATCAGTGAAAGTGTTTTCATTTTATTTTTGACTAAGTCTATGAGAAAACTAAGAATGTATAACTTTGTTTTCTTAATTTAATAATGAATTTAATCGATCAGCTTTGTATTTATAATAGAAAATTGTTATAATTTTTATGATTTTAACCAACGTATTTTAAAGTTACCCGTTGGCATTACTAACTAAGTTTAACGTGTCTTGTTCTAAAAACATAAATTTATCTTAGACTTAACCACATTTTTAGTTTTTTCGTAACTTAAAACCACTAGTAAAGTTTTGCTCTATATTGCTGCTAAGTTTAGCATTTTTCTAATACTTACAATATAGATGGTTAAAATATATAATAACCGCAGTTGTATGTACAATAAGCTCTGCGTAAACTTTAGTTTGAATACTTTTACGGTCCTGGACAAGTCATAAAATTTGTGGTGTACGAATCGGTAACCGAAAGGTTTTATGTACACCAGGTCCTAGGACTTATTAATTAAAAGTCTTTTTTTGGTTGTTCAATGACAAGTTTTAGTTTAAGATTTTTTTATCAGAAATACTTTGTAATTTTTTACAAGTAAGGTTCACTAAATTTACGTGAACAAAGCAAATAAAATTAAAGTGGCAAGTAACCGGTGTGCAGCAATGAATGTTTTTAGCAAATTTTTCAAAACTATTACGGGTTTACAACAAAATTTTTACAAACAGTTTACTAGCTTATTAAGAGAAGCTTTTTAATGAAAGAATAAAAATTGTTACTACAAACTATTCTTAGGTTTAACTTATGATAACATTCAACTAAGTATATAAAATACTAAATATGTTAAAATAGTACGTTGAGTAACATAGTAAAATTTTACGTAGTAGTCATAAGTTTTTATAATGCCAGTCGTTTTATTTAATTAAGCACATTAGTACTAGTAAAAGTTTTAGGGTTAAACACAAAGTTGTACCTTTAACTTGTTTAAATTATTTAAAGTTTGTTATATTATATTCCTTAATTTTTAATTTAACAAAAAATCTTCATTATTTTAAGCACATATGAATGATAATAATTTTCTTAATTGATTCATAAGTTAACTATAACTTTTCATGAAATTTTTTAGAAAATTAGACATTTCAGTGTGCACTAACTTTGTTTTCGAAATTAATATTTAGAACAAAAGCTTTATGTTAAATAAAATACTTAGTTAATATGGAAGTAAATTTTATATGTTCTAAACTAACTTCAACGAAACTACGTTTAAAAGATTGTGTAAAAATGTAAATATGTTTCTAAACTGAAGTAAAACATAAAAAAAGAGTTATACAAAATAACTTCAACACAAAAAAATTATTTAGTACTGATTAATGTTACAACAGTTCGGACTCTTTGTCCTTATTAATTTTGTTTCTATATAAAAGAAATACAACCATAAGTAAACTAAAATGTGATATATATGTGCAAAATATCAGCCCATTTATACAATTTATTTTCAGGAAGTACATTTTTGTATTTCTGTATTTCACATGATTAAGTTTAATTTACAAAATAAACTAATTGTGAGTTAAGTCAAATAACGAAATTAAGTTGAATCATATAATAATTCTACAATAGTCAAACTTTTTAAACTTAAAAAGCCTTTTTAGCAAAAATCAATATGAAAAATAACGGGCTTATAATTAGAATTATCTTAAATTAAAAAAAAAAGTTTAATCATAATTAATGTTACAAATATCACAAGTTATCCAATATGGACTTAATAACACTTTTTATGTAGGGCATAAATTTGCATCAGTAAAAATCTAAAATTAAACCGTAAACTAGTTATTAAACTTTTACAATATGTTTTAATAGTTTTAGATTCACATTTTTTTTAAAATTAAGTTAATTACTTCGTAAATAAATAAAAAACTAAAATATAAGTATCGAATAAAAAAAACAAACTAAGCAAAAGATTTTTTTTAATTTTTTTTGTATTCTTTGTAGAAAAAACTTTTTACTTTTCAGATAAAGGTTTGATATATAGTTAAAAAACTATATATCAAAATCAGTTATTAATATCCATAGATTTTATGTTGGGATTTTGGCTTAAAATCGTTTATTTGAATACTTTTAAATATGACGTAAGAACAGAGTTATAAATGTTATACATAGTACGTACTGACAATTCAAAGAAATAATTTTTTTTTCATCAGAAGATCAAAATAGATTTTTCTTTCTCAAGCTTTGAAGTTTCTATTACGTAAGTAATTCGCATATTTTTACATCAATTTCCCTTTTCTAAGATTTTAACTGTTGATAAAAGTTCATAATTGGTTCAATTAAATTTTCACAAACTGTTTAAGTTGAAATTTTTACTACTCATTCTCTCACATTCATTGTATATAAACTGTAATTTCTGCTCAGTATGTATAGATTTTACTATTTAGCAAAGTAGATAGCATATTTTATGAAAAAATCAAAACAATGTAATAAAGTTTAATTGCACTAAATGACTATAAAAGTTTTGTATCAAATTTTAACAGAATGACCAAATTTTTTTTTTAGCTAAACAATTTGTTGTTTTCTTTACGTATTTAAGTATTTCTGTACCATATGTTTATAAAATGATACAGAATGCTTAAATATGTGAACCAGATTTCACTAATTTTGAACTGGTTCTATATAGATTATTTGTTGCAAAAATATCATGAAGTTTTGTTTACATATTTAAGTATTTCTGTACCATATGTTTATATAAAATGATACAGAATACTTAAATATGTGAACCGGATTTCACTAATTTTGAACTGGTTCTATATAGATTATTTGTTGCAAAAATTTCATGAAGTTTTGTTTACATGCTTAAATTTTTCTATACCATGTGATAGTTGAATGATACAGAAACCTTAAGTATGTGAACCGAATTTTACTAGTTTTTGGAAAATATTATATGAGTACTTAAAGTTTTAAAACTTATGATGACATTTTGTTTACATATTTAAGTATTTCTGTACCATTTGTTTATAAAATGATACAGAAAACTTAGATATGTGAACAGGGTTTCACAAACTTCGTTTTAGATATAAAAAATTTGGGTTTTAACAACTGTAGGATCTTTGATTTCATATTTAAGTTAGTCTGTTTAAAATAGTAAAAAATAAACAGAGAGCTTAAATATGAACTTTAAATTTCACTAACTTATTAAAATCGTTTCGAAAAGTATATGAAACTAGATGCATAAGCATTTGTTTTCATTAAATTCATTTTATTGAGATAAAACTTTATAAAGAATGGAGTAGTTATTTTTGTGCTTCTTTAAATTACATTTATAAATTGGTAGATTAGAAAAGTTTAAATTTGTGTTACAAATAAACTTTAAAGCATTCAAAGCTTAGTATTATATGTGGCTTCGTGATAGACTATAGAGTTTACTTAAAAAACAAGAATTTTTAGTATTTACTAAGTTATGCTTTTATGCTTAAGTTAGTTTGTATGTTTTTATAAATGTAATTAGTTTTAGTAAATAATTAGTTCTTGTATGTCAATAATAAATATTCAGAGGACTAAAAGATCTCTAAAAAATAATCCGTTTTATAAGTTCCATTTAACAGTGAAGTTTCTAATATTTTTTTTTCTTACTTACAGTAAATAGCTAGCTGGTACAACGCTAGAATGGAACGCTGGAGCTGTTGCTATACCTTACAAAAACTAAATAAAAAATAGTGTACAAAAAGTTTAAATTTAATTCTTTTAGTTTTAGAGTTTAAGCTTTTGTAGAAGCAGGTTTAAATAGGGCCTTGCATCAGCTGTACAAACCAAAACGGAATTAAAATAACTTTCTTTTAAAGCTAAGGAATTGTGTTTTTGAGTATTTGAGAAAAACTACACACATAATTATAAGCAAATTTAATACAAGCTATATTCTTTTTTAAATCGTTCTAATTGTTGTGAGTATAAATATGTTAAGTAAATTGTATTTAAAAATAAGATTTTTTTTTTGACGAAATAGATAAGTTAATAACATAGTCATGTCAGAACTATTTTATTAAGTAAAAAAAATTTTTGGGTAGAATATAAACATAAAAAATATGTACACACATAAATAAATCTTTGCAAGTAAATACATATTACTAGATATAATAATAAACAATCTATTTAACAAACTTCAACGGATCTCTGTAAAAGAATAAATACTGTAAGGAAAGAATAGAAGCTAAAGTAGGTGTAAACAAGTACGTTGAAGTGTATTATCTTGATACTGTTTTTTGAATTAAGAAAAAAATTAAAAAAATTAATATAAAAGTATTATTTTTAAAATTGTATGAAAAAAAGTATCTTGAGTTTTTTTAATCATAAACAAGTCAGATTTATTTTAATTAGACTAAGTGACCTTAGATTGTGGTAGAAATGTTAAATATACAAATCAAAACATGTATAAAGTAAACTTATAAATTAAAAAAAAAAAACGTAAATCATTTTAAAATACCTTATACCAATATTGACTATGGAAATCATTGTCTACAATAAGCACCACACTATCTAATTCTTTACTGTTGTCTTTTCTACGAAGACAACCACTTAAAATTTCAAAATTTCTATATAATAATTAAGTAAGAAGAAAATTCATTGATGATAGACTTTGTTTTAGTAAAAAGCATTTAATAAAAGCATAATCAGTGTTTTAATAAATCTTTAATTAGTTCAAAATGTTTATAAGTTCTATGAAATTTAAAGCTATAAGAAAATAAAAAAACATATAAAAAAATTTGTGGTTTGAATATAAAAATAATTATACATACTTAAGTAAGTATTTAAATGTATATTATTAAATAAAAACTCAAATCTTCTTTATGTATATGTACTTCCGATAAATATAATTTGTTTTAATGTAAAACTGTTTGTTTTGGAGAATTTTGCTAAAATAGTTTTTCGCAAGCTTTCTCGGTTTCAAGCATGTTTGTATGTAATGAAGGTAATTAAAAACCAAAACTTCCTAGGTACGCACTGTCGGTTGGGTACACAGTGCGTACCTAGCTGGCAGTTTACTATAAATAGCTAGTGTTTGTGCACTGATTATGATGTTTATATTACATCTTAAGATAATTTAAAGATCTTAAAAAGATAAAAAGTTTTGTAAGCTGCATCTAACAGTAAAGTTATCTTAAATTACTTTGCTGTGTTCCTTTCCGACCTACTACAAATAGCTATAGTAGCATTTAGCATGTAAAAAACAAAGTTATTATTTACAAAATAAATTTACAGGTTATATAAATGTTATTTTTTTAATTAAACATACTAGAATTAAAATTAATCAAACATATATTCCTGATAAAAATCACTAACAATTTTTTTTCATTAATATCTTTATTTATATATAAGTATACCTTAGTTCAAAACTTATTTTGCATAGATTTTATTGTTAAGTGTAAAAGTAAAGTTGTTTAAAAAAGTATATGGGACTGTAGTTTAACTTTCTGTTACACAGTGTAGTTTTAAATGGTAAACGAAAAATAAATTATGGGGAATGTACATTTGTTTCTCAATATGTTTTTTATTTCTTATTTTTCATTTAAATAAATTAAGTTTTATACTTATTTCGTAAGTAGACCAAGTTAATTTCAATTGGTTTCTTGATTTTAAATTATGTCAGTTATTTGCATAGACATTGAACAAGCTGTTACCTTAGAAAGCATTGAATTAAATTAAAAAAATACATCATGAAAAATAAATGGAAAGTAATATAAAAACTAATAAAATTAAAAAAAAGATTTGTTTAAAAAAATATTCAAAATAAAATTTAATTTGTATGAAACAAATTATATTTTTTGTATAAAAAATTTCATTGATGGAAAAAATATAGGGGGCTTTTTTCATAAAAGCAAAAAAAAAAATCTTTAATTTTTTAAAAGATTTTTTTTTTTGGCAAATTAAGTACCACTCAAAAGCTCATCAGTAATTAAAACAATGTTATAACTTCAGTTTGAATCTTATTGTAGATGAGTTTTTAGTTTATTGTAAGCACTGACGATCTCTTTGAGCCAAACTTGATTTAAACAGAATATATTTATTAATAATTTGTTTTTACATTCAAATTGTTAAAATGTTATAAATAATTTAAATAAGTTACACATATCTCAAATGACAACTTTTATAAAACTTAAGTTTAAATCAATACTTTTCTCAAAAAATACACCAAGTACTGTACACAAAGGATTTTAGAATAAAGCTTTATAAAAACGCTACGAATTGATTTTTTAGGAAGCTGTAAAAACACGCCCCTGGTGGTAAACTAGTTACGGCCTAAAGGTCTCACATTTTACACCTTTAGTTTATAAACACAGATACAGGGTTTCCAAAGTTCAGAAATCTTAATAGTAAAGAAACATTTGTTTGTTTCAACTTAAATGCCACTCTCGAGTATTTTTTGGTATTTTGCAATCTGGTGACTATTGGTAAAATTTTATAGAAGTCATTTATAAATAAGTTCATAAAAGAACTTAAAAAAAAGACACGAACTGTTTGCTAATTGTCCACACTTAAAAACTTCACTTTAAGACTTAGCGCTTGATGATTAGTTTTGCATGTCGTTTTATTTTATTTTTTAGATCTTTTTCATTTATTAGTAAAAAACTTTTCATTTCTACTTAGATAATTAAAACACAATTCCAGCTTTAAACTGTAAAAACTAAATTATAACATTAACTTAGTTCAAAGTATACATTAGTTACGTCATAATAGTAGAAGCGATGTTATTCAAAAAAATTTCAATGCAATTTTAAATTACATAGATCAATTTGACCCCAGCTAGCTAGTTTATCAAGTTATAGATTAAATTCAAATCCTTTTGTTCACGGTAGTATGTAAGTCATTTAGTTTATTTATTCACTTTAAGCTGATTGTGTTTTTAAGTCTAGTTTCTTTATGTGCAATACCTAATTTAAAGTTTTCAACTTATTAAGTAACTCTAGTACATACAACTCTCATGTTTAAGACTTGAAACTTTCTAAATATCATAAATTACAAACTCTATTTTAATTTTTTTGTTTTACTTTTTAGTATCTTCATAATTTTGTTTTACTATTATTTTTCAAGTTTAAATTGTAACTGAAGATTCCTTAAAGGGTGAAACTGAGTTTGACAAATAAAATTTTGATCAATTAATGATGTATAAAATTTCAAGTTAAAATTAGCTTTCAGTAGATTTTTTTCAAATTAATTCCTAGTAAAAGTAACTACATTAAACTTCTCTAGATTGAAATAAAATCAATCTTTAATTTTTTTCTTAACGTGAACACTAAGATCAAAAAAAAACTTGAATCATTTAAGTATATAAGTATAAAAATCGATTATAACCTTTAAGATTTATTATTAGATAACTTTTTAAAGTTAAATTTACAGATAAATTTGCAAACTCTTTGAAACTAACTTTTGATTATTTTAACATGTCTGTTTTAATGTAGCCTTATTTAAAAATAAATTTCAAATGTTTAAGAATTAGACATACATTAGTAAAAATGACAAAACTTTGATAAAAAGTTTTGTGAAATTTTGTTTATAATTAAGTTACGGTTATTATTTTTTATTTTACCTTTTTTTTCAAAGTTTGTTTCAGTTTAACTTCTTTACTATTTCTAACAAAGTTTATTCAAATAACAAATACATACTTGAATTTATTTAATTTATTTTTTTTTAGTTTAATAAAATTTATATCGGAATAAATGAAACTCGTTCAAAGCTGTGCTCAAATGTCAAACATGAATAAATGAAGTTTCATACATAAATATCAGTTTTTTATAAATAAAAATCTTTTATAAGCTAAAATATGTTTTACAATCATTTAAGAATAGGTACATTTAAAAGTTAAAGCAATTCGTATGACAACTATAAAAACAGATAATAAAAGAACTGGTTTGTTTACATATAAATATATTTGCCTATTTAAAGCTCTGTATTTACACAATAAAGCAAAATTAATTATAAGTAACAAAATTGTTTATGGGTCAATAAAAGTCAATAATAAATTATAAGCTATTTAGTTTCTCGATTTGATAAAAAACATAAAAAAAAATCAGAAAGAAATGTGTTAAACAACTATTTACTAAAACTATTGACCCTTTTTAAGAACGAGAATTCAATTAAATCAAAGTTTGAAATATTTTATACATAGATAAGGAATACATAACAATACCTTTGTTTATGTATATTTCTACGAAATCTTATTAAATTTTTAATCATCAAAATAATATTGTTAAACTTTTCGTAAATCTTAAATGTATTGACATATTTTTATAAACAAGGTACTTTCACGCTAGAAAACCATTGAAGGTTTTTTGTAACTTCACAAGATTCTTCCGACCATTCATTTTTGTTAGTATCATAAGAAATTATTTTTGACGATTTGTCTTGTATAGCAAGAATTATATTTTCAATATAATGAGCTCCAATAATATAATACCAGTCAAAATATAGTGATTTAATAGTGATAAACTTTTTACAAATGTTGTCAAAAACTTCACAATTGTCTTTTGTCTTTGAAATTACATACAATTTGTTTTTAACAACAACTAAACTGTGGTTGTTTTTACCGTAGTTCATATTTGGCATTGCTGACCATTTATTCGGTAGAACATCGTATGATTCAACAGAATTAGAAATACCTACATTATCAATCCATCCACCAGAAACTACAATTCTTTCTTCAAAAATTGCACAGGCTGCATTTGTTCTTGTTTCGTTCATTGTAGCAACTTCTTCCAAACTGTAATCACTTGTATCAAACTGTAAACAAGAAGTAGTTCTACCTTCATCTTTTTTACCTCCAAAAATGAATATTTTATCCGTGAAAGTACATAGGGAAAAATGAATACGGTTATCTATCATCTGAGCTACCTGACTCCATGTTTTAGAAGCAAGTGAATATTTATCAATAGACAATGTCCATATGCCATTTTCATTCCAACCACCGAAAACATAAATATCCCCTTTTACATAAACCACTTTTAGAAAAGTGCGTTCCGTTTTCATTGGTGGATAATCATCTACATCTCCTAATCTGTTAACATCAATGCAACTTACATTGCTACAATTCATGTAAGTTTCTGAGTTATAACCTCCACAAACCAGTATTTTGAAATACGATTGGTTACAATACCTACCTGTATAAAAATTACTTAAAGATTTATAATTGTTTTTCTCACTGCAGTCTAACTTTGTTTTTATAAAACTTGCACAACCATCAACTGTTTTTAAAAATGATGAACCATTTAAAAGATGTCTTATAGTTTTATTTGAAAGCAATGGAAGACGAATTTTTGATAAAAGATCTTCAGCGTACTTGCTACGCTCTTCACTGTTTTGGTTTAACCATTTATCAACTACTTTAAATACTTCAATTTCTGAAGTAATTAGAAGTTCAGAACTTGCAAGTATTTTAGAAATAAGCTAAATTCTAGTTCTAAAAAGCTTTCATAATCACTCACGATTGTAAAACAACGTTCTATATAACTAAGGGTTGAACCTAGGAGGCTTGATAAATTGAACAGATTGACAAACTGGTAAACACAAGCAACATTTTTGATTTGTATTTTATCTTTTATGGTTGTACAAATTGTACTAATTGCATTTTCGTTGAGGGAAAGTTTGTTAAACCTTGTAGCTGCAATCATTTCAGTTTATTTTCGGTTCTTCATACCTAAATAGTTTTTTAGTTGTTAAAAAATCAAACGCTTTAAACACAAAAAAACTGATTACAAAACAAATAATTATTTTAATAAGCTATATACATTTTGTTGTTTTTAAACTTACCGCATGAGGCGCTAGAACTAGATGAATGTTTTCCATTCAAACTATAAAATTAAAACAATATATGTTAAGATTCTTTTTATTACACTCAATAAGATTCTTAATAAAAACGCTGAATAAAATTTTATAAACTTTAGAAAATTTAGATTACTCTATGTATTAATTTTCGCAGTTTTGCTCTACTGATAGATAAGCTGCTTTGCCAATTCAAATAAACTAACCTTTTTAAAGATATTGCATATATTAAGTAGTATTAAATTTAGTGATCATATGTTTAACCTAATGAGTTAGGTGAATTCAGGAGAAGGTTTAATAGTTGAACACTCAATGCGTGAAATTACTTTAATTGAAGGTATTACTCTAAACAAGGGTATGGGTGCTACAATAATACATAAATTTATTTAAATGACATTCTAAACTAGAACAAAGCTTAATTCCTTAGATTAATGTATGATTAACAGTTTATTGTTTATAAGAGATTAGCTTCATTAATTGATGACTTACCGTTGTTTAATTTTAGGCTCAATAGTTTAACTATTAACCTCTTACTATTAAAATCAGAAGTAGAAATAAAAAAGAATTATTTAAGTTTATCAAACTAAGGTTTATGATTTACTTTTGTTTTCTTGAAATAAAAATTATAAATAAGATTAATAGTAATGAGTACTACTTTAGATTGTTGTATCACGAACATAAAAAAAAACTTTCAGAGAATTTAAAGATAAATATTGATTATAAATATAATAAAAAAACAAAACAAACCTAATTTATAAAACTCATTTGAAGTGGATAATTCATCTAACTGACTTTTTTTAATCTCATTTTTCTTGCAATATTTCAGAATAGCAAGCCTTTTGTGTTCTGTAATATTGCTTACACTTTTATCTTCTTCTTCCAGTTGTATTTTCTTTGTAGTATTTTTATGTTGACTATGTTGTATTGACATAGTTAAACTTTTATAAATATTTAAATAACCTATTTGACAATAAAACTAGCAAGTATTATATTGTAAAGTTATAGTGTAGTGTAGAACCACAATAAAAACTATAATAAAATTAAAATTTTATTTAGGAAAAATTGCTATTAAAAGTATTCTATAATACTTATAAAAACTAGTAACAACTATTTGTGGTTATATTTTATACTAAACAAAATATCAAACACTTATTATTAAAGAACATGATTCTTTAAAAATACTTTTAATGTGGTCAAATCTTTTACACTAAATTTAAATTAACAGTAATATAATATAAAAATGTATATTAAATTAAGAACTAACGACTTGGAGTTATAATCAAAATTCAATCAAAATTAACAGAAACATTTAAATAGAGCTTTACAATAAATAGTATAATAACTAAAAAGTTCAGTTCTAGAAATCAATCTGGAAGGTCTTGACTGCAATTAAACTGTGGCTGGTTTATCTTGATATATCTTGATTAATTAAACTTGCTTAAGACCATTTTGCTTAATGGTTGCCTGGTTTAATAATATTTGATGTTCAAACAAATGCAGGGTTACCAGTCGTTTTTCAATTATTTTTAAGGTTTTCCAAATTTCTTCCAGGTTTTTAAAAGTACAGATTTTTAGTTATATTTTTAGTTTAAAGTTTAGTTAAAGGTAAGAAACTGTGTAAAATAGTATAAATTATTGAAAAGATACTGGGAAACTGTAAAAAAATGTATTTAATTAACTGAAATTTTACTACTGAACATGTGAAAATTGGTAAAATTCTAGGTTTTTCCAGGTTTTTTAGTGATTTTGCTTTAAAATTTCGGGTTTTTCCAGTTTTTTCAAAATTTATCAAAATCGTGGTGTTTTATAGGTTTTTTTTGCCTAAATTATCAATTTTTTTCAGGATTTCAGGTAAAATGGCAACCCTGTAAATGGTACAGCAAGAAAACTTGCAAACCATTACATTTCTTCTTCCTGCTGTTTTCATAAAGAGTCTCTCTCATTTTTTACTTTTAGCTATGGCAATGGTGAGGAAAAGTAATTTTTATTGCAAAACAGTGCAACTTCACTTAATTATTTAAAGCTACAGCAGAAAAAATATTTAAGTTTGATAAAATATTAAAATTTAATTTAGTCTTATAATTAATAAAATAGAAAACATTTAACTACAAAGTGACAGTAAATTAAATATCTTCAACAAATGGTTTTAAAACCTTCACATTTAGAAAACTAATAGTAGTGAGATATATCTAAAAGCTGTTTAATAATATTTAGTTAGCATAAATTGTTAACACAGGATTGTCACTCTTCGAGTCAAAAAATCTTACCTGAATGACCAAAAACTTCCCTGAGTAACCTTAAAGTTCCCTAAGTTTCCCTGATTTTTTTTCAAAAGCTTAAAAAATTTACTATTTATTAAAAAATTACAATGTTAATTCTAAAAATTTTTAGGATTTAGACGCAAGGATAAAACTTTTTAAATAAACACAAAAATTAAATAAAATTAATTTTTTTGAACAAAATATTGAAACTAGATTAACTAGAAACTAATTCTTATTCTTTATCTAAAAAAAAATTTCCCAGAGATTTTTAGAAAAAACCAAAACTGCCCTGAGTATTTTTTGAGTTAAAAAAAAGAATCAAATTTCTCTAATTTTCTCTGAGATTTTCTGTATCTTGAAAGCCCCTTAAGTTTCCCTGAATTCCCTGAGTTTCCTAAGTGTGTGACAACCCTGCACAACTATACAAAAAACATTAACATTATGATTTAAACAACTTGTTTAATTAAAAATCTCATTCAATTGTCATGCCTATGCAAACTCCAATGGTACAAACTTCTAATAATTTCAGCATGTTACTGGTCTTTACTATCTTAGTTACTTACAAATATTGTCTACTTTTTAATTCAATAAATATTCACGAGTCTTAAATAAGTTTAACATGATTTACTATGACTTAAAGTTGGTCACCTTTTTTTGCATGTTATTTGTACTCATACATTTTCAATACTCTTGTGAGTTAATTGGACTTAAATTTTGTCAGTTCTATTGTGACTTTGGGGACATATATTCTGTCAGTTCTATAATAAGTTTGTGGACTAAAAATGGGACAATACTCTTTACATTTTACATTTTAGTCTCCTTTAGGCATTTTTATCAATATGACCCTTATTTAGTAAAAAAAAATTGAAGACACAGTTTTTGTTCTTTAAATATTTTTAGTATTAGTTAACTATATTTTTACACAACAAATTTTAGTATTTCAATTCTTATACAATATTAAATTTAAGAATAGGAAACAAGAAATTTGCAAACAAGGACTTTTTCATCTTTTGAAAACTTGAAGTGCTATTTTTAAAATTTTACTGTGACACAAACTGTTTAGTCTTCAGTATAATACTAATGAAAATAATATAACTTTTTTTGTTACATCTTAAACATTTTAGACTATTAACTAGCATTATTAATTGATTTAATTTCTCTTAAGCTAAGTAGCCAAAAGTTATATTTTTTATTAAATATTATGATTTTAATAATGCAGTTTACATATAGTTCTATAAAAAAATATTCTTAGCTTATTTTAACAAAAATGACGAAGTAAAACAAATTTTAAGTCACGACAAAACTAATAGAAAATGTTTTACTAAGTACAAAACAGCTAAAATTTTTATTGTAGTGTAACTAAGTTCAATATCTATTAACAGTATATTGGTTATTAATCTAATAATTGCAACAACTAAATAAGTTTATGGTTTTGTTTTTCAAAAATATAAAAAAATAGATGGAATTTTTTATAGAAGTTGAGATAATCTAGCAAATATGAAAAAATTAAAACTTATAAAACTTTTATATAGACTTTGTAAACAGCCTCATATTTTTTTATTGCTACAAAATAAATACCATATAATGTGTTTAAAAAACTATCATATTTTTTTCTTAAATCATTTAATTTTATACTAGTAATTAGAGAAAAATTATTATGGTAGAAAAAACTATCTAATAGTTAAGTATTACATTGTATGAAAACAAAAATAGCATATTTAATGGTGTTTATTATAATTTATCAGGTTAATGATTATAGAAATATTAAGAATATTAATTCTATGTAAACCTTGTTTTATTTAGACATCTAAACACTATTTATTCAAAACACTTACTTATTCTTAGCAATCAGTATACATTTCAAACTTAACATACAATTATTCCAACCAAAAATTATCTAATTTGAAGTTGAACATAAAACGTTTAAAAAAAATTAATACTAGAAAATTGAAGACACAGTTTTTGTTCTTTAAATCTTTTTAGTATTAGTTAACTATATTTTTACACAACAAATTTTTGTATTTCTTGAAAGTGGAAAGTTGATAAATATTTTTGTTAAAATTAGCCATAACTGGTGTGACAATTTTGGCTTCAAAAATTTTGTAATGTAATTAGAGGGGAACATTTATATTAAACTAAAGTATTTCAGGAAAAAAAATAATTTAAGTTATAAGATGGCAAAAACCTTCAAAAACCTAGACTATTTTGAAAAATCAAAGATTTCTCCTATAAACAGATATTAATTTTGATGTTTGTTATAAGTTGCTCTGTGATATTGGTTATTGAACAACGAAAAAAAAGTTCTTAAAATAATTGGTCTTAAGATAAAAAATTCAAAGCGATAAAAAATAAATCGTAATAAATGCTATAAGTAGTTTTTTAAAAGTTTTAAAATTTTAATTTAGCCTTTAGGACACAGTTCTCAGATTAGGAGGAACAATAGGCTAAAATTACTCGTGCATGGAAAACTATTTAGAACGTTTGTTCAGTATTCAGTGTTATTTAATTTTAAAAATTCTGGTTAAACTTATTCAGCATAACTTTTTTTTAAATCTAAATTAAACTTAACTGTATAACTAAAACTAATGAATCAGTATCTGTACTAAACTATCTTAAAATACTAGATTAATAAAAAAAAATCAAAGTGTTTATGAAAATTTACTTATATATGTCTACCAGGGGCGCTTCTAGTGTGGAGCAAACTTAGTATAAATCATTTTGTTTAGTGTTAAACAATCCCATCAGTAGAATTTAAATTAGTTAAAGTAATTACTAAAATCCTACTGCCAGGGATTTTTTTAACAGACTCTTGTGGAAAAATTACGGTGTAACCCATAATAGTTGCTGAATTGACAAAATGATAAGGGTTTTGTACATATTTTTGTTGTTTTTAGTTGTTAATTTATTATTTTTTTTTTGGGCAAGGTGGGTTAGGGATTAGGATATTATTTACAATAAAAATAAATTAAAAATTTTAAAAAATTCGACGACTCAGAAAATAATAGGGGAAACACCTCAACGTTTCAATAGAACCCTTTATAGAAGTTACCGCAATGACTTTTACCAAGTCTGTTGTGAAACATGCAGTTGCTACATTGTTCCACACCAAACTACTAAAAAAATTAAAAGTCTATTGTAGCATTATAAAACTGTAGTAAAAAAATTTAGACTTTTGGTATCGACAATTTATTGTTTTTTGTCTCTTTAAATTAGTTTCAAAATATTAAATTAATAATTAATGCTATGTCAATTTAACTCAAATAAACCTAAAAAGTTAAAAGCCAAACTCAAAAGTTTAGGGTTAAAATTAGATCCAAAAATAATTCAAAATAGAACAATGAAATAACAATTTTGTTTTAAATGTCATATAAATTTTAGCATTGTTCTAAAGACTTTCTTATGTAGTATATAAAAAACATTATAGAAAATAAAATTAAACACTCAAATGGAATCTAAACATCATATATTTACAATGTTATTTTAAAAAGAATTAATTTTCTCTTTAGGAAGTTTTGATATTTAAGTAGAAATGTTATCACGCTAATAAACGAACTTTTATTTTTGGAGCTTTATACAAAGATCATTTATTAAAACTCTGAACTATGATGTGACAAATGAGTATTAAAAAACTATGTCAAGCATATGTTCGTGATTTAATAAAATATATTTCTCTCATTAAAGATCATATTGGATATTTTTTTTCTACAGTTCAAAGCGGTCAGTCGCAACTAATTCGCATATTTTAAAATGAAATAAGTTTATAAGATTTGAACTGTTGACAAAAGTACTTGGTTAAACTAAGTTTTCACAAGCTGTTTTAGTTAAACTTTTTTTCTATTTATTCGTAAGTTTTTAAAGTATATAAAAAGGACTTCAGCTTCATTGTTTTATTAGTTTGTATAAGTTATAAATTCCTTTTACTCATGTAGGTTGATATATATATCTATATATATCTATTTAAATTTTAACAATTACAATGAACAAAATTCACTGAACAAGTTTCGTTTTTAAGTTAAAATAGAATAAGCAAGATGGTATTATATTGCAAAAACTTGGTGTTTTATTTAATTATTTAAGTGTTCCGTATAATATATTTTCAAAATTATACAGAATAATTAAATATGTGTAAAGAATTTCACTACTACTTATGTTCTGGCACTATATAGATTGTTCTTGTAAAAGATATTATGAAGTTTTGTTTACATGTTTGTATGCAAATGATACAGAATACTTAAATATGTGGTCAAGATTTAATAAAATTCCTTTATGTATGTAGATAAACATATATTTTTTTTTGTTAAACTAAACATAAAAAATAGTTTAGACAACCGTTTTGTATAAGAGAAATAAAACTTTATATTCTCCTCAGTATGCTAAAGTTTATTACAATGGTAAACAGTAATTTAGAATTGAAAATTTTTTATAATAATTATGACGTGGTAATAATAGAGTTTATTGTACAGTAACTTTAGTTTAGAAATACCACTGAATTATTAATTTTTGCATTTCTGAAAGTTTGGAAAACGTTATTTAAGAAAAATGTTTTAAAATATTTGTGATCGCGGCTTAATTTTACTTATATTTAATATTTAGTTAGTTTGATTTTTGCTAAAAAAGTATTTTCGATAATTGATGCATATATTCAGTTTTTCGCTTTTCTTGTTAACTGTTATGTTCTTGTCTGATTTATTCATTTTTATTTTATATAATTTACAAAATTTGCAACCGAAATTAGTATTGAAATTTAATTTAGTCTTGTTTATTATTTCCCTTTCAATTTTCTAGTCTTAATTGTTATCTTTTGAATTCCAAATGTAGTTCGCCAGTTCTGTTGTATGTCTTTTTTTAACATTGTTCAATGTCGATTTGTGGATTTCGTGTCTTTGTTTGAAAGTATTTTCTGTGGTTCCTAAGTAATGTTTTCTTGGTTTTTTGATGTTATTGTTGCTCTATAAATTACGTTTAAGGCTAAAAATAGTTTGTTTAAAGGGCAAGGTTTTCTGCAGCAATTGCAAAGTATATGTTTTTTGGTGCTATATAGTTTTTGTTTAATATTTTATTGTTGTGTGCTATTATTTTACTTCTGATATACATCTAAGCTAGTATATAGGTTAACAAAAATAAACTTAAGATTTCAAGTAAATGACTCTCGCATGTAAAACAATAATGATGTTCGCATTTTACATCCATAAAATCTAATGATCTAAAATAAGTTAAACCGATTTAAAAATTTATCTAAATGTTAAGTTGCGAATAAACCATCTTGTTTTTCGAATAAACTTTTTCTAGATAGCTGTACTTAACATTTGATACCAAAATTATTTTTAAGGAAGAACTAGTTTGCACAAGTAAATTTTATATTAGTTTTTGTTGTTATCAAAAACAGTATTTTTTAAGAATTTTACATAATAGTTCTTTGATTGTTTAATCAACTATTTTTTTCTTTCAGATAAGATAGACTTATAAAATATAATTTTTATAACACATAGATAAGCATAAAACGAGATGCGAGATGCGTGCATGTAGAAATAAAAGGAACTATTTGTTTTTTGTAATATGACATTTAAACTTATATGTATTTAACTAATGAAATAAGTAAGTTTTTAACCTTTATATATATCACCTTTTATTTTAATTTTACGGTTAAAGTTTAACATTATAAAAAATAATGTTTAGTCTTTTAAAATGTTTTAGGAATCCTAGTGCTTGTATATATTGCTAGCTTTTAAAAATGGTTTTATGTTGATAAATAGATTAAAAATAATAAAGTAAAAGAAGATTTTAAAGTACATGTTTCAAATTTTTTAATTTAAAGTTATATGTTTGATAAAGTTTGTAAATTTACTTTCATTTAAATTTTTATTAAAGCCTAAACTCGTAACTTATTTAACGCTTGTAAACTTTTATTTTACATGTTGCATAGTTCTTTTTAAGTTTGGAAACATAACAGTACAAATATTATTTAAGCATAGAAATAAAAGCAAAAAAAAATATGTGCTAAAATGTCACTCTGTACTAAAGTGACGCCGTATTTTTTGTTCAGGTTCCTTTAGGGTTGGTCTTCTTTTCGTATTCTAGCTCGTGTCTGAAGTTATATTCGCGTAGAGCAGTTTGGTAGCTGGACTTTGCATTGTTGAAGAACTTTAGGTCTGTAGACAGACTTCTTTATCATTTAGGTAGCCTTTACTTGACTGTCATCGGGTGGTTAAAGTTGTTGTTGATGTACTTGATTGAGGAGTTGTCTTTTCTGTATGTCATATAACAGCTATAAGCTAGATCTAAAGTGTTATCTAAGAAGTTGCGTCTGGTCATTCTTTTACCTATTGTGATTCTGAAACCGATGTTCTTAATGATGTTTTTTGTTATTTGTTTTAAATTCTCAAGATCCTGCTTTTTTTTTACTCAATAATTGTTTATTTATCATCCCTATGTAGGCCTATTTGGTTTGAATTAAATATTTTTTCTAATTATTATCTAGTATGTACAGCCAACACATCGCACAATTCAGCAGATAAAAACCATTCGATATCAAAAGCTGAGTCTTCATTTTTTTTGGTCCATGCTTTTCCATTGTATGTAAGGACTGAGTTGTACGTGTGCTTTATGATATTTGTTCCCTCTTCACTTACATATGTTTTTTTTTTTTGCAAATTCTGTTGCAATTTTAAAGTGCTTCAATTTGATGGTTGGATAGAGTTTTTGGATGTCGAAGTTTACATAACATTTAAGTGAATTATCATCTATTTGATCAAACCATTTTATTACTTCATATGTGAATTTTCCAATTAATGATTGTTTTTTTTTTTATTTGAGTCAAAGTGTTTTCAAGTATATCCTTACTTTTTATACAGAGTGAATATTTGTCTGGATTAATTGTTCTGCATACAATTTTGAGTGTAAAGTTTGTAAAATTTTTGAATTTGACTGTAAGGAACGTGTCGACCTTAAAAAAACTTTGGTATTTTCTTGTTTTTAAATTTTAGAAAAGGTTATTTCTTGGAAGTAAATTTTATATATATATGTTTTCAGACCTGAAGATCCTAACTTTAAGTGAAACGTCGTTGTCTTTTTGTAAATATAGTCTTTACTAATATTTTCTAAAAATAATTATGTCGAGATCTTTTGTGCTAAAAAATACTCTTCCCACAAACATTTAAAATTTAGTAAACTTTTAACATATGCTTACACATAACTAGCTCTTATCTTAAAGAGATTTAAATCTATGGGAAATAAACTTAATTAGACAGTTTTTCTGCCTGTTTAGCTTTTTTATTTATTTTTTTGTTTTCAAATTTAAAAAAACAGCTTAATTTTAAGTGCTCCTAGTAAAATCTTTCTTAATAATTTTTCTTGACGGTACAATAAAAAGTGTTAGAAGAATTTTTCTAATGTATTCGTTTATTAACTTATTAATTATAAAAAATCAAACCATTATTTAAATGAACATTTTAAAATATTTTAAATAAATCGGTGAAAAAATGTCATTCTGTGTTAAAGTGACCCCCCGTGCTAAAGTGTCACTCCGTGCTAAATTGACCACCCGTACAAAAATGACGCTGAACTTTTCTGACATCTACCCAACCCTACAGATAAAAGAAACGAAAACGAACAGGAAAGATTGTGTTCTTTAATCTCGTCTACTGTCAATAAATTAAAACTAATATAGAAGAATACTTCTTGGACCAAATTAAGAAACAGTTTCAAAGCGACAGCATGGAAAAAAATTTTGACAGAAAAAAGTGCAAAGTATTCTACCGCAATATGAAAAATGTAAAGTCATTAATAAGTCGTGACAACAAAAAAATACTAACTAAAACAAAAAATAAGAATGGTCAAAACAGTAGTATGTACAACTACGACAAAAAAAAAGCCCTACCCATTGAATATAAATGTTTGCTGGAGAATGTTGTAAATAAGATTAAATTATTTTTCAAAATTATTTTTGTTTATTTTGATTATGAACTTTAAAAAAGTTTATCACAATAACAAACACTTTCCTAAATTTCTTTGACTGAAATATTTTGTTTGAATATTTTGTAAAGCATTTGATATTGTAAATAGAAGTATCTTACTTATGAAAATGCAATGTTATGATTGAGCTCATATCTAGATGGAAGTCGTTATCTTTAGAGGATACGAGTCAACCTGTGAAAAAAGTGAAGTTGGGATACCACAAGGCTAAGTATTAATACCGTTGTTATTCCTAATACATAAGAACGACTTACAGAACAATACCAGTCTTAACGTCCTCAATTATGTAGAAAACATTCACAGAAGACATACACCAAAATTACTGTAATAATTTTACACAGTACTAAAAAAGGTAACAGATTGGCTTATGGAAACAAAGCTAAACTAAATCTTAATAAAACTAGAAGCTTGATTCTATATCAATCAAAAAAATATTTTAACTTTAAATTTGGACCTTACTATAAAAATAGGTAAAAGATTATAACAAACAGAAATATCGTTGAAATCTTCGGAATAATTAGAGATAAAAACTTAAAATGGTCAAAACACATAGAAACTATAAAAAAAAATTTCAAAATACATTAGGTATCTTATTTAAAACAAGACACTCCTTAAATGAAAAAGTGTTACATTTGATTCTGAATTCTTTGCTTATGAGCAACGTTAGATATGGCTTGTTGTGCTGGGGAACAGCAAATAAAAAATTCATAAATGATATAAATCTTCTCAAAAACAGAGTACTTAGACGCATACTTTATAAAAAACATGATGATAATAATGTAAGAGTACTGAAAACTCAGAAAAAAATATTAGATGTTGAAAGTCTGTATCTATAAGATTTAGATCTGTTTATGTTTAAGTTTAACAATAATCTGTTAGCAGATAACTTTAAAACCTTCTATAAAATTGTATAAAATGTCCATATTATCATACCAGGTCTTCTCAAAAAAAATGTTTTTTCCCACCTAGATTCAACAGCAAAATAGGTCATAAATCGAATTCCTACCAAGAAAATAAGTTATGGACTTAGATACTATTATGTTTTAAAAATATAAGTTTTTTTGGAAAATTCCAGCATGAACTTAAAAGTAATCTAACATAAAGTGATTAACAAGGTTATTTATGATGATTAAAACGTGTCTACTTAAATTTGTTTAATGAGTTAATAGTATTTGTTTATTGATAAGCAAATTTTCTATTTACTTATTTATTTTTAGTTCAAAAGTTGAATTATTCGCTTACAATAAATAAAAGTTGTATAGCCTAGATTGCAGCATTTTCTACCTGGTATTTTTTTAGATTGTATTTTTAGATTACTATTTTGAGTAAGTTCAGAATACTTACAAACTTTTTGTTTCATTTCGCATGCCAACGTAAAAAAATATTATAAATGTATATAGATTAAAAAGAAATTAAGTATTTAAAAAGTACGCTGAGATACCTGTTTCAAGCAAACTTATATTGAAAAATCTCTTTTTATAAGAAAATCAAAAAAAAAGAAAAAACTTCTTTTTTATGTTTACAAATACTTTTAGCCTTGTAATATTACAATTTTGGGCTAAGACAAGTATTAAAAATAAAAAATAAAGTATATTTTAAAACAGAAGGAAATATGTTGTTGTTTATATTATAATTATGATTTGTTTTGTTTTTTTATTAGAAGCATAAATTTACCACTACTATTATTTTTATTTTTATTTATAAAAGTTAAGTTCGGTCTAAGTAGAATTCAATTTTTTTAAATTATTAAAAAATTATGCAATAATTTATTTATCTCTTCGAACGAGAAATAGTATTTAATGTTCATTTGAAATTGACAAACAAAATAAAACTCGCACAAATAACTGATAAAATTGAACGTAAAGATATTTTAGCGTATTAAATTTTTACTTTATTTAAAGAGGTTGTAACCTATCATTCAAATATTCAATTGTTTGCTATTAGTATTGTTTATATCTTATTATAAGTTGATGAAAAGTAATATCTATTTTTTAGTTCTTATGCTACTAAACAAACTTTTAAGTACATTTTTATATAAAAAGTTCTATTAACTTTCGTAATAATTTTTATCTTTCATTTTGTTAAACTGATTGTTTTATTAGTAAAGATTTAAACATATGATTGATAAAAAAGTTGAACCTAATAGCTCGTAAGAAATATTATAAGCATGTGGTGTACGAGTCAATAACCAAAAGGTTCCTTTGTATAACAGGTCCTTAGACCAAACTTTCTGAGCGCTTTTTTTATCGTTCAGGAAACAATTTTTATGTCTTAAACATACTAGAACGAAAAAATTATAGAAAAACTTCTTTTCTTCAAATCTTTATTAGCAAATAAAAATCTGATAAGAAAATAAGTATAGATATAAACACACATACATAATATTGTTATTATATTGTTTATTGTACAATTTCGGACTCAGGCATCAAAATCCGTTCCCCTTAAACAAGACACACGAGAAGGGCAATAAAATAAATTTATATTCAACAAATTAAGATTAAAATAAACGTAAACCACAAACTAAACAAAGTTTAACTTATAAATAACTAATAAATAGTATAAACAATTCGTTTAATATAAAAGGTGATAACTTGGTACATTTAAAAAAGAAATGGTGTAGCACATCTATAGAAAATTACTGTCAAAAAGATCGCTTTCAATAAATTTTTTTTATAGTACATACGACATTAACACATTTGTACAAAACTAAAAAAACTATTTAATAGTCTGTTAGAGGGAGACGTAGAAAAATAAAAGTAGCTAATATAAAAAAAAAGAAAGAGTTATTACTTAACTTAGATAAGATAAATATTATTAGTATTTTTTTTTGAAAACATGCACAATAGTCATGCAAAAGTGAAACATTTATATGAGCTAAAATAATCTTTTTCAACCATTCAAGAATAAGTAGCTTTGAAAAGTATAACATTTTTTAAGAAAACTATCTTAATAGACAAAAAATTAATTGTTTTACATTTAGATATATATGTATATATATTTGTTTATTTTAAGCTCTGCATTAAACGATAAAAAAAAAATAAACTAAAATTGTTTATGAGTCAAAAAAAAATTTAAATAACTCCGTTTTTCAATAAAATAAAAATCGAAGAAAACTTTGTCAGAAAAATAGTGCTAAACAAGAATTGACTAAAACTATTGACCTTTTTTAATAAGTAAAATAGTATAAATTAAATCTAGAAATATTAAAAAAATATACATTTAAAGCGTAGAAATTATATCTTTTATATAAAAATAATTTTTTTCACTTAATTAGTTTGATAATTTTCTAAAATTTTTGTTAAATCTAAACTTAAACGTACTTAAAATTTTCTTTATAAACTAGGTACTTTAACGCTTGAAAAATTTCGAAGGTTTTTCATAACTTCACAACATTCCACCGACCATTCATTTTCGTTTGTTTCATTAGTTCTTATTTTTGGCATGTTGTCTTGAGTAGCAAAAACTTTGTCTTCTATAGAAAAAACACTAATGGTAGAACCATTGTTAAATTGTGATGATTTAATAGTAGTAAACTTTTTACAAATGTTGTCAAAAACTTCACAATCGTCTTTTGAATGTGAAATTACATACAACTTGTTCTTAACAACAACTAAACTGTGGTTAAATTTATCGGAGTTCATATTTGGCATGGTTGACCATTTATTTGGTAGAACATCGTATGATTCAACAGAATTTAAAACATTTCCATCATTATCACTAATTCCACCAGAAACTACAATTCTTTCTTCGAAAACCGCACAGGCTGCACTCGACCTTGCCTCTTTCATTTTGTCCACTTCTTTCCAACTGTAATCACTTTTATCAAATTTTAAACAGGAACTAGTTCTAAATCCATCTTTTTTACCTCCAAACATATATATTTTATCTATGAATGTACATACACAAAAATCATAACGATCATCATGTATTTCAGCTACCTGACTCCATGTTTTAGAAGTAAGTGAATATTTATCTACAGACTTTATCCACTTGCCGATATTATCAAAACCACCAAAAACATAAATACTACCCTTTAAATAAACTACTTTCAGATAGTAACGTTCCGTTTGCATCGGTGGATAAGTTTCTACATCTTCCACGTTATAAACATCAATGCAACTTACTTTGATACAAGCAATATATGTTTTTGAGTTATAACCCCCACTAAACAATAACTTGAAATATTTTTGGTTACAAAACCTACTTGTATGACAATTACTTGAAGATTTATAAAAACGGTTTACTCTGCAGTCTAGAATTTTATTTATAAGTTTCACACAACCATCATCTTTTATAAAAAATGATGTATTTTTCAAAAGATGTCTTATAGTTTCTGTTGAAAGCAAATGAAGACGAATTTTTGATAAAAGATCTTCAACATACTTGCTACGTTCTTCAATGTTGTGGTTTAACCATCTATTTCCTATTTTAAATACTTCGATTTCTGATGTTATTAAAAGTTCAGAACTTGCAAGTATTTTTGAAATAAAGTTATATTCTAGTTCAAAAAAGCTTTTATTATCACTCACAATTGTAAAACAACGTTCTATATAGCTAAGTGTTAAACTTTGGAGGCCAGATAATTTGAACAAATCCACAAACTGATAAACAGAAGCAGCATTTTTAATTTATATTTTTTCTTTCAAGATTGCAGAAGTTGTACTAACTGCATTTTCGTTGAGTGATAGTTTGTTAAATCTTGTAGCTGTTACTATTTTAATTAATTCTTGGTTCTTCATACCTAAATAGTTTTGTTAGTGGTTACTAGAAAAAATCAAACGCTTTAAACAGAAAAAACTGATTCTAAAACAATACTTTTATTTTATTCTAACAAGCTATATACATTTTGTTGATTTTAAAATTACCTCCTGAGGTACTATATAATTGTTTTCAATTTACATTATAAAAATTAAACAACATATATTAAGGTTCTATTTATAACACTCAATAAGATTCTATATAAAAACACTAAATAAGATTTTGTCAGCTTGTAGAAAATTTGGATTACTTGTTGTATTCATTTTCGCAGTTTTGTTCTACTGATAGATAAGCTGCTTTGTCAATTCAAATAAACTAACATTTTTAAAGATATTGCATATATTAAGTAGTATTAAGTCTGGTGATTATATGTTTAATCTAATGAGTTAGATAAATTCAGGAGAAGGCTTAAGAGTTAAACACTATATGCGCGAAATTACTATTGAATTACTACTAATTTAAATAAAGGTATCACTTTAAACCAAGCTGGGAATGATTCAATAAAGCAAAAATTTTTTAGATGACATTCTAAACTGACAACAAAGCTTTAATCCTTGGATTAAATTACGATCAACAGTTCATTATTTATAAGAGATTAGCTTCGTTGATTGATGATCTACCGTTGTTTAAAATTTAAACTTAATAATTTAACTATTAACCTTAAACGATTAGAGTCCTAAATAAAAAAAAAAATTATCAAACTAATATTTATGATTTACTTTTGTTTTCTTAAAAGGTAATTTATGCATAAGATAGCTCGTCATATATACTACTGTAGTTTGTAATATAACGAACATATACAATACTTTCTTAAGTTCAAAGATAAATATTATTATCAAAATAATAAATAAAGAAAACAAACCTAATTTATAAAATTCTTTTGAAATGGATAATTCATCTAACTGGTTTTTTTTTAACCCCATTTTCCTTGCAATACTTCAGAATAGCAAGTCTTTTATATTCTGCAATATTGCTTATACTTTCATCTTCTTCATCTAGCTTTATTTTCTTTGTAGTATTTTTAATATGACTATGTTGTGTTGACATAGTTAATCTTTTATAAATATTTAAATAACCTGTAAAATATAAAAATAACAAATATTATATTGTAAAGTTATAGTGTAGTGTACAACAACACTGAACTATAGTTAAATTTAAATTTTATTTATAAGAAATAGTTATTAAAGGTATTCTATACTACTTATAAAATCTAGTAATAACTTTTAGTGGTTATATTTTATACTAAACAAAATATCAAACACTTAATATCAAAGAACGTCATACTTTGGAAAATACTTTAATGCGGTCAAAACGTTTACACTAAAATAAAATCTAAAACGTGTATAGTATAAGAATATATATTAAATTAATAGTTAACTACTAGGAATTAAAATCAAAATATCTATTATAATTATTAGAGTTGTTTTAAAAAGAGTTGCTTAATAAACAGTATAATTACTAATAAGTTCAGTTCTAGAACTCCATCTGGAAGGTCTTAACTGCAATCAAACTGCAATCACACTGTGGCTGGTTTATCTTAATATATCTTAAAAGTCTAAACTTGCTTCAGACCAACTTGCTTTCTAATTGACTGATTAAATAATATTTGATGTTTAAATAAATGCAGAGTTGCCAGTCGTTTTTCAAAATTTTTTCCAGGTTTTCAAAATTACTTCCAGGTTTTTAAAAGTACACATTTTTAAGTTTATTTTTAGTTTAAAGATAAGTTTTAGGTAAGAAACTATGTAAATAATATAAAAACATTGAAAAGATACTGAAAAGCTGTTTTATAAAGGTATTTGGTAAAAAATTTTTGATGATGACAAAAATATTTTATTCATATGATGAATTTTTTTGAGTCAAACCGAAATTTTACTACTGTGCACGTGAAAAATGTTAAAATTCCAGGTTTTTTTAATTGCTTTTGTTCAAAATTCCGGGTTGTTCAAGTTTTTTTTCAAAATTTTTCAAAATTCAGGTTTTTCCAGGTTTTTCTTTTGTCTAAATTGTCAAATTTCAGGATTTTTGTAAATTCAAGGTAAAGTGGCAACCCTGTAAATGGTACAGCAATAAAATTGTTAACAATTACACTTCGTCTTTCAGCAATTTTTAAAGATAATCTCACTTATCTTTTACTTTTAGCTATGGCAATGGTGAGGAAAAGTAATTTTTATTGCAAAACAATGCAACTTCTCTTAATTATTTAAAGCTACAGCAGAATTTTTTTTTTTGATTTTATAAAATACCAAATATTAAATTAGTTTTAAAACTAATTAATTAGGAAACATTTAACTACACAGTGATAGGAAATTAAACATCTTCAACAAATTGTTTTAAAGCCTTCACATTTAGAAAACTAAAAGTACTCAAAGATATCTAAAAGCTGTTTACGAATACTTAATTAGCATAAATTGTCAATACAAGGTTGCCACTCTTTGAGTCAAAAAATCTTTCCTGAGTAAGAAAAAACTTCCCTTAGTAACCTTAAAGCTCCCCAAATTTCCCTGATTTTAGTTCAAAAGCTTAAAAATTTACTATTTATTAAAAAATTGAAATGTTAATTCTAAGAATATTGAAGATCTAGACGCAAGGATAAAAAATTTCTAAATAAACATAAAAAATGAATAAAATTAACTTATTTGAACAAAATATTGGAACTAAATTAACTAAATCTCATTATTGATCTAGAAAAGATTTTCCCTGAGATTTATATATATATATATTTCATATAATATTCATATTATAAATTTTATATTTCATATATATATATATATATATATATATATATATATATATATATATATATACATATGAAATATAAAATTTCCTTGAAATTTAAAAAAAAAAACAAAACTGCCCTGAGTATATTGTAAGTAAAAAAAAAAGAACCAAAATTCTGTGATTTTCCCTGAGTTTCCCTGAGATTTTCTGTAACTTGAAATTCTCTGAGTTCCCTGAGTGTGTGACAACCCTGCAATAATTTGACAAAAAAGAACTTTAAAATTATATTTGAAACAACTTTTTCAATTATAAATCTCATTCAATTGTTATGCCTATGCAAACTCTTATGGTACAAATTTCTAAAAATTTTAGGTTTTTTCTGGTCTTTACTGTCTTAATTTTTTACAAATATTGTCTATTTTTTAATTCTATAATTATTCAAGAGTCTTAAACAAGTTTAAAATGAGTTACTGTGACTTAAATTTTTTTGTAAGTTAATGTACTCATACATTTTCATTAATTGGACTTAAATTTTGTCATATCTATTGTGACTGTTGACTAAATTTTTCAGTTCTATTGTGACTTTTGGACATATATTCTGTCAGTTCTATAATAAGTTTGTGGACTAAAATTGGGAGAATACTCTTTACATTTTACATTTTAGTCCCCTTATGACATTATCATCAATATGACTCCTTATTTCATAAAAAAATTTGAAGACACAGTTTATAATATTTAAAAAATTAAATTTATAATTAGTTTTATGTTTACACTACAATTTTTTGTATTTAAATTCTTATACAAAATTAAATCTAAGAATATAAAAAAAAAATTAATGTATAAATTTGTAAACAAGTCTTTTTCATCTTTTAAAAACTTGGAATGTTGTTTTAAAAATTTTAATGTACCTAAAACTGTTTTGCATTAGTTTTTATTATAATAACTAAAAATAATAATATAACTTTTTTTAGTTATATCTTAAAAATTTTAGATTATTAACTAGCATTATTAATTTATTTACTTATACTTAAGCCAAGTAGCCTAAAATTTTATTTTAAATCAAATCGAAACTTTACTACTGAATATAATAAAATTGTTAAAATTCCATGTTTTTTTTAGTTTTTTTAGTGATTTTTGTTCAAACTTTTAAGTTTTTCCAGATTTTTTATTCAAAATTTCCCAATTAACAGATTTTTTTTAGGTTTTTTGCCTTAATCGCCAATTCCAGGTTTTTTCAGAACACAGGTTAAGTGGCAACCCTGTAAATAAGACTTATATGTCCTACAAAAAAAAATAAATGGCAGTATCAATAGAAGTTGAGATAACTTATATAGTATGAAAAAAATATAAATTATAAAACACTTAGTCTTTTTAAAATGTCTCATAATGTTTTTTTGTTGCTACAAAATATATATCAAATAATGTGTTTTAAAAACTATTATCTTTTTTCTTAAATCTCTAAATTTTATACTTGTAGTAGTGCAAAATTGTTTTGGTAAAAAACTATCTAATAGTTTATTATTACACTGTATGAAATAAAAATTGTATATTTAAATGTGGTTATTATTATTTATCAGGTTAGTTAAAATAATAACATTTGAAAGGATGTTATTTTATGTAAACCTTGTTTACCTTAGACATCTAAAAACTAATTTCATAAAACACCTAATGTAGTAATTCCCATCATTTTATATTTGAAACTTTACATAAAACTTTTCCAACCAACACCAAATTTATTTAAAATTTAACAAAAAAACATAAAAAAAATTAGCAAAATAGAAAATTACTACTGCATGAACTATTTACATATATTATAAAAAGTCAAGATATTTCTTAAAAGTGGTAAATTGATAAACTTTATTATTAAAAGTGCCCAAAACTGGTGTGACAAATTTGGCTATAAACATTTTGTAAACCAATTTGAGAGGAACATTTGTAGTAAAGTGAAATATTTAAGGAAATTAAATAATTTAAGTTATAGGCTAGCAAAAACCTTCAAAAATAAAACTAATTAAATATTCAAAACTTTTCTTATAAACAAATATTATTTTTGATGTATCTTATTAGTTGCTCTTTGATATTGGTTATCGAACAACAAAAAGAAAATAGATAAAATATTTGGTCTAAGACCTGGTATGCAAAGCGTTAAAAAGTAAGTCATAACAAATTTTATAAGTAATCTTTTTTCTAGTTTTAAAATTATAAATTAAACTCCAGACCAGACATGTTAAAAAGCTCTGCTTTGTTTACTCAAGCGTGAAATTACTAACTTAAAACAAACCAAAAATAAAACACTTCATTGCTGAATTACCATAGTAACTTTTAGCATTTTAACATCTCTGCTCCAGACCATAGTTGCCAAATAAAAAGGAAAAAAAATCAGCTAAAATTACTCGTGCATAGTTCTTGTACAAAGTTTTTTTTGTATTTAGTTATTAATTTTTTTGTTTATTTTTTTTTGGGTAAGGTGGGTTACAGATAAGGATATTATTTAAAATAAAAATGAAATAAAACTTATAAAAAAATTTTCTAACTCTGCAAATAATAGGGGAAACATTTTAACGTTTCAGTAGGACCCTTTTTAGAACTTACCGCAATGACTTTTACCAAGTTTGGTGTGGAACATGCAGATGCTACAATGTTCCACACCAAACTACTAAAAAAAAATTAAAAGTTTTATTATAGTCTTATAGAATTGTATTAAAAAATTTTTAGACTTTTGCTACCTAACAATTAGTTGTTTTTTTGTCTCTTTTAATTAGTTTCAAAGTATTAAAAAAAGGTTTTTTAGATGCGTGTATGTTTTCGAAGTATATAAAATACACCATTCGTCGATACTGACGTCTATTATTAGGTTTAACTGTTTTGAGGCAGAAAAACAATCTTTCAAACTATAGATGTCGCGTGTGATTGAACGCTTGAGCTATGGCTGCTTCAGAAAAAGTACAAAACAAAAAGAATGTGTACTAAAAGTTTAAGTTTATGTAGAGACTGTTTTAAATGGGCCCCTGCTTTAACTAAATTAAAATAACTTTATTTTTAAGCCTAGTAAGTGAGCTTTAAATTGATTTAACACCTTAACTTAAAAAGTAAGAAAATTATGTATATTTATGAAATCATGAATGTTACAAAACATATAGCCGAATAATAATTTGCCTTTGTTAATTTTAAAGCTAAAACTGTTTTTGTTAAACCAGCATCAAACTTAAGCAATATACTGTCTAAAAACTGTTTAACATTATAAAAATAACAAATACAAAGTATGCAAAACAATCATTAATTATTCAGGAGAAATACTGGTATCAACCAAGTCTAAAACAATGAAGCATCTTCAAAAATAAATTCTCAGGAAAATCAAGCATCAGCACGAAATATTTTTGATTCATAACTCGAGACATCATTGATCCAACTAAAGAATTTAAAAGACAAACCAATTGAGTGCAGTTACCAAAACAAAGTATCTGCAGTCTGCATTATCTAATATTTATATAATATTCCGTGTGTTGAGAAACTTTGTTATTGTGGTTGAATTAAAAAAAAATTAAAAAAAGCTTGTTTATTTCTATTTTAATTTTTTGCATTCTTTCTTTAACTTTAAATCATCAGCAACATCTATTAATTTGTTCTTCATTATTGTTTATGCGTAAATTTATTAGCCTTATAATGTATTTCAAATAAAAACAACTAAAAAAAAAAAATTATCCTCATTTTTACAATTATGCCTATTTAATGAAGTTATTGTTTAAAAAACCAAGAACATCGGTATATTTTAGTAAACTGGTAGTATAAAAAAATTTAACTAGAATTAGTTTATTTACTAAAGTTCTTATGCGATCTTTTACTTTTCATTTTATAGAAGTTCTCTTTAACTTTACTAGTTACGATTCATATAATCAAATACTTTTTACTTGTGTTTTCTTATTCATGTAATAAATTTTTCAATTAAAAAATAAAAATTTGATAAAATCTAAATAGTAGACTAGATACGATAAAATAATTGTAGGTATTATTTGTTAGTGTACTTCTAGTTGAAAAACCGATCAATACTTCAAATCTTTAAAGTATAACAAATGAGTTTTAGTATTTTTTTGACAAATACGTTTTAAAAACGCAAAATTTAAAATAAAAACATAAACTACCTCATCAACTTTTAGACAATAAGTGATTTTAAAATTACAAAAACATCGTTTCCAAGTCAAAACAATATATAAATTAAAATCAGACTACTGTTTTGTTAAGCAAATTACAAATATATTAAATATTTTGCTAAATTGCCTGAATGTTTAATACTTTTAACCGTATATTAATAATTGCCGGCTTCTTCGGGTGGGTCTTATTAAAGCAGACACTAACTTGAAAAATATATTATGCTAGCCAGAACTAATTTCAAGAAACATTTATCACATTGTTTAATCTTTTACTTACAAGTTTTTAATATTTGTAGTAATTTAACCTTAACAAATTATCTATAAAATATCAAACAAAGGAGTTTTTAAATATCTGTAAATTTTCCGCACCCTTAACAAAAGTATCACGTGTCTGTACTGGTTACACAATAATTGAAATGGATGTTTAGTCAATAAAAAGCAATTAAAGTTTTAATAATTTTACAGCTATGACAATTGAACTGAAATAACCCTAAAAAGTTAGAAACCAAATTCAAAAGTTTAGGGCTAAAATTTGAACCGAAAATGACTCTAAATAAAACTATGAAAGAACCACTTAGTTTTAAATTTCACTAAAACTTTAGCATCGATCTAAAGACTTTCTTAAGTAGTATATAATGAACCTTATTGAAAATTTAAAATGATATATTAAAATAATGACTAAACTTGTAAAAATTGTTGATAACACCGAGTTCACATTTATGTTATGATTATATGAAAAATGTTCCTTGAATATAAAAAATTATACTACATGACTTTAATTAATAAAAAAAAAAAGAATCTAAACACTATATAAAACATTTAAATTCTTTTTTTAATAAAATTTATATTTTTTTTAGGAAGTTTTGATATTTAAGTAGAAATTCCTATCACGCTAATATACAAACTTATTTATTTAAAGCTTTATACAAAGATCATTTTTTAAAACGCTGAACTGTGACGTAAGACACAACTAATATTAACACGCGTTTACACAAATATTAAAAGTGCAAGTTTGAAAAAATAATTTATGAAAGCTCTGAACTATGATGTGACAAATGAATATTAAATAATTTTGTGAAAAATGTATTCGTGATTCAGTAAAATAGATTTCTCTCATCATAAGATCAAAATAGATATTTTTTTCTTATAAATTTCAAAGCAGGCAGTCGAAATTATTTCGCATGTTTTTAAATAATATCAATTTATGAACTGTTGACAAAAATACTTGGTTGAAACAAATTTTCACAAGCTGTTTGAGTTAAATTTTTTTCTATTTATTCGTAAATTTTTAAAGTATATAAAAAGGACTTCAGCTTCGTTGTTTTATTAGTTTGTATAAGTTATAAATTCCTTTTACTTTACTCATGTAGGTATATATATATATATGTATATATATCTATTTAAATTTTAACAGTTACAATGAACGAAATTCACTAAACAAGTTTCGTTTTTTAGTTATGTTAGAATAAGCAAGTTTGTTTTATATTGCTATATTTGTTTTATTTAAATATTTAAGTGTTTCGTATAAGATATTTTCAAAACTATACAGAATAATTAAATATATGTACAGGATTTCACTACTACTTATGTTCTGGCACTATATAGATTGTTCTTGTAAAAGATATTATGAAGTTTTGTTTACATGTTTGTATGCAAATGATACAGAATACTTGAATATGTGGTCAAGATTTAACAAGCTTCCTTTACTTTTACTATACATAAACAATAGTTTAGACGACCGTTTCGTATATGAGATATAAAACCTCATACTCTCCTCAGTATGCTAAAGTTTAATACAATGGTAAACAGTTATTTAGAATTTGAAAATTTTTATAATAATTATGACGTGGTAATTATAGAATTTATTATACAGTAACTTAAGTTTGATAATACCACTGAATTAATTTTTGCATTTCTGAAGGTTTGGAAAACGTTATATAAGAAAGAATTTTAAAAATATTTGTGCTTGCGGCTTAGATTAAATTTTTTTTTAATATCTAGTTAGTTTAAATTTTGCTAAAAAGTGTTTTTGGTAATGGATGCAAACTAGCAGACAAAAGACCTCAAGACATATCATCCACTAATAAATTTTCAGACGAAAAACCTAAAGTCATAATATATACTACTAAATTTGCAGACGAAAGGCCTCAAAACATACAATCCTCTAGTAAATTTGCAAACGAAATACCTCAAGTCATACCATCAACTAAAAAATTTGAAAACCCTCAAACTCTTCCTTTAGCAGGATCCAATGTTTTTGATTTGAATCAAGAATCACCAGACGTTTCATTGACAAGCATGCTAAATACAAGCAGTCGAGAAGTTTCTTTGAGTGACGACAAACGTTGCAAAAAACTGCTTGCCAGATTCTTTCTTTACAATCTGCACCAGAAAGACACTGATATTTACTATTTGTCTGAAATGACTGGAAAAAGCAAAGATTTTGTGTCGGAATGGTTGAGTAAGATGAACAGAATGGACTTGGGGAAAAGAATTTTGGAGAGAAATCAAATTCCATTGGCGTAAGTGTACTTTAGTTCGAACCCAAAACCGTCATTACCAGAACATGCTACTATAAGCCAGATACTAAAAGCAGAAAAACTAGCAGTCTTTCGATATTTTCAAAATAGAAGAAAAAATTTCAAAATAAAAAGCTTGTTTTTTCGGATGGTTGAGTACAGTGAAAATGAAAAACGAAAATTAGAAGAGTCCTTTGAAAAGCACTGCAATGACAAGGAATTGTCAGTTGAAAAAATGAAAGAGATAGTGAGACAAATTGGTATTGACAAGTTAAAAGTCAAAATTTGGTTATATAACATAAAGGATTTGGATGAGCTAGACATTAAATATCAAAGACTTATAAACAAATTTAAAAAAGTTCAACCTATATTAACAGCGAATAGTGAACCTTCTACTTCGGCAGTTAGTAATACAACAAATCAAATTTATCAACAAGATCTAAGCAGTTCATCAAATCAGCTTTTTCAAAACCAACCAATAATAAACAGTACACCAAATGTTCCTTTAAATGTTTACAACATTCATCAAATAAATCGCGTTGCTGATGATTATGACTACCACTACCAAAACCATGTAAACTACTGCAACTTTTTGAACCAGATAAGGCCTACGCCGAACATTAACTGTTTTCTCTATCAAATCGCAGTGCACTTTAGTAATGAACGTTTGCAAAGAATGCAAAACAGACAACTTGCTGAAAGTAGTGGTAACAATCAAATTCAAAACAACCAAGCATCTTCAGGAAGACATTCTCAGGGAAACCAAGCATCAGCACGAAATAACCAGACTCACAGTTTAGGGCATCACGGATCAAACCTAAAAAATTAAACTAAATTAAATCGAGTGCAGTTAGCAAAACTTAATGTTCATAAAGTAACCTTTGTGTTTAGAATTTAGTTATTAAGTTTACAGTAACCTCTCGCTTATTTACGCACATTGTGTCCACAGAAAAAATAAGTAAAAATACGAGAGGTACCAATTACACTTACTATAATGGCTTTTTTTTGATATTGCTTCTAGTTAAAAGCTGGGGACTTTCCTACTTTTAACAAATCATTTACTAAATTTATAAATATGAAAACAAAAGATAAAACTATACATATATAAAAAAAAAAGATTTAAACTTATATAAACCAATAATATTGTAAAAAAATGTTACTAATTTTGATATTAAGTAGATTTTATATTTATATTTATTTATATGTGACTTATTTGATAATTAAAATTTATATTCTATTCTACTTAGCAAATTCAATTTATAATTAAGTATTTGTTTAAAATTAAGAAATGGTGTGGTGTCTATATTAAAACTTTTTTCTATAGCCTTATACAAAAATATACATTTGGTGCTGTAATGGCAACGTGCGAAAAATTTCAACACTTACTGTTCAAAGCAAGTGTTACAAAAGAAGAATTTTAACTAAAAAAAGCGTCAAATGAAAATTAGTGATATGTTTACTAAAAGTAAAAATTGAGATTTGTGTAAGCTCTATATTTATTAAGTATCACTGATACTTTTTGCTAGGAAGTTTCATTATATTTCTTTTAAAGATTTTTATTTGTATATAGGGCAAGAGTACTGTATTATTTTTTTGTGTTTTTAACTCTCATTATATCACAAAACTTTCATTATTTAGCACAGTCATATTTCTTTCAGAATTTTGATTTAATCTCTTATTGTTAACAAAACTTCTGATATATTGAGGTATAACTAAATGTTTATCATTTAGTCAAGAAAATAAGTTTACAAAGTCTAAAGATATAGAGAGGTGAGTTAGCATTTAAATCATATATTGAATTAAAAGTATACAAAAAACCTAATTTGTACAACATTAGAAAAAATACATAACTTTATATTTTGAATTTTTTAGAATTCTAAAATGCGTAACAAAACGAGAGTGCGTAACGTCATAACTGCGTAAAGATTCGAGAGGTTACTGTAGTTGAAAAATATTTAAAAATAACTTGTTATAAGTGATTATTTGTTTTTCACATTAACTGCTTTTAAATTTTGCTTTACTTTTGAATTGTTGGCAACAACTATTAATTTTCTCCTGATTATAACTTATGCGTAATTTTATTTGTTTCGAACTTTATTTTCTGAACAACTTCAAATAAAAATAAAAATTAATCTTCCACAATTGTGCCTGCTTTATAGTTGTTATAGTACTTAAATGTTAAAGATATGTTTTGAAAAGAATTAAGTTAAGCGGTTGTTAAAATACTTGTAAATTTTCCTTGTTTACAAGTCGTTACTGTTGATACAATAACTAAAATGTGTGCTAAGTCAACTTTCAATTTTAAGAATTTTTCAGCTGTGATGATCAAATTTTTCTCAACTTAAAAAATCTTAATTAGTTAAAACTTAAACTAAGAAGTTTAGAGATAGAATTTGAACCGGAATTTTTAAATAAAACAATCAAATTACAATTTTATTAATAATTTTGCAAAAAAAAAACGTTGACTTTGAAATTTTTCTAACTAGCGTCAATAAAAACAAAAAGTTGAACAGTAAAACCGTAATAAGCTTGTACAAACTTTTTAAATTATTGTAGATTCACATTAACTTTATTCTTAAAATTTTATGTATTTCCTTAGATATGAAATATGAAACTATCAGACTTATAAATAAAGTATTTAACTTTAAGGCGTATATTTATTTTAAAAATCAGGAAATGAAAATTAGATAAAATATTAAATATTCAAGTCAGACATCTTTTAAATTTTTAAAAATAATTGTTGACATCTAAGTAAAAAATCTTAACTTTTTATTATACTGAGATTTTTAGTTGAAGTTTGTTTAAAACTTGTTTATGAAAACTGTGGACTATGACGTAAGAGAGAACTATTGAATAATTATGAGTATCTTGTATTCGCGACTCAAGGGATAAGATTTTTTCATCACACGATCAAAATAATTTTTGATTGCCAAATTAGAAGGAACTAATCGGTTGAAACTACTCATGCATAGAAAAACAATTCAGAACGTTTGTTAAGTATTTAGGGTTCTTTACTTTTGAAATTCTGGCTAACCTGATTCAGAGTAACTACTTTTTAATAATCTAAATTGTTTCAAACAGTTTAACTTAAACCAGAAAAATAATATCTCTACTAAAATATTTTAAGAGATTAAAAAAAACAATAAGCATGTTTATTAAAATATTATTTATATATGTATATCAGAGGCGCTGTAAGTGTGAAGAATACTTGGTAAAAAGCACTGTTTTTGCAGTTAAAAAAAGATATAATAAAAAAAAAGTTTAAGTTTAGTGACTCTGCAAATATTAGGGGAAACACCTCAACGTTTCAACCGGACCCTTTTTAACACTAACCTAAATGGTTTGGTGTGGAGCATTGGAGCAGACGTTCTACCTAAGAAAAATTAAAAACCTTATTATAGCATTAAAAAACTGTAAAAAAACGTATAGACTTTTGCTCTCTAAAAGTTTGTTGTTTTTTGTTTCCTTAGATTAGTTTCGAAGTATCAAATTTGGGTTTTTCAGATGCTTGTAAGTTTAAAAGTATGAAAAACACCATTCGTCGACATGATTAACTGTTTTTATACAGAAAATCAGTTGTTCAAACTAGGAGCGTCGCGTGCGACGGGTGGATTTTGTTTCCATAAGCTTTTAAAGTATATTTTTTTACTACGTTTTCTCTCATATTTATTTTATATAAACAGATACTTCCGAAACATTTTAATTTTTCAATTAAGATCGTAACAACAGAGCTTGAACAGCCTTGTTGTGATTCGTTTTACAGTTAACAATTTTGTTTTTTGAAAAAAGTATGATATTGTACGAATTGATAACCGAAACGTTATACGTGCACAAGACCTTAGAATCAAATATTTCGAGCGCTTATTTTGTCGTTTAATAAATAATGTACATATTTCATTTGTTAATATATTTAAGAATTTTTGTTCCATGATTTTATATATATACATATTAAATAAATTAAATGAGTTTCACTATATTTGTATTCGGTTTGAATACTTTAAGTATTTTTTCTATAGCATAGTTTTTAATTTCTGTAGCACCACTAGTTTTCATAGCAGTTTAAAAACTTCTTACAACAAAAAGATTGTATCTTTTATCTAGACTACTTAAAAAAACTTTTTTATCGGTTTCTCGTTAAGATATACAATTACTATAATAATCAACTATAACATCTTCAATTATTTTATTTATTAGCTCATATTTTCTATCAATGTTTGAACTAAAATAAGAAGAAATTAATTTTAATTCAAATACTTTAATCTGAAATTTTTGAAATTTAGTATAAAATATCCATTTGAAATGAAGCCCTTTCAAAGTTTAAAATCATTATGATGTCAATATTTGATTTTGAACCTTTTTAAGCTGACAGCTAGTTACACACTAGAAAATTTTGTAACTATATTAATCTTTAATCCTTAATAGTCAACATACATTGTTTAAAATTTGGCTAAAAAGTAACAGTCAAACCTATTAACATATGTAAAAGACGTTTCATGAAGCTTAATAACACATTGTAAATGTTCGTACTAGTATAAAAAAAAGAAGGACTATAAAGACCATTCAAATATTCAATAAATTACTGCTTTACTAGTTTGTAAACATCGTTTTTTATTTTGTCTTTGAACTGAATTTCTGTCAGATTTTATCATAGGATTTTCAATAAGTTTTATAAAAGCTCTGTACAGCTTAATTCCTTTTAAGTTTATTGTAATTCTTCATAATATTTTCTTAGATAGATTTAGTTTAGTTTTTTTATTAGTTTTACTAACTTTTATTCAGATAACAAAACCTTTACTAAATTCATTTCATTTTTATATTTTTGCTAGTTTTTTTTAGTTCAACAAAAGTTATGCCGTGCAAAAATCTATGTAAAAATTTTAAAATGTGCAGATTTCCCACTCATGAATAAATTACGTCGTATACAAAAATGCACTGGTGCATAAATTAAGACGTGCAAAAATGACATATTTCTATAAGCAATGTAATATTTTCCTATATATTTAAGATTAATTTTGTTTAAAAACTGTAACACCTTTTATAAAAAATACCAAAACACATAAAAACAAGAACTTTTTTGTGTATATGTATACTTGTCTATTTTTAATCTCCGAATTAAACGACATAAAGAAAAAAAAACAGCAAGCAGTAAAATTATAAGTGAGCTAAAATCTAAATTTAAAGCTATTAAAACTTCACACTAAATAAAAACTCAGGAATACTAATTAGAAAAATTGTGCTCAACTCTTGTCGACTGAAACTAATCACCCTTTACAAAAACTATAATAAAAGTGTCAAAATATACAATATGTGATGTCTAATTAAAGAGTAAAATTTAAAATAAATGTATGTTTATTTCTATGTAAAGTGGTTAGTTTTTTAATTATCAAAACAATATTGCTTAAAATTTTAAATCTTAGATTTTGTAATTTGCTAAATATTCTTTATAAACAAGGTATTTTCACGCTAGAAAACCGTCGAAGGTTTTTTGTTATTTCACAAGATTCTTCCAACCATTCACTTTCGTTAGTATCATAAGAAATTAATTTTGACGATATGTCTTGAAAGGCAAAAATTTTGTTTTTAATAGAATAAGCTCTTATAACAGAAAACCTGTCAAACTCTGGTGATTTAATAGTGATAAACTTTTTACAAATGTTGTCAAAAACTTCACTGTTGTCTTCTCTCTTTGAAATTACAAACAACTTGTTCTTAACAACAGCTATACTGTGGTCAATTTTACCTGAGTTCATATTTGGCATTGTTGACCATTTATTTGGTAGAATATCGTATGATTCAACAGAATTTAAAATGTTTCCATTATCACTCCATCCACCAGAAACTACAATTCTATCTTCAAAAATTGCACAAGCTGCACATGATCTTGACTCATTCATTGTAGCAACTTCTTTCCAACAACCGCTATCACTTGCATCAAATTGTAAGGAAGAATTAGTTCTACTACCATCTTTTTTTCCTCCAAACATATATTTTATCTATGAATGAACATACACAAAAAAATTTACGATCATCAAACATTTCAGCTACCTGACTCCATGTTTTAGAAGTAAGTGAATATTTATCTACAGACTTTATCCATTTGCCATTATTATTCCAACCACCGAAAACATAAATTTCACCTTTTAAATAAACAACATTTAGAAAAGTGCGTTCCGTTATCATTGATGGATAAGCTTCTACATCTTTTACTTTACAAACATCAATACAACTTACATTGCTACATTTAGTTGCTGTTTCTAAATTATAGCCTCCTAAAGTTAATAATTTAAAATTTGTTTGGTTACAATACCTACTCGTAAGATATACACTTAAAGATTTATATTTTTTTTTTCTTGCAATCTAGAATTTTATTTAAAATTTTAATACAACCATCATGTTTTTCAAAAAATGTTGAATCATTTGAAAGATGTCTTATAGTTTCTGTGGAAAGCAAATGAAGACGAACTTTTAATAAAAGATCTTCAGCGTACTTAATACGTGCTTCAATGTCGTGGTTTAGCCATTTTACAACTACTTTAAGTACTTCAATTTCTGAAGTAATTAGAAGTTGAGAACTTGCAAGTATTTTAGAAAAAAAGTTATATTCTATTTCTAAAAAGCTTTTATTATCACTTACAATTGTAAAACAACGTTGTATATATCTGAAGGTTGGATTTTTGAGGCTAGATAGATTGAGCAGATTCACAAACTGGTAAACAGAAGCAGCATTTTTGATCTGTATTTTTTCTTCTAAGACTGCAGAAATTGTACTAACTGCATTTTCGTTGAGGGAAAGTTTGTTAAATCTTGTAGCTGTTACCATTTTAGTTAATTTTCGGTTCTTCATACCTAAATAGTTTTGTTAGTCGTTACTAAAAAAATCAAACGCTTTAAACAAAAAAAAATAACTGGTTCTAAAAAAAAATTATTGTGTATTTTTATTTTAACAAGTTTTATACATTTTGTTGTTTCTAAAATTACCGCCTGATGCGCTAGATAAATATTTTCATTTACATTATGAAATTTTAACAATATATCTTAAAGTTCTGTTTATAACACTCAATAAGATTCTAAATAAAAACACTAAATAAGATTTTGTCAGCTTGTAGAAAATTTGGATTACTTGTTGTATTCATTTTCGCAGTTTTGTTCTACTGATAGATATGCTGCTTTGTCAATTCAAATAAACTATTCTTTTTAAAGATATTGCACATATTAAGTAGTATTATTTTTAGTGATTATATGTTTAACCTAATGAATAATGGTAATGGTAATATTAAATTCAGGAGAAGGCTTAAGAATTAAGCACTGAGTGCGAAAAATTACTATTGAAATACTACTAATTTAATTGAAGGTATTACTTTAAACCAGGCTGGGAATCTTTTATTGTTACATAAATTTTTCAAATGACATTCTTAAAAGACAACAAAGTTTTATTTCTTAGATTAAATTATGATTAACAGCCCTTTAATTTATAAGAGGTAAGCTTCGTTGATTGATGACTTGCCATTGTTTTAAATTTAAGCTTGATAGTTAACCTCATACGGTTGAATTCATAAATAGAAATTTTAAAAAATATTTAAGTTTATCAAACTAAGGTTTATGAGTTACCATTGTTTTCTTAAAAAAATTTGTGCATAAAATAGCTAGTAATGAGTACTACTGTAGTTTATCATATCACGAACGTAGAGAAAACTTTCATAGAATTCAAAGATAAATGTTATTATAAATATAATAAAAAAAAAAAACAAAATAAACCTAATTTGTAAAAGTCATTTGAAATGGATAAAAAATCCGACTGATTTTTTTTAATTCTATTTTCCTGGCAATACTTCAGAATAGCAAGCCTTTTGTATTCTGCAATACTGCTTACATTTTTATTTACTTCATCTAGTTGTATTTTCTTTGTGGTATTTCTATATTTACTATGTTGTGTTGACATAGTTAAACTTTTATAAATATTTAAATAACCTGTAAAATAAAAAACTAACATGTATTATATTGTAAAGTTATAGTGTAGTGTAGATACACAATGAAAACTATAATTAAATTTAAATTTTATCTAGAATAAATTGATATCAAAAGTGTTCTATAATATTTATAAAAACTAGAAATAAATTTTGGTGGTTATACTTTATATTAAACAAATTATCAAACACTTAATATTAAATCATCGTACTTTTAACAATACTTTGTATGTTGTCAAAACTTTTGCACTAAAACTAAATCTAATAGGAATATACTATAAGACTGTATATAAAATAAGGAATTAATTACATAAAATCTACTACTTAACTACTAATTAAAATCAAATATCCATTAAAGTTAATAGAAATATTTAAATAGAGCTTTACAACAAACAGTATAATGACTAAAAAGTTCAGTTCTAGAACTCCATTTGGAAGGTCTTGACTGCAATCAAACTGCAATCACACTGTGGCTAGTTTATCTTGGTATATCTTGAAAATTTAAACTTGCTTCAGACCATCTTGCTTCCTGGTTGCCTGATTTAGTAATATTTGATGTTCAAACAAATGCAGGGTTGCCAGTCGTTTTTCAAAATTTTTTAAGGTTCTCCAAATTTCTTTAGGTTTTTAAAAGTACACATTTTCAGTTATATTTTTAGTTTAGAGTTTAATTAAAGGTAAGAAACTGTGTTAAATAGTATAAAAACATTGAAAAGCTACTGTGAAGCTATTTAAAAAATGTATTTAATAAATTCAAATTTTACTACTGAACATGTGAAAATTGTTAAATTTATAGGTTTTTCCAGGTTTTTTAGTGATTTTTGTTCAAAATTTCGGGTTTCCCACTTTTTTTTTCAAAATTTCTCAAAATCGTGGTTTTTTTAGATTTTTTTGCATAAATTGTCTAATTTCAGGTTTTTCAAGGATTTCAGGTAAGGTGGCAGCCCTGTAAATGGTACACAATAAAATTGTTAACCATTACATTTCCTCTTCCTGCCATTTTCAAAAAAAGTCTCTCTCTTCTTTTACTTTTAGCTATAACAATGTTGAGGAAAAATAGTTTTTATTTAAAGCAGAAAAAACCTTTAAATTATATAATATACAAAACATTAAATCAGTCTTAAAACTAATAAAATAGGATACATTTAACTACACAGTAATATGAAATTAAAAATCTTCGAAAAATGGTTTTAAAGCTCTCAAATTTAGAAAACTAATGGTACTCAAAATTATTTAAAATCTGTTTAAGAATATTTAATTAACATGAATTTTCAATACAGAGTTGCCACTCTTTGAGTCAAAAATTCTTACCTGAGTGACCAAAAACTTCCCTGAGTAACCTTAAAGTTTCCTAAGTTTCCCTGAGTTTTTTTAAAAGCTTAAAAAATTTAATATTTATTAAAAAATTACAATGAAATTCTAAGAATATTGAAGATTCATATGCAAGGATAAAAATTTATAAATAAACACAAAAAATAATTAAAATTATCTTTTTTGAACAAAATATTGAAACTGGATTAATTAAATCTCATTCTAGATCTAGAAAAATTTTTCCTGATATTTTTTTTTCTAATCTTAAAATTTCCCTGAAATTTTTAGAAAAAACCAAAGATGCCTTGAGTTTTTTTTATGACTTGAAAAAAAAGAGTTAAAATTCCCTGATTTTCCCTTAGTTTCCCTGAGATTTTCTATAATTTAAAACGTCCCTGGAGTTTCCCTGAATTCCCTGAGTGTGTGGCAACCCTGCAATAAAAAAAATAACATTATGATTGAACAACTTTTTTAATTAAAAAACACAATCAATTCTCATGTCTCTGCAAAAAACTCCTATGGTACAAACTTCTAAAAATTTCAGCATGTTACTGGTCTTTACTGTCTTAATTACTTACAAATATTGTCTATATTTTAATTCTTAAATATTCAAGAGTCTTAAATAAGTTGAACATGAGTTACTGTGAATTAAAATTAGTCACCATTTTTAGTAAGTTATTTGTACTCGTACATTTTCGTTGAGTTAATTGGTCTTAAATTTTGTCAGTTATATTGTGAATGTGGGCTAAATGTTTACAGTTCTATTGTGACTTTGGAGACATATATTCTGTCAGTTCTATAATAAGTTTGTGGACTAAAATTGGGACAATACCCTTTAAATTTTACATTTTAGTTTCCTTATGGCATCTTTACTAATATGACCCCTTATATTAAAAAAAACTTGAGACACAGTTTTTATTCTTTAATTTTTAAAATTATTAATTAACTTTAATTTTTACACTACACTTTTTTTGTATTTCAATTCTTATACAAAATTATATGTAAGAATCTAAAAACTTTTTAATGTATAAATTGGCAAACAAGGTCTTGTCATCTTTTGAAAACTTAAAATGTTATTTTAAAAATTTTTATGAAACTCTAACTGTTTTTCATTAGTCTTTATTATAATAGTTAAAAAATAATAATATAACTTTATTTTTTTGTTATATCTTAAACATTTTAGACTATTAACTAGCATTGTTATTTGATTTACTTATTCTTAAGCCGAGTAGCCAAAAGTTATATTTTCTATTTGAGTGTTATGATTTTAACAATGCAGTTAACCTAAGTTCTATAAAAAAATACTCTTAGCTTATGTTAAAAAAATTACAAGGTAAAACAAATTTCAAGTCACTACAAAACTACTAGAAATTTTTTATTAAGAACAAAACAACTGAAATTTTTATTATAGTGTAACTTAGTTCAGTATCTATTAACAGTATATTGGTTATATATCTAATATTTGCAATAAACTAAAAAAGATTGATATTTCTTACAAAAATATAAAAATAGATGGAATTATTTATAGAAGTTTAGATAACTTATATGATATAAATAAAATCAAAATTAATTACACTTTTATATATACTTTTTAAACAGCCCATATTTTTTTATTGCTACAAAGTAAATATCATATAATGTGTTTTAAAAACTATCATTTTTTTTTTAATCATTTAATTTTATTCTGGTAGTTAGAGCAAAATTGTTTTGATAGAATATTATCTAATAGTTAAGTATTACACTGTATAAAAACAAAAATAACATATGTTTATTATAATTTATCAGGATAGTTAATATAGAAATATTAAGATTAATAATTTTATGTAAACTTTGTTTTACTCAGACATCTAAAAACTATTTATTCAAAACACTTACTTACTCTTAGCAATCATTTTATATTTCAAACTTAACATACAACTATTCCAACAAACACCCGTCTTAATCTAACCTTTACATAAAACGTATAAAAAAATTAACAAACTAGAAGATAACAATTGCATGAATTATTTGCATATCTGAAAAAATGGCTAGATATTTCTTTAAAATGGTAGGTTGATAAAACATATTGTTAAAAATGTCCATTACTGGTGTGACAATTTTGGCTATAAACATTTTGTAATGTAATTTGAGGGAAGCATTTATATTCAAATAAAATATCTTAGGAAAAAAAGTATTTACAAGTTATAAGAAGGCAAAGAAATAATGATACTAAACTATTTAAAAAGTTCAAAAGTCTTTCATCAAAACACTTTTTTTTTAATTATATCTTTTAAGTTGTTCTGTAATTCTAGTTATCGAACAAAAACAAAAAAGGTTCTCAAAATATTTGGTCCAAAAATTTGGTATAAAAAGCAATAAAAATTAAGTCGTAACTAATTTTATGAGTAAATAATTTTTTTATTCAGTTTTTAGATTTAAATTTAGACTTCAGGACATAGTTGCCAGATTAGGATGAACAAATCAGATAAAATTATTCGTGCATTGAAAATAAAGTAGAACGTTTGTTCAGTATTCAGAGTTCTGTAGCTTTGAAACTATTGTTAACCTGATTCAGAGTAATTATTTTTTATTAAACTAAATTAAGTTTAAAAGTAAAACTAAAACTAGTGACTTAATATCTGTACTAAACTATGTTTGAATACTAAATTTTTAAAAGATAACATGTTGTTGAAATTTTACTAATATAAGTCTACATGAGCGTGAACTTTGATTGAGAGCGTTTTTTAGAAATTTTATAAAAATGTCCGAACTTAAGACCCAATTATGTACTTATTTTAATAGCTAATTAAAACCTTTATTTTTATTCTTTAGAACGGTCCTTTGCCTTTAATTAAAAAATCCATTGAATTGGGGTTTGACTTTTTGAATGGGGCCCCTTTGAAAATTTTGTGATTTTGCTAGTTTTTTATTTATACAACCTTTTCTTAAAAAATAGTTTTTTTTTTAATTTTTTTTCTTAATCATACTTATTAAAATGAGTTTAATGGTGCTATATACTTTTTTTCTACCATAAGCATGAATAAACTTTTCAAGAAAATTCCAATTTTGCACGACTTTCGTTTTTCAAATATACAACCTTTAATGCAAAAGTAATATAATTTTTTTAGAAATTTTTAGTTTTAACAGACTTGTATAGATATTTTTTATGATGTTATGATATTTTCTTTCCTAGTTTATTATTTCTTTTAAAACATATGACCCATAAAAGTTTTACCTAAACTCTTAGCACTTAAGCAAGAAATCCCTCAAATAGCGTTGCTAAGAATTTAGGTAAAACTTGTATGGGTCATATATTAAAATAAAACTAGGATAAAAATATCACAACATCCTAAAACATAACTATACAAGTCTGTTTAAAACAAAAATAACTAGAAATAAAAATATTATTTTTGCATAAATGATTGTATATCTAAAAAACGAAAGCCGTGCAAAATCGGAATTTTTCTGAAAAATTTATTCCGGCTTATGGTATAAAAAACATATGGTTTTTTTTTAGTATCATTATACTCATTTTAATAAGTTTGTTTAAGAAAAAAAATTTGAAAAGAAAAAAAATTAATATGAGGTTGTAAAAACAAAGACTAGAAAAAAATACAAACATTTTAAAGGGGCCCAATTCAAAAATTAAAACCCCTATTCAATGGATTTTTTTTAAACTAAAGACAAAGGACCGTTCTTTACAATAAAAAAAGTTTTCAATTAGCTATTAAGATAAGGACATAATTGGGTTTTAAGTTTGAACACTTTTATAAAATTTCTAAAAAACGCTCTCAAGATAAGTACACGCTCGTTAAGTTTACCAGGTGCGCTGCTAATGTTGAGCTAACTTGGTTGAAAGCACTGTGTTATAATTTAAAAAATCCCCGGAAGTAAAATTGAAATTTATTAAAATAATCACTAAACACTTTTTGCCAAGAACTTTATAGCAGAGCCTTGTCAAAACACTAACGTGTTACCCTTTTTTCTCGCTGAATCGGCCAAATAATAAAGATTTTTCATGATTTTTATTTAAGTTATCAAAAATATTTTTTATCATTATCAATGTGTTTGGATAAGATAGGTTAAGGATAAGATATAATTAAGAAAAAAGGTTTTAAAAAGTTTGCTGACTCAGCGAATATTAGGAGAAGCACTTCAACGTTACAACAGGACCTTTTTTAACACTAACCATAATGATTTCAACAAGTTTTTAGCGAAACCTTGGAGCAGATGCTCTACCTAGGAAAGTTTAAAACCTTATCATAGCATTATAAAACTGTAAAAATAATCATATACTTTTTCTTTCTAATAATTTTATTTTGTCTCGTAAAGTTAGTTTCAGAGTATGAAATTACAGTTTTTTGATGCTTGTATGTTTTCGCGGTGAATAAAAATATCATTCGTCGACACTGATGTCTATTATTAGATTTAACTGTTTTTAGGTAGAAAAACAATCGTTCAAACCAGGGCGTCGTGTGCGATGGAACGCTTAAGCTATGGCTGCTTCAGAAAAAGTACACAACAAAAAGAATGTGTACAAAAAGTTTCACTTATGTAGACGCTGTTTTAAAAAAGGCCCTGCTTCAACTGTAGCACCCAATGCTAAACTAAAATTACTCCATTTTAAATCCTAGAGATTGAGATTTAAATTGATTTAACATCTCAGCTTAAAAACTAGGAAAGTTATGTAGATATAAATTTATACAAAACGTACAACCAAAATATAATAGACCGTCGTTAATCTTCCCGCTAGATTTGATTAATTTTAGTTATTATAGTTGATGCTCAAATTTTTCGTAATGTTAAAGCTGCAAGCTCAATCTGTGTCAGCTGCATCTTAAACATACACAAAATTTCAATAACTTATTTTTTGTTCAGCACTATGTAAATAAAAATAATTCGAACTTTATACATTAAAACTTTTCTAAATGTAAACAAACTATCAAAAACAAGCAATAAAATTTATCAAAATCTAAATGTTTAAGCGAGCAGACGTGTAAGCTACGAAAGCGGGTTAAGCTACAAGCGAAGCAACTGCGGCGGGCCAAGTAGTAGCAACACGAAAACTGAAGCGTGTCCGCTAGAAGGTGAAGGTTAGCAATTTTTTTAATGAGTGATTCGTCAGTAACCCTTAACAAAAATACCAAGCGTCGTAACGTGTATTGAGTATACACTTACTGAAAAATTAATGTTCCTTAATAATTCATTATAACATTAGTTGTTTTATTTAAATGAGTTTTAAATTTAAAATTTTTTTCCTATCTATTTGTATATAGATATACAGATGTTTTTAGATTTCTAACTAATATCTATTGTCGTTTCTAAAAATAACTTTAACTGAGTTAAATTGTTTTATAGAATACATTCGGTAAAACCATACAATTTAAACTAGGCGGCAAGTGTTATGTAGATATAAAATAAATTAATAGTTATAATCATAATACTAAAAACTTTTTTATTTTAACTTTAAAAAAAACTTTTTAAACAACAAAAGTGTAAAAAAGCTTTTTTTAGCTTGCGGAAACCACTTTGAAAAGATGTCAATCCAACAGTTTCTACTTTTTACTTAAAATAAAAAGAATGTTGAATTTTAACAAATATTTGTGGTCTACACATTATAAAATAAAATATAAAACTGTAATCATTTATTCAAAAGTTCTTTGTAAAAATTTCAATAAACTCTGTTAGTTCAGAATATGTTTAAGTTTTCTTAACAATATTTAAAATAGTAACTTAAACTTATTTTTGCATTAAATTAATTAATTTACATTGATCCAGCTAAAAGAACTGTATAACTTATTTGATAAATTATAATTTGTGCAGAATCTTTTAACAGTTGATGAAATAAATTCTAACTTTACGAAGTATGAAATATAAAATAAATTCTGTTTTATTTTAAAGTGCTAAAATTAAATCATATTTTAAAATGTGAAGATACAGTTTTAAAAGTACCAAAAATGTTGGTTTTTCAATTACTATTAAAAATAGAAACTATAATTTTTAAATAAAAGCTGTATAGTATATGTTAAAAAAAACATCAAAATTATTTTTGTTGAAAATTCTACTATTTGAATTTTAACTTTTAAAGTATGGTTTTTTCAGTTTGGACTAAACAAGTATATACTTTTTTCATAATTTTTTGAATACTTTTTGTTTAACAATAGTATCATTAGTTGAACATCCAGTGCAACACTTGCCTCTTCGTGGGTTAGTTAGATATAAGATCAAGTTAGCTGAAAATTGTTTATTTACAAAAGCGTATTGTAAATTTGCAATAGTAGTCAATAAAACAATGCAAGCGCTTTGCTTTAAATCACGTAGATGTTTATTTTAAATATTTCACTTAGCAAATTTGTGCTTTTTATTTACAAGCTTAGTGTCATTTAAAAAAAGTGCTCGCTACATTTTTAATTTTTATGTTAGTTTATAAAATAAAAAAGTCTACACTAATGTAATACAACTCATTATAATTATGGAATGATCAAACTTTGTGTAAAAAGCTCTTAAACTACTATTAAAAAATTATTTTTACTAACGCTTTTGTTTAAAGTTATTTGCAAAGCACTCTTACAATATATAAATGCAATTTATTTATATATCGATTAGGTTAAGAAAAATAATTTAAATTATATTTTTTTAAATTCGTTAAAAATTTCTTGTATATGTTTTTTCTGTTTGCTTTATGTTTTTCTTTTATATACCAAACAGTTATTATAGCAATAATAATTTGGTAAGCCATTCAACTGTTTAGGTTATTTTAAAAAATATTGAAAGTCATTGAAAAGCATAGAAACATATCAAATGTTTCCAGGAACTAATACTCCTGTAGCTGTTGAGGAAAAAATATCACAAATACAAAGAGAAGTTTCAAAACAACAACAAGATATAGAAAACATTGCAAAAAAATTGTGTGAAATTAAAATATCTCAAAACAATAATGAAGAATGTAATAACTTTAAAAATGTGACTAGAAAGATAAGTAAGTAACATTATTTAGAAACATACTTTTTATTGAGTAGTAAAAAAAAATCGAAAAAAAAATTTTTTAGCATTTAACGAAAGCACTGGTAAACCACCCTCAAGTAATGAAAAATATCAAACATTTTCGGGTAATTAGTTTGTTTTTTTACTTACTTGTCTATTTAGCAGTAGTTAGAAAGTATTATTAAAAAAAAACACAAATTTTACTTTTAATTTATTCAAAGTTTAATATGTTTTTTAGTTGAATTGAAAATTGAAAGATTAAACTTTATTGAGGCTATTTATCTATTTAGTATAAATTTAAGTAAATCAATGAACATAACATATTTTAACTAAAACAGTGTAAATGTTTGGAAATTTTCATCATAACTTTAAAAGTATTTGACATTAAACTAATTTACGTAATAATAATAAAACTAGATCTGTATTAGCTTTAATTTTAAAGTTTAAAGTACAAATATAGTTTTATAAATCTTATTTAATTAAATTTTCAATAGTTATAAACTAAAAATCAAGTATTTAAAATTTTCTAACTAAGTTTCTAGGAAAGCCAATTACAAAACCCCAAAGAAATCTAAAAAAAACTCAAATCAAAAAAATGTATAAAATTTCAAAAGATAGCAGTGGATCTTCTTCAAGTTGTTTTTCGGAAAATGTTTATAACTGTAAGTCTGCAGACATACCTTCAACTAGCAAATTTTCAGACGAAAGACCTCAAGACATACCATCTACTAGCAAATTTGCAGACGAAAAACCTCAATACTTACCATCTACTAGTAAATTTGCAAACAAAAGACCTCAATACATACCATCAACTAGCAAATTTGCAAACAAAAGACCTCAAGACATACCATCTACTGGTAAAGTTGCATACGAAAGACCTAAAGACATACCAACCACTACTAAATTTGCAGACGAAAGACCTGAAGAAATGACGTCGACTAGCAAATTTATAGACGAAATACCTAAAAACAAAGTATAGCAAACTTGTAAAAAAATGACCTGAAGACATACGATCCACCAAAAAAACTTAAAAAACCTCAAATTCTTCCTTTAGCAAGATCCAATGTAGTTGATTTGACTCAAGAATCACCAGGTATTCCATTGACAAGCACGCTTAATACAAGCAGTCGAGAAACTTCTTTGAGTGACGACGAACGTTGCAAAAACTGCTGTCCAGGTTCTTTCTTGACAATATGCACCCGAGAGACACTGATATTAACTTTTTGTCTGATGTTACTGGAAAAGCAGAGAATTTGTGTCGAAATGGTTCAGTAAAATGAACAGAATGGACATGGGGAAAAGAATTTTGGAGAGAAAACAAATTCTATTGGCGAAAGTGTGCTTTAGTTCGAACCCAAAACCGTCATTACCTGAATATGCTACTTTGAGCCAGAGACTAAAAGCAGAAAAACTGGCAGTCTTTCGGTAATTTCAAAACAGTAGAAAAAATCTCAAAATAAAAAGCTCGTTTGTTCGGATGTTCGAATACAGTGAAAATGAAAAGCGAACATTGGAAGAGTCCTTTGAAAAGTACTGCAATGGCAAAGAATTGTCAGTTGAAAAAATGAAAGAAATAGCGAGAGAAATTGGTATTGACGAGTTAAAAGTTGAAATTTGGTTCTATAACATAAAGGATTTGGATGAGCCAGAAATTAAATATCAAAGATTTATAAACAAATTTCAAAGAGTTCAACCTTTATTAACAACGAATAGTGAACCTTCAACTTCCGCAGTTAGTAATACAACAAATCGAGTTAAACAACGAGATGTAAGCAGTTCATCAAATCAGCTTTCTCAAAACCAACCAATAATATACAGTACGCCTAACGTTCCTTTAAATTAGGGGTGGGCAACGTAAATATTTGACGGGCCGGATCCAGAAAAATATAGTCCTCAGCGGGCCGGATCATTTCAAGTTAGTGATCTTTTGGATTCAGCTGGATCCTTTTTTTAGATCCGGATCCCAATTTAAACATATTATCCGGATCCGCCTAAATACTAATTTTAGACAAAGATCTAGATCTGAATGGAAACTAATTTCAAAAAGATTCGAATCCGGTTAGATGCTTATTGATCGGGTAGTTTAGAATTTTGAATCAATATATTAATTACCAAGGTTGTCAAGTATGAAATTTTATGTTAAATTTAGTTAAGTATTCATAATTCTATATATATTATAACAATGGACAGAATTAATACTAGTTAGTCCTAAAAAAATTATAATTTGGTTACTAAAAGTTACTCGAGCCTAACATTTCAAGCTAAAACATAAAAAAATTGCTAACTATTCGAAATGAAATAATTTTGGAAATCCTTATCTGGAGTTTATATTGATAATATTTGTTCAAAAATTATTAAACAATACATTATTAAGCTACTATTATTTAATTTAATTAAGCTAAAGAAGATTCAATACATTTTTTGCATGTATAAAAGAAACAAAACAAAAATAATTCTGATATAATAAACAGTTTTACCATAAAAGCAAAAAAAAATAAATAAAAGATCTCGATGAAACACTTAAGGTTGATGTATTAGAGTTGTTTAAATCTAGTTGCATGACAGTTTTGGAAAATCTGCAAGTGCACTGAAATACCGATTAGGTTTGAAGTTAGCTTATCCTTGTTAATGCTTGTGGCCGAAAATATTTGTTTTCAAATGTATGAAGTATCGAACAACACAACTAGTTACATGGTCATCTTTAGAAGTTGACAAACTTTGGCTTGATCAATTATACATAAAATGTATCTAAAAATCTTATAAAAGCAACAAAAATTAAACGTTTGGTTTCAAATTTTCTTATTAACTTATTTAAAAAGCAGTTAAGCCTAAATAAAAAATTACTTTGGCTTGAAATTTTAACACGTTTACTTTCAAAATATCAAATAGTTATAATTAACCGGCGAAATTTAACTAAGTTATGTACTTTAAAAATATTATTATCAAACAGTGCACCTAAAATACTTTAATAAGAGTACTAACATAAAATAACGTAATATTGAAACAAAAAATAAATTAATATGTATTTTTAGCATAACAAATATTTTAGTTTAATAGACTTTTAAATTAAGATTGATTTCGCAATGGTAAAACTGCCACATTATACTTTAAATGTTAAGTTTAAAGAATTTAGCAAGAATAATTACACTAAAAAGAAGTCAATGAGACATTTATGGATCATAAAAGTTTTTAACAAGTTGTTTAAAATCTGGAAGTTTATTTGAAGTAGATATTCTCAGTAATAACTGCAAATTGGTATCAGTAAGATTTGAACGCAGCTTACTTTTGTTTATATACATGGTTAAGAATATTTGTTTGCAAAAATATGTAGACTAAAATATAACAAATAACTTCATTGTCATCTTTTTTAAATTAACAAATTTTGACTTGTTAAGTAAGTCATAAATCTGTCAATCTTTCAGTTTTGAACTTTTTTGTTTGTGTACTACAACATTGAAGTTTAACAGTTCTAACAATATTACTAAGTACACTTTCGGTGTCAAACGTCGACGGTGATGAAATTATGTCAAATTCTTCACTTAATTGTTAAAAGTCTGCAAAACGACGACCAAACTTATTATCAAGTGAAACTATTGTCATCAAATGATCATCACTAAACTTAACCATATATTTAATAAAAAAGTCCTTAATGAAAAAACAATAGCAGAAAAAGTTCAAATTGTAGTCTAAACTTAAAAAATTTGACAAAAATTTAAACTTGAGCAGTTTGACTTAAAAAAGTTGTCAATGTTTAAAGGATATTTTTTTTTACTGTTTTAAACATTTAAAAAACAACTCAATAATTATCTGGAAAAGACAGCAATTTTTTACACGTCTATTTTTTATGAAAACATTATGGTAGGTATGATCATCAAAGTTACTTCAGCAAACAATTGCTTTTGTATAATTTGAGAAAGGATTACTTCAACTGACTTGAAACAGAACAAGATACTATAACAAAGTAGTGTTTTATCATACTAAAATAATAAGCCATTTTAACAAACGTTTTCAGGGTCAAAGTCTTACAGTTTTGTTTAATGAAATAGTTCAAAAAACGCTTTGTACAAGTTCTGTGATAATTAAATTAGCTTACCGGAATTTATATAAATTTTGAAAATGCTTAGCGGGCCGGATCATCTACTTGCGGGCCGGATCAATGTTGTCCGCGGGCCGGATTCCATTTAAAATTTAAAAAGGTTTGGGGGCCGGTCATTTTCATTTTGCGGGCCGGATCCGGCCCGCGGGCCGTACGTTGCCCACCCCTACTTTAAATGTTTACAACATTCATCAAATAAATCGCCTTGCTGATGATTATGACTACCACTACCAAAACCATGTAAACTACTGCAACTTTTTGAACCAGATACAGCCTACGCTGAACATTAACGAATTTCTCTATCAAATCGCAGTGCACTTTGGTAATGAACGTTTGTAAAGAATGCAAAACAGACAACTTGCTGAAAGTAGTGGTAACAATCAAATTCAAAACAACCAAGCATCTTCAAGAAGACATTCTCAGGGAAACCAAGCATCAGCACAAAATAATCAGACTCACAGTTTAGGGCATCACGGATCAAACCCGGGAATTTAAATGACAAAGAAATTAAATTGAGTGCAGGTACCAAAATCAAGTCTTTGAAGTTTTTATTGTTTGTAAAATATTTCTTTATTCTTTATTTTGTAAAAGGGTTTTTTAAATCTATTAGTTACGATTCATATAGCTATCAATAAAATATTTGGTTTCGTTTATATAGTGGTTATTCTACTAAAAATACTAGTTTTATAAAAACTTAAAAGTAGACTGGATGTTATAATATAATTGAAGATATCATTTGTGAGTATATTTCAATTCAAAAACCGATTGTTACTTCAGAACTTTAAAGTATAACTTGTGAACTATACTATGTTGTATTAAACAAAGTTTACAAGTAGCAAGATTCGTGGTAACAAATAAAAGTCACCTTATTATTTTTAAGACAGTAAGTGTTTTTGAAACAATAAAATCATCGGTTCCTTACCAAAATAATCGTTAGAAAAAGTCAAATCTTAAGATTTTTAAGCAAATTATAAACTTACTATGTACTAAACATTTTTTAAACAGCTTACATTTAGTATTTCTAATAGTTTACTGCTCTGCAGTGGCTTTGGGTAAGTCTTATTGAAGCAGATGCTAACTTGAAAAAAATGTAATGCTTAGCAGAACTTATAAATTTTTATCTGATTAATTTAACTTTTGTTTATAATGTTTTTTTGTTATCATAGTACTTAAAGCTTACTAAGTTGACTTTAAATTTATCAAATTAAGAGATCTTTTATTAATTTTAAAAATCTTGCAACCTTAACAAAACTACCACGCGTCGTTAAAATGTGTGTCAAGTCAATAAAAGCAATATAAATTTAAATAAGTTTTACCGATAATAATAAAAATTTTCTCAATTTTTAAAATCATTATTAATTAAAACCTAAACTAAAAAGTTTAGGGAAAAAGTTCGAACGGAATTTCATCAATTAAAACAATTAAATTATGATATTAGATAATTTTTATAACTTACTTTATTCTTTTAATTAGTTAGATATAAAATATTAAATTATAAGACATCTAAATAAAATAAAAAAAAACTATAAGGCGTATATTTATAAAAACATTTCGGAAAATGAACACTAGCTAAAATATTAAATTTTAAAATCTAAGTCAGACATCTTTTCAATTTTCTAGAGGAATTGTTGACATGTAAGTAATAAATCCTAAAAGTTTATTATACTGAGATTTTTAGTTGAAGTTTTGTTTAAAACTTTTTTATGAAAAATGTAGACTATGACTTAAAAGACAACTATTGTATAACTATGAGTATCTTGTATTCGCAATTAAAAAATAATTTTCATCAGAAGATCAAAATAGATTTTTCTTCCTCATGCTTTTAAGTTTCTAATACGCAAGTAACTCGCATATTTTTACACCATTTTCTCATTCTATAGGATTTAACTGTTCATAAAACTTCAAATATAGTTTAATCAAATTTTTACAAGCTGCTTAAATTGAAATTTTTACTACTCATTCTCTCACACTTACTGTGTATATACAGTAAATTTTGCTCACTAGGCATAGATTATAATTACTATTTAGCCAAGTAAGTAGTCTGTAATCTGGAAAATCAACAACGTGATAATTTGTTATTAAAATGAATAAACCAAAAAAGTTTTGTATGAAATTTTAAGAGAACCAGAAAGTTGTTTTACATAGCAAAAAAAATAAAGTTTTGTTGACACATTTAAGTGTTTCTGTATGTTTATAAAATGATACAGAATACTTAAATATGTGAACCAGATTTCACTATTTTTGTTCTGGTTCTATATAGATTATTTGTTGCAAAAATATCATGAAGTTTTGTTTACATACTAAAGTATTTCTGTACCATATCTTTATAAAATGATACAGAAAACTTAAGTATGTGAACCGGATTTCACTATTTTTGTTCTGGTTCTATGTAGATTTATATTGCAAAAACATTTTGAAGTTATGTTTACATATTTAAGTTTTTCTCTACCAATATTTTATAGCATAAACAGTTAACTTAAGCATGTGAACTGAAATTATTTTTGGAAAATGTTGTTATGAGTACTGAAATAAAAAAAAAAATATGATGATATTTAGTTTACATACTTAAGTATTTCTGTACCATGTATTTATAGACTGATACAGAATTCTTAGATATGTGAACAGGGTTTCCCAAAATTCGTTTTAGATATAAAAAACATAGATTTAAAAAAATGTAGGATCTTTAATTTCATATTTAAGTTAGTATGTTTAACACGTTTTAGAAAATGAACAGAAAGCTTAACTATGAACGATAACTTATTAGAATAATTTCGAAACATATACGCAAGGAGCATTAGATGCACAAGCTTTAATTTTACTATAATAGATAAATAGTGAGAAAATTTTTCTTGGTTTTAACTTTAATTCCATGCTCGAGTAATGTTTGGCGATTTGCTGATTTCTTATCTGGCGACTATCAGAGCATTTAAAAAAAATAGTTGTTTTAAAAATATCAATTTAAGTTTTTTTTTAGAAATCATACATGTAATTAAAACTAGCTTCACGTAGAATTGTTCTTAACTAAGTTTTAATGAAAATAACTGTATAACAACTCCATCTGATAAACAAACTTTTCAAGTGCCAGTAAAGTGATTACTAAGATCAAAATAAATTTTACTCAATTAAAAACAAAGTTTTAAGAATACATTTAAGCTTAGAATGTTTATAAAACTTTTAAATAACATTTTAATTTAAATATTATTAGAAATTGTTGATGCTAACAAACATTTGTGTTGATATAGTCTACTAAGTTGAACATACTTTTGTGTAACAACGTTGCGTTTTATACTTAATAACATAAAATAAATATTTAGTAAATTATTACATTAAAAAAGTCTATAAATACCACTCAAGTATATGAAAATTGCTAGTTTATTGGTATTAAAGTACTGGTTTATTCTTTTGTATTGTCTGCAACTGAATTTACTGTCATATTAAAGTTGTATGAATGTCATACATTTTTAAATAGGTTTTATAAAAAAATAATTGTAGCCTGATTTACACTCAAGTTTATTTTAATCCTATTCTAATATCTTTAAATTATTTAAAACTTATTTAAGCATAATTATAATATTCTTTTTACTAATTTTTTTTTCTAAAACAGATATTTTCTTGTATTTATTTTGTTTAATTACTTTTGTGAAAACTATTAATATACAAAAGTTATGCCCTGCAAATTGAATTTATGTGCAAAAACTCTTAAATGTCCACAAATGCGACTCATAAATAAACTAAGTCTCATACAAAAACGTTACTTATGCATAAGTGACGCCGTATAAAAATAACAAATTTCTGTGAGCTAAAGTAACCTTCATAGATCACCTAAGAATAAATAGATTTGAAACTATAATATTTTGTAAAAAAAAGAATTGGTTTTGTTTTAATATTTGTCTACTTCGACCTCTGTTTCAAACGTCGTAAAGCAAAATACACAATAAAAAACAACATTGTTTATCAGTCGAAAAATCAAAACAAACTTTTAAACTGAAGCTTTGCAATAAAAAAAATTAAGAAATCCCAAGAAAACAAAGTGCTCAATTGATCCATTTTAGGAACAAAAAACAAATTTAAAAATATTATTATTCTATAAACATTAAAAAATTAGAGAAAATTATTTATTTTATATTTTTTTTCTTTGTAATCTAGTTAGTTTGCAAATTATCAAAGCTATAATTTAAAACTTTTTTTTTAAATTTTGAGACTTCAAATACGATAATTGTTTTTACAAACAAGGTATTTTCACGCTAGAAAAATATACAAGTTCACTGGTTACTTCACAAGATTCTTCCAACCATTCAACTTCGTTAGCATCATAAGAAATAATTTTCGAAAAGTTTTCTGGTAAGACAAAAAATTTTGTTTTCAATATAAAAAGATCTTACACAATAAAACGAGTAGTAAAACTCTGGTGGTTTTATAGTGATAAACATTTTACAAGTGTTGTCAAAAACTTTACAATCGTCTTTTGACTGTGAAATTACAAATAACTTGTTTTTAACAACAACTAAACTGTGTCTAAATTTACCGGAGTTCATATTTGGCATTGTTGACCATTTATCAGGTAAGACATCATATGACTCAGCACTATTTAATTCATGGTTGCCATTGTATCCACCGCAAACTACAATTCTTTAAAAACTGCACAAGCTTTCTGGTAATGTCTTACTTCGTTCATTTTGTCAACTTCTTTCCAACTGTGATCACTTGTATCAAATTGTAAACAAGAACTGGTTTCTACTCTATGTTTTTTACCTCCAATAATAAATATTTTGTCCATAAATGCACATACACAAAAATATTTAAGAACATCATTCATTTCAGCTACCTGACTCCATATTTTAGAAGTAAGAGAATATTTATCAACAGAGTAAGAGAATATTTATCCAACCACTATTATTCCGACCACCAATAACAAGAACCTCACCTTTTACATGAACTACTTTTGAATGATCACGTCCTGTTTTCATTGGAGCATAAGGTTCTACATCTCCTACATTTTTAACATTAATACTACTTACGTTGCTACAAATCATTTTTGTTTTTAAATCATAACCCCCTAAAACCAGTATTTTAAAATAATTTTGGTTGCAATACCTACTTGTGAGATAAATACTTGAAGTTTATAATTTTTTTTCTTTTTTCAATCTAGAATTTTATTTAAAATTTTAAAACAACCATCATCTTTTTCAAATAATTTTGAATCATTTAAAAGACATCTTATAGTTTCTTTTGAAAGCAAATGAAGACGAACTTTTAATAAAAGATCATCAGCATACTTGCTACGTTCTTCAATGTCGTGGTTTAGCCATCTTAAAACTACTTAAGTACTTCAATTTCTGAAGTAATTAGAAGTTCAGAACTTGCAAGTATTTTAGAAATAAAATTATAATCTATATCTAAAAAGCCTTTTTATCACTTACAATTGTGAAACAACGTTGTATATAGCTAAAGGTTGAATTTTTGAGGCTAGATAGATTGAACAGATTCACAAACTGGTAAACAGAAGCAGCATTTTTACACTGTAATTTTTCTTTTAAAATTGTACAAGTTGTACTAACTGCATTTTCATTGAGGAAAGCTTGTTTAATCTTGTAGCTGTAACGTTCTCATTTAATATTCGGTTCTGCATACCTAAATAGTTTTGCTAGTGGTTACTAGAAAAATTAAACCCTATAAACAGAAAATTAAACTGATTTATTTTAGAAAAAAGTTGTTTTTTATTTAAACAAACTATATAGATTTTTTTAAATTACCATCTGAGGCGCTAGATGAATGTATTTCACTTACATTACAAAATTTAAACATTTTGGGTTAAAATTCGGTTTATAACACTTTTAATAAGATTCTGAATAAAAACGTAAAATAAGATTTTATTAGTTTGTAGAAAATTTGGATTACTTTATGTATTATTCTTGCAGTTTTTTTTCTACTGATAGATAAGCTGCTATGTCAATTCAAATAAATTAACCTTTTTAAAGATATTGCATATATTAAGTAACATTAAGTCTGTTGATTATATGTTTAATCTAATAAGTTACATGAATTCAGCAAAATGCTTAAGAATTAAGCACTAAATGCGCGAAATTACTATTGAAAAACTACTAATTTAATTGAAAGTATTACTCTAAACCAGGCTGGGAATGTTTCAATAAAACATAAATTTTTCAAATTATATTCTAAACTGACAACAAAGCTTTATTCCTTAGATTAATATATGATTAACAGCTCATTGTTTATATGAGATTAGCTTCTTAGTTGATGACTTACCGTTGTTTGAAATTTAAGCTTGATAGTTCAACTATAAACCTCATACGGTTAAATTCATAAATAGAAAAAAAAAAGTATTTAAGGTTATCAAACTAAGGTTTATGATTTACCTTTGTTTTCTTAAAAGAAAATTTGTGCATAAGGTAGCTAGTAATGAGTACTACCGTAGTTTGTTATATCACGAACATAGAGAAAACTTTTACAGAATTCAAAGATAAATGTTATTATCAATGTAATAAAAAAACAAAATAAACCAAATTTATGAAGCTCATTTGAAATGGATAATTCATCTAACTGATTTTTTTCAATTCTATTTTCATTGCAATACTTCAGAATAGCAAGCCTTTTGTATTCTGCAATGCTGCTCACATTTTCATCAACTCCATCTAGTTGTACTCTCTTTGTAGTATTTTTAGTTTGACTATGTTGTGTTGACATAGTTAATCTTTTATAAACATTTAAATAGCCTGGAAAATAAAAAAACTAATAAATATTATAATGTAAAGTTATACTGTGGTGTAAAACCACACTGAAAACTATAAATAATTTTTAATTAGAAAAAAAAAAAAAACGTTATTAAAGGTATTCTATACTAGTAAATAATAGATTTAACTTTTGGTGGTTATACTTCATATTAAACAAATTGTCAATTATTTAATATTAAAGAACATTATACTTTGAAGAATACCTTAAATTTTGTTCAAAAAGTTTACACTAAAGTTAATTCTAACAGGAACATACTTTTAGAATGTATATTAAATTAAAATTAATTACTCGGAATTAAAATCAAGTAATCAATTAATATTAATAGAATTGTTTTAAAAAGAGCTTTACAATATACCGTTTAATTACTAATAAGTTCAATTCTAGAATTCCGTCTGGAAGGTCTTGACTGCAATCAAACTGCAATCACACTGTGGCTAGTTTATCTTGACATATCTTGAAAAATTAAACTTGCTTAAGACCATCTTGCTTCCTGGTTGCCTGGTTTAATAATATTTGATGTTCGAATAAATGCAGGGTTGCCTGTCGTTTTTCAAAATTTTAAAAAGATTTTCCAAATTTCTTCCATGTTTTTAAAAGTACACATTTTTAGTTTAAAGTTTAGTTAAAGGTAGGAAACAGTGTTAAATAGTATAAATCATTAAAAAGATTCTGTGAAGCTATTTAAAAAATGTATTTAATAAAATGAAATTTTACTACTGAACATGTGAAAATTGTCAAAGTTCGAGGTTTTTTCAGGTTTTTTAGTGATTATTGTACAAAATTCAAAGTTTTTCAAGTTTTTTTCAAAATTCTCAAAATCGTGGTTTTTTTTAAGTTTTTTTTTGCCTAAATTGTCAAATTTCAGGTTTTTTCAGGATTCCAGACAAAGTGGCTACCCTGTAAACGGTACAGCAACAAAATTGTTAACCATTACATTTCCTCTTCCTGCCATTTTTTAAGAACCTCTTTCTCTTCTTTTACTTAAAGCTATGGCAATGGTAAATAAGAGTAATTTTTATTGCAAAACAGTGCAACTTCTCTTAATTATTTAAAGCAGAAATATTTTTTTTTAATTTTATAAAATACAAAACATTAAATTAGTCTTAAAACTAATAAAATAGGAGCATTTAACTACACAGTGATAGGAAATTAAATATCTACAACAAATAGTTTTAAAGCCTTCACATTTAGAAAACTAATAGTACTCAAAGATATCAAAAGCTGTTTATAAATACTTATTTAGCATACATTGTCAATACAGGGTTATCACTCTTTGAGTCAAATCATCTTACCTGAGTGACCAAAAACTTCCCTGAGTAACCTAAAGTTCCTTACGTTTGCCTGAGATTTTTTCAAAAGCTTAAAAATTATAATATTTATTAAAAAATTACAATGTTAATTCTAAGAGTATTGAAGATCTAGACGCAAGGATAAAATATTTCTAAATAAACACAAAAAATAAATATACTTAACGTTTTTGAACAAAATATTAAAACTTGATCAACTAAATCTCACTCTAGATCTAGAAAAAAAATTTCCTGAGATTTTTTTTTATCTCAAAATTTCCCTTAAATATATAATATCTATATGAAATTAAAATATTCCTGAAATTTTTAGAAAAAACCAAAACTGCACTGAGTTTTTTCTGAGTAAAAAAAAGAATCAAAATTCCCTGAATTTCACTTAGATTTTCTATAACTTAAAAATTTCCTGAATTTTTCCGAATTCCTTGAATTTATTGAGTGTGTGGCAACCCTGGAATAACTAGACAAAAAAATTAACATTATGATTGAAAGAACTTTTTTAATAAAAATCTCATTCAATTATCATGCCTATGCAAACTCCTATGGTACAAACTTCTAAAAATATCAGCATGTTAATGGTCTTTAATGTCTTAATTACTTACAAATATTGTCTACTTTTTAATTCTATAAATATTCAAGAGTCTTAAATAAGTTTAACATGAGTTACTGTGACTTAAAATTGGTCACAAGTTGTTTGTACTCATACATTTTCATTGATTTAATTGGACTTAAATTTTGTCAATTTTATTGTGACTGTTGACTAAATTTTTTCAGTTCTATTGTGACTTAAGGTACATATATTGTGACAGTGCTATAATAAGTTTGTAGACTAAAACTGGGAAAATACCCTTTACATTTTACCTTTTCATAAACTTATGGCATTTTTATCAATATGACCCCTTAACTCATAATAAAAATTGATGACACATTTTTTAATATTTAAAACTTTAAATTACTAACTAATTTTATTTTTACACTACAATATTTTTGTATTTCAATTCTTATACAAAATAAAAATTTAAGAATTTAAAATTTCTTTTAATATATAAATTTGCAAACGAGGTCTTTTTCATCTTTTGAAAACTTGAAATGCTATTTTAAAAATTTTACAGTAACTCAAACTGTATAGTCTTTATTATAATAACTATCAAAAATAGTATAACTTTTTTTTATTATATCTAAAAAGGGATTGTTAATTGATTTACTCATTCTTGAGCCAAGTAGCTAAAAGTTATATTTTTATTTTAATGATATGATTTTAATACATAATGCAGTTAATATAAAGTTCTATAAAAAATATTCTTAGCTTACCTTAACAAAAATAACGAAGTAAAACAAATTTTAAGTCACAACAAAACTGTTAGAAAATGTTTTATTAAGTACAAAACAACTAAAATTTTTATTATATTGTAACTAAGTTCAGTATCTATTAACTATATATTGGTTATTTATCTTATACTTGCAACAAACTAAAAAAGATTTATATTTCTTACAAAAATATAAAAACATATGGAAGTATTTATAGAAGTTGAAATAACTTATATGATATAAATAAAATTAAAATTTATTAGATTTTTATACAGACTTTTTAAACAGCCCCATATTTTTTATTGGTACAAAGTAAATATCATATAATGTGTTTTATAAAATATCAATTTTCTTTAAATCATTTAATTTTATTCTCGTAGTTAGAGCAAAATTGTTTTGAAATAATATTATATAGTAGTTAAGTATTACACTGTATACAAACAAAAATAGCATATGTTTTTTATAATTTATCAGGATAGTTAATATAGAAATATTAAGAATATTATCTTATGTATGTCTTGTTTTACTTAGACATCTAAAAACTATTTATTCAAAACACTTACTTATTTTCAGCAATCATTTTATAGTTCAAACTTTACATACAATTATTCCAACCAACACCCGTCTTATTTGAAGCTTTACATAAAACGTATAAAAAAAGTAATTAACTAGAAAACTACAACGCATGAAGTATATACATATTTGAAAAAATAGCAAGATATTTCTTGAAAATGGTAGGTTGATAAAACCTATTGTTAAAAATGTCCCTCACTGGTGTGACGATTTTGGATTTTTTTTAAGTAATTTGAGGGGAACATTTATATTTAGCAAAAATATTTTAGGAAAAAATATAGTTAAAGTTATAAGATGGCAAAAACCTTCAAAAAACTAGACTATTTTTAAAAATCAAAGATTTTATCCATAAACAAATTATAATTTTGATGTTTGTTTTAAGTTGCTCTGTGATATTGGTTATTTAATAACGAAAAAAATGTTTTCAAATACTTGGTCCAAAGACCTGGTGTACAAAGCAATAAAAAACAAGTCGTAGCAAATTTTAAAAATAGTTTTTTTTTCAAGTTTATAAACTTTAATTTACACTCTAAAGCATAGTTGCCAGATTAGGAGGAAAAAATCGACTAAAATTACTTGTACATGGAAAACTATTTAGAACATTTGTTCAGTATTCAGAGTTCTTTAGTTTTGAAATTCTGGCTAACCTAATTGAGAGTAAATATATTTTTTTAATCTAAATTATTATTAAAAGTATAACTAAAACTAATAAATCTAAACTATGTAAACTATATTTGTTTTTTGACTTAATTGCATTAAATACTTGAAATAGTTCTTTTTTAATGCAAATGTAACAGGGTTGCATAAACAGTTTTATAAAAAATTATAATAATTTAGGTTTATTTAAAAGCTATAAAAGTAACCAAGTTTTTTATTTCTTTATAAACATAAGTTATTAACTTGCTCGAAAAAAACTTATTGTATTGTTTGAAGTAATGTCACTTTTACAAAAAAAAAATCAGTTTTCAATTTGCTTGATACACATTTGAGTAGCAAAGAACGTTTTGAATTGGTTGAATAATAATAAAGCACAATTTAGACGTACTTGTTAATATTGAATAACACAAAGTGAGTTAACTTAACAAACAGAGAGTAAGTAGCATAATTTTATAAATCTTACTATTTACAACAAGGCATTTAGTAATTATATTTCACTTTAATTCAACACCTACGATCCTGTTTACGTAATACTTTTATTACGTAAAAATATTGTAGGGTGTATACTTTTTAGTAATAAAAAAAACGTTATGTACATCAAAACTTTAAAACAATGTTTTAGAAACTAAGTGATGAAGCTGAAAAGTACAAATTGTGTTCTTAATATACTTATCAGAATCTAAAAATAAAATAGCTTTGTTTAAAGTTTTTTGTTTTAAAACTTTAATAAATTTTTAATTAAGTAGCATCAATATATTATGACTGGTGCCATTTTAACATTTTAAAAAACAACTAAGAATTATTTCTTATATATTGGAATAAAGTAGTAATAAAGTATATCTCGATGAATTTTATGAACATAAAATTGTTTTAACTATAATTTCTTAATTATTCAATTTAAAAGATAAATGAGTAATAAGTGTAATATTTAATTTAGTCATACGAAACACTTACCATTTAAGGCTACAGTTTCTATTTATATTTGATAAAAATCTTAACTATTTTTCGTTATCTGATGTACCTTGCTCAATAGGTCATAAAAAAAAAGTTTATAAAATTCGTTACATTTTAAAATATATAAAGAGCTAAAATAACAAAATTGCTCTTCAATTATTTATTTGTACAGTTTAAATACAACTTTAAGTTTATATCTAAGCTTTTGAAAAATATTTCAGTAGTAATTATAGTTTTTTTTTATAAGTATGAAGTTGTTTATACTTTCCAAACTTTTATCTTTCATTTATCGCAAAAATTAAATCATAAAAAATTTTAAAGTTCTAAAAAAATATTTATTTATATGTGTTTAATTATTATTAAATATATCATTTAAATGTGCACTACTAAAGTCATTTTTTTCAAAACCTATTGTGTGTTTAAATACGACACTTAAGCACAAAACAACTTTATTATATAATATTTTATGTTTTTCTAAATAAGTATAATAAATAAACAGGACTGAACAAAACAAAAACCTTAATAGGGCTGTTAGTGTGTGTTGGAAAAATAAAGCTACCTTATGCTAGTCTTAAAACAAAACTGAAGTATAGTAATAGATATTGGTAACACATGGCTAACTTGCATTTTAGATAAAAGTATATTTCTAAAATTTACTTATCAAACAGTTTAAGACAAGTTAATAATTTTTTTAAAACTAAGGATGGTTAATTTAACTTGAAACTTATTTTTGTTTAAAAAATTAAAATAGTCTTTTTATTACTTAGGAATTTACAAAAGTAATTAGGACGTCGAATGTCTAAAAACAGTTTTTATTTTGAAATTTGTTAAATAAACAAAGTTTATCTCAAAAAACTCAAATGTGTAGTAAAAAATAAGTCTTATTTAAACACAACCAAATAGATTTTTTTTCTTATTTGGTAAAATAGAAATTTATAACTGCTCTTATACCAAGCGCAATACCAAATAAACTGTTAAAAACTAAATATTTTTAATTTTTTAGGACTGATTTTATTTCAAACTTAAGAATAAGCCGCTGGCCGAAAGCTTTTTCCTTGACAGGAAGATTAGACTCGCGGGTCGTAACTTGCCGACCCTGTATAGTTTCAGTCAGAATTAAAAACTTTCTAAAACTCTTTTCTATTTAACTGTCTTGTTTATATTATATTTTAGATTTTTTTTTAAATGCGAACAGTTTACAAGGCATGAGGCTTTGAAAATATTGACGGGTGAAAAATTTAAAACTGACGCTTAACAAAAGTGTTTGTCGTTAATTGTAAAGTGAGCTTGCTTTTTACATAAACCTTACTAATATCTGTTTATATATAAATGTTATATAACACACAAAGCTTTAAACATTTGTCACGGGTGCTGAGATTTTGTTTAGTAAAAGCAGAGTGTTGTCTGACTTTATACGTATACTCTAAAAAAATGCGGTTAAATGTTGAAGCAGTTTGTAGTTAAAAGTAACTTTAATACCTAAAGACTTTAAACTTATCTTCAAAAAGAGCAAAAAAAAATTAGTTATCATTGGTGGATTTATCGATTTAATCTGAAATTAACAGAAAGAATACTTTTTAATAGGAATGTATCATAATCCTTTTATATACACCTTTTCTTAAATTACAGAAAAAGTAGTATATGATAAAAGTTCAAATTTTTAAATCAAAATCTAACTTATCAACTTAATTTTATATACCTTATGTTTTTTCATATAAACAAGTCAAGTAAGTATATTTATGTTTTATAAATTAAAAAAGTATTTGTAAACATAAACAAAATGGTACCTTTAAAAGATACAGCAAAAATCTTAAGATAATAAAACTTAATTTGTTATAAATTAAAACATGTTTAAAAGAGCGTTTTAATCTACTTAACTCAAAATATATATTTCTTATAAAACATACACCAAACTTAATTTTTATTTTATCAAAGTACATAGTAAGATAAATACGATGTTAATATTAAGTCTTTCAACTAATAAATACAAGTGAATTCGATTACTTTAAGTCATAAAGAATTGGTAAGATATCTGATAATAAAAAATATACTCTGAATACAGAGTATATGTGTTTGTTTTAACATACATCAGAGATTTTGAATATTTGTCTCACGAACATTCCTTCATTGTCAACACACCAAAACTGTATTCTTCTAAACTGTAAATGAATATTTATATTTAAAAATTTTATTTGTAATTAAAATTCTAAAAATTCATCTTTAAACAGAGTTAATAATTTAATTTACAAAAGTATCATACTTTTTATAAATTAATACATTCTCATATAGTGTTTTATTTAAATTATACCCTATTTTTTTATTATAATTTAAAGAAAACAGGTATTTCAAAAGGTAAAGAAATTTGTTTTAATAGTTTGGCTTTCTTTGAGCAGTTTTAAAAACATATAAAATTAATTTAAAGGTCGTAAGACAAACTTTAATTTGTGTTTTTTTAAACTAGGATGAGTTTTGATAAAACTACAGTCTATAAAAACTATCATAAGTTGAACTTAAATTTCAACGACTAAGTTTTCAAACTTAAAAAAACTTTCTGTTCAGCCAAGATTACTAATTTTAAAGTCTAGTATTTATTTAATCTGTTTTTAATAACTAAAAGGTTATAAAAAAATACACCTATATAGATTTTCTTACAAGTATTTTTTATAAGTACGATATTTAGAAATAAACTTGCTTACTACAAAGTTAATTTTTTAATGTAAAGTGTTTAAATAAATAAGTAATATTTCGTAACTCACAATTTTTTCAGTAGTTTTATATTAGCCGTCCGGGTTACAAAATGGCTTCCAATACTTGTAACTTTCTTTATTTTTCTTTATTACTTTTTTGAGTGAACTTTGCAAGGTAGCTGTACAAAAAATTATTAAATAAGGCTAAAGTTTAGATTATTAAAACTTTTTAATTTTAAGAAACATGATTGACAACACAATGAAATATTTTGTTAATTTAAAACACTAAGAAGTAATTTTTAATAGAGTAATAAAATTTTCATATGTTTCTTATGTCTTAATAATTTTCAACAAAATTTTATAATCATATATTTTTTAGTTTCAATGAGCACAACTCACTTTCTTTTTAGCGAATTTCTTTGGAAATATTTTAGTTCTTTCAATTTGTTTTTTGCTCATTTTTAGCTTTCTTTTTTTTGTTTCTGTCATTTCGGTTGGGTTTTGAGTTTTTGGTTATGTGATCTGCTTTTAAATACTTTTATTATTATTAAGCTGTTATTAAAAAACTTTTTTAGTTAATTAAACAACATTCTATTATAATTTTGTACCAAACATATCAACAATTTCTAATAAACTTTAAAAAAAAATTTTAAGGTAATATGCTAAAGTATATTAAAATTTAGTATTTTTGGCCAAAAAAAGATATCAAAGGTTGTTAATTATTTAATAAACTAATAGAATAATTATTTACGTTAAGTTTATAAAAGTTTAGAATCATGATAAAAAAATACCTTCCATTGAAACATTGTCTACAGGTTTTACATCAAATTGCAGTTTTTCAGCAGGTTTCACAACTTAACCGGTTGCTGTTTCTTCGTTTTCTTCAGCCATCTCCATTTCAGCGTTTCCATGTAATCTTTTTAAACTTTCAATAAACTCTTTAACCGCATCTTTCGTGGCAAACTGATCTCGCATTCCATTGTAATAGGACAAAGTGAAATTGAAATTTCCGAGATGTTCTTCAAACACTCGGGCAAACGAAACGTTCCCCAAGTGCTTGTAAACCACATGTTTGTCTCCATCGACTCCAAAATACAGTTCGTCTTTTTCGTGCTGAAACTCGTCAAATACGTATATCAGCTTTATAACCTTCATGATCAGATCGGATCCAAATCTGTACCTTTTCCAAAATTTATTTTCAAGTTTAGTCATGGTTCTTCCCGTCTCTTTAGTGCCTTCTTCCAATTGATACTTTATTTTAATCAATGCCAGCAACTTTTCTGTGTCGTATCGGTCCATGTTGTCGTTACGGCTGAATGCGTACATAAAACTCCAACAAATCAAACACGTTATCATCATCAACGTTCAAGTAAGTAACTTCGTTGTCACCGATTTTTCTTATTTTCCACGCATCATCAGCTTCGATCAGGTATCCGTTGAAATATGACGCGAAACTATCGTTTGAAGACAACTTTTCTTCGTCTAACTTGTCTCTACAGTGACATTCTTCAATGTGGTGGGACTCGTTGCTTTTTGAGTGAACCGGGAAAAATGTTTTTCAAAAGAATTTCATTGAACTTGTCCATGTCCTTAAGTTGATCGTCCGTGTATCGTTCGATGAAAAACTTTTTGTTGAAATAAACGTCGAGAACTCCCAAGTTCTCAAGTGAGTATTCTTTCAGAACTGAGGAAAGAATTTTAATTTTGTCAGAAACTTTTCTTTTTAAAGCAACTGAAGTGTTTAAAAGTTGGCATAAAAGTGCCAAAGTTATCAGTGAAAGTGTTTTCATTTTATTTTTGACCAAGTCTATGAGAAAACTAAGAATGTATAACTTTATTTTCTTAATTTAATAATGAATTTAATCGATCAGCTTAGTATTTATAAGTGTAAATTGTTTATTCTTAGAGTTTTAATGATTTTAACCAATGTATTCTAAAGTTATACGTTGGCATTACTAACTAAGTTTAAAGTGTCTTGTTCTAAAAACAGAAATTTATCTTATACTTAACCACATTTTGAGTTTTTTCATATGCTAAAACCACTAGTAAAGTTTTGCTCTGTATTATTGCTAAGTAAAGCATTTTTCTAATACTTACAATATAGATAGTTAAAATACATGTTAACCGCAGTTTCATGTACAATTAGCTCTGCGTAAACAATAGTTTGAATATTTTTACGGTCCTGGACAAGACATTAAATTTGTGGTTGACGATCGGTAACCGAAAGGTTTTATGTACACCAGGTCCTAGGACTTATTAACTAAAAGTCTTTTTTTGGTTGTTCAATGACAAGTTTTAGTTTAAGATTTTTTTATCAGAAATACTTTGTAATTTTTTACAAGTAAGGTTCACTAAGTTTACGTGAACAAAGCGAACAAAATTAAAGTGGCAAGTAACCGGTGTGCGTCAATGAATGTTTTTAGCAAATTTTTCAAAACTACTACGGGTTTACAACAAGATTTTTATAAGCAGTTTATTAGCTTATTAAGAGAAGCTTTTTAATGAAAGAATAAAAATTGTTACTACAAACTATTCTTAGGTTTAACTTATGATAACATTCAACTAAGTATATAAAATACTAAATATGTTAAAATAGTACGTTGAGTAACATAGTAAAATTTTACGTAGAAGTCATAAGTTTTTATAATGCCAGTCGTTTTATTTAATTAAGCACATTAGTACTAGTAAAAGTTTTAGGGTTAAACACAAAGTTGTACCTTTAACTTGTTTAAATTATTTAAAGTTTGTTATATTATATTCCTTAATTTTTAATTTAACAAAAAATCTTCATTATTTTAAGCACATATGAATGATAATAATTTTCTTAATTGATTCATAAGTTAACTATAACTTTTCATGAAATTTATTAGAAAATTAGACATTTCAGTGTGCACTAACTTTGTTTTCGAAATTAATATTTAGAACAAAAGCTTTATGTTAAATAAAATACTTAGTTAATATGGAAGTAAATTTTATATGTTCTAAACTAACTTCAACGAAACTACGTTTAAAAGATTGTGTAAAAATCTAAATATGTTTCTAAACTGAAGTAAAACATAAAAAAAGAGTTACACAAAATAACTTCAACACAAAAAAATTATTTAGTACTGATTAATGTTACAACAGTTCGGACTCTTTGTCCTTATTAATTTTGTTTCTATATAAAAGAAATACAACCATAAGTAAACTAAAATGTGATATATATGTGCAAAATATCAGCCCATTTATACAATTTATTTTCAGGAAGTACATTTTTGTATTTCTGTATTTCACATGATTGAGTTTAATTTAAAAAATAAACTAATTGTGAGTTAAGTCAAATAACGATATTAAGTTGAATCATATAATAATTCTACAATAGTCAAACTTTTTAAACTTAAAAAGCCTTTTTAGCAAAAATCAATATAAAAAATAACGGGCTTATAATTAAAATTATCTTAAATTAAAAAAAAAAGTTTAATCATAATTACTGTTACAAATATATCAAGTTATCCAATATGGACTTAATAACACTTTTTATGTAGGGCATAAATTTGCATCAGTAAAAATCTAAAATTAAACCGTAAACTAGTTATTAAACTTTTACAATATGTATTAATAGTTTTAGATTCACATTTTTTTTAAATTAAGTTAATTACTTCGTAAATAAATAAAAAACTAAAATATAAGTATCGAATAAAAAAAAACAAACTAAGCAAAAGATTTTTTTTAATTTTTTTTGTATTCTATGTATAAAAAACTTTTTACTTTTCAGATGAAGGTTTGATATATAGTTTAAAAACTATATATCAAAATCAGTTATTAATATCCATAGATTTTATGTTGGGATTTTGGCTTAAAATCGTTTACTTGAATACTTTTAAATATGACGTAAGAACAGAGTTATAAATGTTATACATAGTACGTACTGACAATTCAAAGAAATAATTTTTTTTTCATCAGAAGATCAAAATAGATTTTTCTTTCTCAAGCTTTGAAGTTTCTATTACGTAAGTAACTCGCATATTTTTACATCAATTTCCCTTTTCTAAGATTTTAACTGTTGATAAAAGTTCATAATTGGTTCAATTAAATTTTCACAAGATGTTTAAATTTAACTTTTTACTACTCATTCTCTCACATTCATTGTATATAAACTGTAATTTCTGCTCAGTATGTATAGATTTTACTATTTAGCAAAGTAGATAGCATATTTTATGAAAAAATCAAAACAATGTAATAAAGTTTAATTGCACTAAATGACTATAAAAGTTTTGTATCAAATTTTAACAGAATGACCAAATTGTTTTTTTTTAGCTAAACAATTTGTTGTTTTCTTTACGTATTTAAGTATTTCTGTACCATATGTTTATAAAATGATACAGAATACTTAAATATATGAACCAGATTTCACTAATTTTGAACTGGTTCTATATAGATTATTTGTTGCAAAAACATCATGAAGTTTTGTTTACATATTTAAGTATTTCTGTACCATATGTTTATATAAAATGATACAGAATACTGAATATGTGAACCGGATTTCACTAATTTTGAACTGGTTCTATATTAATTATTTGTTGCGTTAATATCATGAAGTTTTGTTTACATGCTTAAATTTTTCTGTACCATGTGATAGTTGAATGATACAGAAACCTTAAGTATGTGAACCGAATTTTACTAGTTTTTGGAAAATATTATATGAGTACTTAAAGTTTTAAAACTTATGATGACATCTTGTTTATACATTAAAGTATTTCTGTACCATTTGTTTATAGAATGATACAGAAAACTTAGATATGTGAACAGGGTTTCACAAACTTCGTTTTAGATATAAAAAATTTGGGTTTTAACAACTGTAGGATCTTTGATTTCATATTTAAGTTCGTCTGTTTAAAATTGTAAAAAATAAACAGAGAGCTTAAATATGAACTTTAAATTTCACTAACTTATTAAAATCGTTTCGAAAAGTATATGAAACTAGATGCATAAGCATTTGTTTTCATTAAATTCATTTTATTGAGATAAAACTTTATAAAGAATGGAGTAGTTATTTTTGTGCTTCTTTAAATTACATTTATAAATTGGAAGATTAGAAAAGTTTAAATTTGTGTTACAAATAAACTTTAAAGCATTCAAAGCTTAGTATTATATGTGGCTTCGTGATAGACTATAGAGTTTACTTAAAAAACAAGAATTTTTAGTATTTACTAAGTCATGCTTTTATGCTTAAGTTAGTTTGTATGTTTTTATAAATGTAATTAGTTTTAGTAAATAATTAGTTCTTGTATGTCAATAATAAATATTCAGAGGATTAAAAGATCTCTAAAAAATAATCCGTTTTATAAGTTCCATTTAACAGTGAAGTTTCTAATATTTTTTTTTCTTACTTACAGTAAATAGCTAGCAGGTACAACGCTAGAATGGAACGCTGGAGCTGTTGCTATACCTTACAAAAACTAAATAAAAATAGTGTACAAAAAGTTTAAATTTTAATTCTTTTAGTTTTAGAGTTTAAGCTTTTGTAGAAGCAGGTTTAAATAGGGCCTTGCATCAGCTGTACCAACCAAAACGGAATTAAAATAACTTTCTTTTAAAGCTAAGGAATTGAGTTTTTGAGTATTTGAGAAAAACTACACACATAATTATAAGCAAATTTAATACAAGCTATATTCTTTTTTAAATCGTTCTAACTGTTGTGAGTATAAATATGTTAAGTAAATTGTATTTAAAAATAAGATTTTTTTTTGACGAAATAGATAACTTAATAACATAGTCATGTCAGAACTATTTTATAAAGTAAAAAAAAATTTTTGGGTAGAATATAAACATAAAAAATATGTACACACATAAATAAATCTTTGCAAGTAAATACATATTACTAGATATAATAATAAACAATCTATTTAACAAACTTCAACGGATCTCTGTAAAAGAATAAATACTGTAAGGAAAGAATAGAAGCTAAAGTAGGTGTAAATAAGTACGTTGAAGTGTATTATCTTGATACTGTTTTTTGAATTTAGAAAAAAATTAAAAAAATTAATATAAAAGTATTATTTTTAAATTTGTATGAAAAAAAGTATCTTGAGTTTTTTTAATCATAAACAAGTCAGATTTATTTTAATTAGACTAAGTGACCTTAGATTGTGGTAGAAATGTTAAATATACAAATCAAAACATGTATAAAGTAAACTTATAAATTAAAAAAAAAACGTAAATCATTTTAAAATACCTTATACCAATATTGACTATGGAAATCATTGTCTACAATAAGCACCACACTATCTAATTCTTTACTGTTGTCTTTTCTACGAAGACAACCACTTAAAATTTCAAAATTTCTATATAATAATAAAGTAAGAAGAAAATTCATTGATGATAGACTTTGTTTTAGTAAAAAGCATTTAATAAAAGCATAATCAGTGTTTTAATAAATCTTTAATTAGTTCAAAATGTTTATAAGTTCTATGAAATTTAAAGCTATAAGAAAATAAAAAACATATAAAAAAATTTGTGGTTTGAATATAAAAATAATTATACATACTTAAGTAAGTATTTAAATGTATATTATTAAATAAAAACTCAAATCTTCTTTATGTATATGTACTTCCGATAAATATAATTTGTTTTAATGTAAAACTGTTTGTTTTGGAGAATTTTGCTAAAATAGTTTTTCGCAAGCTTTCTCGGTTTCAAGCATGTTTGTATGTAATGAAGGTAATTAAAGACCAAAACTTCCTAGGTACGCACTGTCGGTTGGGTACACAGTGCGTACCTAGCTGGCAGTTTACTATAAATAGCTAGTGTTTGTACACTGATTATGATGTTTATATTACATCTTAGGATAATTTAAAGATCTTAAAAAGATAAAAAGTTTTGTAAGCTGCATCTAACAGTAAAGTTATCTTAAATTACTTTGCTGTGTTCCTTTCCTACCTACTACAAATAGCTATAGTAGTATTTAGCATGTAAAAAACAAAGTTATTATTTACAAAATAAATTTACAGGTTATATAAATGTTATTTTTTTAATTAAACATACTAGAATTAAAATTAATCAAACATATATTCCTGATAAAAATCACCAACAATTTTTTTTCATTAATATCTTTATTTATATATAAGTATACCTTAGTTCAAAACATATTTTGCATAGATTTTATTGTTAAGTGTAAAAGTAAAGTTGTTTAAAAAAGTATATGGGACTGTAGTTTAATTTTCTGTTACACAGTGTAGTTTTGAATGGTAAACGAAAAATAAATTATGGGGAATGTACATTTGTTTCTCAATATGTTTTTTATTTCTTATTTTTCATTTAAATAAATTAAGTTTTATACTTATTTCGTAAGTAGACCAAGTTAATTTCAATTGGTTTCTTGATTTTAAATTTTGTCAGTTATTTGCATAGACATTGAACAAGCTGTTACCTTAGAAAGCATTGAATTAAATTAAAGAAATACATCATGAAAAATAAATGGAAAGTAATATAAAAACTAATAAAATTAAAAAAAAGATTTGTTTAAAAAAATATTCAAAATAAAATTTAATTTGTATGAAACAAATTATATTTTTTGTATAAAAAATTTCATTGATGGAAAAAATATAGGGGGCTTTTTTCATAAAAGCAAAAAAAAAACTTTTATTTTTTAAAAGATGTTTTTTGGTAAACTAAGTATCACTCAAATGCTCATCAGTAATTAAAACAATGTTATAACTCCAGTTTGAATCTTATTGTAGATGAGTTTTTAGTTTATTGTAAGCACTGACGATCTCTTTGAGCCAAACTTGATTTAAACAAATTATATTTATTAATAATTTGTTTTTACATTCAAATTGTTAAAATGTTATAAATAATTTAAATAAGTTACACAAATCTCAAATGAAAAGTTTTATAAAACTTAAGTTTAAATCAATACTTTTCTCAAAAAATACACCAAGTACTGTACACAAAGGATTTTAGAATAAAGCTTTATAAAAACGCTACGAATTGATTTTTTAGGAAGCTGCAAAAACACGCCCCTGGTGGTAAACTAGTTACGGCCTAAAGGTCTCACATTTTACACCTTTAGTTTATAAACACAGATACAGGGTTTCCAAAGTTCAGAAATTTTAATAGTAAAGAAACATTTGTTTGTTTCAACTTAAATGCCACTCTCGAGTATTTTTTGGTATTTTGCAATCTGGTGACTATTGGTAAAATTTTATAGAAGTCATTTATAAATAAGTTCATAAAAGAACTTAAAAAAAAGACACGAACTGTTTGCTAATTGTCCACACTTAAAAACTTCACTTTAAGACTTAAGCGCTTGATGATTAGTTTTGCATGTCGTTTTATTTTATTTTTTAGATCTTTTTCATTTATTAGTAAAAAACGTTTTCATTTCTACTTAGATAATTAAAACACAATTCCAGCTTTAAACTGTAAAAACTAAATTATAACATTAACTTAGTTCAAAGTATACATTAGTTACGTCATAATAGTAGAAGCGATGTTATTCAAAAAAATTTCAATGCAATTTTAAATTACATAGATCAATTTGACCCCAGCTAGCTAGTTTATCATGTTATAAATTAAATTCAAATCCTTTTGTTCACGGTAGTATGTAAGTCATTTAGTTTATTTATTCACTTTAAGCTGATTGTGTTTTTAAGTCTAGTATTTTTATGTGCAATACCTAATTTAAAGTTTTCAACTTATTAAGTAACTCTAGTACATACAACTCTCATGTTTAAGACTTGAAACTTTCTAAATATCATAAATTACAAACTCTATTTTAATTTTTTTGTTTTACTTTTTAGTATCTTCATAATTTTGTTTTACTATTATTTTTCAAGTTTAAATTGTAACTGAAGATTCCTTAAACGGTGAAACTGAGGTTGACAAATAAAATTTTGATCAATTAATGATGTACAAAATTTCAAGTTAAAATTAGCTTTCAGTAGATATTTTTCAAATTAATTCCTAGTAAAAGTAACTACATTAAACTTCTCTAGATTGAAATAAAATCAATCTTTAATTTTTTTCTTAACGTGAACACTAAGATCAAAAAAAAACTTTACTCATTTAAGTATATAAATATAAAAATCGATTATAACCTTTAAGATTTATTATTAGATTACTTTTTAAAGTTAAATTTACAGATAAATTTGCAAACTCTTTGAAACTAACTTTTGATTATTTTAACATGTCTGTTTTAATGTAGCCTTATTTAAAAATAAATTTCAAATGTTTAAGAATTAGACATACATTAGTAAAAATGACAAAACTTTGAAAAAAAGTTTTGTGAAGTTTTGTTTATAATTAAGTTACGGTTATTATTTTTTATTTTACCTTTTTTTTCAAAGTTTGTTTCAGTTTAACTTCTTTACTATTTCTAACAAAGTATATTCAAATAACAAATACATACTTGAATTTATTTAATTTATTTTTTTTTAGTTTAATAAAATTTATATCGGAATAAATGAAACTCGTTCAAAGCTGTGCTCAAATGTCAAACATGAATAAATGAAGTTTCATAAATAAATATCAGTTTTTTATAAATAAAAATATTTTATAAGCTAAAATATGTTTTACAATCATTTAAGAATAGGTACATTTGAAAGTTAAAGCAATTCGTATGACAACTATAAAAACAGATAATAAAAGAACTGGTTTGTTTACATATAAATATATTTGCCTATTTAAAGCTCTGTATTTACACAATAAAGCAAAATTAATTATAAGTAACAAAATTGTTTATGGGTCAATAAAAGTCAATAATAAATTATAAGCTATTTAGTTTCTCGATTTGATAAAAAACATAAAAAAATCAGAAAGAAATGTGTTAAACAACTATTTACTAAAACTATTGACCCTTTTTAAGAACGAGAATTCAATTAAATCAAAGTTTAAAATATTTTATACATAGATAAGGAATACATAAAAATACCTTTGTTTATGTATATTTCTACGAAATCTTATTAAATTTTCAATCATCAAAATAATATTGTTAACCTTTTCGTAAATCTTAAATGTATTGACATATTTTTTATAAACTAGGTACTTTCACGCTAGAAAACCATTGATGGTTTTTTGTAACTTCACAAGATTCTTCCGACCATTCATTTTTGTTAGTATCATAAGAAATTATTTTTGACGATTTGTCTTGTATAGCAAGAATTATATTTTCAATATAATGAGCTCCAATAATATAATACCAGTCAAACTATAGTGATTTAATAGTGATAAACTTTTTACAAATGTTGTCAAAAACTTCACAATTGTCTTTTGTCTTTGAAATTACATACAATTTGTTTTTAACAACAACTAAACTGTGGTTGTTTTTACCGTAGTTCATATTTGGCATTGCTGACCATTTATTCGGTAGAACATCGTATGATTCAACAGAATTAGAAATACCTACATTATCAATCCATCCACCAGAAACTACAATTCTTTCTTCAAAAATTGCACAGGCTGCATTTGTTCTTGTTTCGTTCATTGTAGCAACTTCTTCCAAACTGTAATCACTTGTATCAAACTGTAAACAAGAAGTAGTTCTACCTACATCTTTTTTACCTCCAAAAATGAATATTTTATCCGTGAAAGTACATAGGGAAAAATGAATACGGTTGTCTATCATCTGAGCTACCTGACTCCATGTTTTAGAAGCAAGTGAATATTTATCAATAGACAATGTCCATTTGCCATTTTCATTCCAACCACCGAAAACATAAATATCTCCTTTTACATAAACTACTTTTAGAAAATTACGTTCCGTTTTCATTGGTGGATAAGCTTCTACATCTCCTAATCTGTTAACATCAATACAACTTACATTGCTACAACTCATGTATGTTTTTCGGTTATAACCTCCACAAACCAGTATCTTAAAATATTTTTGCTTACAATTCCTATTTGTCGGATAAATACTTAAAGATTTATACTTTTTTTTTTCTTTGCAGTCTAACATTTTACTAAAAAAATTTACAAAACCAACTTCTTTTTTTAAAAACTTTGAATTATTCAAAAGATGTCTTATAGTTTCTGTTGAAAGCAAATGAAGACGAACTTTTAATAAAAGATCTTCAGCGTACTTGCTACGCTCTTCAATGTTGTGGTTCAGCCATCTATCAACTACTTTAAATACTTCGATTTCTGAATTAATTAGAAGTTCAGAACTTGCAAGTATTTTAGAAATAAAGTTATATTCTAATTCTAAAAAGTTTTCATAATCACTAACAATCGTAAAACAACGTTCTATATAGCTAAAGGTTAAATTTTTGAGACTTGATGAGTTGAACAGATTAACAAACTGGTAAACAGAAGCAGCATTTTTAATTTCTATTTTATCTTTTAAGGTTGTACAAATCTCACTACATGCATTTTCATTGAGATAAAGTTTGTTAAATCTTGTATTTGCAATGTTATCATCTACTTTTAGGGTTTTCTTACCTAAACAGTTTTATCATTGTGATTACATAAAAAAAACTTTTAAAATGAGAATTTTTATAAATAACTTGTTTTTGAAACTCATTAAATCGTTTCTTTATTACATAGCTTTATGGTAAAGACATTTTAAACTAATAACAAATAATAATTTCTCAACGTAATTTATAAATAACAATTGATTGTTTTTTATTGATAACGTAAAGTTTCGTTTATTTGTGTTTTTTTTTACTTAATGATTAAATGTTAAACAGTTATCTCATACGCTCCAAAATAAACTATTTAACAAATAAAAAAAACTTAATTAAAGTTTACCTAATTTAGAACTCATAGAAACCATAAAATTTAAGAATAAATGTTATTATAGATACAATAAAACAACACAAACCTAACTTATGATGCTTATTTGAAAATGATAAATCATCTAATTGTTTATTTTTAATTTTATTTTCCTTGCAGTACTTCAGAATAGCACATCGTTTGAATTCTGCAATACTGCTTACATGTTGTTGCGTTGACATACTTTATCTCTTAAAAATATTCATGTATCCTGTAAAATAGACAACTAAAAATATTGAAAATACTAATGAAAAAATTTTCAAGTAGTTTAATATATTAAATACCGAATTTGTTATTTAAAACTAAAATAGTTAATTTATTCTATATTTTACACCTAACTTTTTGTTTCGTTTTTAAATTTTTAAAGCTTAAAATTAAATATTTAGAAAATTTTTGAACGTATATAAATATTTTAAAAATTAGCTCGTTTGTCATCTTTTGAAACTTTTGTTATTAACTTTTAATTTTACGGCAACTAAACCTGATTTATATTAATTTTTACAAAAACTAATGCAAATATATCAATATTTTTCTTATGAATTTTAAATAATTCAAACTAGCTTTTGTTTAACTTCGTCATTGTTTTTACCAAAAAGTTTACTGTAATAACAAAAACTTGACTAAATTTATTTCATTTAAATACTTTAATACTTTTTTTAGTCCAAAAACTGTTATGCCATTGAAAAACTTCACCATGTGCAGATATGACACTTATAAACAAACTATGTCGTTTAGAAACAAGTTACTTATGTATGAGTTACGGCGTAAAAAAATGACGAATTTCGAAAGTTAACTTAAGTAAGTATTTTCAATTATTTAGTAATAAAAAGCTATAGTATTTTTCTTAGTGAATTTCAAAACAGGTAAAAGAATAATTGTTTGGTTTAATTGTATATTTTAAGCTCTTTATTAAACGACGTAAAGCAAAAACCAACTGCAAGTATTAAAAATGTTTATCAGTCAAAAAATAAATCGAAGCTAAATTTTAAATTTATAAATCTTTCATAGAAATAAAAGACGAAGAAAAAATTATCAGAGAAAAATGTGCTGAACAATTATTGACTTAAGCTATTGACCCTTTTTCAAGAACCAAAATAAAAAGTTGAAAGTTTATAGCACTTTATTTGTAAGATAGAAAAAAATATATACTTTTTTGTATGTTTATTTCTATGTATTCTAATTAACTTGTTAATTATGAAATATGAAGTTTTTTGTATATCTTAAGTGTACTAACATGTTAAACATATATTTTACAAAAAAGGTATTTTTACGCAAGCAAATTTTTCGAGTTGCCTGGTAACTTCACATGGTTCTTCTGACCATTCATTTTTGTTAATATCATAAGTAATGGTTTTTAACAATTTCTCTTGAAAAACAAAAATTTTTTTTTAACAGAATAAGCTCTGACAATATAAAGCAAATCAAATTTTGGTGATTTAATTGTGACAAAATTTTTACAAATGTTTTCAAAAACTTCACATTCGTCTTTTTTCTGTGAAATTACAAACAACTTGTTCTTAAAAACAGCTAAACTGTGGTCATATTTACCGGAGTTCATATTTGGCAATGCTGACCATTTATTTGGTAGAACATCGTGTGATTCAACAGATTTTAAAACATCTCCATTATCACTAAATCCCCCAGAAACTACAATTTTTTCTTCAAAAACTGCACAAGCTGCGTTTGATCTTGCCTCGTTTACTGTAGCAACTTCTTTCCAACTGTTATCACTTGTATCAAATTGTATCAAGAACTAAGTTCAAATCCACCTTTCAAACCTCCAATAAAAATATTTTATCTATGAATGCACATACACAAAAATCTATACGATCATCTTTCATTTTAGCTACCTGACTCCATTTTTTAGAAGTAAGTGAATATTTTTCTACAGACTTTATACATTTGCCATTATTATCAAAACCACCAAAAACAAAGAGTTCACCTTTTAAATAAACTACTTTTGGTGAACTACGTCCCGTTCTCATTGGTGGAAAACCTTCTACATTTCCTACTTTGTTAAAGTCAATACTACTTACATTGCGATAAGTCATTAATGTTACTGAGTTAAGACCTCCACATACCACAAGTTTAAAATATTTTTGCTTACAATACCTACTAGTATGATAACCACTTGAAGATTTATAAGAACAGTTTTCTCTGCAGTTCAGCATATCACTTAAAAATTTTACACAAATATCAGCTTTTGTAATTTTTGAATCATTTAAAATATGTCTTAAAGTTTCTGTTGAAAGCAACTGAAGACGAACTTTTAATAAAAGATCTTCAGCGTATTTGCTACGATCTTCAATTTTGTGGTTTAACCATCTATTTGCTATTTTAAATACTTCAATTTCTGAAGTAATTAGAAGTTTAGAACTTGCAAGTATTTTAGAAATAAACTTATATTCAAGTTCTAAAAAGCTTTCATTATCACTTACAATTGTAATTCAACGTTCTATATACTTAAGGGTTGAACCTAGGAGGCTAGAAAAATTGAACAGATTCGCGAACTTGTAAACAGAAGCAGCATTTTTTATTTGTATCTTTTCTTCTAAGATTGCAGAAAGTGTACTACTTGCAATTTCGTTGAGGGAAAGTTTGTTAAATCTTGTATTGTAGCTGTAACTATTTCACTTAATTTTCGGTCCTTCATACCTAAATATTTATTAGTAGTAACTAAAAAAATAATACCTTTAAACAAAAAAAAAGCTAATTTAAATATTAATGAAGCTTGTTGAATTGTTTTTTATATTAACGAGCTATACACACTTTGTCGTTTTTAAAATTACTGCCTGAGGTGCTGGATGAATGTTTTCCGTTCACATTATAAAATTTAAACAATATATGTCAAGATTCTGTTTATAACACTTTTAATAAGATTCTCAATAAAAACGCTAAATAAGATTTTATAAACTCGTAGAAAACTTACTTGTTGTATTCATTTTCGCAGTTTTGTTCTACTGATAGATAAGCTGCTATGTCAATTCAAATAAACTAACCTTTTTAAAGATATTACACATATTGGAACATAAGTGACCAGTAAAAATATAATATGTTACACAAGACACACTATTTCAAAAACACTAAATATACTTCGAGAAATTCTCTTCAGTAGAGTACAATGCTCACAATTAATAAGATTTTACATTTTTATATAGTAACCAAGTAATCAAGTAATCATAATGTAACCAAGAGATTAATAAAACATAAAAGCAATTAGTAAAAGTTAAAATCAAATAAGACCATTTATGTTATATTTGATCTAAAGTAAAACTAAACATAAATAAAATGAAAACAATTCTTATAAAATACTACGTAAATAAAGAAACAGTAAAGTGAAAATCTGTTTGCCTACATAAAACAGGTTTCTTTAACAAAATACAAATGGCTTCTATTTCAACTAAATTTAAAATATTACTACAAACTTAAATAATTTTGAGTCTATTTATATTATATCTGTTTGCACAAGTTAGATTAACAACTAAATGTTCTGCAATAGATGAACGTTTAGATGCGATTGAAACCTTGACCGGTATATCAGGTTTATTATTTAAAAAGCAAAAATTTTCTACACTTTTTGGTACATGCTCTTTAAAAAGAGTTTTATAAAGAGCATGTACCAAAAAGTATAGGAGAGGCTTAATAGTTTAAAACTCAAGTGCGAAATTACTTTAATTGAAGGTAGTACTCGTCGTAGTACTCTTAAACAGAGTGGGTATGTTACAACAACACTTAGCTTTATAAAATTACATTCTAATCTGACAACAAAGTTTTATTTATTAGATTGAATTATGATTAACAGTTCATTTTTTATAAGAGACAAGCTTCGTTGACTGATGATCTACCATTGTTTTAATTTTAAATTTGATAGTTTAACTATTAACCTTATACAATTAAAATCTTAAAAGGAAATAGATAAAAATTATTTAAGTTTATCAAACTAAGGTTTATAATTTATTTTTGTTTTTCTTGAAGGAAAAATTTGTGCATAAGATAGCTCGTAATGAGTACTGTAGTTTGTTATACCACGAAAATAGAGAAGATTTTAATAGACTTATATATAAATATTATTATTAATATAACAAAATAATAAAACAAACCTATTTTACAAATCTCATTTGAAATGGGTAATTCATCTAACTGATTTTTTTCAATTCCATTTTCCTTGCAGTACTTTAGAATAGCACATCTTTTGTATTCTGCAATACTGCTTACATTTTCATCTTCTTCATCAAGTTGTATTCTCTTTGTAGTATTTTTATTTTGACTATGTTGTGTTGACGTAGTTAATCTTTTATAAACTTTTAAATAGCCTGGAAACTAAAAAAACTAACAAATAATATATTGTAAAGTTATAGTGTAGTGTAGAACCACAATGAAAATTATAATTAAATTAAAATTTAACTTTAAAAAAATTGCTATTAAAAGTATCCTAAAGTACTTATAAAAACTAGTAATTAATAATTTATTGACAAAAATTGCTACCTTACTAACCCAGTTTCACCTAAAAAAGGATCTTCAGAGTTAGGTAGCAATAAAAATGAAGCACACTGATATATATAGAAAAAAACAATCAAATTAATTGGCACTAACCAGGTTAATCAGCACTTATTAGACATAAATTAGTAATTAAGTAATTTATAGATATATTTGAGTGAAAATAATTAATAACTTTATAAAAAAACCTTTTAAAATTTTAACCTTAACTTAACTTATTATGTTTAATTAGTAAGTTATCATAAAACTTATAAAAGTTTAAAAATTAAGTTTAAAAATAAGACACAACAAGCAAACAATAAATCAAAAATAACAAGATCTATAATGAGGACACATAGCGGTTAATTCTTTTCTGATATTTAGTGATTTGATTTTATCTGTTTCTGCTATAGCCATTCTTTCTAGATTGCAGATTGAACAGTTGTCGGCTTTCTTTCGGGACTGAGCTTTTAACTAATTTAGAACAGTGTTCTCAAAAAAACCCAAACAACTACGCTATCTAAATTTGCCATTATAAACAATATCAATTTTGCCGAAATCAATTGGCAAGTACTATACAAAGTTAAAAGCTCAGTCCCGAAGAAAGCCGACAACTGTTCAATCTGCAATCTGGAAAGAATGGCTATAGCAGAAACAGATAGAATCAAATCACTAAATATCAGAAAAGAACTAGCCGCTATGTGTCCTCATTATAGATCTTGTTATTTTTGATTTATTGTTTGCTTGTTGTGTCTTATTTTTACTATTTTTACTATCTTACATGTTAAACTTAATTTTTAAACTTTTATAAGTTTTATGATAATTTACTAATTAAGCATAATAAGTTAAGTTAAGGTTAAAACTTTAAAAGGTTTTTTATAAAGTTATTAATTATTTTCACTCAAATATATCTATAAATTACTTAATTACTAATTTATGTCTAATTAGTGCTGATTAACCTGATTAGTGCCAATTAATTTGATTGTTTTTTTCTATATATATCAGTGTGCTTCATTTTTATTGCTACCTAACTCTGAAGATCCTTTTTTAGGTGAAACCGGGTTAGTAAGGTAGCAATTTTTGTCAATAAATTATTAAATAACTTAGCTCTCTATTTCTAGATTGAGCACTATTATTCATTTGGTTTCCAAATTATTTTACAAAAACTAGAAATAACTATTTAGTAATTATAATTTATATTCAACAAAATATTAAACACATATTATTAAAGAACATGATTCTTTAAAAAATACTTTTTATGCGGTCAAAACTTTTACTTTAAATTTAAATTAACAGTAAAATACTATAAGAACGTATATTAAATTAAGAACTAACTACTTGGAATTATAATCAGAAATCAATCAAAATTAATAGAAACATTTAAATAGAGCTTTACAATAAATAGTATTTTAACAAAAAAGTTCAGTTCTAGAAATCTATCTAGAAGTTCTTGACTGCAATCAAACTACAATCACACTGTGGCTAGTTTATCTTGATGTATCTTGAAAATTTAATCTTGCTTAAAACCATTTTGTTTCCTGGTTGCCTGGTTTAATAATATTTGATGTTCAAACAAATGCAGGGTTGCCAGTCGTTTTTCAACTTTTTTAAAGGTTTTTCAGGTTTTTAAAAGTATAAGTTTTTAGTTATATTTTTAGTTTAAAGTTTAGTTAAAGGTAAGAAACTTTGTTTAAAAGTAAAAATCATTGAAAAGATACTGTGAAGCTGTTTAACAAATGCATTTACTTAACTGAAATTTTACTACAAAACATGTAAAAATCATTAAAATTCTAGATTTTTCCAGGTTTTTTAGTGATTTTGGTTCAAATTCCGAGTTTTTACAGTTTTTTTCAAAATTTCTAAAAATTGTGGTGTTTTATAGGTTTGTTTTGCCTAAATCTCAAATTTTTCCAGGATTTCAGATAAGATGGCAATCCTGTAAATGGTACAGCAACAAAATTATTAACCATTGCATTTCTTTTTCCTGCCATTTTCAAAAAGCGTCTCTCTCATTTTTTACTTTTAGCTATGGCAATGGTGAGGAAAAATAATTTTTATTGCAAAACAGTGCAACTTCTCTTAATTATTTAAAGCTACAGCAGAAAAAATATTTAAGTTTTATAAAATATTTAACATTAAATTAGTCTTATAATTACAAAATAGGAAACATTTAATTACACAGTGATAGTAAACAAAATATCTTCAACAAATGGTTTTAAAACCTTCACATTTAGAAAACTAATAGTACTAAAATATATCTAAAAGCTGTTTAATGATAATTAGTTAGCATAAATTGTCAACACAGGATTGCCACTCTTGAGTTAAAAATTTATACCTGAGTGACCAAAAACTTCCCTGAGTAACCTTAGGTTTCCCTGATTTTTTTCAAAAGCTTAGAAAATAAACTATTTATCAAAAAATTACAATGTTAATTCTAAAAATTTTTAGGATCTAGACGCAAGGATAAAAGTTTCTAAATAAACACAAAAAAGTAATAAAATTAATTTTTTTGAACAAAAGATTGAAACTAGATTAAGTAAATCTTATTCTATATCTAGAAAAAAATTTCCCTAAAATTTTTAGAAAAAACCAAAACTGTCTGAGTTTTTTCTAAGTTTAAAAAAGAATCAAAATTCTCTGATTTTCTCTGAGATTTTCTGTATCTTGAAAGCTCCCTAAGTTTCCCTGAATTCCCTGAGCTCCCTGACTGTGTGGAAACCCTGAAATAACTAGACAAAAAAAACATTAACATTATGATTTAAAAAACTTAATTAGTTGAAAATCTCATTCAATTGTCATGCCTATGCAAACTCCAATGGTACAAACTTCTAAAAATTTCAACATGTTACTGGTCTTTACTATCTAAATTACTTACAAATATTGTCTTCTTTTTAATTCTATAAATATTCAAGAGTCTTAAATAAGTTTAACATGACTTACTGTAACTTAGAATTGTGACAATACCCTTTACATTTTAGTCCCCTTATGGCATTTTTATCAATATGACCCCTTATTTATTAAAAAGAAATTTGAAGACACAGTTTTTGTTCTTTAAATTTTTTTATTATTAATTAACTATATTTTCACTTAACAATTTTTTGTAGTTCAATGCTTATACAATATAGAATTTAAGAATTTAAAAATTTTTTAATGAATAAATTTGCAAACAAGGACTTTTTCATCTTTTGAAAACTTGAAGTGCTATTTTTAAATTTTACTGTAACTCAAACTGTTAAGTCTTTAATATAATAACTAATAAAAATATTATAACTTTTTTTTGTTACATCTTAAACCTTTTAGACTATTAACTAGCATTATTAATTGATTAACTTATTCTTAAGCCAAGTAGCTAAAAGTTATATTTTTTATTGAATGTTATGATTTTAATTATGCAGTTAACATTAAGTTCTATAAAAAAATATTATTAGCTTATGTTAACAAAAATGACGAAGTAAAACAAATTTTAAGTCACGACAAAACTAATAGAAAATGTTTTACTAAGTACAAAACAACTATAAATTTTTTTCTATTGTAACTAAGTTCAGTATCTATTTACAGTAAATTCTATAATATTATTTATCTAATATTTGCAACAAACTAAATAAGATTGTTTTTTTTTTTTTCAACAATTATAAGAAATGGATAGAATTATGTCTAGAAGTCGAGACAACTTATATAATATGAAAAAATTGAAATTTATAAGACTGTTATATAGAATTTTTAAACAGCCTAATATTTTTTTATTGCTACAAAATAAATATCATATAATGTGTTTAAAAAACTATCATATTTTTTCTTAAATCATTTAATTTTATACTAGTAGTTTGAGAAAAATTATTTTAATGGAAAAAAACTATCTAATAGTTAAGTATTACATTGTATGAAAACAAAAGTAGCATATTTAAGGGTGTTTTCCTATAGTTTATCAGGATAGTTAATATAGAAATATTAGGAATCAGTGGCGTCGCGTGGTATTTTTTTTAGGTGGTGCAGAATTTAAAAACAATCCCCTACTTCAAAACTCTTTTTATCTTAAACAAAGACTTTTTTCTATAACAATTACATTAAATTGCTAATGTAATTTGGGAATTTTGTTAAAAAATAAAACATTTATTTTTTCAAAAAAAAAAAAAAATTTAAGAAAATAAATTTAAAAAAAAGGTAAATACTTTGAAAATTAAAGTAAATATAGGAATAGAAAAAAAAAAAGTAATTTAAAAGACTCAACAAATGTTAGCTTACTTATGAGTATTAATTTATAACAAGGTTTTAAAGTTTAAACTGACAGTAGAAAAAATTTAGACAAAACAAATTTTTATTATATTGAAAAATACAGCAACTTTATTAGTTCTTTTTTTTTTGCCTCAACTTTATTTAAAAATATTTGGTTAAACATCATACTAAGAATAGTTATTTTATTACTGTTTAATTTAACAAAAAAATAAACTTCTTATTAGACTTGGCAAGAAAATTAAAAAGTCTACAAACAAAACAAAAAAAGGTTTTGTACAAACTGAAAGTTTATTTTAAGTAAAATTTATTTTACTAAGTAGAAAATAATTGCTTATTAACTGCTAAATATTGAAAAAAATAAACGAGTAACAACTTATAACTAATTAAAACTGTTGATGTTTGAAAAAAAAAACAGCTTTACTACTAAGTTGAAAACACAAAAGTAAAATAAGCAAGCTCATAAATATCAAATTTTACGAAGTCTCTAATTTACAATTTAGATTAAACAGACTAATATTATAATAAGAAAATACAGCAAATGAAATAATATTTCTTTTAGCCTCAACTTTAATTAAAAAATATTGGATTAATTAAACATCAAACTATTTTTAATTATTTTACTAGTATTTAATTTTAAAAAAAATCTATTTATACTGGGCAAGTAAATTAAAAAGTCTACAAACGAATAAAATTTTGTCTACAAAGTGAAATGTTTTTAAAAAATAACTTACATTACTCAGTAAAGAAATTTTAAAGAATTTTAAAATACAATTAAGATTAAAAAAAAAAAATTTGACTAAGTAAAAAACTCAAAAGTAAAACAAGCAAACTAAATAACATTAAGTTTTACAAAGGCTCTAAAGTTAAAACTTAAATTAGCTTACAGTTTAGATATAACAAACTTTTATTTAATAGAAAACACAGCAAGTATAATAATATTTCATTTTAGCTTCAACTTTACTTGAAAAATATTGGTTAAATACCAAACTAAAAATAATATTTTTACTTATTTTTAACTCAACAAAAAAGGAATGCATACTGAAGCTTGGCAAGTAAATTAAAAATTCTACAAACAAAGAAAATCTTATGTACAAATTACAACTTTTTAAATAAAAACTAAACTTGCTTAGTACAGAAAATAGTTACTACTGAATGTATACCTAAAAAATAAATCTGAAGTTCTAACTTTGCAAACATAAATACTTAAACTCTTACTTTTCACCTTTGTAACTAAAACTCATTATTCTCTCCTTTTGGTTGATAAACTTCTCCATCACCTCTTCCTTGAAACTAGTACAGTTTTTAAGTAAGTCCCTACCAATTGAATTTACACTTAAAGAGTTTAACCTTGACTGATCCATGGTGTTTCTCAAAAATGTTTTGATCCTTTTCAAAGATGAAAATGTTCTTTCAGCTTCTACACTAGTCATGGGAATAGTTATCAAAATTCTAAAAAGCTTTGCAGTCTCGTTAAATATTTTAGTCAGGTTATGTTCTTCAAGATATAACAATATTTTCACTAAATCATCCTTATGCATTTCTGTACGTGAATAAAATGTTTTCAGTTCTCTTTCTAACTGTTTACACTCAACTACAGGATAACACATCTTCACTGTTTCTATAAGCTTTAAAGGAAAACAAGATTTATAAACAGTAAAATATTTTGCCATAAATAACTGCGAAATTCTTAAATGGCCTGAAAACTTGAACCTTTCAGTGTTGTTGAAGCTGACACTATCACAGACTTCTTTTGCTGAAGAAGAAAGCCTTTTTCTAATATTCTCTGTACTACTTAAATTTCTTATACTGTTGTCTGCAGCTTGAAATGTTTCCAAATGTTGTTTAACTTTGTGAACAGTTAAGTCTGTGCATTGCATGATGTTATACAAAATTTCAACTGCAGGCATAATTTCCTCTGTTAACTCTGATAACTGGCATGATTTAAGCTTAGAAACTGTCCAATTTACTTGACTAGTATTTTTCTGCATTTTCCTAGTTATAAAATCTATAAAAATAGCAATTACCTTGATCAACAAAAAATTGTTTTAGCTATACAGAGTAAACTAATAAACAGTTTCAATATAAAAAAAATAAAAGCAAGTTTGCCACTCTTTAAGTCAAAAAACTGTCCTGAGTGACCTTGATTTGGGATGAAACACTTTTTTCACAATTTGATTTTATTTTATGTAGTTTTTACTAAGCTACAAAACGCTTTTTATAGATTTTAAAAATTTAAAGTAATTTTTCAGATTTAGTCGGTCAAAGTCAAAGGCAACAAAAGGTTCCTTATAGGAGGCACAAACTAAAATAAGGTTAAAAAAAAGTGTTTTAACCCATCCCCCTTTTAAGCCCTTAACGTCTACTTTAGAATTATTTTATTAAAATTATTTTATACAGTTTTAATTTAACTACAAGTCATCTTTTATCAATAAAAAAAAATTCATATTAATTTTTGAGTTATGGTAATTCACAGTCAGAAGTACAAAAGAATCCTTATTAATATAATATAAACTCAAACAACAAATAAATCAAATCACTATAAAAATATCTTTTTTTATATGTTGGCCTCAAAATCTTTAGATGTTTCTTTTATTAAACAAAACATTTTGCTGAAATAGATATTTTAAACACTAAGAAAAAAAAATGTTATAACAAAAGTAATTTTTTTTTTGTATACATAAAAATATATATTGATACTTAAAAACTTAAAACTTCTCTTCAACAAAAGTAGGATGAAAAAGTTTGATAAAATTGCTTTAAAAAATATGGAGAATATAGGTTTTCAGTAAATTTGTATTTTTTTGCTGTTTTGGTTTGCTCCTTTTATAATAAATCATTGTACTCTCTGGCTTTGACCGGTTGTATCTAAAAGTTTAATTGGAAATTTCAAGTTTATTAAAGAATAACTATTAGCTTTCTGAAAAAGTTAAAATAAGAACAACATAAAAAAAAGAGCCTATACACCCCCCTTACCCCTCACTATCTTGCACATTTTTTTTTACAAACATTAAGATTTTTATTAACTTTTTTTCTAAATTTAATGTTTTTCTGTTGGAGGTTAAAAATTCAATAGTTCTTTAAGGGTATGTTTCCTCTTTTAAAATTTAATTTGTTTTTCATTTTGATGACAGTATTTTTCTCAGGAGCTCAATTTTTTTAAGTTTGGTTGGTGAGGCTGTTGACTTTTCAATAAATTTAAAGATAAATTATAAATATGTAACCATTATAGCAGTAAAAAAATTGTTAGTTAGTTTTCATGTGGCCATAGGGGTAAAACACTTATTTTTTAATCTTAAATAAGCTTGTTATTTTCAGAGTAAAAAACTAAAACTGCTTTAGTCAGCCTAAATATTTTTCTAATTTGGCCTGTTTTAATTTATCCTGGGTCATCTTAAGTTTTTTTTTTAATTTCTAAGTTATCCTGATTATGAGGCAAAACAACCATGTTTCAACAATTTTATCTAAAATTTTTGGTTTGTTTATGAAAAATTTAAACCAAAAGTCATATAAAGTAGACTAAATTTTTCTAAAATGTTAAGCTACTTTAAGTAATCAAAGTTTTTAAGTTAAGGCTGTTTACTTTATTTAAATATGTGACTGTTTCAATAATACTAATTTTTATTTAATATAAATCTGAATTATTTTTCTGTAAGAGTAAACTAGAAGTTTATAATAAACTTCTTAACATTTTTTTAGAACTCAAATTTTACATTTAAATATAATTAAATTAAATATTTTATTAACCTTGTGATAACAATAATCAGCTATAGTTAAGTTTATGTTTGCAGATTAAAATAAAAAATCAAATTTTTAAGACTTTGGTGATTTAGGTTTTTTATCTATTTTTTCTTTAAATATGTAATTTATGACAAGTTTTGTACTTTCATTGTTTCGTTTTAATAGAAGTAATCTCTTAAATTTAAAAAATCAAGTGGGTACATAAACTTAAGTTTAATCCTTTGCACTTTGCAGTAGCTTAGCTTTGTTTTTAATTTATGTTTACAATAGCTTGTAGATGATACTTAAGCAAGTCCTGTTTTAGGGAATTTTCAACTTAACTTACTTACCGCAAGATATTGATTTTGCGGTAATTCTTGACGAAATTTTGCTTTTTTGAGTTCATTTGCGGCAGTTAGCTAAGAGTTTGCGGCAGTGAAGTGGGAAAAATGGTCGTTTTCAAAATTAAAGTTTTAAAAGAGATTTCATTCTAAAAAATAACGAAAACGTTATAGATACTTATTTTTTTCTTCCAAACTTCAAGGTGGTGCAGTTGCGGCAGTGCAACACCCCACGCGACGCCCCTGCTAGGAATATTAATTTATGTAAACCGTGTATAACTTAGACATCTAAAAACTATTTATTTAAAACACTTACTTATTCTTAGCAATCAGTATATATTTCAAACTTAACATACAATTATTCCAACCAACAATTATCTAATTTGAAGTTGAACATAAAATGTATAAAAAAATTAACACTAGAAAATTATAATTGCATGAATTATTTACATATTTAAAAAATATGCTAGATATTTCTTGAAAGTGGAAAGTTGATAAACTTTTTTATTATTATTATCCACTACTGGTGTGACAATTTTGGCTTCAAACATTTTGTAATGTAATTTGAGGGGAACATTTATATTAAACTAAAGTATTTTAAATAATATATATTTAAAGTTATAAGATGGCAAAAACCTTCAAAAAACTAGACTATTTTTTAAAAATCAAAGATTTTTCCTATAAACAGATATTAATTTTGATGTTTGTTATAAGTTGCTCTGTGATATTAGTTATTCAACAACGAAAAAAAAGTTTTTAAAATAATTGGTCTAAAGAAAAGGTGTACAAAGCGATAAAAAATAAGTCGTAACAAGTTCTAGAAGTAGTTTTTTACAAGCTTTAAAATTTCAATTTTGCCTTTAGGACATAGTTCCCAGATTAGGAGGTAAAATCAGCTAAAATTACTCGTGCATGGAAAACTATTTAGATCGTTTGTACAGTATTCAGAGTTATTTAATTTTGAAATACTGGTTAAACTTATTCAGCATAACTATTTTTTAATCTAAATTAAACTTAACTGTATAACTAAAACTAATGAATCAGTATCTGTACTAAACTATCTTGAAATAATAGATTAATAAAAAAAATCAAAGTGTTTATTAAAATTTACTTATATATGTCTACCAGGAGCGCTTCTAGTGTGGAGCAAACTTAGTAAAAAGCATTGTGTTCAGTGTTAATAAATCCCCATCAGTAAAATTTAAATTATTAAAAGTAATAACTAAAATCCTACTGCCAGGTTTTTTTTTTTACAGATTCTTGTTGAAAAATTAAGATGAAACCCCTAATAGTTGCTAAATTGACAAAATAATAAGGTTTTTGTACATATTTTTTTTATTTTTAGTTATTAATTTTTATTGTTTTTTTTCTTTTTGTTTGGGTAAGGTGGGTTAGGGATAAGAATATTATTTAAAAAAAAAAAGCATTTAAAAAGTTCGATGACTCACTAAATAATAGGGGAAACACCTCAACGTTTCAATATGACCCTTTATAGAACTTACCGCAATGACTTTTACCAAGTTTGGTGTGGAACATCCAGATGCTACAATGTTCCACACCAAACTACTAAAAAAAAATTAAAAGTCTTATTATAGTGTTATAAAATTGTAATAAAACTTTTTTATACTTTTGCTACCTAACAATTAGTTGTTTTTTTGTCGAATTTCATAATGTTAAATAAAAGGTTTTTTCGATGCTTGTATGTTTTCGAAGTATGTAAAAAACATCATTCGTCAGTACTGATGTCTATTATGAGGTTAAATTATTTTTTAGGCAGAAAAACAATCGTTCAAACCATGGCGTCGCGTGCGATGGAACGCTTGAGCTATGTCTGCTTCAGAAAAAGTACAAAACAAAAAGAGTGTGTACAAAAAGTTTAAGTTTATGTAGAGACTGTTTTAAAAAGGTCCCTGTTTTAGCTGTTAAACCCGAAGCTTAATTAAAATAACCTTATTTTAAAGCCTAGTTAGTGAGATTTAAACTGATTTAATACCTTAACTTAAAACTTAAGAAATTTATGTAGTGATGTAATCATAAAGTTATAAATGTTACAAAATGTATAGGCAGATAATAATTTGCCGTCGTTTATTTTCCAGCTAAAACTGTCTTTTTTTAACAAGCATAAAACTTGAGCAATATACTGTCTAAAACTGTTTATATTATAACAACCAGCAAATACAAAATATGCAAAATTATCATCAATTAATCGGAAATACTGGTATCAATCAAGTCAAAAACAACGGAGCATCTTCTAAAATAAATTCTCAGGAAAATCAAGCATCAGCACGAAATACCTAGATTCATAACTCGATACAATATTGATCAAACCGAAAAATTTAATATACAAAACAATTGAGTGCAGTTACCAAAACCAAATCTCTGCAGTCTGCAGCAACTAATATTAATAAAATATTTCGTGTCCAGAGAGACTTTATTAATGTTGTCAAGTTAAAAATAAAAGAAAAAGTGAAAAATGCTCAATTATTTCTATGTTAAATTTTTGCATTCTTACTTGAGTTTTAAATCATCGGCAACATCATTCAGTTTCCTCTTAATTAATGATTATGCGTATATTCATCAGACTCAAAATGTATTTTAAACAACTACTACAAAAGAAAAAAGTTAAATTTGTCTTCATTTTCTACAATTATGCCTGCTTAATGAAGTTATTGTTTAAAAAACCAAGAACATCAGTATAATTTAGTACTTCGTCGTAAAAAAAATTGTAATTAAAACTAGTTTTTTACTAAAGTTCATATGCAATCAATATTTATTTCTTATTTTATAGAAGTTCTCTTTAACTTTACTAGTAACGTTTCATATAATCAAATACTTTTTACTTGTGTTTTCTTATTAATGTAATACGTTTTTCTATTAAAAAATAAAAGTTTGATAGAAACTAAATAAAAGACTAGATACCATAAAATGATTATTGTAGATGGAAAACCGATTATTACTTCAAAACTTAAAAGTGTAACTTACGAATTTCAGTATTTTGTGACAAATAAATTTTAAAAACGCATAATTTACAAAAAAAACATAAACTACCTCATTTAACTTTTAGACAATAAGTGATTTTAAAACTAAAAAAACATCGTTTCCAAGTCAAAACAATCTATAAATTAAATTCAGACTACTGTTTTGTTAAGCAAATTACAAAAATATTAAATATCTTGCCAAGTTGCTTGAATGTTAATACTTTTAACCGTATATTAATAATTAAAGGCTCAGGGTGGGTCTTATTGAAGCAGATACTAACTTGAAAAATATATTATGCTAAGCAGAACCATTTTACAGAAACATTTATCACATTATTTAATCTTTTACTTACATTTTTTTTTGGTATTTTTACTACTTTTATCTTAAGAAATTAAGAAATTATTTTAAAAATATCGAGTTTTTGAATATCTGTAAATTTTCGCACCCTTAACAAAAGTATCATGTGTCTTTACTAGTTCACAAAGTAATTGAAATGTTTGTTAAGTCTGTAAAAAAGCTATTTAAGTTTCAATAATTTTACTGCTATGACAATTGAACTCAAATAACCTTAAAAAGTTAGAAGCCAAACACAAAAATTTAGGGTTTGAATTTGAACCGAAAATGGTTCTGAATAAAAATATAAATCATCCACTTTGTTTTAAATGTCACATAAAATTTAGCATCGATCTAAAGACTTTCTTAAGTAGTATTTAATAAACCTCATAGAAAATTTAAAATAAAACATTAAAATAATGACTAAATTTGTACGAATTGTTGATAATACCAGGATCACATTTATGTTATATTCATAAAAAAAATTCCCTTGAACATAAACAATTATACTATAAGACTTTAATTAATGAAAAAAAGGAAACTAAACATTGCATTCAACATTTAAAGTGTTTTTAAATAGAATTTGTTATCTTTTTAGGAAGTTTTGATATTTAAGTAGAAAATCTTATCACGCTAATACACAAACTTTTTTATTTGAAGCTTTATACAAAGATTAATTATTAAATCTCTGAATCGTGACGTAACACACAACTAATCTTAACACGCGTTTACATTAATATTATAAATGTAAGTTTAAAAAAAAATTCATGAAAACTCTGAACTATGACGTGAGAAATGAATATTAAATAGTTTATGTAAAGCATGTATTCGTGACTCAATAAAATAGATTTCTCTCGTCATAAGATTAGTTAAACCAAGTTTTCACAAGCTGTTTTAGTTAAACTTTTTACTGTTTATTCGTACATTTTTAAACTATATAATAAGGACTTCAGCTTCGTTGTTTTATTAGTTTATATAAGTTTTAAATTCATTTTACTCATGTAGGTTGTATATTATATCAAATTGACAAAAAATTTCAAAACGACAGCATGAAAAAGATTTGAACAGAATAAAATGCGAAGTATCCTACTGTTGTATTGAAAATGATAGGTCATTAATAAGTCGTCACAACAAAAAGGTACAAAGTAAAACTAAAAATAAGAAAGACCACGACAATAGCACGTACAACTACCACAAAAAAAAAACTCCTACCCGTTAAATAATAAGTTTTGAACCTAAATAAGGTTAAAATTAATACACAAAACGAAATTAAGGAGTGCATAGGATCTACAGTAGGTTTTTTTTAGAAACGATGATACGCGCCAGGGACGTAGCTAGTTCAAAAAAGTTACGATTCTGTAAAAATTAAAACATCTGAAATAACACGTCCTAGAGGGAACACAGCAATTTAAACCATCTCTAATGTTATTAAATTTATTCTGAAAATATGCAGTTAAGTTAATACATCAAAAATGGAATGTTGAAGTACGAGTGATAACTGTATACAAGGCAATTTATTTTACTCCACACTCCCTATGACCCTTTTTGTCATGCCACTTGTGTAATCCCAGAAAACATTTATCAAAAATAAGTATAAGAAAATCTCAACTTAACTCAAAAACATTAATATTGTTTACAAAATTAAACATAACGTAGCCAATAGTAACAACAAGTTATGCAAGTTTTTGTAACATAAAATTGTATGATTTTGTTTTTTGTAGCTAAAGCTTCCATTAGAATCAATTTTGCAATGCAGATTTTTGACAAATTAAAGCTTTAACGCGCTAAATGTTAAAATTTGGATGTAGTTAATTCGTTTAATTTTTACGACACTAAAAATGCTAAAGAGGACATATATGTCAAAATTGTCTTTCAGGAGTGTATAACTAAGTATAAATGAATACTAAAAGCTAAAACAGCAGAGTCTTTTCAAGCTGAAATAAAAGCAAGTTTTTTCGCACATAAGTAAACGTTTCTGTAGATTTGCAGAAACAGAACAAGCTACGTCCCTGAAACGCGCATATCAGTGACATAAAAAATGACATTTTGATTATTTTTCAAAATTAGTTATAGTTTATTTTGATTATGAATTTTACAAAAGTTTATTACAATAACAAATACTTTCCTAAATTTTTTTGACTGAAATATTTTGTTTATATATTTGTAAAGCATTTGATAGTGTAGATAGAAATGTTTTATTTATGAAATTGCAATGTTATGGTTTTAGAGGAAATATGTATCTACTAATCAGCTCATATATATATTTGGAGGATATGAGTCAACTTGTGAAAACAGTGAAGTTGGGATAACACAAGGCTCAGTATTAGGACCGTTGTTATTCCTAATACATAAGAATGACTTACAGAACAATACCAGTCTTAACGTCCACAACTTTGTAGATGATACTATGTTATACAAAACATTCACAAAAGACACAAAACTAAATTACAGTAATAAGTTTAACACAGAACTAAAAAAGGTATCAGATTGGCTTATGGGAAATAAAATTAAACTAGATTTTAATAAAACTAGAAGCTTGATTCTAAATCAACAAAAAAAATATTTTTTAGTAAAAAATATAGATCTTAATGTTAATATAGGTAAAACATTTATAACAAACACAATAGCTATAAAAATTTGGGAATACTTATAGATAAAAACTTAATATGGTCAGAAGACATAGAAACTATAAAAACAAAATTTTAAAAGACATTGGGTACCTTATTTAAAATCAGACACTACTTCAATGAAAAAGCGTTACATTTGATCCTGAATTCTTTGCTTATAAGCAATGTTATATATGGCTTGTTGTGCTGGGGAAGAGCAAATAAAAAATGTATAAATGATATGAATATTCTCAAAAACAGAGCACTTAGATACACACATTATAAAAAAACATGATGATAGTGTAAGAGAATTGAAAACTCAGAAAAAAATATTAGATGTTGAAAGTCTTTATCTATATGAATAAGGTCTGTTTATGTTAAAGTTTAACAATAATGTGTTACCAGATAACTATAAAACCTACTATAAAAGTGTACTATAAAAGTGTATTCCAGCATGAACTTAAAAGTTATCTATCAAAAAGTGATTAACAAGGTCATTAATGATCATTGCTACTCGTCTATTTACTTTTTTTTCAAGAAGTTAGTAGTATTCGCCAATTGATCAGCAACTTTTTTATCTACTTATTTATTTTTAGTTTTTGTTCAAAAGTTGAATTGTTTGTTTACAATAACAGTTGTTTAGTCTAGATTGCAGCATTTTCTATCTGGTATTCTTTTAGATTGTTTTTCAGATTACTACAGTTAAGTTCAGTATACTTACAACCTTTTTGTTTTATTTCGCATGCCAACGTAAAAAAAATTATAGATGTATATAGATTGAAAAGAAATTAAGTATTTAAAAAGTACGCTGAGATACCTGTTTCAAGCAAACTTATGTTGAAAAATCTCTTTTTATGAGAAAAAAAAAAAAAAAACTTCTTTTTTATGTTTACAAATACTTTTAGCTTTGTAATATTACAATTTTTGACATAGTCAAGTATTGAAAATAAAAAAAAAGTATATTTTAAAACAGAAGGAAATATGTTGTTGTTAATATAATAATTAAGTTTTTTTTTTCTGTTTTTTTATTAGAAGCATAAATTTAACATTACCTGTCTTTTTATTTTCATTAATTAAAAATTCGGTCATAGAAGAGTTCATTTTTTTTAGTTATTGAAAATTATGCAATAACTTATTTATCTATTCGAATGAGAAATATTTCTTAATGTTCATTTGAAATTGACAAACAAAATAAAAAATAACACTTTTCGCACAAAATACTGATAAAATTGAACGTAAAGATATTTTAGCGTATTACATTTTTACTTTATTTTAAAAGGTTGTAACCTATCATTGAAATATTCAAATGTTTGCTATTAGTATTGTTTATATCCTTTTATAAGTTGATGAAAAGTTATGTCTATTTTTTAGTTCTTATGTTACTAAACAAGCTTTTAAGTACATTTTTATTTAAAAAGTTCAGTTAACTTTTATATTAATTTTTTTCTTTAATTTTGTTAAACTGATTGTTTTATTAGTAAAGATATAAACATATAATTAATAAAAAAGTTGAATCTAATAGCTCGTAAGAAATATCATAACCATGTGGTGTACGAGTCAATAACCAAAAGGTACCTTTGTACAACAGGTCCTTAGACCAAACTTACTGAGCGCTTTTTTATCGTTCAATAATCAATATGTACGTCATAAACATACTAGTACAAAAAAGATTACAGAAAAACTTTTTTTTTAATATTTATTAGCAAATAAAAATCTGATAAAATAAAAAGTATAGATATAAACACACATACATAATATTGTTATTATTTTGTTTATTGTACAATTTCGGACTCAGGCATCAAAATCCGTACCCCTTAAAAAAGACACACAAGAAGGGCAATAAAAATAAAGTAATTTTTATTCAAGAAATCAAGATTGAAATAAACGTAAACCAGAAACTAAACAAAGTTTAACTTATAAATAACTTATAAATTAGTATAAACAATTCGTTTATCATAAAAGGTGATAACTTGGTACATTTAAAAAAGAAATAATTTAGCACTTCTATAGCAAAAAACTAACAAAAAGATCGCTTTCAAGAAGAGTTTTTTATAGTACATAAGACATTAACACATTTGTACAAAACTAAAAAAAATATTTATTAGTCTGTTAGGAAGAGACGTAGAGAAATAAAAGTAGCTAATATTAAAAAAAAGAAAGAGTTATTAGTTATCTTATGTAAGATAAATATTATTAGTATTTTTTTTAAACATGCACAATAGTCATGCAAAAGTGAAACATTTATATGAGCTAAAAAATATTTTTCAACTATTCAAGAATAGGTAGCTTTGAAAAGTATAACATTTTTTAAGAAAACTATCGAAAAAGACAAAAAATTAATTGTTATACATTTACATATATATGTATATATATTTGTTTATTTCAAGCTCTGCATTAAACGATAAAAAGCAAAACAAATTATAATTGTTTATGAGTCAAAAAAAAATTTAAATAACTCCGTTTTTCAATAAAATAAAAATTGAAGAAAACTTTGTCATAAAAATAGTGCAAAACAAGAACTGACTTAAACTATTGACCTTTTTAAATAAGCAAAATAATACAATTTAAATTTAGAGTTATTAAAAAAAAAATATATTTAAAGCGTAGAAATTGAATCTTTTATATAGAAATAATTTTTTTCACTTAATTAATTTGATAATTTTAAAAATTTTTGTTAAATCTAAACTTAAACGTAGTTGACATATTCTTTATAAACAAGGTACTTTAACGCTTGAAAACCTTCGAAGGTTGTTAATAACTTCACAATATTCTACCGACCATTCATTTTCGTTTGTTTTATAAGTACTTATTTTCGACATGTAGTCATGAATTGCAAAAATTTTGTTTTCTATAGAAAAAGCACTAATGTTAGAAAACCTGTTAAATTGTGGTGATTTAATAGTAATAAACTGTTTACAAATGTTGTCTAAAACTTCACAATCGTCTTCTCTCCTTGAAATTACATACAACTTGTTTTTAACAACAACTAAACTGTGGTTATATTTACCGGAGTTCATATTTGGCATGGTTGACCATTTATTTGGTAGAACATCGCATAATTCAACAGAATTTAAAAAATTTCCATTATCAATCCTTCCACCAGAAACTACAATTTTTTCTTCAAAAATTGCACAAGCTGCACTTGATCTTGCCTCGTTCATTTTAGCTACTTCTTTCCAACTGTAATCACTTGTATCAAATTGAAAACACGAACTTGTTGTACCTTCATCTTTGTAACCTCCAAAAACAAGTATTTTATCCATGAATGCACATACACAAAAATTTGTACGATCATCATTCATTTCAGCTACCTGACTCCATGTTTTAGAAGTAAGTGAATGTTTATCTACAGACTTTATCCATTTGCCATTATTATCAAAACCACAAAAAACATAAATATCACCTTTTAAATAAACTACTCTTAGATTATCACGTTCCGTTTTCATTGGTTGATAATTTTCTACATCTCCCACTTTGTTAACATCAATGCAACTTACATTGCTACGGGTCATGCATGTTTGAGAGTTAAAACCCCCACAGACCAGTATTTTAAAATATTTTTGGTTACAATACCTACTTGTATGACAATTACTTGAAGATTTATAAAAACAATTTACTCTGTAGTCTAGAATTTGATTTATAAGTTTCACACATCCATCATCTTTTATAAAAAATGATGTATTTTCTAAAAGAAGTCTTATAGTTTCTGTTGAAAGCAACGGAAGACGAACTTTTAATAAGAGATTTTCAGCATACTTGCTACGCTCTTCAATGTTGTGGTTCAGCCATCTATCAACTACTTTAAATACTTCAATTTCTGAAGTAATAAGAATTCCTGAATTTGAAAGTATTTTAGAAATAACTTTATATTCTAGTTCTAAAATACTTTTATTATCACTAATAATTGTAAAACAACGTTCTATATAGCTAAAGGTTGAATCTTGGAGGCTAGATAAATTGAACATATTCGCAAACTGGTAAACAGAAACAGCATTTTTGGTTTGTAATTTTTCTTTTAAGATTGTACAAATTGTACTAACTGCATTTTTGTTTAGATAAAGTTTGTTAAATCTTGTAGCTGCAATTATTTCAGGTATTTTTCGGTTCTTCAAACCTAAATAAATTATAAATGTTATTAGATAAATCAAACGTTTTAAACTAAAAAAAATTTAAGTTCAATAGATTATTTCTTTATTACATAGTTTTGTTTAAATGCCATTTGAAACTAATAAAAAAGCTTAATATCTTATTCTAATTTATAAATAAAAGTTCATTTTCAACTTAGATAATTTAAAGTTTGGTTAATTCTAATGTACTACTGTTTTAAAATAAAGCTCAAGACTTAACCACTTAACTCGTACAATTTAAAAAATATACAAAAATTAACTATTTATGTTGAATTTTATCTAATTTTTAAATTTTATTTGTTTAAAAGCATTTTTGAGTATAATTTTAGTAGTGATGAATACTATTTTTTTTTAGTTTTATTTTTACCCTAAAAAACATTTTCATATACATAATAAATGATGATTTCTAGAGGTCAGGTTTTCCCAAACTGGGCCAAGTGGCCCCCTTGGAGACCGTGAAAGATATTCAGGGGGCCATGAGCAGCAAAGAGGTTGAACTGGGCCATGATGTCATAATTCACTAGATATCCTGAAACTACAGATGATGAGCGAAAAGAAAAGGTCTTAGTTGTTTTTAGGGTTATCTTGTTTGAGGGGGCAATAGTTTTTTTTTATTTCTTTAGAGAGGACAATTTGAAAAAACTTTTGGAAAAACCTGCTATAGATAAATGAAGCAATAACACAAACTTAATCTATGAAGTTCATTTGAAATTGGAAATTCATCTATCTGCTTTCTATAAATACCATTTTCATTGCAGTACTTTAGAATAGCACATCTTTTGTATTCTGCAATACTGCTTACATTTTCATCAACTTCATCTAGTTCTGTTTTCATTATAGTATTTGTATTTTGACTATCTTGTGTTGACATATCTTGTATGTTATAAATATTTAAACAACCTGTAAAAGAATAAGTAAAAAATAAAGTATTTTATTAAGAAAAGTTTAAAGAAGATACGCCATGTTAAATACTGTGTTTATCTTTTAATACTTTACATCACATTTACTACTTATTTCTATTTTATAAAGCTTAAAACCTCAGAAGTTTGATACTTTTTTGAATGTATTTAATTACTTAAAAAAATTACTTAGTCTATTTTTTTAATTTAAAATATTAATTTTAAATTTTTACTGCAACAAAAGTTGTTTTGTATTAGTTTCCACAAAAGTAACTTTTAATAGTAATGATAAAATAAATCTGTTTTTTGATATAACTTAAACATTTTAGATTGCTACTTAGCATTTTTTAGTTGACCAAATCATTTTTAAGTCAAATAGCCTTAGAGTTATCACGCAGAATTTTGGAATTTATTTCTGAATTTTCAAGATCTTTACCGAATTAGCCTGACTTTCATCTTCCTCTCAGGTACGCATTTCCAGTTAAGTACGCATTCTGAGTACACATAGTTATGATACGTACGTATTTTGATTACAGATTTTTGACAATAACGCATTCGAGTCCGAACTTCTTATTCTGTATACATTTTGAACAAAATAAAATTTTCTGTAAAGTTACATCTGTATTCTTAGCTAGTAGTTCCTAGCTAAAAACTTTCTATTAAGTAGCTGCTGTGTTCAGAATGGGCACTTAAAATGAATAACAAACTATTAGAATATAAAAATGATTTTTTTAAGCATTTCCTAGCATAAATTTTACTTATATAAATTGTTCACTTAGTTTAATAAAATACTACCCAAACAATTTGTTATAAAATTATTAACCTAGAAATTAATTATAAAAAAATATACTTAAGTAACTGTAAAAACATACATAAAAAAGTAAACTATATATATATATATTGTATAAGAAATTTTATTATCATATAGTATAAAATATGTAACAAATAAATATACTTTTATTAAAAAAACTTAAGTTAATCTACAAAAAATAGGAATATTAAGTAAACTTTATCTTGGCATATACCTCTCTTATAACTAGGTTTTTAAAATTATATAAAACAACTTAAAAGAAATTATAAAGAAGTAAAGTATACACATTAGTTTGCTACATAAAATACTAAACTAACTGCTTAATTATAAAAAACTCAATTATTAACTTAAACAAAAATCACTTTAATTCTAAAATTATTCTACATAAACTTTTGTTTATATATCACAGTTTTACTATGGAAGCGTCCTTGCTACAAATCATCAATACTAAAAAGCATACTTAAAATCTGCTTGTTCAAGTAGGGTACTTGTTAAATATGTTTATAGAAAATTTTAGCAGTTTTATAAAGGATATTTTACTAATTTACACAAGATAAGGCATTGGAATTAAATAATTTTTTAAATTTCTAGAAATTTTTGAAATTTTGTGAAATTATAGGATTTTTAATTAATTTTTACCATTTGTTGGCTTTGGAAAATGGTATTTTGTAAATTTAAACTGACAAAATCTGACTTTTCTTTAAATTTTATCAAATTTCCTGACTTTTTTTCAAAACCCCCTATTTTTTCATGACTTTTCGTGACTTTTGTTTTTTATTAATTTTTCCTGACTTTTCCTAATCATGTAGCAACACTGCTTTCGTATTTTTTTTAGTTTTTACTTACTTTTCCTGATTTCCTAACTTTTCCTGGCCATGTGGCAACCCTATTATTTACATAATTATCTAAATACTAGTGTTTATAACAATTCCTAATTTATTTTTAAATTATCATTTTTTCAAAAATGCAACAACATAATTGTAATATAAAAACTTCTAAAACCTGTAATTTAGTTTCTTAATCATTAAGTTTTATATCTGTAGATATAACAAAACAGCTTTGGTAAATCATATTTTAAATAGCTTAATACTACACTGTATAAAACAAAAATGGTGTATTATACAGTATTTGTTGATATTTATCAGATTCATTTAAATATTAATACATGTAGGAATCATCTTTTATAACCTTTTTATGTACTTAGAATTTAAAAAACTACATATTTAAAATTTCAATTAGCTACTAAAAATTATTATATGTTTCAAACTTCAGAATAATAACTTCTCTAACCAATACCACTTTACTTTCAAAATAACCTAAAGCTTTAAAAATGTTTACAAAAAAAAATACAGCAGCATGAATTAAAAAAGCAAAAAAACTTTATAAAGTGGAAAATAGATAAAATTTATTTTTGAAAATGTCCAGTATTGGTTTGAAAATTTTGGCTAGAAACACTTTGTAAATTTATTTAAGGGGAGCATTTCTAATTTAATAAAGTGTATTAAAAAAAAAACAATTGTAAGCTATAAAATGGCAAAAACATTCAAAAAACTAAGCTTTTTTCAATAGCAAAATTTTTAAATATAAAAGACAATTTTACTAAAGGTATCTTATACTTAAGTTATACTAAATGCTGATATTAAATAACATTTAGGGCTACTTTATATAAACTAGCCATGACATGAATGAATAGTTGTAATAAATAACCATCCAACAACAATAATAATATAAAACTTTACTTTGTAATGTTAAAATAAATTTAGTTAAAAGCTTAAACGAAATTAATATTTAAAGTATATACTATAAGAAATGTATAGAATAATACTACACTCAACTATTTAGAACTTAAATCAAAAATTGCTAATAAAAAGTAACATTGTTGTAAAAATAATTTTACATTAACAACAAAATGTACAAATGATTATTTGAACTGCATGTTAGCAGCAGCAAGGTGGTCTAGAATGATTTGCTCTACAACTGATGAAAATTATGCATGACTAGAGTATGCAGATTTAAATCAGTAAAACACGTGACCTTGCGAGCTTCCTCTTAAACGCTTGGATGAACAAGAACTTAAACTCAAAACTTTTTATTAAATTGAAACAGTTGTTTAATGCAACTTAATATTCTATTACAAGTCGGCTGAAATTACTAGTGCATGGAGTTTAAGTTTAAAACAAACCTTACTTTATCAAGTGTTAAGGGTCGTGAACTTGATTCAGTGAAATTGTTTTAAATATTCTAAAATGATTTAAAATAGTTAAATCATTAAAACAGCATATAAAACACTGGACTATAAAAAAAAATAAATTAAAAAAATTATCCATATATGTCTATCAAGGGCGCCGCATGGTGTGAAGCAGATGCTCTACCTAAAAAAATAAAAACCTCGTTATAGCATTATAAGACTATTAAAACTTTTGATTAAAACTTTTTTATGAAAACATTAAATAATTGTTACAAAACGTTTATTATTTTCATCTTTTTTTTTAAACTAGTTTTATGAAAATTCAAATTAAGCTGTTTTTTAAATATTTTCTCACGATTCTTGTTTAAGCGTTAAGGTGTTTGCTCTAATATTTGCTGCGTCAGCATTATAATAAAGCTTTTTTTAGGATTTTTTTTTACGTTGTTTATTATTTGATAAACTTTAATATGTTTGGGTAGGGGAGTTTTAGCAATAAGGGTATAAATGAAAAAATTCAGAACCAATAATAAAATTGTGTGACCAAAACAAACCGGGGACTGAAACTGAAGTTGCACCAACAAGTCAATAATCAACACAGGTTGAATTTAAAACAATCTGACAAGAACCAATATTAAAAATGGTTGTAGATTAAGAATAGGACTCAGCACCAATAGTTGAGAGTCAATAATAAACAAATAACTTTATCAATGAACACACACCTTTTAATTGTTGATATACAACGACACTAATTAAGCTGTGTGTTTATTGTGAGTGGTAATTCACCTTCATTTTGATTTTAATGATTTTTTTTTATAAAACTTCCATTTTAATAAGGATGAAATGCATTACAATGTATTGTATGTAGATTTTTATGATAATAAACATTTTGAAGACTATTAAAATCAAATAAGTCTTTCCTTCTATGTTCATAGAACGGTTTAAAGAAACAGTTTATTTATTTAACGATAAATAACGTCAAAAGTATGGTCCAAAGAGAGGGTGCATACTCTTTAAAAAACACTGTGTTACGTGTGAAAAAGTCCCCGGCAGTAAAACTTAAATCCTACAGACGCGATTTTTCAACGCTAAACTCAGTGCTTTTTATTAAGACTGACCTGGTGTATGAAAAAATCCTTCGGTTATTGATTAATACACCACGGATACAGTATAATGCCTTATCAGGGACTTACCCTAAATCATCGAATGTATAAATCCGTTTTTCAGTAAAAAAAATAACTCAAATACTAAAAAGTTTTCAAAAATGCTAATAAAAAGGCACTTGTACGCATGAAAAATAAATTAGGTTTTTGGTAGGTTGGCAAAAACCTCGCGACCACGTAGCTCTATCGACGTCATAGGTTAATTTCGTTCCTGTTTCTTCCTCATAGATCACAAGCTCGCTTTCGTTCGAGGCGACGCTGTAGAAAGTATCGTGGTCGGGGGGCCAGCTGAAGGTGACAAACTTCCCGGTGAACCTGTCGAAAACCTCGCTGTCGATAGCGCTGATGACGAACAATTTGGTTCCTGCGGCGACCAAGGTGTGCGACTGCTGACTCTCAACCATGCTCGGCATCTCGGACCACGTGACTCCGTCGTACGACTCGACGTGACTCATCGCCCAGTTGTCCGAACCGAAACCGCCGGCGACGACGACCTTGCCCTCGTAGACGGCGCGCGCCGCGTGCGACCTTGACCGGCGCATGCTCTTGGATGCGTTCCACGCGCGCGCGCAGTACTCCAAGCAAGAGCTCGTTCTAGTGGCGGGTTTTGTTTTGCCGCCAAAAACGAGTATTTTACGCATGAACGCGCAAACGCAGTAATCTCGGCGGTTGTTGGGGTATTTGGTTTCCGTGTGCCAAGTGTTGCTCAGCAACGAGTACCTGGCGACGGACAGCACGTGCTCATTGTCGCCGTCACGGCCGCCAAAAACGTAAATTTCCCCTTTCAAGCACACCGCTTGGTGGCGGCTTCGCGCCTCTGTCATGGAGGGAAGAGCTTTCGTGTCTGCCAAGTTGCTTTCGTGGAACAAGCTTACTTTATTCGAAGTTTTTTCACTGGTCTCGTTAAAATCACCTAAAATCACGGTGTTGAAAGTGCGTTGGTCGCAATATCGATAGTTAAAATGAGTACATGGCTTGTTTTGAAAACATTCCTTTTTGCCTTCAATAAATTTTTTCCAATAATCACTTTTTTCTTTTGTTTTAGTAAAGGATGATGACCCTTTTAAAATATTTTCAACGTCTTGACCCGACAACAACGGCAAACGGACTTTCAGCAAAAGTTCATTTGCATATTTTTCGCGTCTTTTCTCGTTGAAACTCAACCACGAGTCTGCCGCATCAAACACTTCCATCTCGCTGTGGACGTGCAAACGCGAACTGGCCAGAACCTTCATAACGAGGTTGGCGTCCAGCTGCAAGAAGTCTTCATTCTCACACACAATTGTAAAACAGCGCTCTATGAAGTTAAACGCTGCTTTGGCGACATTTGGTACACTGAAAAATTTGCTGAACTGATAGAAAGCTAGAACGTTTCGAATGTTTGTTTGGTCGATAATGTAATTGCACGTGTTGTTTTCTACATCTCTACTAAGCAAAATTTTGTTTACTTTAAAAATCGGAATTATCGCATTGTCTTTTACTTTTGAAGCTCCTGTAAAAAAAATAGAGTGTGTTTGCAACAGTTATAAAATTTATTATTTAATGGTTTTTGCGTAATTAAGTCTTACAAAGCAAAAACTTGTATTAGTAGATTGAGTAGCAGTAATTATTTTGTATTACTTAAGTCCTTAATAATAAAATCACAGTCTTGCTCTTAAACTTGTATTTTAGTAAAACCTAAAAGTGCGAAATGAACGAAAAATGTAATCTGAAAAATTTATATGCAATTTTTACAAAACGATTAAATTTAACAAGTTAAAAGCCATTTTTTTATGAAGAAAAATAAAATTCCTGAAAAAAAAAAAAAAATATTTACTAAAAACTTCCTATCTATTGAGAATGCAAATCTTTTGAAATTAATTAAAATTTTAATGTGTCAAAAGTTAAAAAAGTTTGCAATGCTTTTCTAGCTCCTAAGTTTAATCCAGTAAATTATTATTTAAATAACTAAACTCAATATGTATAATTACTAAACTAAATGTAAAAATAAATGCTTATTAACCTTTAAACAATTTGAAACCTATTTTTTAAAATATTTTGTAACTCCAAAATTTAAGGCCAGTAAATAATTGCTTGAATAATCTAAATTCTAAATAAAGAGTTCTTTAAGGTTTGCTTTTAATCGATACTTTAAAGCTTTAGAGTTAGAAAAAATGCAATTAAGTTTTAATATTAAGTTAGTCTTTTCAAATTGATTTATTACAACCATGTTTAAAGTAAATTTATTATATGTTTTATTCTTTTAAGACTTAATTATGCAAACTAAATTTCGGTCAAAGACCTCGTCAGTGCTTATAAAGAAAAAAGGTCTTATTTAATCTTACTAGAAGTTGAGATCTTTTTATTTGTTTTCAAAAAATCAAAGTATATAATAACCTTATTATGGCTAACTTATCCTGAAGGCTAAGTGTTATATATAAATTATTATTTTTAATTACTACTTAGTACTAACAATTTTTTTCGGTCAAAACTAGAAATACAAATTTGCTATCTAAAAATTTTTTTTCAAGTAAAAAGGCGAATTCAAAGAAAGACTACTGTACGGTAAACAACACAAAAAGTCAAAATTATTATTAGATGTTCAAAAAGGTTTACAAAGTTTTTTATTTGTAAACAAATGGTATTTATTTTTACAACGTTAATTAATGATTGAATTTTCAAAATGGATATATCTTTAGTTTGGTTTTAAAATTTATTTAAATACTTTATATAACTCGAAAAACAACTGGGTTAGTACAAGCTAATTCTATAAAAGTACTACTAGGTAAAGAGAAATTGATAGTTTCAAAATTTTGTTTTATAAACACAAGTTGTAGTTAAAGAAAATATCTTATTTGACTGAAAACCATCATGTGTAGTTTTCAAATTTGTTGCAGTGTTCTTTTTGCTAATTTTCACGAAATCATAATGTTTCGAAAGTGTTAAGCTTTTACTACAACTGTGTGTTTTTTGGTTTGCATCTCTAAGCCAAAATATCTTTGCATTGTTTATATGGCGATGTTTTGAGTTTATTTCAGCCATTTTAATTTACTTAAAGTCTAGAAAGTAGAAATCTTTTAAAGTAATTTATTCACTTTTATGTTTTTAAACATTGATAGTCATGACAATGCGTTGTTTTGTCTTTTTATTTAATTGTATGATAACTCATTGGATGCCTTGACTTCAATAGCTAACATGTTATAAACAACTTATAATAGAACAGTTTATAAACAACTTTTTAAATAATAATTTAAAGCTGTTAAATTAATTAACATTAGTTGAAAATATATAATTTTAGCTAGAAATAGATAGTTTCGTTTAACAAGTTCAATTTAGCTTAAATAAGCAAAAACAATTTTCCTTTACAAATAATTTAACACTGTTATAACAACATTGATACTTCAAAAATTGTTTGAGTTTTTAAAAATTTAGTATTAAATTTAGAAGTAAAATTATGTTATAGACAAAAAATTTATAAAAATTAAATTAATATTTTTAAGAAGTTAAGCTGTTGTTAAGAAAACTATAGTAAATACTTAACTTTTTGTTTACAGATTCAGAGGTCTTAAGTTTTAAAAATTTACTGTATTCGGATAAATTAATCATTACTATGGATTTAAGAATTTAGACTCTTAGATTTAAGTTCAAACCTAAATAAAGCATAATGGTACTTAAGTTATTTAACATATACTAGGCACAACAAACAATTAAATTTTCGACTATAATAAAGAACAGTATATATAATAAAAATTTCGAAAACTTTATATTTGAGAAAATATTTCAAATACAATCGATACCTTAACACATGGTTTAAATTAAAGAGGTAGACGTTTTCAAATACAAACTAAAATGAGAATTACTCACTTGAAGTTTAACTTTAAAAAATTATAAGAAGTTAATATTGCTTAAAATAAAACTTTATATTAAAGATGAAACAATGTAGTTTATTCACTGAGACTAGACAGTTAGATCAGAATTATATGCTTGAAGTTCTTGCTCGAATCAACACAACTCTCCCTAAGGTAAACTTGAATATACCCTTAAGCTTTGTGTTTGGTTTATATAGCTATGTTTTGCTTCAATGCACATTTCCATATATGTAGTATACTACAAGCATCTTGAAAATTATTACATCAAAAACTGTTTCATTATCTGAATTAAAAAAATAAAAAAGTACGTTTAATCTCCAGTTCTATTATAATACATCAATAATAGTAATAAAAGACAAAAAATAAACAAAAAGCCTTTACTGAACAAATTTTAATAATATTGTGAAAATACTTTTATAAAACCTAATTAAAAATGAGTTGGATATATACTAGGTTTATATTTTCCGTAAAGACTTTTAATACTAAATGTGATAAATGACCAACATGTTATGTGGGCCAAGAAAATAAGAATAATTTACAGAAAAATAATAAAAATTACAAAAAGTAGAACTTATACAAAGTATAAAAACTTTCTTATTATAAAAAATTAAAAGTATGTACTATAAAACATTTTTTATTTTAAAGTTGGCAACTTATTTATAAGCTAATTTTAATTATTTAAGAAACATTTTGATTTAAATAATTACCTCCATACAAAACACAACTTACACTAAGTTATGTTTCAATGCTTAGAAAATTTTTATTATTAGTAATAAATAAATTACACAAGTTAACTTACAATTATAACTATAAAGTTGTATAAAACTAATTTTATCTTTACTCAATAATTTATATTTAGCTGTTACTTCTACACTTCCGGCTACAACTAAAATGTTTATATACAGTAACTAACCATAATTTTAAGAAAATTCTAGCTAGAAGATTATCCAAAAGAATAAAACCTTTTGGTTATCCGTCATACAACATAGATACTGTTTAATGTCTTGTCCTGAACAAAAACTATTAAGTTTTAATAAATGAAAAAATCACTGTCAACAAACCTTGAATACTAAAATAACATTAATTATAATATAGTCTTTGAGATTTAACAAAATATTTGATATAACTTAAGTTTGACAAAAACAATTTTTTAATGTTTATAAATGGCATGAATATCTTTATACCGCCAAGCGCTGGTTTTTGAAGTTTTCAATTCTCTTTAACAGTATCTTTTAAGTATAGATGACAATAGTTGAAAAAAGTTTAGTGCCTATTTTACGCAAGTGCGTACTTCCTAAAATTTGTACCTTATAGATGTCTTTCATTTTAAAAAAGTACATTCTGGAAGTTTAGACCTGGTAATAAAAAAAAGTAAAATATCAGTTTTAATAAATAAAAGTATTTGTATAACGAGCGTCATTCCATTTACAGTACAACTTTTACGGTTTATACTAAAGTTCTTTAGCTTTCATGCTTACTCGCATCCTTATTTTTACTTCAACAATAATGTTTTATACATCATCTTTTAGCTTAGAGTATCTAGTTTTTGAATAATCTTTTTATTATCCATATTGGATTAGTATAAATGGTGCTGTATCCAATAAAAAAGTGGTACATTATGGCTTTTTTACAATTTTTGAAAAATTTGACGAAAATCAAACAGTTTTTCCTTGAAACTTTTTTTTTATAAAAAAAATATTCTTCTCATTCCCTATGTATGATTTTTTATGAAACAAACTATTTATTAAGATATCGTCAATTTACTAATTTTAGTATATTATGGTATATCTCAATAAATATTCAATTTAAGAAAAAATTGTTTAAAAATCTACTCAAAACTAATTATTAATTTTTTTAAATTGTGAGCTACATAGTCTTTGAAGTACAAAACAAGAAAATAATTTATTTTAAAAACACTTTTATAGAAGGCTTTAAAAATCATAAAGCAAATTTAATACACAACTGGATGCTTTTTTTTATCAATATAACAGCTTAAATATATGAAAACATAAAATATACTGTTTACAAGTAATATAATCATATTAAAAATACTACTTAGTTTTCAAAAAATATTTTATCTGACTTTTTACACTTACAGAAAAATAGACAAATAGTACAAAGTACTTCATCTGCATTAGTACTGACCTAATATTAAAAAGAACAATTAAGAAACTTTATACGTTACACAGTATAACATGTACTACGTGATGTATAAAACGTTATTGCAAAAAAAAAGGATGCAATTGAGAGTGAAATCTAAAGAACTTAAGTAAAAACTGTAAAATTTGTATTTCATATTTTTACTTTATTGTCAAATAAAAAGTACTATAACAATATGGTTCAAAAATTTTTCAAAAACTAAGTAGTATTTCTAATATAATTATATTATTTGTAAACAAAATACTTTTTGTTTTCTTGTATTTAAGCTGTTATGTAGATGAGAAACAGCATCAAATTGTGTATTAAATTAGTTTTATAGTTTTTAACGTCACCAATAAAAGTGTTTTTATAATAATTCATTTTATTATTTTGTACTTCAAAGACTATGTAGCTCACAGTTTAAAAAAAAAATGTTGCTTAATATCTCTTAAAGTATTAAAATTATTACTTTTTTGTGGATTTTAAACAATTTTTCTAAATTAAATATTTATTGAGGTAATATATATATATACGATAATATACTAAAAAAATTAATTCGATGATACCTTAATAAATAGTATGTTTCACAAAAAAATCGTACATAGGGAATGAGAAGAATATTATTTATTTATGAATAAAAAAAAGTTTTAAGGAAAAACTGTCTGATTTTTATCAGACCTTTCAATAAAACTCTAAAAAAGCCATAGTGTACCACTTTTTCTATGGGATACAGCACCATTTATACTAACCCAATATTAAAAAAAAAAAGATTTATCAAAAATTAGGTACTCTAAGCTAAAATATGATGTATAAAAAATTATTGTGGAAGTAACAATAAGGATGGGAGTAAGCATGAAAAATAAAAAGCTTCAGTAAAAACCGTAAAAGTTATACAATTGATGGAATGACGCTCGTTTAGTATAATTTGTTGTATAATGTGTGTGCACTATTCTGTAGAAAATCAAAAATATTCTGTGTTAGAAGATTCTAGAATATTTTTCTGCATATGCCTTAAAAACAGACTATTGTTAAATTTCATAAACGTTATCAAATTTTTTATCTCAATTAACTTAATTAAGTACCTGTTTACTTAAATTCTACAGATAAAACTATAAAAATTGCAACATTTTATCAAAATATAAAAATATGCCAGTTGTTTTCTAATGTGTAATTATTAAGTGCACAACTATTCAAATTCCGACAATTCAAATTCCGACAATCAAAACTCTTAAAAATAGTTTCAAACAGCATCAAATAAAAATGTAATGTATATTTGTCAAATACAAAAATACACTTGTAGGTCATATTAATATCTACAAGCCATTCTTTTATTTTTACAAAACGTTAAATATGTTTTGAGATATGGTTAAATAAAGTAAAAAAAAACATAGTTATTTTTAGTAATTTTAACATATTTTGAAAAGTATTTTAGACTTTGATAAAAAGGAAATAAAATTTCCGTAGATAACAATAAGATTTACATATGTATATTTATTCTTTTTAATTTATCTTACTTATTGAGATATAGTTTTTTGAATATTTTTTAAGAAATTGAGTTGTAGGAATATGAATTGTTCAAACTTGAATTGTCATGTAACCATAAATATCACTACTCTTCAATAAACCTATATAGATATACTTTTATATGGTTAGCAGTTAAATATAAACTAGAAGCTATTTAGAACCTAATACTATGCTTAGTTTAAAAAATATATGTTAATTGGTTTTCTATTCTAAGATATTAGTCATAGCTCTCTTAGCTATAACTGATTGTATAAGAGTTTATTCAATGGCTTATGCTAGACTAGTCATTGTAAAAGCCTTTAATTATTTCTAATTAATAAAAATTGAAACTATTAATTGTGCTTAATAGTTCTTAAATGTTTTAAGTTCAGGGTTGCTAAAAAACTTTAAAACCTGGAATTTTAAACAAATTTTATATGTTAAGTAAAAAAATTTTAATTTGACACAAAAAATCTACCATAAAGACAAAATGTTTTTGTCATCATCAACATTTAAAAATTAAATATTTAAAGTATACTTCATTGTTTTTAAACTATTGAAGTTTATTACCTTAAATTTAAATTTAAACTATATACAGACCGAAAAATGTGTACTATTAAAAACCTGGAGCAATTCTAAAAACCTGGAAAAAAGTTTCCGAAACCATCTGGCAATCTTGTAAATTTTTCTTCATTTAAAAATGTAATTATTTTATGATAAAAGGCCAAGTTTAATCAGCCTAATTTTTACTTATATTAATGTAGTAAGTGTCAAAAAACTGTAATTGTTAAATCAAGCTTGAAAACTAATAATGCATGGAGAAACGAAATAAAAGGATAATATATCTATATAATTAGTATAAAATTAAGTATTAATTATTAAAACTTATCAAAATTAAAAAACAATCCCATACAGTCTGAATTTTATAACAACTTTCAGTTATAAAAGTAAATATTAAACTTAGATCTCCCATTTGTTTGGTAATGGAAAATTGGTTTCTTGAAACTAAATTATTCAGAAAAACAACCTCTAATTTTACAAAAGCTTCATTAATACCAATAACGCTTTAAATACAAATTTAAGTTTGGCAACATATCTAGTCAGAAAACATCTCTAAAATTTACTAAGTTATATGATGACCAGTCAGTGGTTTTAGTTAGTAAAGAATATTTTAGTACAATCTAAAAAATAAGTTGATACATACAAATCAAGCAATAACTTTAATATTGTTATAGCTAGAATCGACAATAAATTTTAATATAATGTCAACTATATAACCACTTTAATCTATAAAATTTTAAACTAAATTCTACAAAAAAAAAAAAATTGATGAAACCCATACAAGGTAGTTTTCTTATCAATAAACTGGCTAAACATAGATGGTCAAAAATAAACAGAAAACTAACCTGACATATTTTATAATAAAAACATGAGTAGTTCCAACTAAACACATTTAGTCATGTATTCCATAATGTAGTAAATTGTTAATGTGCGTCCACTTAATTTATTGGTATTACTCATCCTAATTAAATCTTACCTTATTTAATTTTTATCAAAAAAACAATAGATTCTATTTGAGACTATAAATCAGACAAGCCAGTTTGGGAGATATACCTGTTACAAAAACCACCACAAAACATAATTATAACAACATTATTTCTAAAATATAAGTTATTTTTATAAATAACTTGAAATAAATAAGACTTAAAAACAATTTAAGTATAAAATAAAAAAATTTTAAAATTTTAACTAATGTAATCTATAAACTGTTGAAAAGACTTTAAGCAATTAAATATTGTTTAAATAGTTATTCTTATAATTAATCCATGAAAATACACTAATAGATTTACATGTAGTTACAAGTATACAATAAGTGTCTAATTCTTAGTCTCTAGGTCTTATCAACAGCAGTCAAAATATTTAATGGGTTATGTTCTCTTTTGGGAGCGCATATTTTACTTATTAACTGTATCTTTTTGAGAGAAACTTTTTGACAATAAGTTCAATTTTGTGTATTAGCAGGGCTACGCCCTTCTAATATTTACATTTATTATCAAAGTTGTTACAGTACTAAACTATGTTTACTTATGGAACAGGTCAGAATAGCGCGAGAAGACAGTTTTGCACTAAGACGATATTGCATTAAGGGTCAAACTTGCACTCTGAACGAAGTGGACAAAATTCCAAGAAGACACTTTTGCACCAAGAGTCAATTTTGCTCGAAAGTAAAAAAAAAAAAAGTTATATAATAAAAAAACTAAAAATAAAGATATATAAATAAAAAAAGTAACTGACCGAGGGTAAGAGTTAAAGGTAACAGTGATAGTATAAATTAAAAAAAGTGTATAAGTATTATTAATGAAAAATAAGTAAATGAATAAATAGATATATATATATATTAATTAAAAAGAAAAAAGAAAAGCTACGGACAAAAGGTAAGGGTTAAGGTTTGAAGAAATTAAAAGTAAAATATAAAAAAATAATCAACAAGAAAAAAAAAAGATATGTTACTGACCGAGGATAAAGATTAGGGGTTACAGTAATAATAAAATAAACAAAAAAGTAAGTTAATAAAAGCAATTACACAAATAAATACAAGTTTTAAGGTTTAAATGATAAAGTTTTAGTTCAAACATTTTCAATTAGCTAATCTATAAGAGGATCAATTATTTATGTTAGTTTATACTTCATACTAATTAATGATACCTCTATTAAAATGTTAGTTTTTTTCTACAAAAAAATACTTGCTAATTGGAACAACAGAAAATCTTTTAACTTTTTATAGTTTAACAAAGCGTTTAGTTAAAAAGTTTTAAAAACATCTTTCATTTATTCGATAAGACGTAAACCTTTTTAACAATGTAGTTACATAGTCGTTGATAACCTTAAATATTGTTTCTAAAAACTGTAAACATTTTCAAATTTATTATAGTTAAATAAAATAATAATCTAATAATCAAATAGTAAACAAATTATAAGATAATCATCTGAAGTAAATAAAAATTACTAATCAATACTTGTAGCTAAAAAAATATTGATTTAAAAATCAACAAGTTTATCTAACATAGAGATGAGTCAGGTTCGCAAATGATTTTTTCTAGTAAAATCTGGCCCTCTGATAAAAAACGTCGCCTACCCCTTTTCAAGTAATTTAAGAAAATAAACAATATTTTTAAAACAAGGCAACATAAAACAACAATGTTCATTACTTTTATAAACAAATTTCATATAGACAGTGTACAGTACAGTACACAGGATGAACAGTTTTTATGAGCTTCTGCTCCTAATTATACTTATTTTAGCTGTTACCAGTTAAAAAAATTTCACTTATTTTTTCTTTTTTCTTACCTTGTTTTGATTATTCTTACATAAGTAGATTTTTAAAAAATATTTGTCAGTTTAGTTTGGTACTAATTTAAGTCGTAATTAAAACATTTTGGATATTGTATAAACTTGAGTAAAAGTTTTAAAGAACATTAACTAAACGAAATTTAATAACTTTTGGAACTGTTATACAAATAAATAAGTCTGATTAAGTTTCGGTGAATTTTTTTTGCTCTAAGTCTAAGTAAGAATTCATTAATCGTTTATTAAATTCAAGACGCTCAATCGACATAACATACTTTCGCAGTTTGTTTCATGGCGTAGCTGTTTTATTAGCTAGGTTATGTCTAAAAGGTATGCTTTTCAACTTCATATAACAAAGTTTTTTTTTAATTTCTCCTAATGTTTGTTTATATTTCATTATCTTAATAGGCCCATTTGAATTGTAGATCAACTTGTATAAGTTTTTAAGATTTAACTGAAGACTAACCGACTATTAAACAGTAAAAGATTAGTCAATAATAATACAAAATTCACGTCATACTTAAAATGTAGTTTATAGACCGTAATATAAAGATTTTTTTTATCTCAATATTATATTTGTAAAGGTTTAATTTTTTAAATTCACAAGTGGTGCATACGCTAAATTAAGTGCACTGGCAGAAAATGCTGCTGATTAAAAAGTAAAAGTTATGGAAAAATTGCAGCTAAGCGACAAAATTAATTAAAATACAGTTATACCATAAAAATCACATGAGGCGTGTAAAAATGTTGGTAAATATTATTTAGTATTTGTTTTTTACCATGTTGCAGCAGATTTAAGAAGAAGTTCAAAGTTGGTTATGCTTACAATTGGAGTTTGAATGCCGTGTAAGTGCAACCAAGCGGAACTTGTAATGGATTCGGAAAAACTTGGCATTTGATGTCAAGTTTGTTTGGGTATTTTATACATAGCTTGATTTGTAGGAAAGATTTGAATAGCTTACTTTTTTTAGAGTAGGTATGCTGGTATTTGTTTTTTGTATAAGGTTTAAAAAAAATTGAATTGTCATTGAGCTACTATATTTAGATGTGAAAGTAGTATAATATTAGATAAAAGTTAATTTTAATATAAATACCTTACTATTTAGTATTTCAGTTAACATTGCTTCAACCTATTTATTTGTACTTAAGAACTTTGTTGTATACTTAATATATATTGTACTTGTGCTTAATGTTAGTTAAAATTTTATAATAAAGAACAGTTAATAAAAACTATTTTTAATAATTATAAGCTAACTTTTTTTTTAGCTTCGATTTTTATTGAAAAAATGTAGGACAATAGTTAAAAAAACAGTTGATATTTGTTCAAATATTTTTTTAAATTTATTTAATTTTATTTTCCGAAAAAGTAAAGATAATTTGAAATTTCAATTGTTTATATATTATAAACGATAAAAGTTATCTTTGTTTAATTTATTTTCTTTAAGTAACTAACTTTAGTTAAATTAAGTAACTATGATTAAAAAATTTTAAAATAAGAGTTCAGTTTTTTTAGTACTAAACCATTGCATTACCATAATTTATTTAGTTATGCTAGAAATTCATTTGAGATTATTATTTTAGTTTAGTAAGAATTCTGTTCATTAATAGCAAGGTTGCCTGGAATCCTGGAAAACTCTCTTGGCTCTGGGTTGCCACTTTAACTGGAAACCTGGAAAACCTTGAAATACCTGGAATTTGACAATTTAGGCAAAAAAAACCTTGAAAAGCCTGGAGTTTGAGAAATTTTGAAAAAAAAAAATTAATTTAAACAATTTTCACATGTTACTTGTAAAATTTTGATTTGATTCAAAAAATCTATCAAATAAATAAAAAAAATTGGCATCAATAACTTTTTTCTTTGCAAAAAACATATTTAAAGTAGCTTTACAGTATTTTTTCAATGTTTTTATACTATTTAACACAGTTCCTTACTCCAACTTAAGTCTAAACTATAAACAGACCCAAAAATTTTTATTTTTAAAAGCCTTGAAGAAATTTAAAAACCTTGAAAAATGTTCAAAGAACGAGTGTCAACCCTGTGGGCTATAAAGACTTTGAAGAACCTAAAATATAAGAAACTTAAAAAAAAGGTAATAATGAACTTTTTTTTTTATTGTAAAGTAAAAAAAAATGTTTTAACACAAAACAGCATATTATTGAAAAAGTTTGTCTTCATAGTGTTTTTTATATAACGAAATACATTAAGAGCAGTAGTAGTTTAAACCTACTAAAAGATCATTTGAAAAAGTCTCTAACTTTGAAATTGACCTTTGATAGATTATTTATCTAATTTTAGTTTATTTTGCTTACCCTTAGATGTAAAACACACCATTGACTCTCGATGAGTAATGTCAATTACTTATTTTTGTAGTTTTAAGATTATGTCAAAATAACATTTATCAGGGCAAAAAAACCAATAATCATTAAAAAATCTTTAATTTGACAACTTAGGCTAAAAAACCTTGAGTTTTAAAAATTTTGAAAATACCTGATATTTTTAACGAAAATCACTAAAAAACCTAAAATTTTTAAAATTTTAACATGTTCAGTAGTAAATTTTGATTTGACACAAAAAATCTATCATATAAATAAACTTTTTGTCATCATCAACGATTTTTTAATTAAAAAACACATTTAAAATAGCTTTACAGTATCTTTTCAACGTTTTTATACTAATTAACATCGTTTCTTATTTTAAACTGAATTTTAAACTAAAAACCGACCCAAAAATTTGTACTTCAAAAACCTGAAGAAAATTTGCCAAAAACATTTGGCAACCCTGTTTTACAAAAAAGTTGTATAAGTTTTTGTAAAGGTTAATATAATGCAATGATTTATTTTTATTTATTTATTTAGTTTAAAGCTAGTAATGCTTACATGTGGAGTTTGAATATCCTGTAAGTGCAACCAAGCGTTACTTATAATGGGGGTAGAAAAACTCGAAGTTTGAAGTCATTACTAATTTATTTGGGTACTTTATTCATAACTTGACTTGTAAGAAAATTTTAAATAACTTAATATTTAAAAATAAGTATGCTAGTACTTATATTCATTATAAGGTTTAATAAAGATTAAACAGTAGTTGAGATATTTTATATAGGTAATAGTGGTATAATAAATAATTGAAAATTAATTTTATTATAAATTCCTGACTGCTGGGCATTTTTAGCTAGTATAAAACCAATCTCCTTATTTGTTCTTAAGATTGTTGTTTTGCTTACTGTTAGTTAAATTTTATAACAATAAACAGTTGATGAAAACAGTTAGTTTAAAAGCTAAATTTGTTAGTTTTAGCTTTGATGTTTTAAGTAAGAAATATATGAAAAGAATAAAAAAAAATCTTGATTATTTTTAAACATTAAAAAAAAAATATTTAAATTGATATTTTTGAAAGATAAAGACGGTCTAAAATTTAAATTATTCATATTAAAAATATATAAAAGTTATTAATATTTTTTTAAGTAACTAACAGTATTTAAAGTTAAATAACTATCATTGAAAAGTTTTCAAATGTTAATGCTTTTTTTGTTTTAAACCATTGCATTATCATAATTTATTTATGTAATAAATTCATTAGAGAATGTTTTTTGGTTTAGTAAAAAATTATATTCATTAATAGTAGGGTTGTAACATAATCTGGAACCCTGGAAAAACCTAGATGTTAAAAATTTAGGCTAAAAGACCCTGTAAGAACCTGAAAAGTGAGAAACTTTGTAAAAAACGGGAATAACAAACAACATTTTAAATTAAAAAAAAAAAAACTTGATTTGATACAAAAAATATATTTTGAAAAAAATCTTGGTATCAAACTTTATTTTTATTAAAGAAACACAGTAAGAGCAGTAGTAGTTTAAACCTACTAATTATTTTTTTAGTAAATTTTACAAATATTTTAAAATAAATCTAGTATGACTTTCTGTTAAATAATTTGTTGCAGGATTTCAAAAAAAAAAGCCGTGGAATTTCAAATTTTTTGCTAAAAAAACCTGAAAGAACCTAAGATGTAAGAAACTATAAAAAAAGGACATAAAAATCCTGAATTTTTTAACCTTTTTTTATATGTTGAGTAGAAAAATTTTGATTTAACACACAAAATCTATTGTATAGAAAAAAAAACCTGATTTCATTAATTTTGCTTATAAAAAAAGACATTCAAATCTGTAATAGTTACAAAGTACTTACAGTTCTTTTGAAAATATATGTAACTTATTAACAGTATTTTGTTAGATTTATAATAATTATAATAAAGTAGTTTAAATAAGTTTAGCTAAGCCTTAGATGTCAAACAATTACTTTTAATTATATTTGAATTAGTCTTTTTTTTACTTTTCAATTTTTGTTAAGTTAACCTTTATACAAAAGTTAAACAAATTTTAGTGTAAGTTATTATTTATTAACATTCTTAATCATTAGCAATTTTTCTTTGACTTAAGTTTTTCTTCATACTTTTGTTAATAATTTAAAAATGGTTGAAACTTGAGGTATTAAATATTGAAAATTATATTTTACAAAATGAAACAACTACTTTAAATAGTTATTGCAAACAGACTAGTTTTATGTTTGTTATGTTAGTTTTGTTTTTTGTATTTTTAGCACTTAAAAAGTATTTAACTAGTAACTAGTTTTTATTTAAGGTTCTACTTTTATACATATTTGAATAGATTTTATCATATACCTATTGTCAATAGTATAAAAATGAAATTAGCAATTTTGACTAAAATTTATTATTCTAATACTTTATTTAAAGACTTTTAGTACTGAGCTATAAACATTTTTCATTTTTTTTATTTTTTAGATTTTACTCAAAAATTGTAAATTTGTGTTAAACATAAGTAGTAAATCTAAGTTATAAAATTTTTTTTATTAATTTTAAACTTTAATCTAACATGAGGTTTTTTTCATATTAGCAAAAATTGAATCTATACTGTGGTCTATACTCTATACTGTCTTTTGTACCATAAGTTACAATTTCAAAGTTAAAATTTGTTGATTCAATTTTAAACTGTAATGAAAAATATACTTAGTTGTTAGTAAATTGTTTACAAATAATGATTTTGTAAACAATTATAAATTATAAGTTTCATACATAATACTAAAAAGAAAAATTAAGATTAATTTAAATTAAAATAACTTAGATTTTTTTTTAATTTAAAAATATAAACGTTTATCTGGTATTCAGATGTCTTAACGTTTATAAACCAAAACAATTATTTTATTTTTTTAAATGTCATGCTTAAATAAGAGATTGGAGTTTTTACCTTGAAAATATATCAACTACACTTACTACAGTTATAGTTATTTTATACGACAATTTATTTAAAAAAAAAAAGTTTTTACGTGAAGGATACAATTTGAGTGTGTCTATTTCAGATAATTTGAAATATTGTCTCAAAAAGCTCGTATATATTTTTCAAAACTCATATAAAGTTTTTAACCAATATCAAAGTCATTTTTTTTTAATTTTAGGCTAGTTCTTAAATCATTAAGATAAAAAATTCTTTCAAAAGACTTTTAAATTTGTTTATATTTGTTATTAATGTTGTTTTCCTTATAACTTCACATAGTATTCAAGCTAAAATTAAACAGGTGTTGGTGCTTACTGCTTATTGTACTGGTTTAATATTAACTACCATAAGTTCCTTAATTTCAGTAACTCACAGATTGATCTTTTTAATTTACCTTTAAGTCAAGTAAATTAATATTGTCTTGGTTTTAAAAAATATCATTGTTATACATATGTATAATACTTTTATTTAACATTTTTTAACTAATAAAAAATTAAACTTCAGATAAAATATGTTTAAATTGTATAAGAATAATTAACAACTATAGTTTAAATTTATTGTAATTTTGACAATAATGTAAATCTCTATGGTTAATAGATTATCTTTTTATAATTTTTATTATTTTATAGTTTTTTTATTCTGTAATAGTTCTTTCTTTAATGTGAAACATATAACTGAGATTTTAAACACTTCATTTACTTACAAAGATAAGCCTAATCCTACATACGAATTCATTAGTATTTTTTTTTTTATTTTTTTTGTTTGTTTAAAACTAACTATTATTCTTTTACAGAAAGTAATAAATGTTTTAGATTTTATTTTTCAACAAATACCAGTTTTATGCTTATTTTGTTAGTTTTTTATTGTACTCCTTATTAGTTTTTTTTTATCATACATATTAGATAAAATTTTATAAAAAAAAAACTTTTATTAATAGCAGGGTTTTCCAAAATAGGCCTAGTAGTCCCTTTTGGGGTAATTTACAGCAGAGCAGCCAGAGAGAGGCCATGAGTTCATAATTTGAAACTTAAATAGATAATTGTCATTAGAAAAATAAGGTTCTGGGGGTTTTAATTGGTAGTTTTGAAACTTATACTAAGATCATTGAAAATCTTAAGGAGCAACAAGCCACAGCGATATGGCCATAACTTTAAACTTTACAAGATTTTCTGTGTTTTAGAATTGATAATGAACTGCAAAAAAAAGTTTTCAGGCGGTTTTAATGGTATTTTTTAGAGTAAATTTGTAGGAAAAGGTCATAGTTTATTTAAGTTTTCTTAAGGGTGTCTTTATAAAAAAAATTTTTTTGAAACCATGGTTTATAGTTAAAAATATAACAATAGCAACTTGGACCAAAGTTTTAATATTTCAATTGAGATTTTTAGTAAAAAATTATATATAGTTATTGTTTTATTCTTAAGTTTTTGTTGATTAAACGATTTTTTATTAATATTTTAATTTTGGCAGAAATAAATTGTAAGTCTAAATAAAGTAACTAACAAAACAGTTAAAACTACATCTAAATTCAGGGCAATTTCTTATAAGAAACAAAGATATTCAAAATAAAACATATTTGGTATATGTTAGCTTTTGAACTATTTGTTATTATTTCTAATTTAGACTTAATAAGTGTTTTTTATTTTCCAAAATGTAATAATAATAAAAAACAAATGATTAGCTTACAGTTTAATACAGCTTAAAATATTAAGTTAACTTTAAAAAATACTTGTTTTAAGTTTACAAATACAAAAGTTAACTCAGTATTCAGATATATTAATTCGTGAAATCTAAACACTTAATTGTTTTTTTAACTCTAATGCTCTAGTATAAGTTATAAATTTTATCATGAATATATAGTAATTTCACGTATTAGCATTAGATCTTGGAGTGGACACAAATAAAAAAACATGAGCAAAAACTTTTTAAAGCAAAAACCTTGATAAAAATGTGCAGTGAGACAAGCTCAAATTAACATAGATAGTCATTATCTACTACATTCATTCTAAAATAAGGGAAAATTTAATAACTTTTCTTGACTTATAAAATTTTAATCACAACAATTTCTTTCTTTGTTGGTTCTTAGACAAAATATTTACATGATTTTATTTCAATAATGTATTTTAAAAGGTATGAGGACTAAATTAGATCCAAAATGTCCCACTTCTAATATTTGCTCTAGCGCAAACCTAATAAATTCAAACTCTATAAATACAGTTAAAATACAGTCAAAAAATTTAGTTATATTTTAAGTCATGAAACATGACTAAAAATTTTTTTTGTTTTAGGATCATGTCGTGTATGAATAACAGCTAAATGTTTTTTTTTTATTTGTACATGAGCTGTTATCAAAAAAAAATTACAAAAAATTATATTCTTTGAGTTTTAAAATAGTAAAATAAATTTGATTTAACTACAATAGTCCGAGCAGAGATATTAGAAATAAATTTATACATTGTTGAATGTGAAAAATTATATAAAGTTTTATAATAACTTAAGTTATATACTATTAAGTTAGTAAACGACAAATAAAGACCTGTTTTTTATTGATAATTGTCCATGTTTAATTAAAACATAAAAAACACGATATGAATTGTTTAACTTTTCGAGTGAAAGTTATTTAAAAACTAGGACTTAAATACTTTTGTAGAGGTATCTTTGACTTTGTATAATTTAAATGTTTTTCGTTCAAATTTTTGTTGTTTATGGTTTTTTTTAAACTTATAGATATTTTAAAACTTCTAACCCTCAAAATGCTTGATAAACTCCTACAAAAACCGGAAAAACGTGCTAAAGAAACAAATAGATGTATGAAAGTATGTAACGAAAAGGCAATTGAACATGCCAGACTAAACGTATTAAAGTCTCAATTAAAACAAGAGAACCACATCTGCCTCAATTTTGTTATATTAAGCAAAAGAAAAACTTTTGAAAAACTTGGTGGAAAAATGTTAGAGAATACCGAAGAACTTAATAATCAAGGTTTATTCTTAATTTTATTGTTATTGTTTTGTGTATTACATTGTATTGATGATCTAGTTGAAACTAAAGTATATTTTTTTTACAAACATTTTATCTATATAATTCTTTATTCTAGAACTTTTACTTAGTAGTTTTAAGTTGTAACTCTGTTTGAGTGTAAAAAATATTTTACTATAATTTTTGTAAAAACAAATACTAGATAAATTCTTTTATTATTTTCTTTATTAAATGCTAAGTAAAAATTATAAAATTGTAGGCATCCCTTTATCAAATAATTTTTTTTTTATTAAAAAATTATCATTTAAATTTAACCCTTTACTAGTTACTTCTTCTTGTAACAAAAATTAAAGCAAAATGGGACATTGAATAATAAAGCTAGCAAGCTTGGTATAAGTTTTGTGTCTATTAATATGAAATACATTTTGAAACGTTCAAATTTCAATTTTTACAGAAAACCATATTTTAGAGAAGGATGAACTCGTGAAGTCAATTAAGTTTAATAAAGTTTTACTTAACGAAATTGAAAATGATAAAATACAGAAAACTATGATTTCCAAAATTGATATAAATAATAGTTTTGTAATATATTGCTTATCGAGTATTTTCAAACTTTCAAAATCAATTGAAATTTCCATGAGTCTTATAGAGCGATGCTTTACAATGTTTGCTGACCTTGACAACTTTTTACAGTCAGACTTTATCTATGTTAGTAAGATACTTTCCAGCAGTGATTTAAATATTGACTCGGAACTGCAAGTATTCAATGCAGCAGATAGCTGGTTGTGCCATGACATAACTGAACGTAGGAAGTATGCAAAAGCACTTTTGTCTAAGGTTAAACTTCAGCTTCTATCAATTCCAGCATTAAAACATATTCTAGATAGAGTATCGTCAAGTTATCATGAATGTAGTAACGTTATAGAAGCTGTTTTGGTCAATAAAGAACAATTAAACACAGCCTTATGTAAAATAACGAGCAGGCACTGCAACAAAAATAATTTTAACGTACTAGTATTTGGAGGTGTCAATGTTAATTTAAATAAAGTTTCCAAAGATCTTAATTTATTAAACGCTAACAATTTGAGTAAACTTAAAAACTTGCCACACATGAAAGAAGCCAGATTCGCTTTTGGAGCAGGTTGTATTAAAGGTGAAATATATGTGTTTGGTGGCATTAATGGCTCTAAAAAAGAACTTAAGTCGATTGAAAAATATTCCCTAGCTACCAATACTTGGGAATATATAGATAATATGATAGACGATCGTAAATTTTTTTCTGCTTGTTCTTTTATGGATAATATTTATATTATAGGCGGCCGTATGGGTCATATTGTAAGAGGACACGAAACAGCTACTTGTTTTAAGTTTAATACAGCAACTCTGAAATGGGAAGAAATGTCAATAATGAACAACGCAAAAATTTTTCCAGCCTGCTCGGTATTTGAAGGAAGAATTGTTGTATCCGGTGGAATTAATAATATTAATGGATTAAACACTGTTGAAGCGTATGACCATGTTGCAGATACCTGGGAAAACATGCCAAATATGATAAATGAAAGACATCGTCACAAATCAGTTGCGTTAAAAAACAAATTATTTGTGATAGGAGGGTGTTTTACAAACAATTGTGAAGTTTTTAATTCATTTACTAATAAGTTTACTTTATTAAAACAACCTAAACCAGCTACTCAATTAAATTTTTATTATCCTTTCGGAGTGGTTACAGTTGGCAGCAAGATTTTTGTTTTTCAGAAAAACAGTCAAGTTATAATATATGACTTTGAAAACGGTAAATGGTCAGTGAAATCATGTGAAGTAACAAAAAATATAAACTATTTTTCTTGTGTTGAAATTCCTTTGATATCGTTTCAGAAAAATATTTATAAAACTCACTACAAAAAAAACAGAGGCATTGGTTTCTGTTCTTTGCTCTAATTTTTATGATTTATTTTGTTTACGTATTTCATAGGAAAAGTAGAATTGAAAACAAAACAATATAAGTTTTATTACAAGGTTTTTAGAGTCGAATATCATTGAAATTTAATAAAAAAAATTAGCACTACAGGTTAGTACTTTTTGTTATTTGAAATTTGAAGTATTTGATATTTTCGAACAAACGTTGTTTGCTGTTTTTTTTCTTACTTTTCTTCATTGAACTAGTTACTTAAGTTCAAAGTGTACCCTATAAAATTCATTTTAATAGATATAAACATTTATTGTCTACTATAGATATATTCTTTTAATGTAAATACTCGATTTTTTTAGATTTTAGACATAATAATATTGTTTTTTAAAGTACAAATTATAAATTATACTAATTGTAGGTAGAATACATATTTTCATACAAAAGTAATTATTAGCTTAAACTTTTAAAAACATTTCTTATCTTAAACTAAGTAAACATTTATACTTCATACTTTATATTTAGTAATGAGTATTTTGTATTTGACAAGATGTTTAGAGTATCCGAGTTGTATACGAATTTATAACCGAAATGTTTTTTCATACAAAAGGTCTTTGGACTAATTATGTTGAGCTTTTTTTCGTCCAATAAACAACCTATATAACAAATCTTTTTGTTTCTTTAATTTAAATCATTTTGATGTTTGTAAAATAGTTTGTTGCAAATTTCAACTTGTAAAATTTAATATTTGAGTAAAGTTGAATTAAAAGATTAAATAATCAGTTGATTTTAATTGACAATATAATTAAATATCATAAAGACGTATTTTGACTAGAATACGTACGATCATTTCAGCTATCTGTATTTATATTCAATGATCAAAATAAAAATTATCCACACTGGTTATTTGACCATTTTCAATTTTTTATTGTAGTGCACAAATACAAATTACATAATTAAAGCAAAACAAAGTTCTTTTAAAATTGTTTTTGGTTGTTACTCTTAGTATGCATGATGTGCTTGGAAATATAAAAAAATAAATTACTATTTAATATTATTTTTAGTCTCTAATTTTTAAAACAAGATGCAAATTAAATGGCAGGTCTGGTTGTAAGTACAAGCAAGCAACTGGTTTTTTAGAACTTTTTTTAAGTTAAGTACACGTTTTTTTTCCACTTATTTTAAAGTTAATTTTAAGTTAAAAAACTTTTTTAAATAGTAAAACAGCATTGAAAAAATTTACTTTGAATGCGTTTTTAAATGATTTTTGTTATCATGACAAAAATATTGTATAAGTATATAATATTTTTGGTGTTAAGCCAAAATTTTACTAATTAACAAGTAAAAGTTGTTCAAAATTTTAAGATTTTATAGTGATTTTTGTTCAAAATTCTAGGTTTTTTGTTTACTTCTCAAATTCAAGGTTTTTTAGCATTAATTACAAAATTTTAGGACTCAAGAATAAGTGGCAACTTTGTATTTAGTATTATATTTAGTTAAGAATTACGTACCGTTTTTAATAATGTTTTAAATGATTTTTGTTTATCATACAACTTTATGTTGATTTGAACATATCTCACATGTGAATCGATGCTTTAGCTCTAACAAATTTTTATTCGTGTTTTTTGTAAATTTACTCCAAAATATATTTTTATTTTTCTTTAAATTTTTTTAGCAAAAATTGTTAACGAGTGTGAACCTAGCAGCAGTAGGCGTAACTGCTATATTGTTATATGAAAACGCAAAACAGTTACACGGACATTACATTTTAAATTAAAACAGTTACACAAAAACATATATAAAAAAATCTGCGACTTCATAATCAAAAGGTTATTTTATGCAACAGGTCCCAGGACCAAGTATTTTAAGCAATTTATTATTTAGTTAAAAACTTTTAGTTTAAATTAATATTTTGTAATGAAGATATCTGAATACTGGACAAGCTTTTTTTGTTTAAATTTAAAACAGTTTTTAATGCGTTTTAAAATTAACTTTAAAAAAGTTTTTTCTGATAATTTTTTTTGGAATAAACTTTTATAATATGTCAGCATTTTTATCACTGAGATAACTTTAAAAAAGATCTACCGTAAGACAAGCTCAAATTAACATATATTCTTATGACAAACAATAAATATCATAATAAGTACGTGACCACTGATTTTTTTTTATCACAAGAGCATTGTAATACTGGTACGACTTTTAGATAGTTTTTTTGCTAACTCTTTATGGGTAAACTTAGATAAAATATCAGCATTTAATTTTTTGAGAAAAACTGTAGTATATATCGACTTGTTCTGTGAGACTCAAGTTAAAATACAGTCTTATGATAAACTAAAAACTTATTATCAAAATTTTACGTAAGTTATGTTTTTTTAATGCAAAAGTACTTTAATACTCTAATACATTTTTTTCAAATTTTTTATATAGTTACTTATTTTTATTGATATAATATGATATAACATAATATATATATATAATTTGATATATAAGGGTTTACTAAAAATCTTGAAACCTTGAAAAATCTGGGACTCGACAATTTAAGCTATAAAACCTTGAACTAGAACAAAAATCACCAAAATAAATTAATAAAAAATCCTTGTTTTTTGAACAATTTTAACATATTAAGTAAATTAATTCTGATTTGACTCGTAAAATCCATCAGTTAGATATACCACGTCGTATATAAAAAATTTTATAATTCAAAACTTTTTAATGGACTATTCATATGTGAACTTGATTGATTTATGTACTTTATTTAATTTTTTGTGGAAGTTTTCGAATGAAACATCTTTTCAGAAGATACAGGATATGTCGTCAATATATCGAATTTATTTTTTGCTTTTATTATAGGTATGTTAGAAAGTTTTAGTTTTCAGTTTCTTTTTATGTACAAATTTGGTACAAGCTAGAAAACTTTTAGTCGGCCTGCATGCAAAATCGATGTTCCGTGCAAAAAATTAATCTTGCCAAAATTTCGCTGTGCAAAAATTTCATCGTAAAAATATGTAATTGTGCAAAAGTATCGTTGTGCAACAATACTGCAGTAAAAACTAACATAAAAGTGTTGCTGTCCAATAGTGTCTCCTCATGCAAAAATGACGTTGTGCAAAAATTACCGTGCGTTCAAAACTGACAACCGTGCAAAAGTGTCCCCTCCTGTAAAAGTGTCGCCGTGCAAAAGAGTCGTCGCGCAAAAGTGTCTTTTCGCTCAAAATAGTCGCTCGTGCAAAAGTGACACCCACCCTTTAAAATCCGTTTAAGCACATACTCAGATAATAGAATTTTTATAATGTTACAAACAGTGTGTAGAAAGCAGATTTAAGAAAAATACCATTTTTAAATATAATTTAAATTTAATCAATTTTTTAGTTTTAGATTAAAATTTATTTGATAAAGATCTGTGTTTTATAAGTTCCTTTAAATTTATTCATGATCTGACTGAATAATCATGTTCTCTAATCTCTAAAAAAATATGATTTCTATAAAATTAATTAAAAGATATCAACACAAAAAAGACACTGAGAAAACCATACACAAAAAATGCAAAATATTTAGAACAGTGTAAAAGCTAATTTAACATCTCAATTTAAAAGTTACCTGTTCAGCTGTAAACTGATCACCACCAAACGAAGATACGCAGGGTTTGATCCCACCCGTTCCCATGGCAATCATAAAAAGACCCAACATTGAAAATGCCCTGTAAAAATGAATTTGTAAAACAAGCAAACTAAAAAACTTTAAAATTAAAAACTGTATTGGTATGAGGTTAAAAAATGTAGAAAAATAAAGATGCTAATAGATATCAAATAATAATTGTTTTTTTTTTCAAATACTCGCTTAACTCTAAGTTAAGTTTATTATTTAAGTCCTTAAGCATTTACAAATTTTGCTGTTTTCAATTTAGATAAACAATATGAGTAAATTAACAAACTCTCTTAATTTATATGAGTAATTGTACAATTTGTATAAAAGCAGTTTTTTGATATAGACATGGTTTTAGACAAAGTAAAACAATCTAAAGTTTTGATAATTTCAAACTTAATCATGTTGCACAAACAAATGCAAACTCACAAGTGGGCGTTGTAGGAGGGAATGAAGGGGATGGCCCCTATGGTCTGGAAGACGTTGCCCAGCACGTACACCACGGACAGGTAGACGATGGTGTGGAAGCGGCCCAGCCACGTGTCGGCCACGATGCCGCCCAGGATGGGAAAGAAGTAGACGAACATGACGAAGACGTGGTAGATGCTGATGGCCTGGTCGTCGGTCCAGCCCAGGTAGTTTCGCAGGTACAGCAGCAGGACGGCTGTGGGGTTGTAATTAAAGAACAGTTAACCAGCAGTCGTTGAAATAAATTAGAATTATGGCAATTATAGTTTTTTTTCTAGATTTTACTATGCTTTGTTGAAAATAATTATTCATAAGTTTAAAATTGGAAAAAATAAGTTTGTGCAGCCACAATAGGCTACAAAACTAGTTTAAAAAACTTGCAGATGAAATTTAAACAAATTATAGTCATTTTAAGCCTAGAAAACACTTAAAAAGACGTAGATTACAATGAAACTTGTCTTTGTAGACGTGTTCATGCTTTTGTTGAACAAATACTAGTTTACAAATACAAGTACTTTCTGCATTTAGTTTTTTTAAGTAAAATAATTCAAAATTTAAAAAAAAGTATAAATTTTTGTACAACTTTTTTTAGCGATAAATTTTTAAATAAACTTGTCAAAGAAGTGCAAAAAAGTTTAAGCATAGCTTATAAAAAACAGTTGGATTTATATAAAAAGTTAGTTGCACGAGAAAATTATTTTTTATATTCTCATAGTGAAAGTAAAAGTTTAAACTCTACTATATACCTCTCATTCCGTAGAAAGTAAATCTTTCACAAAATTCATTTCCAATGATAAAAAACACGTGTTTAGGATATGCTTGGATCTTTTCCTATACATTAAAGATGTTAAAGAATTTTCTTCTAGAGTAAAACTAAGTAACAGTTGAATTAGAGAAAACTTTAAATCTTCTAATCAATGTAAGCGGTAAAACTAAAACCAATAGTTTAAACTTTTTTCTCAAAACTTAAAAAGCTTAAATTTTTTAACAAACCTTTATAGACTTCCTGTTTAAGGAATCTTTTTCTGTGTCATCTTTTAATAGCGAGACTTTTGAGTTATTAGCATTTAGGTTTTCATCTGCATTTTCCTGGGATTTATTTGCGTTACTTTCATCTTCTGACATTTTACACCTTTAGCAGTATTACCTGTTTTTAGTTTTTCAATATGCATTTTTATTAATTTTTAGTACTTTTAATTGTACGTAAAAAGCTTGATGCTTTAATAAGTTTATGATAAGTTTTTACAAGTTATTAATGTTTGAAAAGTTTTGAAAACATTTAAACTTGTCAGAAAATGTTTTATAAATAACTTCTGCTCTTGTTATAGTTTAAATGTCTTAGTTTTTTTCAGAATTTGTAAAAAAAAAGCTTTTAAAATTTAAATTTTTGATGTATACTGCTTAATAATTACAAGAATACTGTTCTTAATAATAGTGCTTTTTATAGTTTTTTACAAAACTGACAATACTTCAAAGAAAAAGTTGTTTTAAGTATTAATTAACAATAAAGACGCTAAAATAACTTTTTTAGTAAATCTAACATTGTTTATCGACTAGGTTTAAAAAAATTTTAAGTTGTAATATGAACTATAAAACTAACTTTTGTCGGTACGAGTTTTCTTGTGTAAATTCATTTAAAAATAGCAAATTTATTCATAAAGTTTATTCTTACTACAAAGCTTAGAACAGTTTAACAACCAGGTTAAAATTAGTTGCAACTTTTGTGTTATGACATAATAATATAGGAATACTAAACTTAAACTTTTATGTCAAATTCTACATCGTAAATTTTTCCGTTACTTTAAATTATATCTTTCTGGTTTTAAGTCTTACTATATTAGTTTTCAACTAATAAGATTAATGTACTAGATTTGATCAACATCTACTAAAAATTTTCCACAACAGTATTAGGTTGTCTAAAAAGGAAAAGGATGTTGGTAAACTTTATAAATTAAATAGTATAAGGTGTAACGTTTAAAGGCGTTAAGTTCTGGAGATCCTGATAAGCTAAGCTTATCGGAATATTTACCACAGATGTTTTTGTGTCAAAACTTTATTCCGACTAACGGCGTTTCACTGCTCTCAAATAAATTTAAGAACAGATCTACGAAGTATCAAAAAAGAGAGCTTCTTAGAGATTTTTTGAGCTTATTCTTAGAGCTTTTTTTAGACTCCGTAGATCTGTTCTTAAATTTATTTTAGAGCAGTGAAACGCCGTTAGTCGGAATAAAGTTTTGACACAAAAACATCTGTGGTAAAATAGATATTAGTTTAACCATTCGCCAACACTCGATTAATAATTTGAAATGGTAAGAAAGCTACAATATGGATAACTTCAAAATAATATCAAGAGCACGTAATGATTTTCATTTAAAGACTCAAGAAGCAGTTTACATATTATGCCTCTGTTTTATTGTCTTAATGTTAAAATTTACTATAAAAGTTATCATTTTTTGACAAATAAAAATATTCCTTTTCTTAAATAATATTTGCAAAATTAATTTAGATATCGGTTGTCTAAAATTGGTCTTATTTTCAAGCTTGTTTAATAAACAAAATTTCTATCAAAAAGCTCAAAAAGCAGTAAAAAAATAAGTCTTGTTCAAAAATGGTCAAATAGAAAACTATATTAATTCACCTTTTGTAAAGTAGAGATCTATAACTGTTTTTCTATCAAGTTCAATAACAGTATAAACTGTCTTAAACGATAGTTTTAAGTTTATCGGGTTGATTTTATTTTACTTAAGAACAAGTCGCTGGCCAAAAACTTCTTCTTTAACAAGAAGATTAGAAGCGGAGGTCGCAACTTGCCGATCCTGTTAGTTTTAATCACGGTTTAAAGTTTTCTAAATTTCTCGTTTCTATAAAACTTTCTTGTTAGTATTAGATTTTAAACTTTGCCAGGTAAAAAGTGCGAAAATTTTGCATGGTAGGTGTTGAAAACATTGACATGTAAAAACTTTAAAACTGATGCTTGATAAAAGAGATTATTGTTTGTTGTAAAGTAAGCTACTTCTATATATGATTCTTACTTGTAGTTATAACCCCTTAAATATAAAAAAGAGTATAAAACCTGGTGCACGAAAAAACCTTTCTGTTATCGAGTCGCACACCTTATTGGATACCTTATAGCGTCTTGCATAGGACAAGTTACATAAAACTTACTTATAGTTATAACTCTTTAGAAATACATGTTAGATAACTTATACATAAATCTTTAAACATTTGTCAAAGCCGCTACGATTTTTCGTTTTGTAAAAGCAGAGTGTTGTCTGTCTTTATACGTTTACTCTAAAAAAATTCGGTTTAAAGTCGGAAGTAGTTTGTATAAACAAAATACAGCAAGTAATACAACAGAAATTAATGGTTTTTGCTGTTTTAGTTATCTTAAAATTGTAATACAATTATATAAATTTACTTTTACTACAAATGTTTGTAACTCTTCTTAAATCAAATAGAATTAAATAAATTCAAAAGTAGCTTTAATACCTTAAGATTTTAAACTTTTCTTCTAAAAAAATCTTTAAAAAGCAACAGTTTTATTTAAGTTGTTATTGGTAGATTTATCGATTTAATCTGGAATTAACAGAAAGAATACTTTTTAACAGGATTGAAACATAATCCTTTTATATACATCTTTTCTTAATTTACGGAAAAAGTATTATATGATAATAAATCAAATTTTTATATCAAAATCTAATTTGTCAGCTTAATTTTATGCTAACTTATGTTTTTCCAGATAAACAAGTCAAGCAAGTGTATTTATGTTTTATAAATCAGTAGTGTTTGTAAACATAAACGAAATGGTACCTTTAAAAAAATGTAACAACATTAAGATATTAAAACTTAATTTGTTATAAAAAAAAATATGTTTAAAAGTGCGTTTTAATCTACATAACTCAAAATATATATTTCATATAAAAGATACACCAAACTTTATTTTTATTTTATCTAAATACAGAGTAAGATAAATACGATGTTAACATTAAGTCTTTCAGCTAATAAGTACAAGTAAATTTAAGGATTTCAAGTCATAAAGAGTTAACAAGATATCTGATAATAAATATATTCTAAAAATAGAATATATGTATTTTTATTTTAACATACATTAGAAATTTTGAATATTTGTTTCACGAATATTCCTTTATTGTCAACACACCAACACTGTCTTTTTCTACACTGTAAATATATATTTATATTTAATTTTTTTTTTGTAATTAAATTCTAAAAATTTATCTTAAAACAGAGTTAGTAATTTTATTTTAAGTGAGTATCATACTTTTTATAAATTAATACATTCTCATATAGTGTTTTATTTAAATTAAACCTTATTTTATTACTTTATAAGTTAAAAAAATGAATATTTCAAAAGGTCAAGACATTTGTCTTAATAGTTTGGCCTCCTTTGAGCAATTTTTCAGAACGTATATAATTAAATTAAAGGTCGTAAGATAAACTTTAACTTGTGTTTTTGTAAACTAGGATGAGTTTTGATAAAAGTACATTCTACAAAAGCTATCATAAGTTAAATTCAAATTTCGGCGACTAAGTTTTCAAATTAAAAAAAACTTTCTGTTTAGCCAAGATTACTAATTTAAAAGGATAGTATCTGTATAATCTGTAATGTATAACCAAAAGTTTATAAAAAAATACACCTAAATAGATTTTCTTAAAGGTACTTTTTATAAGTACGACATTAAAAAATAAATTTGCGTATTACAAAGTTAGTTGTTTAATGTAAACTGTTTAAATAAATAAGTAATATTTCGTAACTCACAATTTTTTCAGTAGTTTTATACGAGCCATCCGGGTTACAAAATGGCTTCCAATATTTGTAACTTTCTTTATTTTTCTTTATTACTTTTTTTAGGTGAACTTTGCAAGGTAACTGTATAAAAAATTATTAAATAAGGCTAGAGTTTGATTTATTAAAACTTTTAAATTTTAAGAAACATGATTGATTACATAATGAAATGTTTTGTTTATTCAAAACACTAAGAAGTAATTTTTAATAGAGTAATAAAATTTTTATGTGTTTATTATGTCTTTAAAATTTTCAACAAAATTTTATAGTTATATATTTTAATTTTAATGACCACAACTCACTTTCTTTTTAGCGAATTTCTTTGGAAATATTTTAGTTCTTTCAATTTATTTTCTGCTCATTTTGAGCTTTCTTTTTTTGTTTCTGTCATTTCGGTGTAGTTTTGAGTATTTGGTTGTGTGATCTGCTTTTAAATACATTTATTATTATTGAGCTGTTATTAAAAAACTTTTTTAGTTAATTAAACAACATTCTATTATAATTTTGTACCAAACATATCAACAATTTCTAATAAACTTTAAAAAAAAATTTAAGGTAATATGCTAAAGCAGTACTTCTGAAATGGGGTTCTGCGGAACCCTAGGGTTCCGCGACACCTCTCAGGGGTTCCGCAAAGCCTTTCGAAACTTACGAAGAAATTTGAAAGAAAAAAAATGGATAAATTGTTTTTACATAGAGAAAATTTGGCAACAAAATATCTTCCCTCTTGATTACAAGAAGTTCTCTTAGCGTCGATTAAAACTGTTAATTTTATTAAGAAAAGTGACACAAAGGCCAGATGTTTAGACGAAAAATTTAGATGAAGACCTATGTGAAAGTTTAGACGCTAACCATCTGCGACTTCTTTATCACAACGAAGTTCGCTGGCTGTCGAAGGGACGGACACTGGTTCGTCTCGTTGAATTAAAGAAGCAGGTGTTCACCTTTCTTAAAGATGAAGGCTCAGAATTAGTGAAGTTCTTTGAACATGATGTTTTTTGGCCAGACTAGCTTATATCACCAATATTTTTGAAGAATTGAACACTTTGAACTTAAGCATGCAAGGGAAGCAAAATTCCATTTTTGTTATGACAGACAAGATTGAGGTGTTTCAAAATAGAGTTAACTTTTGGAAGAAAAAGCTTAGCAATAGTAATTTTGCGATGTTTCGCCGGTTTGATGAGACCCATGAAAAATGCATAGAATTCAACTTCTCTGACGAAATATAAAACCACCTTGATTTTTTGTCTATAAAGTTTCAACATTATTTTACTGAAGATGTTCGCATCGGAAATTTATGGATTTTGAATCCTTTTATGTGTGATATTGCTTCAGAAGAAGTGAATCTTCCTACAGATACAGAAAACGAATTGCTGCAACTATCTGAAGATAGCAATTTTAAATTGAGTTTCAAAGGGAAGGAGCTTTTAGATTTTTTGATATGTATAATTTCAGAGTACCCCGTCTTAGCAAACCGTGCAGTAAAATTTCTTTTACCATTCACCACTACTTATCTTTGTGAGTCTGGCTTTTCGCATGTAACAAGCATTAAAACGAAACAAAGGAACTGAATGCTGACTCCAACCTTATCTGCTTGTCTCCGTCTCAGTCTATCCAGAATCCAGCCGCGCATTGACATGCAGGTTGCTAAGAGACAAGTTGAAGTTTCGCATTAAATGCTTTTTTTTTTTTCGTTAGGCATCTTACCCGTTTATTACAGTAATCTGTGAAATCGATTAGATTCATGTTCATTTCGTTATTGTTTGTAGCTCTCATTTTGTTTTTATAATGGAACGAAAGATTTTTATGACGTTGCGATTAATCATGTTTGTTTTTGTTTATTTATTATAGAATCATAAAATACCTATTGCCTCTGGCGCACTTTGAGTTTGACTCGACTTAATACTGTTACAATTGGTATGATTTCTAACAATGATATAGTTTTGCTAAAAAAATCGTTTTTCACTGAAATTATTTTGTTTTTTGCAGGAAATATAAAATTAAAAATTTTATGTAAAATTAAAATTAGGGGTTCCGCGGAACAGTTGAACTTTGGAAAAGGGTTCCGCCACTAAAAAAAGGTTCAGAAGCACTGTGCTAAAGTATCTTAAAATTTAGCATTTTTGGCCAAAAAAAGATATCAAAGGTTGTTAATTATTTAATAAACTAATAGAATAATTATTTACGTTAAGTTTATAAAAGTTTAGAATCACGATAAAAAAATACCTTCAATTGAAACATTGTCTACATATTTTACATCAGATTGTTCATCTACTTTTTCGACAGTTGCTGTTTCTTCCTTTTCTTCAACTATCTCCATTAAAGCGTTTCCATGTAATCTTTTTAGACTCTCAATAAACTCTTTAACCGCATCTTTCGTGGTAAACTGATCTCGCAATCCACTGTAATAGGACAAAACAAAGTTGAAATTTCCAAGATGTTCCTCAAACACTCTGGCAAACGAAACATAACCCAAATGCTTATAAACCACATGCTTTTCTCCATCGACTCCAAAATACAGTTCGTCTTTTTCGTGCTGAAACTCGTCAAATACGTAAATCAGCTTTATAACCTTCATGATCAGATCGGATTCAAGTCTGTACCTTTTCCAAAATTTCTTTTCAAGTTTAGTCATGGTTCTTCCCGCCTCTTTTGTGGCTTCTTCCAATTGATATTTAATTTTAATCAACGAAAGCAACTTTTCTGTGTCGTATCGGTCCATGTTGTCGTTACGGCTGAATGCGTACAAAAACTCCACCAAGTCCATCACGTTATCATTATCAACGTTCAAGTAAGTAACTTCGTTGTCACCGATTTTTCTTATTTTCCACGCATCATCAGTTTTGATCAGGTATCCGTTGAAATATGACGCGAAACTATCGTTTGAAGACAACTTTTCTTCGTCTAACTCGTCTCTACAGTGACTTTCTTCAATGTGGTGGGACTCGTTGCTTTTTGAGTGACCCGGAAAATTGTTTTTCAAAAGAACCTCATTAAACTTGTTCATGTCCTTAAGTTGATCGTCCGTGTATCGTTCGATGAAAAACTTTTCGTTGAAATAAACGTCGAGAACCCCCAAATTCTCAAGTGAGTATTCTTTCAGAATTGAGGAAAAATTTTAATTTCGTCAGAAATTTTTCTTTTTAAGGCAACTGAAGTGTTTAAAAGTTGGCATAAAAGTGCCAAAGTTATCAGTGAAAGTGTTTTCATTTTGTTTTTGACTAAGTCTATGAGAAAACTAAGAATGTATAACTTTGTTTTCTTAATTTAATAATGAATTTAATCGATCAGCTTTGTATTTATAAGTGAAAATTGTTATAATTTTTATGATTTTAACCAACGTATTTTAAAGTTACCCGTTGGCATTACTAACTAAGTTTAACGTGTCTTGTTCTAAAAACATAAATTTATCTTAGACTTAACCACATTTTTAGTTTTTTCGTAACTTAAAACCACTAGTAAAGTTTTGCTCTATATTGCTGCTAAGTTTAGCATTTTTCTAATACTTACAATATAGATGGTTAAAATATATAATAACCGCAGTTGTATGTACAATAAGCTCTGCGTAAACTTTAGTTTGAATACTTTTACGGTCCTGGACAAGTCATAAAATTTGTGGTGTACGAATCGGTAACCGAAAGGTTTTATGTACACCAGGTCCTAGGACTTATTAATTAAAAGTCTTTTTTTGGTTGTTCAATGACAAGTTTTAGTTTAAGATTTTTTTATCAGAAATACTTTGTAATTTTTTACAAGTAAGGTTCACTAAATTTACGTGAACAAAGCAAATAAAATTAAAGTGGCAAGTAACCGGTGTGCAGCAATGAATGTTTTTAGCAAATTTTTCAAAACTATTACGGGTTTACAACAAAATTTTTACAAACAGTTTACTAGCTTATTAAGAGAAGCTTTCTAATGAAAGAATAAAAATTGTTACTACAAACTATTCTTAGGTTTAACTTATGATAACATTCAACTAAGTATATAAAATACTAAATATGTTAAAATAGTACGTTGAGTAACATAGTAAAATTTTACGTAGTAGTCATAAGTTTTTATAATGCCAGTCGTTTTATTTAATTAAGCACATTAGTACTAGTAAAAGTTTTAGGGTTAAACACAAAGTTGTACCTTTAACTTGTTTAAATTATTTAAAGTTTGTTATATTATATTCCTTAATTTTTAATTTAACAAAAAATCTTCATTATTTTAAGCACATATGAATGATAATAATTTTCTTAATTGATTTATAAGTTAACTATAACTTTTCATGAAATTTTTTAGAAAATTAGACATTTCAGTGTGCACTAACTTTGTTTTCGAAATTAATATTTAGAACAAAAGCTTTATGTTAAATAAAATACTTAGTTAATATGGAAGTAAATTTTATATGTTCTAAACTAACTTCAACGAAACTACGTTTAAAAGATTGTGTAAAAATGTAAATATGTTTCTAAACTGAAGTAAAACATAAAAAAAGAGTTATACAAAATAACTTCAACACAAAAAAATTATTTAGTACTGATTAATGTTACAACAGTTCGGACTCTTTGTCCTTATTAATTTTGTTTCTATATAAAAGAAATACAACCATAAGTAAACTAAAATGTGATATATATGTGCAAAATATCAGCCCATTTATACAATTTATTTTCAGGAAGTACATTTTTGTATTTCTGTATTTCACATGATTAAGTTTAATTTACAAAATAAACTAATTGTGAGTTAAGTCAAATAACGAAATTAAGTTGAATCATATAATAATTCTACAATAGTCAAACTTTTTAAACTTAAAAAGCCTTTTTAGCAAAAATCAATATGAAAAATAACGGGCTTATAATTAGAATTATCTTAAATTAAAAAAAAAAGTTTAATCATAATTACTGTTACGAATATCACAAGTTATCCAATATGGACTTAATAACACTTTTTATGTAGGGCATAAATTTGCATCAGTAAAAATCTAAAATTAAACCGTAAACTAGTTATTAAACTTTTACAATATGTTTTAATAGTTTTAGATTCACATTTTTTTTTAAATTAAGTTAATTACTTCGTAAATAAATAAAAAACTAAAATATAAGTATCGAATAAAAAAAACAAACTAAGCAAAAGATTTTTTTTAATTTTTTTTGTATTCTTTGTAGAAAAAACTTTTTACTTTTCAGATAAAGGTTTGATATATAGTTAAAAAACTATATATCAAAATCAGTTATTAATATCCATAGATTTTATGTTGGGATTTTGGCTTAAAATCGTTTATTTGAATACTTTTAAATATGACGTAAGAACAGAGTTATAAATGTTATACATAGTACGTACTGACAATTCAAAGAAATATTTTTTTTTTCATCAGAAGATCAAAATAGATTTTTCTTTCTCAAGCTTTGAAGTTTCTATTACGTAAGTAACTCGCATATTTTTACATCAATTTCCCTTTTCTAAGATTTTAACTGTTGATAAAAGTTCATAATTGGTTCAATTAAATTTTCACAAGCTGTTTAAGTTGAAATTTTTACTACTCATTCTCTCACATTCATTGTATATAAACTGTAATTTCTGCTCAGTATGTATAGATTTTACTATTTAGCAAAGTAGATAGCATATTTTATGAAAAAATCAAAACAATGTAATAAAGTTTAATTGCACTAAATGACTATAAAAGTTTTGTATCAAATTTTAACAGAATGACCAAATTTTTTTTTTAGCTAAACAATTTGTTGTTTTCTTTACGTATTTAAGTATTTCTGTACCATATGTTTATAAAATGATACAGAATACTTAAATATGTGAACCAGATTTCACTAATTTTGAACTGGTTCTATATAGATTATTTGTTGCAAAAATATCATGAAGTTTTGTTTACATATTTAAGTATTTCTGTACCATATGTTTATATAAAATGATACAGAATACTTAAATATGTGAACCGGATTTCACTAATTTTGAACTGGTTCTATATAGATTATTTGTTGCAAAAATTTCATGAAGTTTTGTTTACATGCTTAAATTTTTCTATACCATGTGATAGTTGAATGATACAGAAACCTTAAGTATGTGAACCGAATTTTACTAGTTTTTGGAAAATATTATATGATTACTTAAAGTTTTAAAACTTATGATGACATTTTGTTTACATATTTAAGTATTTCTGTACCATTTGTTTATAAAATGATACAGAAAACTTAGATATGTGAACAGGGTTTCACAAACTTCGTTTTAGATATAAAAAATTTGGGTTTTAACAACTGTAGGATCTTTGATTTCATATTTAAGTTAGTCTGTTTAAAATAGTAAAAAATAAACAGAGAGCTTAAATATGAACTTTAAATTTCACTAACTTATTAAAATCGTTTCGAAAAGTATATGAAACTAGATGCATAAGCATTTGTTTTCATTAAATTCATTTTATTGAGATAAAACTTTATAAAGAATGGAGTAGTTATTTTTGTGCTTCTTTAAATTACATTTATAAATTGGAAGATTAGAAAAGTTTAAATTTGTGTTACAAATAAACTTTAAAGCATTCAAAGCTTAGTATTATATGTGGCTTCGTGATAGACTATAGAGTTTACTTAAAAAACAAGAATTTTTAGTATTTACTAAGTCATGCTTTTATGCTTAAATTAGTTTGTATGTTTTTATAAATGTAATTAGTTTTAGCAAATAATTAGTTCTTGTATGTCAATAATAAATATTCAGAGGACTAAAAGATCTCTAAAAAATAATCCGTTTTATAAGTTCCATTTAACAGTGAAGTTTCTAATATTTTTTTTCTTACTTACAGTAAATAGCTAGCTGGTACAACGCTAGAATGGAACGCTGGAGCTGTTGCTATACCTTACAAAAACTAAATAAAAAATAGTGTACAAAAATTTTAAATTTAATTCTTTTAGTTTTAGAGTTTAAGCTTTTGTAGAAGCAGGTTTAAATAGGGCCTTGCATCAGCTGTACAAACCAAAACGGAATTAAAATAACTTTCTTTTAAAGCTAAGGAATTGAGTTTTTGAGTATTTGAGAAAAACTACACACATAATTATAAGCAAATTTAATACAAGCTATATTCTTTTTTAAATCGTTCTAATTGTTGTGAGTATAAATATGTTAAGTAAATTGTATTTAAAAATAAGATTTTTTTTTTGACGAAATAGATAAGTTAATAACATAGTCATGTCAGAACTATTTTATTAAGTAAAAAAAATTTTTGGGTAGAATATAAACATAAAAAATATGTACACACATAAATAAATCTTTGCAAGTAAATACATATTACTAGATATAATAATAAACAATATATTTAACAAACTTCAACGGATCTCTGTAAAAGAATAAATACTGTAAGGAAAGAATAGAAGCTAAAGTAGGTGTAAACAAGTACGTTGAAGTGTATTATCTTGATACTGTTTTTTGAATTAAGAAAAAAATTAAAAAAATTAATATAAAAGTATTATTTTTAAAATTGTATGAAAAAAAGTATCTTGAGTTTTTTTAATCATAAACAAGTCAGATTTATTTTAATTAGACTAAGTGACCTTAGATTGTGGTAGAAATGTTAAATATACAAATCAAAACATGTATAAAGTAAACTTATAAATTAAAAAAAAAAAACGTAAATCATTTTAAAATACCTTATACCAATATTGACTATGGAAATCATTGTCTACAATAAGCACCACACTATCTAATTCTTTACTGTTGTCTTTTCTACGAAGACAACCACTTAAAATTTCAAAATTTCTATATAATAATTAAGTAAGAAGAAAATTCATTGATGATAGACTTTGTTTTAGTAAAAAGCATTTAATAAAAGCATAATCAGTGTTTTAATAAATCTTTAATTAGTTCAAAATGTTTATAAGTTCTATGAAATTTAAAGCTATAAGAAAATAAAAAAACATATAAAAAAATTTGTGGCTTGAATATAAAAATAATTATACATACTTAAGTAAGTATTTAAATGTATATTATTAAATAAAAACTCAAATCTTCTTTATGTATATGTACTTCCGATAAATATAATTTGTTTTAATGTAAAACTGTTTGTTTTGGAGAATTTTGCTAAAATAGTTTTTCGCAAGCTTTCTCGGTTTCAAGCATGTTTGTATGTAATGAAGGTAATTAAAAACCAAAACTTCCTAGGTACGCACTGTCGGTTGGGTACACAGTGCGTACCTAGCTGGCAGTTTACTATAAATAGCTAGTGTTTGTGCACTGATTATGATGTTTATATTACATCTTAAGATAATTTAAAGATCTTAAAAAGATAAAAAGTTTTGTAAGCTGCATCTAACAGTAAAGTTATCTTAAATTACTTTGCTGTGTTCCTTTCCGACCTACTACAAATAGCTATAGCAGCATTTAGCATGTAAAAAACAAAGTTATTATTTACAAAATAAATTTACAGGTTATATAAATGTTATTTTTTTAATTAAACATACTAGAATTAAAATTAATCAAACATATATTCCTGATAAAAATCACTAACAATTTTTTTTCATTAATATCTTTATTTATATATAAGTATACCTTAGTTCAAAACTTATTTTGCATAGATTTTATTGTTAAGTGTAAAAGTAAAGTTGTTTAAAAAAGTATATGGGACTGTAGTTTAACTTTCTGTTACACAGTGTAGTTTTGAATGGTAAACGAAAAATAAATTATGGGGAATGTACATTTGTTTCTCAATATGTTTTTTATTTCTTATTTTTCATTTAAATAAATTAAGTTTTATACTTATTTCGTAAGTAGACCAAGTTAATTTCAATTGGTTTCTTGATTTTAAATTTTGTCAGTTATTTGCATAGACATTGAACAAGCTGTTACCTTAGAAAGCATTGAATTAAATTAAAAAAATACATCATGAAAAATAAATGGAAAGTAATATAAAAACTAATAAAATTAAAAAAAAGATTTGTTTAAAAAAATATTCAAAATAAAATTTAATTTGTATGAAACAAATTATATTTTTTGTATAAAAAATTTCATTGATGGAAAAAATATAGGGGGCTTTTTTCATAAAAGCAAAAAAAAACTTTTAATTTTTAAAAGATTTTTTTTTTTTGGCAAATTAAGTACCACTCAAAAGCTCATCAGTAATTAAAACAATGTTATAACTTCAGTTTGAATCTTATTGTAGATGAGTTTTTAGTTTATTGTAAGCACTGACGATCTCTTTGAGCCAAACTTGATTTAAACAGAATATATTTATTAATAATTTGTTTTTACATTCAAATTGTTAAAATGTTATAAATAATTTAAATAAGTTACACATATCTCAAATGACAACTTTTATAAAACTTAAGTTTAAATCAATACTTTTCTCAAAAAATACACCAAGTACTGTACACAAAGGATTTTAGAATAAAGCTTTATAAAAACGCTACGAATTGATTTTTTAGGAAGCTGTAAAAACACGCCCCTGGTGGTAAACTAGTTACGGCCTAAAGGTCTCACATTTTACACCTTTAGTTTATAAACACAGATACAGGGTTTCCAAAGTTCAGAAATCTTAATAGTAAAGAAACATTTGTTTGTTTCAACTTAAATGCCACTCTCGAGTATTTTTTGGTATTTTGCAATCTGGTGACTATTGGTAAAATTTTATAGAAGTCATTTATAAACAAGTTCATAAAAGAACTTAAAAAAAAGACACGAACTGTTTGCTAATTGTCCACACTTAAAAACTTCACTTTAAGACTTAGCGCTTGATGATTAGTTTTGCATGTCGTTTTATTTTATTTTTTAGATCTTTTTCATTTATTAGTAAAAAACGTTTTCATTTCTACTTAGATAATTAAAACACAATTCCAGCTTTAAACTGTAAAAACTAAATTATAACATTAACTTAGTTCAAAGTATACATTAGTTACGTCATAATAGTAGAAGCGATGTTATTCAAAAAAATTTCAATGCAATTTTAAATTACATAGATCAATTTGACCCCAGCTAGCTAGTTTATCAAGTTATAGATTAAATTCAAATCCTTTTGTTCACGGTAGTATGTAAGTCATTTAGTTTATTTATTCACTTTAAGCTGATTGTGTTTTTAAGTCTAGTTTCTTTATGTGCAATACCTAATTTAAAGTTTTCAACTTATTAAGTAACTCTAGTACATACAACTCTCATGTTTAAGACTTGAAACTTACTAAATATCATAAATTACAAACTCTATTTTAATTTTTTTGTTTTACTTTTTAGTATCTTCATAATTTTGTTTTACTATTATTTTTCAAGTTTAAATTGTAACTGAAGATTCCTTAAAGGGTGAAACTGAGTTTGACAAATAAAATTTTGATCAATTAATGATGTACAAAATTTCAAGTTAAAATTAGCTTTCAGTAGATATTTTTCAAATTAATTCCTAGTAAAAGTAACTACATTAAACTTCTCTAGATTGAAATAAAATCAATCTTTAATTTTTTTCTTAACGTGAACACTAAGATCAAAAAAAAACTTGAATCATTTAAGTATATAAGTATAAAAATCGATTATAACCTTTAAGATTTATTATTAGATAACTTTTTAAAGTTAAATTTACAGATAAATTTGCAAACTCTTTGAAACTAACTTTTGATTATTTTAACATGTCTGTTTTAATGTAGCCTTATTTAAAAATAAATTTCAAATGTTTAAGAATTAGACATACATTAGTAAAAATGACAAAACTTTGAAAAAAAGTTTTGTGAAATTTTGTTTATAATTAAGTTACGGTTATTATTTTTTATTTTACCTTTTTTTTCAAAGTTTGTTTCAGTTTAACTTCTTTACTATTTCTAACAAAGTTTATTCAAATAACAAATACATACTTGAATTTATTTAATTTATTTTTTTTTAGTTTAATAAAATTTATATCGGAATAAATGAAACTCGTTCAAAGCTGTGCTCAAATGTCAAACATGAATAAATGAAGTTTCATACATAAATATCAGTTTTTTATAAATAAAAATCTTTTATAAGCTAAAATATGTTTTACAATCATTTAAGAATAGGTACATTTAAAAGTTAAAGCAATTCGTATGACAACTATAAAAACAGATAATAAAAGAACTGGTTTGTTTACATATAAATATATTTGCCTATTTAAAGCTCTGTATTTACACAATAAAGCAAAATTAATTATAAGTAACAAAATTGTTTATGGGTCAATAAAAGTCAATAATAAATTATAAGCTATTTAGTTTCTCGATTTGATAAAAAACATAAAAAAAAATCAGAAAGAAATGTGTTAAACAACTATTTACTAAAACTATTGACCCTTTTTAAGAACGAGAATTCAATTAAATCAAAGTTTAAAATATTTTATACATAGATAAGGAATACATAACAATACCTTTGTTTATGTATATTTCTACGAAATCTTATTAAATTTTTAATCATCAAAATAATATTGTTAAACTTTTCGTAAATCTTAAATGTATTGACATATTTTTTATAAACTAGGTACTTTCACGCTAGAAAACCATTGAAGGTTTTTTGTAACTTCACAAGATTCTTCCGACCATTCATTTTTGTTAGTATCATAAGAAATTATTTTTGACGATTTGTCTTGTATAGCAAGAATTATATTTTCAATATAATGAGCTCCAATAATATAATACCAGTCAAAATATAGTGATTTAATAGTGATAAACTTTTTACAAATGTTGTCAAAAACTTCACAATTGTCTTTTGTCTTTGAAATTACATACAATTTGTTTTTAACAACAACTAAACTGTGGTTGTTTTTACCGTAGTTCATATTTGGCATTGCTGACCATTTATTCGGTAGAACATCGTATGATTCAACAGAATTAGAAATACCTACATTATCAATCCATCCACCAGAAACTACAATTCTTTCTTCAAAAATTGCACAGGCTGCATTTGTTCTTGTTTCGTTCATTGTAGCAACTTCTTCCAAACTGTAATCACTTGTATCAAACTGTAAACAAGAAGTAGTTCTACCTTCATCTTTTTTACCTCCAAAAATGAATATTTTATCCGTGAAAGTACATAGGGAAAAATGAATACGGTTATCTATCATCTGAGCTACCTGACTCCATGTTTTAGAAGCAAGTGAATATTTATCAATAGACAATGTCCATATGCCATTTTCATTCCAACCACCGAAAACATAAATATCCCCTTTTACATAAACCACTTTTAGAAAAGTGCGTTCCGTTTTCATTGGTGGATAATCATCTACATCTCCTAATCTGTTAACATCAATGCAACTTACATTGCTACAATTCATGTATGTATCTAGGTTATAACCTCCACAAACCAGTATTTTGAAATACGATTGGTTACAATACCTACCTGTATAAAAATTACTTAAAGATTTATAATTGTTTTTCTCACTGCAGTCTAACTTTGTTTTTATAAAACTTGCACAACCATCAACTGTTTTTAAAAATGATGAACCATTTAAAAGATGTCTTATAGTTTTATTTGAAAGCAATGGAAGACGAATTTTTGATAAAAGATCTTCAGCGTACTTGCTACGCTCTTCACTGTTTTGGTTTAACCATTTATCAACTACTTTAAATACTTCAATTTCTGAAGTAATTAGAAGTTCAGAACTTGCAAGTATTTTAGAAATAAGCTAAATTCTAGTTCTAAAAAGCTTTCATAATCACTCACGATTGTAAAACAACGTTCTATATAACTAAGGGTTGAACCTAGGAGGCTTGATAAATTGAACAGATTGACAAACTGGTAAACACAAGCAACATTTTTGATTTGTATTTTATCTTTTATGGTTGTACAAATTGTACTAATTGCATTTTCGTTGAGGGAAAGTTTGTTAAACCTTGTAGCTGCAATCATTTCAGTTAATTTTCGGTTCTTCATACCTAAATAGTTTTTTAGTTGTTAAAAAATCAAACGCTTTAAACACAAAAAAACTGATTCCAAAACAAATAATTATTTTAATAAGCTATATACATTTTGTTGTTTTTAAACTTACCGCATGAGGCGCTAGAACTAGATGAATGTTTTCCATTCAAACTATAAAATTAAAACAATATATGTTAAGATTCTTTTTATTACACTCAATAAGATTCTTAATAAAAACGCTGAACAAAATTTTATAAACTTTAGAAAATTTAGATTACTCTATGTATTAATTTTCGCAGTTTTGCTCTACTGATAGATAAGCTGCTTTGCCAATTCAAATAAACTAACCTTTTTAAAGATATTGCATATATTAAGTAGTATTAAGTCTGGTGATCATATGTTTAACCTAATGAGTTAGGTGAATTCAGGAGAAGGTTTAATAGTTGAACACTCAATGCGTGAAATTACTTTAATTGAAGGTAATACTCTAAACAAGGGTATGGGTGCTACAATAATACATAAATTTATTTAAATGACATTCTAAACTAGAACAAAGCTTAATTCCTTAGATTAATGTATGATTAACAGTTTATTGTTTATAAGAGATTAGCTTCATTAATTGATGACTTACCGTTGTTTAATTTTAGGCTCAATAGTTTAACTATTAACCTCTTACTATTAAAATCAGAAGTAGAAATAAAAAAGAATTATTTAAGTTTATCAAACTAAGGTTTATGATTTACTTTTGTTTTCTTGAAATAAAAATTTTAAATAAGATTAATAGTAATGAGTACTACTTTAAATTGTTGTATCACAAACATAAAAAAAAACTTTCAGAGAATTTAAAGATAAATATTGATTATAAATATAATAAAAAAACAAAACAAACCTAATTTATAAAACTCATTTGAAGTGGATAATTCATCTAACTGACTTTTTTTAATCTCATTTTTCTTGCAATATTTCAGAATAGCAAGCCTTTTGTGTTCTGTAATATTGCTTACACTTTTATCTTCTTCTTCCAGTTGTATTTTCTTTGTAGTATTTTTATGTTGACTATGTTGTATTGACATAGTTAAACTTTTATAAATATTTAAATAACCTATTTAACAATAAAACTAGCAAGTATTATATTGTAAAGTTATAGTGTAGTGTAGAACCACAATAAAAACTATAATAAAATTAAAATTTTATTTAGGAAAAATTGCTATTAAAAGTATTCTATAATACTTATAAAAACTAGTAACAACTATTTGTGGTTATATTTTATACTAAACAAAATATCAAACACTTATTATTAAAGTACATGATTCTTTAAAAATACTTTTAATGTGGTCAAAACTTTTACACTAAATTTAAATTAACAGTAATATAATATAAAAATGTATATTAAATTAAGAACTAACTACTTGGAGTTATAATCAAAATTCAATCAAAATTAACAGAAACATTTAAATAGAGCTTTACAATAAATAGTATAATAACTAAAAAGTTCAGTTCTAGAAATCAATCTGGAAGGTCTTGACTGCAATTAAACTGTGGCTGGTTTATCTTGATATATCTTGATTAATTAAACTTGCTTAAGACCATTTTGCTTAATGGTTGCCTGGTTTAATAATATTTGATGTTCAAACAAATGCAGGGTTACCAGTCGTTTTTCAATTATTTTTAAGGTTTTCCAAATTTCTTCCAGGTTTTTAAAAGTACAGATTTTTAGTTATATTTTTAGTTTAAAGTTTAGTTAAAGGTAAGAAACTGTGTAAAATAGTATAAATTATTGAAAAGATACTGGGAAACTGTAAAAAAATGTATTTAATTAACTGAAATTTTACTACTGAACATGTGAAAATTGGTAAAATTCTAGGTTTTTCCAGGTTTTTTAGTGATTTTGCTTTAAAATTTCGGGTTTTTCCAGTTTTTACAAAATTTATCAAAATCGTGGTGTTTTATAGGTTTTTTTTGCCTAAATTATCAATTTTTTTCAGGATTTCAGGTAAAATGGCAACCCTGTAAATGGTACAGCAAGAAAACTTGCAAACCATTACATTTCTTCTTCCTGCTGTTTTCATAAAGAGTCTCTCTCATTTTTTACTTTTAGCTATGGCAATGGTGAGGAAAAGTAATTTTTATTGCAAAACAGTGCAACTTCACTTAATTATTTAAAGTACAGCAGAAAAAATATTTAAGTTTGATAAAATATTAAAATTTAATTTAGTCTTATAATTAATAAAATAGAAAACATTTAACTACAAAGTGACAGTAAATTAAATATCTTCAACAAATGGTTTTAAAACCTTCACATTTAGAAAACTAATAGTAGTGAGATATATCTAAAAGCTGTTTAATAATATTTAGTTAGCATAAATTGTTAACACAGGATTGTCACTCTTCGAGTCAAAAAATCTTACCTGAGTGACCAAAAACTTCCCTGAGTAACCTTAAAGTTCCCTAAGTTTCCCTGATTTTTTTTCAAAAGCTTAAAAAATTTACTATTTATTAAAAAATTACAATGTTAATTCTAAAAATTTTTAGGATTTAGACGCAAGGATAAAACTTTTTAAATAAACACAAAAATTAAATAAAATTAATTTTTTTGAACAAAATATTGAAACTAGATTAACTAGAAACTAATTCTTATTCTTTATCTAAAAAAAAATTTCCCAGAGATTTTTAGAAAAAACCAAAACTGCCCTGAATATTTTTTGAGTTAAAAAAAAGAATCAAATTTCTCTAATTTTCTCTGAGATTTTCTGTATCTTGAAAGCCCCTTAAGTTTCCCTGAATTCCCTGAGTTTCCTAAGTGTGTGACAACCCTGCACAACTATACAAAAAACATTAACATTATGATTTAAACAACTTGTTTAATTAAAAATCTCATTCAATTGTCATGCCTATGCAAACTCCAATGGTACAAACTTCTAATAATTTCAGCATGTTACTGGTCTTTACTATCTTAGTTACTTACAAATATTGTCTACTTTTTAATTCAATAAATATTCACGAGTCTTAAATAAGTTTAACATGATTTACTGTGACTTAAAGTTGGTCACCTTTTTTTGCATGTTATTTGTACTCATACATTTTCAATACTCTTGTGAGTTAATTGGACTTAAATTTTGTCAGTTCTATTGTGACTGTGGACTTAATTTTTTCAGTTCTATTGTGACTTTGGGGACATATATTCTGTCAGTTCTATAATAAGTTTGTGGACTAAAAATGGGACAATACTCTTTACATTTTACATTTTAGTCTCCTTTAGGCATTTTTATCAATATGACCCTTATTTAGTAAAAAAAAATTGAAGACACAGTTTTTGTTCTTTAAATATTTTTAGTATTAGTTAACTATATTTTTACACAACAAATTTTTGTATTTCAATTCTTATACAATATTAAATTTAAGAATAGGAAACAAGAAATTTGCAAACAAGGACTTTTTCATCTTTTGAAAACTTGAAGTGCTATTTTTAAAATTTTACTGTGACACAAACTGTTTAGTCTTTAGTATAATACTAATGAAAATAATATAACTTTTTTTGTTACATCTTAAACATTTTAGACTATTAAATAGCATTATTAATTGATTTAATTTCTCTTAAGCTAAGTAGCCAAAAGTTATATTTTTTATTAAATATTATGATTTTAATAATGCAGTTTACATATAGTTCTATAAAAAAATATTCCTAGCTTATTTTAACAAAAATGACGAAGTAAAACAAATTTTAAGTCACGACAAAACTAATAGAAAATGTTTTACTAAGTACAAAACAGTTAAAATTTTTATTGTAGTGTAACTAAGTTCAATATCTATTAACAGTATATTGGTTATTAATCTAATAATTGCAACAACTAAATAAGTTTATGGTTTTGTTTTTCAAAAATATAAAAAAATAGATGGAATTTTTTATAGAAGTTGAGATAATCTAGCAAATATGAAAAAATTAAAACTTATAAAACTTTTATATAGACTTTTTAAACAGCCTCATATTTTTTTATTGCTACAAAATAAATACCATATAATGTGTTTAAAAAACTATCATATTTTTTTCTTAAATCATTTAATTTTATACTAGTAATTAGAGAAAAATTATTATGGTAGAAAAAACTATCTAATAGTTAAGTATTACATTGTATGAAAACAAAAATAGCATATTTAATGGTGTTTATTATAATTTATCAGGTTAATGATTATAGAAATATTAAGAATATTAATTCTATGTAAACCTTGTTTTATTTAGACATCTAAACACTATTTATTCAAAACACTTACTTATTCTTAGCAATCAGTATACATTTCAAACTTAACATACAATTATTCCAACCAAAAATTATCTAATTTGAAGTTGAACATAAAACGTTTAAAAAAAATTAATACTAGAAAATTGAAGACACAGTTTTTGTTCTTTAAATATTTTTAGTATTAGTTAACTATATTTTTACACAACAAATTTTTGTATTTCTTGAAAGTGGAAAGTTGATAAATATTTTTGTTAAAATTAGCCATAACTGGTGTGACAATTTTGGCTTCAAAAATTTTGTAATGTAATTAGAGGGGAACATTTATATTAAACTAAAGTATTTCAGGAAAAAAAATAATTTAAGTTATAAGATGGCAAAAACCTTCAAAAACCTAGACTATTTTGAAAAATCAAAGATTTCTCCTATAAACAGATATTAATTTTGATGTTTGTTATAAGTTGCTCTGTGATATTGGTTATTGAACAACGAAAAAAAAGTTCTTAAAATAATTGGTCTTAAGATAAAAAATTCAAAGCGATAAAAAATAAATCGTAATAAATGCTATAAGTAGTTTTTTAAAAGTTTTAAAATTTTAATTTAGCCTTTAGGACACAGTTCTCAGATTAGGAGGAACAATAGGCTAAAATTACTCGTGCATGGAAAACTATTTAGAACGTTTGTTCAGTATTCAGTGTTATTTAATTTTAAAAATTCTGGTTAAACTTATTCAGCATAACTTTTTTTTAAATCTAAATTAAACTTAACTGTATAACTAAAACTAATGAATCAGTATCTGTACTAAACTATCTTAAAATACTAGATTAATAAAAAAAAATCAAAGTGTTTATGAAAATTTACTTATATATGTCTACCAGGGGCGCTTCTAGTGTGGAGCAAACTTAATAAAAAGCATTTTGTTTAGTGTTAAACAATCCCATCAGTAGAATTTAAATTAGTTAAAGTAATTACTAAAATCCTACTGCCAGGGATTTTTTTAACAGACTCTTGTGGAAAAATTACGGTGTAACCTATAATAGTTGCTGAATTGACAAAATGATAAGGGTTTTGTACATATTTTTGTTGTTTTTAGTTGTTAATTTATTATTTTTTTTTTGGGCAAGGTGGGTTAGGGATTAGGATATTATTTACAATAAAAATAAATTAAAAATTTTAAAAAATTTGAAGACTCAGAAAATAATAGGGGAAACACCTCAACGTTTCAATAGAACCCTTTATAGAAGTTACCGCAATGACTTTTACCAAGTCTGGTGTGAAACATGCAGTTGCTACATTGTTCCACACCAAACTACTAAAAAAATTAAAAGTCTATTGTAGCATTATAAAACTGTAGTAAAAAAATTTAGACTTTTGGTATCGACAATTTATTGTTTTTTGTCTCTTTAAATTAGTTTCAAAATATTAAATTAATAATTAATGCTATGTCAATTTAACTCAAATAAACCTAAAAAGTTAAAAGCCAAACTCAAAAGTTTAGGGTTAAAATTAGATCCAAAAATAATTCAAAATAGAACAATGAAATAACAATTTTGTTTTAAATGTCATATAAATTTTAGCATTGTTCTAAAGACTTTCTTATGTAGTATATAAAAAACATTATAGAAAATAAAATTAAACACTCAAATGGAATCTAAACATCATATATTTACAATGTTATTTTAAAAAGAATTAATTTTCTCTTTAGGAAGTTTTGATATTTAAGTAGAAAATGTTATCACGCTAATATACGAACTTTTATTTTTGGAGCTTTATACAAAGATCATTTATTAAAACTCTGAACTATGATGTGACAAATGAGTATTAAAAAACTATGTCAAGCATATGTTCGTGATTTAATAAAATATATTTCTCTCATTAAAGATCATATTGGATATTTTTTTTCTACAGTTCAAAGCGGTCAGTCGCAACTAATTCGCATATTTTAAAATGAAATAAGTTTAAAAGATTTGAACTGTTGACAAAAGTACTTGGTTAAACTAAGTTTTCACAAGCTGTTTTAGTTAAACTTTTTTTCTATTTATTCATAAGTTTTTAAAGTATATAAAAAGGACTTCAGCTTCATTGTTTTATTAGTTTGTATAAGTTATAAATTCCTTTTACTCATGTAGGTTGATATATATATGTATATATATCTATTTAAATTTTAACAATTACAATGAACAAAATTCACTGAACAAGTTTCGTTTTTAAGTTAAAATAGAATAAGCAAGATGGTATTATATTGCAAAAACTTGGTGTTTTATTTAATTATTTAAGTGTTCCGTATAATATATTTTCAAAATTATACAGAATAATTAAATATGTGTAAAGAATTTCACTACTACTTATGTTCTGGCACTATATAGATTGTTCTTGTAAAAGATATTATGAAGTTTTGTTTACATGTTTGTATGCAAATGATACAGAATACTTAAATATGTGGTCAAGATTTAACAAAATTCCTTTATGTATGTAGATAAACATATTTTTTTTTTGTTAAACTAAACATAAAAAATAGTTTAGACAACCGTTTTGTATAAGAGAAATAAAACTTTATATTCTCCTCAGTATGCTAAAGTTTATTACAATGGTAAACAGTAATTTAGAATTGAAATTTTTTTATAATAATTATGACGTGGTAATAATAGAGTTTATTGTACAGTAACTTTAGTTTAGAAATACCACTGAATTATTAATTTTTGCATTTCTGAAAGTTTGGAAAACGTTATTTAAGAAAAATGTTTTAAAATATTTGTGATCGCGGCTTAATTTTACTTATATTTAATATTTAGTTAGTTTGATTTTTGCTAAAAAAGTATTTTCGATAATTGATGCATATATTCAGTTTTTCGCTTTTCTTGTTAACTGTTATGTTCTTGTCTGATTTATTCATTTTTATTTTATATAAGTTACAAAATTTGCAACCGAAATTAGTATTGAAATTTAATTTAGTCTTGTTTATTATTTCCCTTTCAATTTTCTAGTCTTAATTGTTATCTTTTGAATTCCAAATGTAGTTCGCCAGTTCTGTTGTATGTCTTTTTTTAACATTGTTGAATGTTGATTTGTGGATTTCGTGTCTTTGTTTGAAAGTATTTTCTGTGGTTCCTAAGTAATGTTTTCTTGGTTTTTTGATGTTATTGTTGCTCTATAAATTACGTTTAAGGCTAAAAATTGTTTGTTTAAAGGGCAAGGTTTTCTGCAGCAATTGCAAAGTATATGTTTTTTGGTGCTATATAGTTTTTGTTTAATATTTTATTGTTGTGTGCTATTATTTTACTTCTGATATACATCTAAACTAGTATATAGGTTAACAAAAATAAACTTAAGATTTCAAGTAAATGACTCTCGCATGTAAAACAATAATGATGTTCGCATTTTACCTCCATAAATCTAATGATCTAAAAAAAGTTAAACCGATTTAAAAATTTATCTAAATGTTAAGTTGCGAATAAACCATCTTGTTTTTCGAATAAACTTTTTCTAGATAGCTGTACTTAACATTTGATAACAAAATTATTTTTAAGGAAGAACTAGTTTGCACAAGTAAATTTTATATTAGTTTTTGTTGTTATCAAAAACAGTATTTTTTAAGAATTTTACATAATAGTTCTTTTTTTGTTTAATCAACTATTTTTTTCTTTCAGATAAGATAGACTTATCAAATATAATTTTTATAACACATAGATAAGCATAAAACGAGATGCGAGATGCGTGCATGTAGAAATAAAAGGAACTATTTGTTTTTTGTAATATGACATTTAAACTTATATGTATTTAACTAATGAAATAAGTAAGTTTTTAACCTTTATATATATCACCTTTTATTTTAATTTTACGGTTAAAGTTTAACATTATAAAAAATAATGTTTAGTCTTTTAAAATGTTTTAGGAATCCTAGTGCTTGTATATATTGCTAGCTTTTAAAAATGGTTTTATGTTGATAAATAGATTAAAAATAATAAAGTAAAAGAAGATTTTAAAGTACATGTTTCAAATTTTTTAATTTAAAATTATATGTTTGATAAAGTTTGTAAATTTACTTTCATTTAAATGTTCATTAAAGCCTAAACTCGTAACTTATTTAACGCTTGTAAACTTTTATTTTACATGTTGCATAGTTCTTTTTAAGTTTGAAAACATAACAGTACAAATATTATTTAAGCATAGAAATAAAAGCAAAAAAAAATATGTGCTAAAATGTCACTCTGTACTAAAGTGACGCCGTATTTTTTGTTCAGGTTCCTTTAGGGTTGGTCTTCTTTTCGTATTCTAGCTCGTGTCTGAAGTTATATTCGCGTAGAGCAGTTTGGTAGCTGAACTTTGCATTATTGAAGAACTTTAGGTCTGTAGACAGACTTCTTTATCATTTAGGTAGCCTTTACTTGACTGTCATCGGGTGGTTAAAGTTGTTGTTGATGTACTTGATTGAGGAGTTGTCTTTTCTGTATGTCATATAACAGCTATAAGCTAGATCTAAAGTGTTATCTAAGAAGTTGCGTCTGGTCATTCTTATACCTATTGTGATTCTGAAACCGATGTTCTTAATGATGTTTTTTGTTCCTTTTTTTAAATTCTTCAGATCCTGCTTTTTTTTTACTCAATAATTGATTATTTATCATCCCTATGTAGGCCTATTTGGTTTGAATTAAATATTTTTCCTAATATATTTAGTATGTACAGCCAACACATCGCACAATTCAGCAGATAAAAACCATTCGATATCAAATACTGAGTCTTGATATTTTTTGGTCAATGCTTTTCTATTGTATGTAAGGACTGAGTTGTACGTGTGCTTTATGATATTTGTTCCCTCTTCACTTACATATGTTTTTTTTTTTGCAAATTCTGTTGCAATTTTAAAGTGCTTCAATTTGATGGTTGGATAGAGTTTTTGGATGTCGAAGTTTACAAAACATTTAAGTGAATTATCATCTATTTGATCAAACCATTTTATTACTTCATATGTGAATTTTCCATTGAGTGATTGTTTTTTTTTTTTTTATTTGAGTCAAAGTGTTTTCAAGTATATCCTTACTTTTTATACAGAGTGAATATTTGTCTGGATTAATTGTTCTGCATACAATTTTGAGTGTAAAGTTTGTAAAATTTTTGAATTTGACTTTAAGGAACGTGTCGACCCTAAAAAAACTTTGGTATTTTCTTGTTTTTAAATTTTAGAAAAGGTTATTTCTTGGAAGTAAATTTCATATATATATGTTTTCAGACCTGAAGATCCAAACTTTAAGTGAAACGTCGTTGTCTTTTTGTAAATATAGTCATTACTAATATTTTCTAAAAATAATTATGTCGAGATCTTTTGTGCTAAAAAATACTCTTCCCACAAACATTTAAAATTTAGTAAACTTTTAACATATGCTTACACATAACTAGCTCTTATCTTAAAGAGATTTAAATCTATGGTAAATAAACTTAATTAGACAGTTTTTCTGCCTGTTTAGCTTTTTTATTTATTTTTTTGTTTTCAAATTTAAAAAAACAGCTTAATTTTAAGTGCTCCTAGTAAAATCTTTCTTAATAATTTTTCTTGACGATACAATAAAAAGTGTTAGAAGAAATTTTCTAATGTATTCGTTTATTAACTTATTAATTATAAAACATCAAACCATTATTTAAATGAACATTTTAAAAGATTTTAAATAAATCGGTGAAAAAATGTCATTCTGTGTTAAAGTGACCCCCCGTGCTAAAGTGTCACTCCGTGCTAAATTGACGACCCGTACAAAAATGACGCTGAACTTTTCTGACATCTACCCAACCCTACAGATAAAAGAAACGAAAACGAACAGGAAAGATTGTGTTCTTTTATCTCGTCTAATGTCAATAAATTAAAACTAATATAGAAGAATACTTCTTGGACCAAATTAAGAAACAGTTTCGAAGCGACAACATGGAAAAAAAATTTTGACAGAAAATAGTGCAAAGTGTTCTACTGCAATATGAAAAATGTTAAGTCATTAATAAGTCGTGACAACAAAAAGGTACTAACTAAAACAAAAAATAAGAATGGTCAAGACAGTAGTATGTACAACTACGACAAAAAAAACCCTACCCATTGAATATAAATGTTTGCTGGAGAATGTTGTAAATAAGATTAAACTATTTTTCAAAATTATTTTAAGTTTATTTTGATTATGAACTTTAAAAAAGTTTATCACAATAACAAACACTTTCCTAAATTTCTTTGACTGAAATATTTTGTTTGAATATTTTGTAAAGCATTTGATATTGTAAATAGAAATATCTTACTTATTAGAATGCAATGTTATGATTGAGCTCATATCTAGATGGAAGTCGTTATCTTTAGATGATACGAGTCAACCTGTGAAAAAAGTGAAGTTGGGGTACCACATGGCTAAGTATTAAGACCGTTGTTATTCCTAATACATAAGAACGACTTACAGAACAATACCAGTCTTAACGTCCTCAATTATGTAGATGATAAAATGTTATAGAAAACATTCACAGAAGACATACACCAAAATTATTGTAATAATTTTACACAGTACTAAAAAAGGTATCAGATTGGCTTATGGAAACAAAGCTAAACTAAATCTTAATAAAACTAGAAGCTTGATTCTATATCAATCGAAAAAATATTTTAACTTTAAATTTGGACCTTACTATAAAAATAGGTAAAAGATTATAACAAACACAAATATCGTTGAAAACTTCGGAATAATTATAGATAAAAACTTAAAATGGTCAAAACACATAGAAACTATAAAAAACAAATTTTCAAAAAACATTAGGTATCTTATTTAAAACATGACACTCCTTAAATGAAAAAGTGTTACATTTGATTCTGAATTCTTTGCTTATGAGCAACGTTATATATGGCTTGTTGTGCTGGGGAAGAGCAAATAAAAAATTCATAAATGATATAAATCTTCTCAAAAACAGAGTACTTAGACGCATACTTTATAAAAAACATGATGATAATAATGTAAGAGTACTGAAAACTCAGAAAAAAATATTAGATGTTGAAAGTCTGTATCTATAAGATTTAGATCTGTTTATGTTTAAGTTTAACAATAATCTGTTAGCAGATAACTTTAAAACCTTCTATAAAATTGTATAAAATGTCCATATTTATCATACAAGGTCTTCTCAAAAAAAACTTTTTTTCCCACCTAGATTCAACAGCAAAATAGGTCATAAATCGAATTCCTACCAAGAAAATAAGTTATGGACTTAGATACTATTATGTTTTAAAAATATAAGTTTTTTTGGAAAATTCCAGCATGAACTTAAAAGTAATCTAACATAAAGTGATTAACAAGGTTATTTATGATGATTAAAACGTGTCTACTTACATTTGTTTAATGAGTTAATAGTATTTGTTTATTGATAAGCAAATTTTTTATTTACTTATTTATTTTTAGTTCAAAAGTTGAATTATTCGCTTACAATAAATAAAAGTTGTATAGCCTAGATTGCAGCATTTTCTACCTGGTATTTTTTTAGATTGTTTTTTTAGATTACTATTTTGAGTAAGTTCAGAATACTTACAAACTTTTTGTTTCATTTCGCATGCCAACGTAAAAAAATATTATAAATGTATATAGATTAAAAAGAAATTAAGTATTTAAAAAGTACGCTGAGATACCTGTTTCAAGCAAACTTATATTGAAAAATCTCTTTTTATGAGAAAATCAAAAAAAAAGAAAAAACTTCTTTTTTATGTTTACAAATACTTTTAGCCTTGTAGTATTACAATTTTGGGCTAAGACAAGTATTAAAAATAAAACATAAGGTGAATTTTAAAACAGAAGGAAATATGTTGTTGTTTATATTATAATTATGATTTGTTTTGTTTTTTTATTAGAAGCATAAATTTACCACTACCATTATTTTTATTTTTATTTATATAAGTTAAGTTCGGTCTAAGTAGAATTCAATTTTTTTAAATTATTAAAAAATTATGCAATAATTTATTTATCTCTTCGAACGAGAAATAGTATTTAATGTTCATTTGAAATTGACAAACAAAATAAAACTTTTCGCACAAAACACTGATAAAATTGAACGTAAAGATATTTTAGCGTATTACATTTTTACTTTATTTAAAGAGGTTGTAACCTATCATTCAAATATTTAAATGTTTGCTATTAGTATTGTTTATATCCTATTATAAGTTGATGAAAAGCAATATCTATTTTTTAGTTCTTATGCTACTAAACAAGCTTTTAAGTACATTTTTATATAAAAAGTTCTATTAACTTTCGTAATAATTTTTATCTTTCATTTTGTTAAACTGATTGTTTTATTAGTAAAGATTTAAACATATAATTAATAAAATAGTTTAATATAATAGTTCGTAAGAAATATTATAAGCATTTGGTGTATGAGTCGATATCCAAAAGGTTCCTTTGTACAACATGTCTGTAGACCAAATTTATTGAGCGCTTTTTTATCGTTCAATAAACAGTTTTTATGTCATAAACATACTAGAACGAAAAAACTATAGAAAAACTTCTTTTCTTCAAATCTTTATTAGCAAATAAAAATCTGATAAGAAAATAAGTATAGATATAAACACACATACATAATATTGTTATTATATTGTTTATTGTACAATTTCGGACTCAGGCATCAAAATCCGTACCCCTTAAACAAGACACACAAGAAGGGCAATAAAAATAAAATAATTTTTATTCAACAAATCAAGATTGAAATAAACGTAAACCAGAAACTAAACAAAGTTTAACTTAAAAATAACTAATAAATAGTATAAACAATTCGTTTAATATAAAAGGTGATAACTTGGTACATTTAAAAAAGAAATGGTGTAGCACATCTATAGAAAATTACTGTCAAAAAGATCGCTTTCAATAAATTTTTTTTATAGTACATACGACATTAACACATTTGTACAAAACTAAAAAAACTATTTAATAGTCTGTTAGAGGGAGACGTAGAAAAATAAAAGTAGCTAATATAAAAAAAAAGAAAGAGTTGTTACTTAACTTAGATAAGATAAATATTATTAGTATTTTTTTTTGAAAACATGCACAATAGTCATGCAAAAGTGAAACATTTATATGAGCTAAAATAATCTTTTTCAACCATTCAAGAATAAGTAGCTTTGAAAAGTATAACATTTTTTAAGAAAACTATCTTAATAGACAAAAAATTAATTGTTTTACATTTAGATATATATGTATATATATTTGTTTATTTTAAGCCCTGCATTAAACGATAAAAAGAAAAATAAACTAAAATTGTTTATGAGTCAAAAAAAATTTAAATAACTCCGTTTTTCAATAAAATAAAAATCGAAGAAAACTTTGTCAGAAAAATAGTGCTAAACAAGAATTGACTAAAACTATTGACCTTTTTTAATAAGTAAAATAGTATAAATTAAATCTAGAAATATTAAAAAAATATACATTTAAAGCGTAGAAATTATATCTTTTATATAAAAATAATTTTTTTCACTTAATTAGTTTGATAATTTTCTAAAATTTTTGTTAAATCTAAACTTAAACGTACTAAAAATTTTCTTTATAAACAAGGTACTTTAACGCTTGAAAACCCTCGAAGGTTTTTCATAACTTCACAACATTCCACCGACCATTCATTTTCGTTTGTTTCATAAGTTCTTATTTTTGGCATGTTTTCTTGAGTAGCAAAAACTTTGTCTTCTATAGAAAAAACACTAATGGTAGAACCATTGTTAAATTGTGGTGATTTAATAGTAGTAAACTTTTTACAAATGTTGTCAAAAACTTCACAATCGTCTTTTGAATGTGAAATTACATACAACTTGTTCTTAACAACAACTAAACTGTGGTTATATTTATCAGAGTTCATATTTGGCATGGTTGACCAATTATTTGGTAGAATATCGTATGATTCAACAGAATTTAAAACATTTCCATCATTATCACTAATTCCACCAGAAACTACAATTCTTTCTTCGAAAACTGCACAGACTGCACTCGACCTTGCCTCTTTCATTTTGTCCACTTCTTTCCAACTGTAATCACTTTTATCAAATTTTAAACAGGAACTAGTTCAAAATCCATCTTTTTTACCTCCAAACATATATATTTTATCTATGAATGTACATACACAAAAATCATAACGATCATCATGTATTTCAGCTACCTGACTCCATGTTTTAGAAGTAAGTGAATATTTATCTACAGACTTTATCCATTTGCCGATATTATCAAAACCACCAAAAACATAAATACTACCTTTTAAATAAACTACTTTCAGACATTCACGTTCCATTTCCATTGGTGGATAAGCTTCTACATCTTCCATGCTATAAACATCAATGCAACTTACATTGCTACAAGTCATGTATGTTTTTGAGTTATAACCCCCACAAAACAATAAGTTAAAATATTTTTGGTTACAATACCTACTTGAATGACAATTACTTGAAGATTTATAAAAACGGTTTACTCTTTATGCAGTCTAGAATTTTGTTTATAAGTTTCACACAACCATCATCTTTTTTAAAAAATGATATATTTTTCAAAAGATGTCTTATAGTTTCTGTTGAAAGCAAATGAAGACGAACTTTTGATAAAAGATCTTCAGCATACTTGCTACGTTCTTCAATGTTGTGGTTCAACCATCTATCAATTACTTTAAATACTTCAATTTCTGAAGTAATTAGAAGTTCAGAACTTGCAAGTATTTTTGAAATAAAGTTATATTCTAGTTCAAAAAAGCTTTTATTATCACTCACAATTGTAAAACAACGTTCTATATAGCTAAGTGTTAAACTTTGGAGGCTAGATATTCTGAACAAATCCACAAACTGGTAAACAGAAGCAGCATTTTTAATTTGTATTTTTTCTTTTAAGATTGCAGAAATTGTACTAACTGCATTTTCGTTGAGAGATAGTTTGTTAAATCTTATAGCTGTTACCATTTTAATTAATTCTTGGTTCTTCATACCTAAATAGTTTTGTTAGTGGTTACTAGAAAAAATCAAACGCTTTAAACAGAAAAAAAAAAACTGATTCTAAAATAATATTTTTATTTTATTCTAACAAGCTATATACATTTTGTTGATTTTAAAATTACCTCCTGAGGCACTATATAATTGTTTTTAATTCACATTATAAAAATTAAAAACACTAAATAAGATTTTGTCAGCTTGTAAAAAATTTGGATTACTTGTTGTATTCATTTTAAAAGTTTTGTTCTACTGATAGATATGCTGCTTTGTCATATAAATAAACTAACCTTTTTAAAGGGGAACGGGTCTAAATTGCGCGAAGACAAAATTGCACGAGGTTACTAAATTGCACGTGGGGACTAAATTGCACGAGAATAAAATTGCACGAATGTACAAAATTGCACGAAGATACTTTTGCACGAAGACTAGTTTGCACGCAGGCACAAATTTGCACGAAGACTAATTTGCACGGAAGCTCAATTTTGCACGAGTTAAAATTTTGCACGGAAGGTCAATTTTGCACGACAGACAGTTTTGCACGAGGTTCAATTTTGCACAAAATAGTACTAACTTAAAATAACTAAATAAAAAATATATTTAAACCTTTATATTTATAAAAACAAAATAAAATAAGCATGTATTAGTGTAGTTAACTTAAAGTTATTTAGGTTTATATTAGTATTATTTATTTTTCGAATTTATTTAGCTATTTTTAATTTGAAACTAAATTTTTGTGTTTAAAAACTAATAAAAAATTTAAAAAGCTTTTAATTAAAATACGGTTTTATTTTAATAAAAATATCCCTTATTAAAGAATAAACATGTATTGATGTAAACTTAAATTAAATTAAAATTATACTTAACTCGATATGAAATAAAACAAGATGAAAAATAATAACAAGTAAATAATGTTTACATGGGTAGCTGTTAAAATTGCACGAGCGTACAAAATTGCACGAAGATACTTTTGTACAGAAAAAAACTAGCATGCATAACAGTGAATCAATTAAATAAATTTAGAAAGGAGAAAATCCGTCTGATGAAAATTTTATTGTGCATTGTACAGAAAGTTCTGTTATGGCTGTGTACTTCCATAAATTATACTTAAAATTGTTTTTTTTTTTATAAAACTTTTAAACATAATTTATATATCATTATTTTCTATTTGTCTAAACTTTATTTTAGTTGCATTACTATTTGCACGCGTTTTACTCTAATTATATCTTAAGTTTCTCATGCTTTGTTTTTTCTCTTTATCTAACCCAGACTTAAGCAAAAGCACTGGCAAAAGCAATTTTCTTCTTACTTATTTAGAAAAAAAGGAGATACAAGCTTTTGACTAAAATAAAACAAACAAAATAATACAACAGCTAGACTTACTTAATTTCTATTTTTAACAAAAAAAATTATTAGTATAAAAAAATCTTTTTGGTAGTTATATTTTAATAACGGTTTGAATCTAATTTTATAATCTAGTTTTATTTTTACTTTTATAATTTTTTTTTTGATTGATTTTTGTTTATTATTTAGTTTGTTCATTTTGAATTTTTTAATTATTAGTATTTCTTTTAAACTTTTTTAATTATTTATTTCATTTATTTTAACTTTTTTTAATAATTTTATTAAATTTTGTTTTGGACTTTTATTTAATATATTTATTATTTAATTTATTAATTTTTATAAATCTTATTTATTTTTTGATTTCTCAAAATATATTTATTATTTAGTAATTTGATTTTTTAAATTCTGACTTCTTTTATTATTTACTTTAATCTATTTCACATTTAATATTTATTTTTTTCTTAAAAATAACTTTTTTTTTAATTAAAAATATTATTTTATTCTATTTTTCTAGTTACTATTATTTTGTTTTTATTAGTTGATTTTTTTTTTACTTAATATTTATTTACTTTTTTATTTTTAATTGTTTTTTTTTATTTTTACTTAATATTTTTACTTATTTTTTATTTTTTTAATATTATATAGTTTTTTTCGTATTTTTCTATTATTTAGTTATTAATTTTTCTAATTCTGATTTTTTTTTTAAATATATTATACACATTTTTTCGTGCAAAAGAATTTATCGTGCAATTTTGTCCCCTCGTGCAAAAATGTCTACGCGCAATTTTGACCCGTACCTGGGTAGCTAACAAAACTCATGCAAAATTGACCATCCGTGCTAAATTGTCACTCGTGCAAAAATGACCCTTCGTGCATAAGTATCTGCGTGCATCATTGTCTGCTCGTGCAAAAATGCACCCTCGTGCAAAAGTGTCTTCGTGCAAAAGTGAACCTTCGTGCAATTTTGTCTATGTGCAACTTTATCTTCGTGCAATTTTGTGCTCTCGTGCAAATTAGTCTTCGTGCAAAAGTATCTTCGTGCAATTTTAAGTTTTCGTGCAATTTTTTCCCCTCGTGCAATTTTGTACGCTCGCGCAATTTAGACAGCTAATGTTTTTAAAGATATTACATATATTAAGTAGTATTAAGTCTGATGATTATATGTTTAACATAATGAGTAAGATGAATTCAGCAGAATGCTTAAAAATTAAGCACTACATGCGCGAAATTACTATTGAAATACTACTAATTTAATTGAAGGTATTACTCTAAACCAGGCTGGAAATGATTCAAAAATACATAAATTTTTAAATGACATTCTAAACTGACAACAAAGCTTTAATCCTTGGATTAAATTACGATTAACAGCTTATTGTTTACAAGAGATAAGCTTCGTTGATTGAGGACTTACCATTGTTCAAAACTTAAGCTTAATAGTTTAACTTTTAACCTCTTACTTTTAATTCATTAATAGAAATAAAAAAGAATTATTTAAGTTTATCAAACTAAGGTTTATGATTTACTTTTGTTTTCTTGGAAGAAAATTTGTGTATAAGGTAGCTAGTGATGAGTACTACTGTAGTTTGTTATATCACGAACAAAGAGAAAACTTTTATAGAATTCAAAGAAAATAATATTATCAATATAAAAAAAAATAAATAAACCTAATTTAAAAAATTCTTTTGAAATGGATAACTCATCTAACAGATTTTTTTTAACCCCATTTTCCTTGCAATACTTCAGAATAGCAAGTCTTTTGTATTCTGCAATATTGCTTACACTTTTATCTTCTTCATCCAATTGTTTGTTATTTGTAGTATTTTTTATCTGACTATGTTGTGTTGACATAGTTTATCTTTTATAAATATTTTAAAAACCTGTAAAATATAAAACTATCAAATAATATATTGTAAAGTTATAGTGTAGTGTAAAACCACATGAACTATAATTAAAGTTAAATTTTATTTATAATAAATAGGTATTAAAGGTATTCTATACTATACTACTTATAAAAACTAATAATAACTTTTAGTGGTTATATTTTATATTAAAAATAATATCAAACACTCGATATCAAAAACATCATGCTGTGGAAAATACTTTAAATGTGGTCAAAACATTTAAACTAAAATAAAATCTAACAGGAATATACTATAAGAATATATGTTAAATTACTAATTAACTACTTAGAATTAAAATCAAAATATCTATTATAGTTATTAGAGTTGTTTATAAAAAGATGTTTAATAAACAGTATAATTACTGTTTATTACTGGTTGCCTTGTTTAATAATTTTTGATGTTTAAATAAATGCTCAGTTGCTAGTCGTTTTCCAACATTTTTCCAAGTTTTTAAATTTCTTCAACGTTTTTAAAAATACACATTTTTAAGTCTTTTTTTAGTTTAAAGAAACTATTTAAGGTAAGAAACTGTGTTAAATAGTATAAAGACATTGAAAAGATACTGTAAAGCTATTTTATAAATGTATTTAGATAAAAAACTTTTGATGATGACAAAAAGTTTTTGTTTATATTACGAAATTTTATCACTGAGCATAAGTAAATTGTTAAAATTTCAAGTTTTATTAGTGGTTTTTGTTCAAAATTCTGGGATTTCCAAGTTTTTTTTCTTCGTCTAAACCAGGGTTTCCCAAAGTGGGCGATATCGCCCCCCTGGGGGCAATTTTAGTAATTTGGGGGGGCGATAATTAATAAGGGGGCGAAAGGGTGGGCGATAACTAGTAAGGGGGCGAAAAGGGGGCGATTTTAAAATTTTGGGCTGTCATAAGATTTTTACTTTTTTTCTTGCTATTTTACTAATTTTAGCTTGCTATTAATTATTTGACCCTGAGGTGAAACTTAAACAAAAAAGTTTCTTTTATTTATGTAACAGATAGAAAAAAAATCAAGTGCTTATGACTCCTACTTTCAAGTAAATATTTCCTTATTTAACAATTACATAGACGATTTAAATCGTTAAAAATCATAGACGATTTAAATCCCTCTCACTGTTTTATAACCTGACATATATGTTATTTGGGATCATAAATGGTTTGTATAAATCTATGTTATTTATTATTAACTATCACCTCATGATATTTCCAGTTTTTTTTTTTTGAAAAGTCACTAAGTTAGACTAAGAAATAAAACTATACAGAGTTGCCAATTTACCTAGAAACCTGGAAAATTCTGAAATTTGACAATTTAGGCAAAAAAATAACTTAGAAAAAATCTGGAATTTTTAACAATTTTAACATATTAAGTAGTAAAATTTAGATTTGACACAAAAAAGCTATCATATAGATAAAAATATGGATCCCTTCGAGGCAGATACTTTTGAAGTAAACGACTTACAAACTGACCTTGAACTTAAAGTAAGTTCTTCCAAAGAACGATATGAAAGCTTTTGGACTCAACAAAAACTAAGGCAAAAGTTACCAATCATTTGAGAAGAATTTAGACTGTTGTTTATAGCTTTTCCTTCTAGCTATGTTGTTGAGAAAGCTTTCAGTTTAGTTATCAGCATCTTGAGCAAAAGATCTAATCTAGATATTTATAAAAGAAGTGGCTTAAGGCTCTATTTTACTGATTAAAAATCAGATTAGAAAAACTTGCAAGCAGTCATGAACCTTATCCTTCACATAATATTAGACTTCAGTAGCAGACATTATTTTTTGAAAGTTTTTTAATTTTATTTGATCTTTTGAAATATTTCTTATTTAGCCCGGTTTGTATTGTATTTAAGTATTCTTTTTAAAATAATAACTTTATAAAGCTATTTATTCTACAACAGGTTTGCATAATGCCTAATAAATATTAGTTATGGTAGACTTCCTCTTGATTTCGTCTTTTTTACCCAAAAAAAATGCAAATTTATAATTTCTTAAATTTAACTTAAGTCAAGTCTATTACTAACTAAATATTTATAAAACAAAAAATATATAATATTTAATAGCTTGTATAGATCTTTTTTTTTAATGAAAGTTTGTTTTATATTGAAGTGGATTTCATGTTTAATCTTAACATTATTGCATATAACATATTGAAATTTGTCATTTAGAAAAAAAAAAATTGTAATAATTTTCTGAGTTTGCACTTTTTGATTTTTTTCAAAGTGCGAACTCAAGCGGAAGTCTATTATATTTATTAAATGGTTTATGTTTTAAAGTTGTTAATAGTTTTATTTTGACCTTGTTAATTTTGTAGTTTATATTCGTCGTTTTACATTACACTAAAAGTTTTTATAGCATAGTGACTAAAATATTTGTTTGAAAGACAGGTTTTTGTTATTACTTGTTTAATCTGTATATAACTTATATCACTATATAACTATTATCTGATTGTAAAATTCTGGTAACCATTAAAGTTTTTATGTCTATAAAGAATTTTTCGGTTTTAAAAGAGTATAAATTTGAGGTCTCTATTTCAAATGACTTCTACGTTTTCATTTAAAAGTTTCTTGAACTCAATTTTATTTTCTAACTTTATTTATTATTGTTAAAAAATTTATTATTATATAAGAAGTTTTAAACTATTAATACAACTGTTTTTTGTATTATCTTAATTCAACATATATTAGCAATTAGAACATACTTAGTTTATTTTAATACTTCAACACTAGCTTTTAGTTTTTCACTGTTTTCCTCTGTTAAATTATTAGAGGCTAATAGCTAGAAAAAAAAAATTAAACAGAACTAAATAAGCCATCAGAAAGACTGCTACAGTTACAAAAAACATTTTAACCTAGTTAAAAGTTTTTTTAATTGATTACTTTCTGTTTTCAGAATTAACTGTAAAACATTGGATTTTTTTATTTTTGAATTTTAATAAAGAAAAAAAATTGTTAGAATTAAGGTTTAGTTCCCTAAAGATTATTCCAAGTCAAATACTATTACATGGTGTTGTACTACAAAACAAATAGTTTAAAAAGTTTGAAATTAAATTTTTAATTTTACAACTAACTTGCTTACAATATTACTTAGCATTGAAACTAATAAATTTACTGCATTAATTGAAGCTGTTGATGAAACCACTTTTCATGTAAGATAATCAACCAGTCGGTCAAACTTCCTCAAACTAGATCAGAAATTATTTTTTAATTTTTATTTTATTATGTGTAAAATAAACTGTTCACAGGGTTGCCACTCGGTTAGGAAAAGTCAGGAAATCAGGAAAAGTCAGGAGAAATTAAAAAAAATGGGGGGTTTTGAAAAAAGTCAGGAAAAGTCAGGAAATTTTATAAAATTAAAAAAAAAGTCAGATTATGTCATTTTAATTTTACAAAATTCCTTGTTTTCCAAAGCCTTCAAACGGTAAAAATTAATTAAAAGTCCTTTGAAGTCAGAAAAAAATTCCAAAATTTTCCTAGAAACTTACAAAAATGTTTAATTTTATTTCCAATGCCTTCACCTGGTATAAGTTAAGATAAAAAATTCCTCACAGTGGAAATTGTAAAAAAAAATTGGATCACGATTTCAGCAAAGTAACTCGATTATTGTTGATTAAAATTTGTATGCGTCCTTGGAACGACGTCAGTATCAGCAGAAATGAAAATCAGCTCCATCCTACCACTATAGTTACGTCACGATAGAAATTTGCTAATAGAATCCAATAATTTTGCTTTCGAAATAAAATATCCTTTATAAAACTGCAAAAAATTTCTATTAACATATTGAACAAGTACCCTACTTTAACAAGCAGATTTTGTAAGCTTTTTAGTATTGATAATCTGTAGCAAGGACACTTCCATAGTGAAACTGATATATACACAAAAGTTTATCTAGCATAAATTTAGAATCTAAGTGTTTTTTGTTTAAGTAAATAGTTAAGTTCTTTATAGTTAAGCAGTTAGCTTAGAATTTTATGGATCAAGTTGATGTGTATACTTTATCTCTTTATAATTTTTTAAAGTTGTTTAAATTTATGAAATAAGTTTTAAGAGAGGTATATGCCAAGATTAAGTTTACACATTATTTGTATTTTTTGTAGAGTAACTTAAGTTTTTAAAGTAAATAAGAGTATATTTATTTGTTACAAATTTTATACTAAATGATTAGAGGAAATATTTTATACAACAGATTTAGTTTACTTTTTTATGTCTTTTTTTTTTAAATTACTTCACTTAAGTACTGGAAGTTTGATGATAGAATTCAGCAAAAAACTGTTGTTTTTAACTTGTATAAAAATTAGATTGAAAGCTTTATATAATTTCAAATGTTAGATTATGTATTTTAGAATAAGTTTAATTTAAGAGTTTGGTATATAAAAGTCAGGAAAATTTTGGTAAAAAGTCAGGAAAAAGTCAGGAAAAGTTAGGAATTTTTTCTCAGCTTGACCAGTGGCAACCATGTGTTCATTATTTTAAAGTTTTTTAATCTCTGGTATAGTTATTTTAAAATATGCCTATTTATAAAATAATTTAAGTATTTTGTGCGGCTTAAATAAGTTACTTAGTATTAACTTCTAAATGTCCGAAATTTCTTATATGTGATATTATTATAATGTCAGGTTTCAGTTAAAATTTCAGATGGGTAACGTACGGCTCAGATCGAGTCGCAGATCCAGTTGAATTTCGACCCGCTAAGTAAATTGAAAACTACTTGTGCAAAATAAATAAAATTTAGTTTTTTGATACTTAACATTTTGAAATACGCTTTCATTTCGCTTTCAGTTCACAATAGTATTTTCTAGATCACAATAATACTAAATGATTTTATTACAATTTTGCTCGAGTTTTTTAATTTTCTTATTTGTTATTTTTCAAATCATGCAGCCCGCATTTACGTTTTTTTAACGAGTTGAAACAAGAAAATATATTTTAGTAAATATGAATTGCTGACTACAAAAGTTGTCCACCACTGGCCTTAAAGTTTCACCAGTTTCACAACAGTTCATATTTAAACAAGATTGATTACAGATTACACAAGGCTTTTTAATAATTAAGTATTTTAATACACTTTACTGGGCTTCTAAGAAAATAACTGTAAATTATTTTCTCAAGCCTTGTAAACTACTTTGAACACAAAAGTGCGTGCATAAGAAGTACCAGGCTAAATTACATTTCGAACACAACTTTTTTTAGCTCAAAAGTTTGTACTCAAAAGAAAAACTACTTTTTAAAATTGTGGGGGGCGAATTTTTTTCAAATTGCTGAAAAGGGGGCGATTTAGTAAATGAGTTTGGGAAACCCTGGTCTAAACTATCAAATTTCAGGTTTTTTGTAGATTCAAGGTAAAGTGGCAAACCCGTAAATAATACAGCAAGAAAACTGATAATCCAATACATTTACTCTTCCTGCTATTTTCAAAGATTCTCTCTACTTTTACTTTTAGCTATGACAATAGTGAGGGAAAGTAATTTTTAATGCAAAACAGTGCAACTTCTCTTAATTATTTAAACTTACAGCAGAAAAAATCTTTTAAATATATAACACACAAAACATTAAACTAGTCTAAAACTAATAAAATAGGAAAAATTTAAATACACAGTGATAGTAAATTAAATATCTTCAACAGATGATTTTAAAGCCTTCACATTTAGAAAACTAATAGTACTCAAAGATATCTAAAAGCCGTTTAAGAACATCTAATAAGCATAAATTGTCAATACAGAGTTGCCACTCTTTGAGTCAAAAAATCTTCCCTAAGTGACCAAAAACTACCCTCATTAACCTTAAACTTACCTAAGTTTCCCTGAGATTTCAAAATCCTAAAAGTTTTACCGTTTATTAAAAAATTACAATGTTTTTTCTAAGAATATTTAAGATCTCTAGACGAAAGGGTAAAAGCTTCTAAATAAACACAAAAATAAATATATTAACTTTTTTGAACAAAATATTGAAACTAAGTGAATTAACTAAATCTTACTCTAGATCTAGAAAAGAATTTTCCCTGAGATTTTTTTGAAAATTTAACTTAAATTTTTAGAAAAAATAAAAACTGCCCTGAGTTTTTTCTGAGTAAAAAAAAGATTTAAAATTTCCTGATTTTCTTTGAGATTTTTTAAAACTTGAACCTTCCCTGAGTTTCCCTGAATTACCTGATTCCCTGATTGTGTGGCACCCCTGCAATAACTAGACAAAAATCATCAGCATTATGATTGAAACAACTTATTCAATTAAAAATCTCATTTAATTATCATGCCTATCAAACTCCTATGGTACAAATTTCTAAAAATTTCAGCATGTTACTGGTCTTCACTGTCTTAATTACTTGCAAATATTGTCTATTTTTTTATTCTATAAATATTCAAGAGTCTTACATAAATTTAACATGAGTTACTGTGACTTAAGATTGGTCACCATTGTTTGTAACTTAGTCGTACTCATACATTTTCAATACTTTTGTGAGTTAATTGGACTTAAATTTTGTCTGTTCTATTGTGACTGTGGCCTAAGTTTTTTCAGTTATATTGTGACTTTGGGGACTTATATTTTGTCAGTTCCATAATTAGTTTGAAAATTAAAATTGGGACAATACCCTTTGTTGTTTACATTTTTTACCCTTTTTTGTTTACATTTAAAAAAACAGTTTTTATTCTTAAAATTTAAAGTTATGTATTAACACAACAATTTTTTTTTTTGGAATTTAATTCTTACAAAAAATTAAACTTAAGATATATAACAAGGAAAGTATAAACATTTTTCGAGTGTATATCTTAGTAAACAAGTTCCTTTTTTATCTTTTGAAAACTTGAAATATTATTCAAAAAAATTTTACTGTTAATAAAACATTTTGCATTAGATTTTATTATAACAACTAAAATTAATATTAAATCATTTTTTGTTTTATCTTAAACATTTTGGACTGCTAACTAGCATTATTAATTTATTTCCTTATTCTTAAGCCAAGTAGCCTAAAATTACATTTTTATATCATTTTTTTTGTCTTTAATAATGTAGTTAACATATAGTTCTATAAAAAAATTTATATTTAAAGAAATAAGAGGGTAAAACAAATTATAAGTCACAACAAAACTATTAGAAAATGTTTAACAAAGTACAAAAATAATAAAAATTTTAATTAAGTGTAAGTAGCTTCAGTATGTATCAACAGTATATTGTCTATTAAGCTAATATTCGCAACAAACTAAACACAGGGTTGCCACTAGTTTTTTAAAGTTTTTTTTTCAGGCTTTTAAAAGAATACATTTTTGGGTCTATTCTTAGTTTAAAGTTAAGTTTAAGCTAAGAAACTGTTAAATAGTTTAAAAACATTTAAAAGATACTGTAAAGCTACTTTAATTAACTGTTTAATAAAAAAATATTTTGCTGGTGTCAAACATTTTTTAACTATATGATAAATTTTTGAGTCAAATCAAAATTTTACTACTGAACATTTAAAAGTTGTTAAAATTCTAGGTGTTTCAAGTTTTTTTAATGATTTTTGTTCAAAATTTTAGGTTTTTCCAGGTATTTTTTCAAAATTTCCCAAACTCCAAATTTTTCACAGGTTTTTTGCCTTAATTGTCAAATTTAAGGTTTTTCCAGAATTTCAAGTAAAGTGGTAACCATATAAATAAGATTTATACTTCCTACAAAAAAAATGGCAGCATCAATAGAAGTTGAGATACTTATATAAATTGAAAAAAAATTATAAAACTCTTAGATAGACTTTTTGAAATGTCTCATAATATATTTTTATTGTTACTAAATATATATCAAATGATGTGTTTTAAAACTTATCATCTTTTTTCTTAAATCATTAAATTTTATACTTGTAGTTCAGCAAAATTGTTTTACTAAAAAATTATCTAATAGTTAAGTATTATACTGTATAAAAACAAAAATTGTGTATTTTAATGTGGTTTTTATAACTTATCAGGTTAGTTAAAATAATAATGTCTGATAAAATGTTATTTTATGTAAACCTTGTTTATCTTAGACATTTAAAAACTTTTATTATAAAACAACAAATGTATTAATAGCCATCATTTTAGAGTTGAAACTTTACATATAACTTTTCCAATTAACACCAAGTTTGTTTAAAACTTAACAAAAAAACATCAAAAAAACTAACAAACTAAAAAATTATTACTGCATGAACTATTTACATATATGAAAAAATTCATGATGTTTTTTAAAAATGGTTAATTGATAAAATTTATTGTTAAAAATGCCAAGAACTGATGTGACAATTTTGGCTATTAACATTTTGTAACATATTTTGAGGGGAACAAATGTATTAAAGTAAAATATTTTAGGAAAAAATAATTATAAGTTATTGGATGGCAAACACCCTCAAAAAAATAAACTATTTAAAAAGTTCAAAAGTTTTCTTATTAATAAATATTATTTTTGATGTATTTTATAAGTTGCTCTGTGATATTGGTTATTGAAAAACAAAAAACAAAATAGATAAAACATTTGGTCTAAGACCTGGTACGTAAAGCGATTATAGTAAGTCATAACAAATTTTATAAGTAGTTTTAATTCTAGTTTTAAAATTTTAAATTTAAATTACAGAGCTTGGTTGCCAGATTAGAAGGAAAAATCGGCTATTATTCAGTATTCAGTATTCGAGACTCTTTTATTTTGAAATTCTGGCTAGCCTAAATCATGGTAACTATTATTTTTTAAACAAATTAAATTTACCAGTATAACTTAAACCAATGAGTCAATGTCTGACTCAACTATGTTAAAATATTAGATATATAAAGAAAACATGTTTGTTAACATTTACTTAGAAGTGTTTACCAGAGGCGCTGCTAGTGTGGAGCAGTCTTGATATAAAGCACTGTGTTTAGTGTTTACAAATCCTCGCAGTAGAATTTAAACTAGTTAAAGTAATAAATAAAATTGCCAAGGACTTTTTATCAGAGTCTTGTTGAAACATTAAAGTTTTACTTTTAATATTTGCTGAGTCTATAAAATTAAAAGAAAAAATTTCAGGATTTTATATTTTTGGTTGTTAACTTTTTTATTATTATTCTAAACGTGTTTGAGTTAGATGAGTTAGGGATAAGGCTATAAACTAAAAAAAAAAATCTTTTAATTTGGTGACTTTGCAAATATTAGTATAACACTTCAACGTTACAATCGGAACCGTTTTTAACACTAACCATAATGAAATTTTCCAAATTTATAGTAAAACGTTAGAACAGATGCTCTACCAAGAAAAGTTTAAAACCTTATCATAGCATTATAGAACTATAAAAATAATCATATACTTTTCCCTTCAATAATTTTTTGTTTTTTTGTCTCGTAAAGTTAATTTCAAAGCATGAAATTACAGTTTTTTGATGCTTGTATGTTTTCGCAGTATATGAAAAATATCATTCGTCGACACTGATGTCTATTATTAGGTTTAACTTTTTTTAGACAGAAAAACAGTTGTTCAAACCAGGGGCGTCACGTGTGGTTGAACGCTTGAGCTATGGCTGCACTTAGTAAAAAATACAAAACAAAAAAATTGTAAACAAAAAGTTTAAGGTTATTAAAGATTGTTTTAAATAAGGCCCTGCTACAGCTGTAACACCTGAAGCTAAATTAAATAACTTTATTTTAAAGCCTAGTGAGTGAGCTGTAAATTGATTTAATACCTTAACTTAAAAATTAAGAAAATTTTGTATTCATGTATTATGAAGTCATAAGTCTTACTAAATATATAGATCGATAATAATTTGCGGTCGTTAACTTTCCAGCTAAAACTATCTTTTTGACCAGCATCAAACTTAAGCAATATACTGTTTAAAAACTGTTTAACATTTTAAAAACCAATATTAACAAAGTATGCAAAATAATCATCAATTATTCGGAAATACTGGTATCAATCAAATCAAAAACAACGGAGCATCTTCAAAAATAAATTCTCGAGAAAATCAAGCATCAGCACGAAATACTTTGATTCATAGCTCGAGACATCATCGATCAAACTAAAGAAATTAAAAGACAAAGCAATTGAGTGCAGCTACCAAAACCAAGTATCTGCAGTCTGCAGCATCTAATATTCATAAAATATTCCTTGTGTTGAGAAACTTTGTTATTGTGGTTGAATTAAATAAAAAATAAAAAAAAAGCTTGTTTATTTCTATTTTAATTTTTTGCATTCTTGCTTTAACTTTGAATCATCAGCAACATCAGTTAATTTGCTTTTCATTATTGTTTATGCGTAAATTCATTAGCCTTACAATGTATCTTAAATAACTCAAAATTAATTAAAATAAAATTAACTTCATCTTCTACAATTATGCCTATTTAATGAAGTTATTGTTAAAAAAACCGAGAACATCAGTACAATTTAGTATATTGTAGTAAAAAAAATTCAACTAGAATTAGTTTATTTACGAAAGTTATTATGCGATCTATATTTACTTTTCATTTCATAGAAGTTCTCTTTAACTTTACTAGTTACGATTAATATAATCAAATACTTTTTACTTGTGTTTTCTTATTCATGTAATAAATTGTTCAATTAAAAAATAAAAGTTTGATAAAAAACTAAATAGTAGACTAGATACGATAAAATAATTGTATGTATTATTTGTGAGCATACTTCTAGTTGAAAAACTGATTAATACTTCAAAACTTAAAAGTATAACAAATGAGTTTTAGTATTTTGTGACAAATAAGTTTTAAAAACGCATAATTTACAATAAAAACATAAACCACCTCATTAAAGTTTTATACAATACGTGATTTTGGAACTACAAAAACATCGTTTCCAAGTAAAAACAATCTATAAATTAAAATCAGACTACTGTTTTGTTAAGCAAATTACAAATATATTAAATATCTTGCCAAATTGCCTGAATGTTAATACTTTTAACCGTATATTAATAATTAACGGCTTCTTGGGGTGGGTTTTATTGAAGCAGATACTAACTTGAAAAATATATTATGCTAACCAGAACTGATTTCAAAAAACATTTATAACATTATTTAATCTTTTACTTCTAAGTTTTTAATATGTGTAGTACTTTAATCTTAACAAATTATTTTTAAAATATCAACCAAAGGGGTTTTTAAATATCTGTAAATTTTCTGCACCCTTAACAAAAGTATCACGTGTCTGTACTGGTTACACAATAATTGGATTGGATGTTTAGTCAATAAAAAACAATTTAAGTTTTAATAATTTTACTGCTATGACAATTGAACTCAAATAACCCTAAAAAGTTAGAAGCCAAAATCAAAAATTTAGGACTAAAATTTGAACCAAAAATGATTCTAAATAAAAATATGAAACAACAACTTTAATTTAAATGTCACTAAAACTTTAGCATCGATCTAAAGACTTTCTTAAGTAGTATATAATGAACCTTATAGAAAATTTAAAATAAAACATTAAAATAATAACTAAGCTTGTACAAATTGTTGATAATACCAGGTTCACATTTGTGTTATAATTATATGAGAAATGTTCCCTGAATATAAAAAATTATACTATACGACTTTAATTAATAAAAAAAGAAACTAAACACCATATATAAGAGTTAAAGTCTTTTTTTAATAGAATTTATTTTGTTTTTAGGAAGTTTTGATATTTAAGTAGAAAATCTTACCACGCTAATATACAAACTTTTTTATTTGAAGCTTTATACAAAGATCTTTTAATAAAACTCTGAACTGTGACGTAAGACACCACTAATCTTAACACGCGTTTACACAAATATTATAAGTGAAAGTTTGAAAAAATAATTATGAAAACTCTGAACTATCACGTGAGAAACGAATATTAAATATTTTTGTGAAGCATGTATTCGTGACTCAAAAAAAAATTCCCTCATCATAATATCAAAATATTTTTTAATCTTACGTTTTAAAGCGGTCAGTCGCAACTAATTCGCATATTTTAAAATAAAATAAATTTATAAGATTTGAACTGTTGACAAAAGTACTTAGTTGAATCAAATTTTCACAAGCTGTTTAAGTTGAATTTTTTATTATTTATCTCTAATTTTTATTGTATATAACTATTTTCATTGTTTTATAAGATTAGGTAGATTCTAAATCATTTTTTACATATGTAGGAAGTATATATACATATATATTTTTTCATTTAAACATTTACACTGAACAAAATTCACTAAACAAGCTTTGCCGCTTTCGAATATGTTTAATTAATTTAAAACTAATTTAAATTTATGTTTCATTTTGTTTTTACCAAAAACTAAAAAAAAAAGATCTCTCCAGTATCTACTTCACTTAAATACTTTTGTTAAAAATATTAATATACAAAAGTTATGCCGTGCTAAAATGAAGCTCTGTGCAATAACCCTGATATGTACATAAACGTGACACATAAATAAATTAAGTCTAATACAAAAACTGCACTTAAGCATAAGTGACGTCGTGCAAAAATGACAAATTTCTATGTAAAGTAATCTTCACAGATGATCTAAGAATAAATAGATTTGAAAACTGTATTTTTTCTATAAAAACCATTATAAAAGGTTAAAAAACTTGTTTATTTTAATATATGTCTACTTCAAGCTATGTTTTAAACGTCGATAAGCAAAAAAAGCAATAAGAAATAACATTGTTTATTAGTCAAAAAAAAAATCAAAGCGATCTTCTAAACTTTAAAATCTTGCATTGAAATAAAAACCTAAGAAGATACAACAAGAAAAAAAAATTGCTCATTAATCGTTGACTTAAATTATTTTAAAGAACCTAAAATCAAAATATTGTATTTCCATATATATTCAAAGAGTAGAGAATAATATTTTTTGTATATTTTTATTTCTATGTGATCTAGTCTTTTTGTCAATTATCAAAACAATACTTATAACCTTTTTTTTTAAGTTTTAAAACATATAATTGGGTTAATATTATTTATAAACAAGGTACTGTCACGCAAGAAGACCACCGAAGGTTTTTTCTGACTTCACAAGATTCTTCCGACCATTCATTTTTGTTAACATCATAAGTAATTATTTTCTTCAGGTCGTCCTGAATGGCAAAAATTTTGTTTTCAATAGAATAAGCACTAATGGTAGAAAACGAGTAAAATTCTGGTGATTTTATTAAGATAAACTTTTCACAAATCCTGTCAAAAACTTCACAAGCATTTTCTCTCATTGAAACTACAAATAACTTGTTTTTAACAACAACTAAACTGTGGTCAGATTTACCAGAGTTCATATTTGGCATTGCTGACCATTTATTTGGTAGAACATCGTATGATTCAACAGAGTTTAAAGTGTTTCCAAAAATACTCCATCCACCAGAAACTACAACTCTATCTTCAAAAACTACACAAGCTGCGTTTGATCTTGCCTCGTTTATAGTAGCAAGTTCTTTCCAACTATAATCACTTGTATCAAATTGCAAACAAGAACTAGTTTCACATCCACATTTCATACCTCCAATAACAAATATTTTATCTAAGAATGCACAAACACAAAAATCTATACGATCATCTTTCATTTTAGCTACCTGACTCCATGTTTTAGAAGTAAGTGAATATTTTTCTACAGACTTTATCCATTTTTCATTATTATTCCAACCACCAAACACATAAATCTCACCTTTTAAATAAACTACTTTTGGTGAACTACGTCCCGTTCTCATTGGTGGATAAGCTTCTACATCTCCTTCTTTGTTAAAGTCAACAGAACTTACATAGCGATAAGGCATTAATGTTACTGAGTTAAGACATCCACATACCACAAGTTTAAAATATTTTTGGCTACAATACCTACTAGTATGATAATCACTTGAAGATTTATAAGAACAGTTATCTCTGCAGTTTAGCATAGCACTTAAAAATTTTACACAAATATCAGCTTTTGTAATTTTTGAATCATTTAAAATATGTCTTATAGTTTCTGTTGAAAGCAACTGAAGACGAACTTTTAATAAAAGATCTTCAGCGTATTTGCTACGATCTTCAATTTTGTGGCTTAACCATCTATTTGCTATTTCAAATACTTCAATTTCTGAAGTAATTAGAAGTTTAGAACTTGCAAGTATTTTAGAAATAAACTTATATTCAAGTTCTGAAAAGCTTTCATTATCACTAACAATCGTAATACAACGTTCTATATAGTTAAGGGTTGAACCTAGGAGGCTAGAAAAATTGAACAGATTCACGAACTTGTAAACAGAAGCTACATTTTTTATTTGTATCTTTTCTTCTAAGATTGCAGAAATTGTACTACTTGCAATTTCGTTGAGGGAAAGTTTGTTTAACCTTGTAGCTGTAATTAGTTCACTTAATTTTCGGTTCTTCATACCTATATATATATTAGTAGTTACTAAAAAAATAAACCCTTTAAACAAAAAAAAAGCTAATTTAAAAATTAATGAAGCTTGTTGAATAGTTTTTTATATTAACGAGCTATATACACTTTGTCGTTTTTAAAATTAATGATTGTGGTGCTAGATGAATGTTTTCCATTCAAATTATAAAATTTAAACACTAGATGTCAAGATTCTGTTTATAACACTCAATAAGATTCTCAATAAAAACGCTAAATAAGATTTTATAAACTTGTAGAAAACTTACTTGTTGTTTTCATTTTAGCAGTTTTGTTCTACTGATAGATAAGCTGCTATGTCAATTCAAATAAACTAACTTTTTTAAAGATATTACACATATTGGAAGATAAGTGACCAGTAAATAAATAATATGTTACACAAGACACACAATTTCAAAAACACTAAATATATTTCGAGCAATTCTCTTCAGTAGAGTACAATGCTCACAATTAATAAGATTTTACATTTTTATATAGTAACCAAGTAATCAAGTAATCAAAGTGTAACCAAGGGATTAATAAAACATAAAAGCAATTAGTAACAGTTAAAATCAAATAAGACCCTTTACGTTATATTTGATCTAAAGTAAAACTAAACATAAATAAAATGAAAACAACTCTTATAGAATATTACGTAAATAAAGAAACAGTGAAGTGAAAATCTTTTTGACTACATAAAACAGGTTTCCTTAACAAAATACAAATGGCTTCTAATTTAACTAAATTTAAAACATTACTACAAGCTTTAATAATTTGAGTCTATTTATATTATAACTGTTTGCACAAGTTGGATTAACAACTAAATGTTCTGCATTAGATGAACGTTTAGATGCGTTTAAAACCTTGACCGGTATACCAGGTTTATTATTTAAAAATCAAAAATTTTCTACACTTTTTGGTACATGCTCTTTAAAAAGAGTTTTATAAAGAGCATGTACCAAAATGTATAGAAGAGGCTTAATAGTTTAAAACTCAAAGCGCGAATTTACTTTAGTTGAAGGTAGTACTCGTAGTACTCTTAAACAGAGTGGGGATGTTACAATAACACTTAGCTTTGTTAAAATTACGTTCTAAACTAACAAAAAAGATTTATTTCTTTGATTGAATTATGATTCACAGTTAATTTTTGTAAGAGACAAGCTTCGTTGACTGATGACCTACCATTATTTTAACTTCAAGCTTGATAGTTTAATTATTAACCTTATACGATTAGAATCCTCAGTAGAAATAAAAAAGAATTATTTAAGTTTATCAAACTAAGGTTTATGATTTACTTTTGTTTTTTTTTTTTTTTAATTTGTGCATAAGATAGCTAGTAATGAGTACTACTGTAGTTTGATATACCACGAACATAGAGAAGATTTTCATAGAATTCAAAGATAAATATTATTATCAATATAACAAAATAATAAAACAAACCTATTTTATAAAGCTCATTTGAAATTGATAGTTCATCTAAATGATTTTTTTCAATCTCATTTTCCTTACAATACTTCAGAATAGCAAGCCTTTTGTATTCTGCAATATTGCTTATACTTTCATCTTCTTCATCTAGTTGTATTTTCTTTGTAGTATTTTTATTTTGACTATGTTGTGTTGACATAGTTAATCTTTTATAAATATTCAAATCTCTGTAAAATAAAAAACTAATAAATCGTTTCTTATTGAGTTATAATGGAGCGTGCAACCACACTGAAAACAATCATTAATTTTAAATTTTATTTAAAAAAAATTGTTATTACAGGTATTCTATACTACTTATAAAAACTATAAATAACTTTTGGTGGTTATATTTTACTTTAAACAAAATATCAAAGAACATTATACTTTTGAAAATACTTTTAATTTTGTCAAAGGGTTTACACTAAAATTAATTCTAACAGGAATATGTTATAAGAATGTATATTAATTTAAAAAAAAATTCTTGGAATCAAAATCAAGAAATCAATTAAAAATTAATAGAATTGTTTTAAAATGAGCTCTACAATAAACAGTATAATTACTAATAAGTTCAGTTCTGTAACTCTATCTGTAAGGTCTTTACTGCAATTCCACTGTGGCAGGTTTATTTAGCTCTATCTTGAAAATTTAAACTTGCTTAAGACTGACTTGCTTTCTGGTTGACTGATATAATAATGTTTGATGATCAAATAAATGCGGAGTTGGCAGTCGTTTTTTCAAAAATTTTTCAGGTTTTCAAAATTTCTTTCAGGTTTTTAAGTTCACAATTTTTGGTCTATTTTTAGTTTAAAGTCAAGTTTAAAGTAAGAAACTGTGTTTAATATTGTTAAAACATCAAAAACATACTGTTAACCTATTTTATAATTGTTTTTAATAAAAAAAAATTTGATAATGACAACAAGTTTTTATTTATATGATAGAGTTTTTGTGTTAAATCGAAATTTTACTACTCAACATGTGAAAATTGTTAATATTCCAGGTTTTCTTTTTCAAATTTCTCAAATTCCGGGCTTTCCAGTTTTTTTTAGCCTTAATTAACAAATTTCAGGTTTTTCCAGAATTTCAGGTAAAATAGCAACCCTGTAAATGGTTTAGCAATAAAACTGTTCAACCATTACGTTACCTATTCCTGTCGTTTTCAACGATTCTCTCTTCTTTTACTTAAAGTTTAAGGTATGGTAATGGTAAGGAAAAGTAATTTTTCTTGCAAAACAGTGCAACTTCTTTTAATTATTTAAATCTACAGCAAACAAATTTTTTAAATTATGTAACATGCAAAACATTTAATTAAATTTAAAACTAATCAAATATGAAACATTTTAGTACGCAGTGATGGAAATTAAATATCTTCAAAAAATGGTTTTAAAGCACTCACATTTAGAAAACTAATAATGCACAAAAATATCTAAAAGCTGTTTAGGAAAATTTAATTAACAAAAATTGTCAATACAGGGTTGCCACTCTTTGAGTCAAAATATCTTCCCTTAGTGACCAAAAACTTCCCTGAGTTTTTTAAAAACCTTAAAAATTTTATTATTTTTTAAAAAATTACAATTTTAATTTTAAGAATATTGAAGATCTAGTCTCAAGGATAGAAATTTCTTGATAAACACTAAAAACAATTTGAACTATTTTAAACAAGATAAACTAAATCTCATTCTAGATTTATAAAAAGTTTTGTCTGAGATTTTTTTTTAAATCTGAAAATTTTACTGGAAATTTTTAGAAAAAACTAAAACTGCCAGGAGTTTCCCTGAGTTAAAAAAGGAATCAAACTCCCTGAGTTTTTCTAAATCTTCATGAGTTTTCCTGAGATTTTCTATAATTTGGAATCTAAGTTTCCTGAGTGTGTGACAACCCTGCACTAACTTGACAAAAAAAAAAACATTAACATTATGATTGAAACTACTTTTTCAATAAAAAAATTTCATTCAATTGTCATGCCTGTGCAAACTCTTATGGTGCAAACTTCTAAAAATTTTAATATTTTACTGGTCTTTACTGTCTTAGTTACTTACAAATATTGTCTATTTTTTAATTCTATAATTATTCAAGAGTCTTAAATAAGTTTAACATGAGTTACTGTGACTTAAAACTGGTCACTATTTTTTGTAAGTTATTTGTACTCATACATTTTCATTGTGTTAATTGGACTTAAATTTTGTCAGTTCTATTGTGACTGTGGACTAAACTTTGTCACTTCTATTGTGACTTTGGGGACATATATTCTTCCATTTCTAAAAAAAAGTTTGTTGACTAAAATTGGGACAAAACCCTTTACATTTTACATTTTAGTCCCCTTATGACTTTTTTATCAATATGATCCATTATTTTATAAAAACAAATTGATGACACTGTTTTTATTATTAAACATTTTTAATTATTAATTAACTTTATTTTTACACTACGATCTTACAAAATACTTTTTATAAAAAATCATCCTTAGATATATAACAAATAATAAACTAATTTTTTTAGAATTTAAATTTTTGCAAACAAGTTCTCTTAACATCTTTTGAAAATTTGAAATGTTTTTTAAAAGTTTTACTGTAACTAAAACTGTTTAGAAATAGTTTTATATATAGTAACTAAATAAATTATTACTTTATTTTTTGTTATATCTTGAACGTTGTAGACTGCTAACAAGCTTTATTAATTAATTTGCTGATTCTGAAGTCCAGTAGCCTAAAGTTAAAGTTTTATATGAATGTTCTGTCTATAATAATGCAGTTAACATATATTTCTGTAATAAATAATACTTAACTTGTCTTAACTAAAATGACAGGTTAAAACAAATTTTAAGTCACAACAAAACTGTTAGAAAATGTTTTACTAAGTACAAACAACTAAAATTTTTATTATAGTGTAACTAGGTTCAGTATCTATAAACAGTATATTGGTTATTTATCTAATATTTGCAACAAACTAAATAAGATTGGTATTTCTTACAAAAATAAAAAAATAATGGAAGTATTTATAGAAGTTGAGATAAGTTATATAATATAAAAAAATCAAAGTTTATATAACTTATATATAGACTTTTTAAACAGACTCATAACCTTTTTAAACTGCTACTAATTTAAAATCAAATAATGTGTCTTAAAAACTATCATCTCTTTTTTAAATAACTAAATTTTATACTGGTAGTTAGAGCAAAATTGTTTTGGTAGAAAAATTAACTGATAGTTAAGTATTACACTGTATGAAATCGAAATTAAAATATTTAAGGGTGTTTATTGAAATTTGTTAGGTTAATTAAAATGATAATATCTGTACAAATATTATTTTATCTTAACCTTGTTTTAGTTAGACATCTAAAAACTATTTTTTCGAAACACTTACTTATTCTTCGCAATCATTTTATAATTCAAACTTAAAATACAATTATTCCAACTAACTTCCGTATTATTTGAAGCTTAACAAAAAACATATAAAAAAAATTAACAAACTTGAAAATTACAACTGCATAAATTATTTACATATCTGAAAAAAAGGCAATAATTTCTTGAAAGTGTTAGGTTAATAAAATTCATTGTTAAAAATGTCCAGCACTGGTTTGACAATTTTGGCTACAAATATTTTGTAAACTAATTTGAGGGAACACTTATATTAAAATAAAGTGTTTTAAAAAATATATAATTAAAGTTATAAGATGGCAAAATCTTCAAATAACTAGACTATTTTAAAAATTCAAAGATTTTTCTTATTAACAAATATTAATTTTGATGTTTGTTTTAGTTGCTCTGTGATATTGGTTATTAAAAAACGAAAAAAAAAGTTCTTAAAATAATTGCTCAAAAGACCTGGTGTACAAAGCGATAAAAAATAAGTCGTAACAAAGTATACAAGTAGTTTTTTACAAGTTTTAAAACTCTAACTTAGCCTTTAGGACATATTTGCCAAACTAGGAGGAAAAATCGGCTCAAATTACTCGTGCATGGAAAACTATTAAGAACGTTTGTTCAGTATTCAGAGTTATTTAGTTTTGAAATTCGTGCCAACCTGATTCAGAGTAATATTTTTTAATGTTTTAAATCAAATTTAACTGTATATCTTACTAAGACCAATAAATCAATCTGTGTATTAAATTGTCTTAGTATACTAGACTATACTTTTGGAAAAAAAATAATCAGTATGTTAATTAAAATCTTATTTATGAATGTACACCAGAGGCACTGCTAGTGTGGGGCAGTCTTTGTAAAAAGCACTCTTTTTAAAGTTAAAAATATTAAGCAGTATAATTTTAATTAAATAGAACAACAACTTAAATCCTACTGCTAAGAAATTTTTAACAAAAAACACAATGATTTTACAAAGTTCGCTGGGGAACATTGAAGCAGATGGTCTAACTGAAAAAATTAAAAAACATTTATAAAGCATTATAAAGTTGCAATAATTTTTATTATACACTTTGGCTCTCAAATTGTTTGTTGTTTTTGTCTCGTTATTATTAATTCAAAAAAATCAAATTAAGGAATTTTTAAATGCTTGTAATGTTTTCGTAGAGTATAAAAAAAAAAAAAGGAGTCAACTTTGATGTCTACTATAGGACTAACTGTTTTTTAGGCAGAAAAACAATCGTTGAAACCAGGGCGTCGCGTGCGATGGAACGTTTGAGCTATGGCTGCTCCAGAAAAAGTACAAAACAAAAAAATTCGTATAAAAAGTTTATAGTTATGTGGACGCTATTTTAAATAAGGCCCTGATTCAACTGTAGCACCCAATCTAAATTAAAATTACTTCATTTTAAATCCTTGAGATTGAGATTTTAATTAATTTAACATCTCAGCTTAAAAACTAGGAAAGTTGTGTAGATATAAATTTGAACAAAACATACATCCAAAATATAACAAAACGTCGTTAATTTTCCCGCTAAATTTGATTAATTTTAATTATTAAATTTAATGCTCAAATTTTTCGTAATGTAGGAGATGCAAGCTCATGTGTCAGCTGCATATTAGACATGCACAAAATTTCAATAACTTAAATTTAACTTCAGCACTATGTAAACTAAAAATAAAAATCTAATATCATGCATTAAAAAATCTTCTAAATGTAAACAAACTATTAAATACAAGCAATAAAATCTTTGAAAATCTAAATGTATAAGCGAACAAACGTGCAAGCCACAAAAGCGGGTTAACCTAGCAAGGGAAGCAACTGCGGCGGGCCAAGTAGCAGTAACACGAAAACTGAAGCATGTCAGCTAGAAGGTGAAGCCACAAGCGATACAACAAGCGCAGTTTATTAAAAATAACAAAAAAGTTAACAACACGAAGAGCTCACAACTCAAGATAAAAGTTTTAAGTTAAGAAATTTTTGAATGAGTAATTTTTTTGTCACCTTTAACAAAAATACCACGCGTCGCCACTTGTATTAAGTATATACATCCTGAAAAATCAATGTTCCTTAATAATGCATTACAACATTAGTTGTTGTATTTAAATTAGTTTTAAACTTGAAGTTTTTGTCGCATCTACTTGTATAAAATACAGACGTTTTTGGATTTATAACTAATATTCATTGTCGTTTCTAAAAATAACTTTGACTGAACTCAATTGTTTTATAGAATACATTCGGTAACACTATACAATTTAAACTAGACGACATGTGTTATGTAGATACATAAAAAAATGACTAGTTATAATTATAATACTAAGTGCTTTATTATTTTAGCTTTAAAAACTTTTTAAACAACAAAAGTGTAGAAAAAATTACATAAAAAAATTACTATTTATAATTATAAAACTAAGAGGTTTTTTATTTTAGCTTTAAATGCAACTTTTTAAACAACAAAAGTGTAAAAATAAGCTTTTTATAGCTTGTGGAAACCACTTTGAAAATATGTCAATCCAACAGTTTCTACTATTTACTTTATATAAAAAGAGTTTTGAATATTAATGAACTTTCATGATCTAAAAATTAAAATATGAAGTATAAAACTGTAATCATTTATTCATAAGTTCTTCGTAAAAATTTGAATAAACTCTGTTAATTCAAAATATGTATAAGTTTTCTTAACAATATTTGAAATAGTAAAATAAACTTATTTTTATTATAAATTGATTACACTGTTTTGATCTGGCTAAAAGCACTTATTTAATAAATTATAATTTGTGCAAAATGTTTTAATAATCGATGAAATAAAATCTTAATTTACGAATTATGAAATATAAAATAAATCTGTTTTTTTTTTAAAGTGCTAAAATTATAAAATATTTAAAAAAGTGACAATTTCGTTTTAAAACTACCAAAAATGATGGATTTTCAACTAATATTAAAATAAAAATCACAACTTTTAGCTAAAAGCTGTAAAGTATATATTTAAAAAAAACATCAAAACTATTTTGTTGATGATTCTACTATTTGAATTTTTAATTGTAACTTGTAAAATATTATTTTTTTAGTTAAGACTAAACAAGTGTAGACTTTCTTCATAAGTTTTTTAAATACTTTTTGTTTAACATTAGTACCATTAGTTGAACATCCAGTGCAACACTTGCCTCTTAGTGGGTTAGTTAGATATAAGACCAAGTTAGCTGAAAACTGTTTATTTACAAAAGCGTGTTGTAAATTTGCAATAGTAGTCAATAAAACAATGTAAGCGCTTTGGTTTAAATCACGTAGATGTTTATTTTAAATATTTCACTTAGCAAATTTGTGTTTTTTATTTACAAGCTTAGTGTCATTTTGAAAAAACGCTTGCTACATTTCCAATTTTTAAGTTAGCTTCTAAAATAAAAAAGTCTACACTAATGTGATACAACTCATTGTAATTATGGAATGATCAAACTTTGTGTAAAAAGTTCTTAAACTACTTTTAAAAAATTATTTTTACTAACGCTTTTGTTTAAAGTTATTTGCAAAGCACTCTTACAGTATATAAATGCAATTTATTTTTACATCGATTAGGTTAAGAAAAATAATTTAAAATATATTTTTTTAATTCGTTAGTAAATTTCTTGTATATGTTTTTACTGTTTGCTTCATGTTTTTCTTTTATATACCGAACAGTTTGTATAACAATAATAGTTTGGTAAGCCATTCAACTGTTTAGGTTATTTAAAAAATATTGAAAGTCATTGAAAAGCATAGAAACATATCAAATGTTTCCAAGAACTAATACTCCTGTAGCTGTTGAGGAAAAAATATTACAGTTACAAAGAGAACTTTTAAAACAACAACAAGATATAGAAAACATTGCAACAAAATTGTGTGAATTTAAAATATCTCAAAACCATAATGAAGAATGTAATAACTTTAAAAATGTGACTAGAAAGATAAGTAAGTAACATTATTTAGAAATATACTTTTAATTGCGTAGTAAAAACAATTCGAAAAGAATCAAATAAAAAAAAAAACTTTTTTAGCATCTGACGAAAGCACTGGTAAACAACCTTCAAGTAATGAAAAAAATCAAACATTTTTAGGTAGTTAGTTTATTTTTTACTTACTTGTCTATTTAGCAGTAGTATTAGAAGGTATTATTTAAAAACACAAATTTAACTATTAATTTATTCAAAGTTTAATATGTTTTTTAGATGAATAATAAGATTAAACTTTATTGAGGCTATTTATCTATTTAGTATAAATTTAAGTAAATCAATGAACATAACTTATTCTAACTAAAACAGGATAAATTTTTGGAAATTTTCATCATAACTTAAAAAGTATTTGACATAAAACTAATTTACGTAATAATAATCAAACTAGATCTGTATTAGCTTTAATTTTAAAGTTTAAAGTACAAATATAATTTTATAAATCTTATTTAATTAAATTTTTAATAGTTATAAACTAAAAATCAAGTATTTAAAATTTTATAACTAAATTTCTAGGAAAGCCAATTACAAAACCCCAAAGAAATCTAATAAAAACTCAAATCATAAAAATGTATAAAATTTCAAAAGATAGCAGTGGATCTTCTTCAAGTTGTTTTTCGGAAAATGTTTATAACTGTAAGTCTGCAGACATACCTTCAACTAGCAAATTAGCAGACGAAAGACCTCAAGACATACCATAAACTAGTACATTTGCAGACGAAAAACCTAAAGACATACTATCCACTAGTAAATTTGCAGACGAAAGACCTCAAGACATACCATCAACTAGCAAATTAGCAAAAAAACCTCAAACTCTTCCTTTAGCAGGATCCAATGTAATTGATTTGACTCAAGAATCACCAGACGTTTCATTGACAAGCACGCTAAATACAAGCAGTCGAGAAACTTCTTTGAGTGACGACGAACGTTGCGAAAAACTGCTGACAAGATTTTTTCTTGACCATATGCACCCGAAAGACACTGATATTAACTTTTTGACTGAAATGACTGGAAAAAGTAGAGATTTTGTGTCGAAATGGTTCAGTAAAATGAACAGAATGGACTTGGGGAAAAGAATTTTGGAGAGAAATCAAATTCCATTGGTGAAAGTGTACTTTAAATCGAACCCAAAACCGTCATTACCAGAATATGCTACTATGAGCCAGAAACTAAAAGCAGAAAAACTGGCAGTCTTTCGATACTTTCAAAACAGAAGAAAAAATCTCAAAATAAAAAGCTCGTTTTTTCGGATGGTTGAGTATAGTGAAAATGAAAAGGGAACATTACAAGAGTCCTTTGAAAAGCACTGCAGTGCCAAAGAGTTGTCAGTTGAAAAAATGAAAGAGATAGCGAGAGAAATTGGTATTGACGAGTTAAAAGTTGAAATTTGGCTTTATAACATAAAGGAATTGGATAAGCTAGACATTAAATATCAAAGATTTATAAACAAACATCAAAGAGTTCGACGTTTGTTTAGAGCGAATAGTGAACCTTTTACTTCGGCAGTTAGTAATACAACAAATCAAATTAATCAACAAGATCTAAGCAGTGCTTCCAATCAGTTTTATCAAAACCAACTAATAATAAACAGTACGCCCAACGTTTCTTTAAATGTTTACAACATTCATCAAATAAATTGCGTTGCTGATGATTATGACTACCACTACCAAAACTTTGTAAACTACTGCAACTTTTTGAACCAGATACAGCCTATGCCGAACATTAACGGTTTTCTCTATCAAATCACAGTGCACTTTAGTAATGAACGTTTGCAAAGAATACAAAACAGACAACTTGCTGATAGTAGTAATAACAATCAAATTTAAAACAACCAAGCATCTTCAGGAAGACATTCTCAGGGAAACCAAGCATCAGCACAAAATAATCAGACTCGCAGTTTAGGACATCACGGATAAAACCCAAGAAATTAAACTACAAAGAAATTAAATTGAGTCAAGTTACTAGAATCAAGTCTTTAAGGTTTTTAAGTGCATTGAATACTTTTGTGTTGAGAAACTCAGCTATTATGATAAAGTTTAATAAAAGTTGTTATAAATACTTAATTATTTCTTATTTATCTGTTTTGCAATCTTGCTTGAACTTTGAATTGTTAGCATTATTTAATAAGTTGTTCCTAATTACTACTTATTCGTAATTTTAATTGCTTTGAAACTTTTTTTTTAATAACGATTAATTTAAAAAGTTTAAACTTGTTTTCATCTTCTCTAAGTCTGCTTGCTTAATGAAGATATAGTTTTCTAAAATTTTCGAAAATCTTATATTTCAGTATTTTGTAGTTTAAAAATGTAGTAAACCGAAAACATTTCCTACTAATACTTTTATTTGAAAATTGTTTTTTATTTTGTAGTAGTTCTCTTTAACTTTGGATAGGTTTTATTGAAGCAGATAATAACTTGTAAAAGTTTAATGCTTAGCAGAACTTAAAAATATTTATCAGATTAGTTTAACTTTAATTTACAATGTTTTTTAGTTATCATAGTACTTTAATCTTATTAAGTTGACCTTAATTTTATCAAATTAAGGGATCTTTTATTTATTTTTATATTCTTGCAATCTTAACATAAATACCACACGTCGTTAAAATGTGTGTCAAGTCAATAAAAGCATTTTAAATTTAAAAAAATTTTCAGCGATAATAATAAAAATTTTCTCAACTTTAATAATCCTAAGTAGTTAAAATCTAAACTAGAAAATTTAGGGATAAAGTTCGAATGGAATTTTATCAATTATAACAATTAAATTATAAAATTAGATTTTATAATTTAATATATATATATATATATAAAATTAGATAATCTTTATAACTAACTTTATTCTTATAATGTTTATGTTTTTTTACTTAGACAAAAAATATTAAAATATAAGACATATAAATAAAATATTACACTATAAGGCGTATATATATAAAAACATTTCAGAAAATGAACACCAGCTGAAATATTAAATTTTAAATATCCAAGTCAGACATCTTTTCATTTTTCTAGAGGAATCGTTGACATCTAGGTAATAAATTCTAAAAGTTTATTATACTGATATTTTAAGTTGAAATTTTGTATCTTATATTCGCAGTTAAAAAAAAAACTTCCTCATCAGAAGATCAAAATAGATTTTTTTTCTCATGCTTTTAAGTTTCTAATACGCAAGTAACTCGCATATTTTTACACCAAATTCTCATTCTATAAGATTTAACTGTTCATAAATTTTCAAATATAGTTTAACTAAATTTTCACAAGATGTTTAAGTTGAAATTTTTACTACTCATTTTCTAACTCTTATTGTATATAAACAGTAAATTTTGCTCACTAAGCATAGATTATTATTACTATTTAGCCAAGTAAGTAGCCTGTATTCTGGAAAAATCATCAACGCAATAAATTGTTATTAAAATGAATAAACCAAACAAGTTTTGTATTAAATTTTAAGAGAACCTGAAAGTTGTTTTACATAGCAAAAAATTAAAGTTTTGTTGACATATATAAGTTTTTTTGTTCCATGTTTTTATAAAATAATACAGAATGCTTAAATATGGAACAGGGTTTCACTATTTTTGTTCTGGTTCTATGTATATTTATATTGGAACAAATATTTAAAAGTTTAGTTTACATATTTAAGTTTTTCTCTACCAATATTTTATAGAATGATACAGTTCACTTACGCATGTAAACTGAATTTCACTAGTTTTTGGAAAATATTGTTATGAGTACTTGAAATTTAAAAAAAAATTTGATGATATTTTGTTTACATACTTAAGTATTTCTGAACCATGTATTTATAGACTGATACAGAATTCTTAGATATGTGAACAGGGTTTCCCAAAATTCGTTTTAGATATAAAAAAGATAGATTTAAAAAAATGTAGGATCTTTTTTCATATTTAAGTTTGTATGTTTAACACGTTTTAGAAAATAAAAACAGAAAGCTTAATTATGTACGATAAATTTCACTAATTTATTAGAATAATTTTGAAACATATACGCAAGAAGCATTAGATGCACAAGCTTTAATTTTATTATAATAGATAAATAATGAGAAAATTTTTGTTTGTTTTAACTTTAATTCCATGCTCGAGTAAAATTTGGCGATTTGCTGATTTCTAATCTGGCAACTATGAGTACAATTAAAAAAAACTAGTTGTTTTAAAAATATTAATTTAAGTTTTATTTTAGAAATCGTATATGAACTTAAAATTAGCTTCACGTAGAATTGTTCTTAATTAATTTTTAATGAAACTAACTGTATAAAAACTGTGATATACAAACCTTTCAAAGACTGCCAGTAAAGTAAGCACTAAGATCAAAATAAATTTTACTCGATTAAAACCAATTTTTGAATAAAATTTTGTTTAAGTATAATTGTAAATTAGAAATTGTTGATGCTAACAAACATTTGTGTTGATATAGTCTACTAAATTGATCATACTTTTGTGTAACAACGTTGCGTTTTATACTTAATAACATAAAATAAATATTTGGTAAATTATTGCATAAACAAAGTCTATAAATACCACTCAAGTATATGAAAGTTGTTGGTTTATTGATATATAAATACTGTTTATACTTTTGTATTGTCTGCAATTGAATTTAGTGTCATATTACAGTTGTATGATTGTCATAGAATTTTAAGTAGGTTTTATAAAAAAATAATTGTAGCCTGATTTTCACTCAAGTTTATTTTAATTTTATTCTAATTTCTTTAAGTTATTTAAAACTTGTTTAAGCATAATTTTAATATTCTTTTTACTGAAGTTTTTTTTTTAAACAGATATTTTCTTGTAATTATTTTGTTTAATTACTTTTGTGAAAACTATTAATAAATATTAATATAATATTATATGCCGTGCAAAATGAGTTTCTGTGCAAAAACTCTGATATGTCCACAAATGTCACTCATAAATAAACTAAGTCTCATAAAAAAACGTTACTTATGCATAAGTGACACCGAACAAAAATGACAATTTTCTGTGAGCTAAAGTAGCCTTTATAGATCATCTAAGAATAAATAGATTTGGAAACTATAATACTTTGTGAAAAAAAGAATTGGTTTGTTTTAATATTTGTCTACTTCGACCTCTGTTTCAAACGTCGTAAAGCAAAATACACAATAAAAAACAACATTGTTTATTAGTCAAAAAAATCTAAACAAACTTTTAAACTGAAGTTTTGCAATAAAAAAAATAAGAAATCACAACAAAACAAAATGCTCAATAATCGTTGGTTTAAACTATTGATCCTTTTTAGGAACGAAATACAAATTTCAAAATATTATTATTCTATATATATTAAAAGATTAGAGAACAATATTTATTTATATTTTTTTCTTTGTAATCTAGTTAGTTTGCAAATTATCAAAGCTATAGTTGAAAACTTTTTTTTTTAATTTTGAGACTTCAAATATGATGCTTTTTTTTATAAACAAGGTATTTTCACGCAAGAAAAATATACAAGTTTTTTTGTTACTTCACAAGATTCTTCCGACCATTCAATTTCGTTAGGATCATAAGAAATAATTTTCGAAAAGTTTTCTGGTAAAACAAAAATTTTGTTTTTAATAGAAAAAGATCTTATACGATTAAACGAGTAGTAAAATTCTGGTGGTTTTATAGTGATAAACATTTTACAAGTGTTGTCAAAAACTTCACAATCGTCTTTTGACTGTGAAATTACAAACAACTTGTTCTTATTAGCTACTAAACTGTGGTCAGATTTACCAAAATTCATATTTGGCATTGTTGACCATTTATTTGGTAGAACAACGTATGACTCAGCACTATTTAATTCATGGTTGCCATTGTATCCACCGCAAACTACGATTCTTTCTTCAAAAACAACACAAGCTGCAATTGATCTTGCTTCGTTTATTCTAGCAACTTCTTTCCAACTGTGATCACTTGTATCAAATTGTAAACAAGAATTGGTTTCTACTCTATGTTTGTTACCTCCAATAATAAATATTTTGTCCATAAATGCACATACACAAAAATATTTAAGAACATCATTCATTTCAGCTACCTGACTCCATGTTTTAAAAGTAAGAGAATATTTATCTACAGACTTTATCCAACCACTATTATTCCGTCCACCAATAACAAAAACATCACCTTTTAAATAAACTACTTTTGAATGATCACGTCCCGTTTTCATTGGTGGATAAGATTCTACATTTCCTACTTTTTTAACATTAAAACTACTTACGTTGCTATAAATAATTTTTGTTTTTAAATCATAACCCCCTAAAACCAGTATTTTAAAATGATTTTGGTTGCAATACCTACTTGTGAGATAAATACTTGAAGGTTTATATTTTTTTTTCTTTTTGCAATCTAGAATTTTATTTAAAATTTTAAAACAACCATCATCTTTTTCAAATAATGTTGAATCATTTGAAAGATGTCTTATAGTTTCTGTTGAAAGCAAATGAAGACGAACTTTTAATAAAAGATCTTCAGCATACTTGCTACGTTCTTCAATGTTGTAGTTTAACCATCTTACAACTACTTTAAGTACTTCAACTTCTGAAGTTATTAGAAGTTCAGAACTTGCAAGTATTTTAGAAATAAAATTATAATCTATTTCTAAAAAGCCTTTTTTATCACTAACAATTGTAAAACAACGTTGTATATAGCTAAAGGTTGAATTTTTGAGGCTAGATAGATTGAACAGATTCACAAACTGGTAAACAGAAGCAGCATTTTTACACTGTAATTTTTCTTTTAAAATTGTACAAGTTGTACTACTTGCATTTTCATTGAGGGAAAGTTTGTTTAATCTTGTAGCTGTAACGTTCATACTTAATATTCGGTTCTGCATACCTAAATAGTTTTGTTAGTGGTTACTAGAAAAATTAAACCCTATAAACAGAAAAATAAGCTGATTTAAAAAAAAAAAGTTGTTTTTTATTTAAACAAACTATATAGATTTTTTTAAATTACCATCTGAGGTGTTAGATGAATGTTTTTCACTTATATTACAAAACTTAAACATTTTGGGTTAAAATTCGGTTTATAACACTTTTAATAAGATTCTTAATAAAAACGTCAAATAAGATTTTATTAGTTTGTAGAAAATTTGGATTACTTTATGTATTATTCTTGCAGTTTTTTTCTACTGATAGATAAGCTGCTATGTCAATTCAAATAAATTAACCTTTTTAAAGATATTGCATATATTAAGTAACATTAAGTCTGTTGATTATATGTTTAATCTAATGAGTTACATGAATTCAGCAAAATGCTTAAGAATTAAGCGCTCAATGCGCGAAATTACTATTGAAATACTACTAATTTAATTGAAGGTATTACTCTAAACCAGGCTGGGAATGTTTCAATAAAACATAAATTTTTCAAATTATATTCTAAACTGACAACAAAGCTTTATTCCTTAGATAAAATTATGATTAACAGCTCATTGTTTATATGAGATTAGCTTCTTAGTTGATGACTTACCGTTGTTTAAAATTTAAGCTTGATAGTTTAACTATAAACCTCATACAGTTAAATTCATAAATAGAAATAAAAAAAGTATTTAAGGTTATCAAACTAAGGTTTATGATTTACCTTTGTTTTCTTAAAAGAAAATTTGAGCGTAAGGTAGCTAGTAATGAGTACTACCGTAGTTTGTTATATCACGAACAAAGAGAAAACTTTTACAGAATTCAATGATAAATGTTATTATCAATGTAATAAAAAAACAAAATAAACCAAATTTATGAAGCTCATTTGAAATGGATAATTCATCTAACTGATTTTTTTCAAATCCATTTTCATTGCAATACTTCAAAATAGCAAGCCTTTTGTATTCTGCAATGCTGCTTACATTTTCATCAACTCCATCTAGTTGTACTCTCTTTGTAGTATTTTTAGTTTGACTATGTTGTGTTGACATAGTTAATCTTTTATAAACATTTAAATAACCTGTAAAACAAAAAACTAGCAAATATTGTATTGAAAAGTTATAACGTAGTGTAGAACTACAATGAAAACTATAATTAAATTTAAATTTTATTTAGAAATCATTGCTATTAAAAGAATTCTATAATACTTATAAAAACTAGTAATTACTTTTAGTGGTTATATTATATACTAAACAAAATATCAAAAACTTAATATTAGAGAACATCATACTTTGGAAAATACTCTAATGTGGTCAAAACGTTTAGACTAAAATAAAATCTAATAGGCGTATAGTATAAGAATATATATTAAATTAATAGTTAACTACTAGGAATCAAAATCAAAATATATATTATAATTTTTAGAGTTATTTTAAAAAGAGCTGTTAAATAAACAGTATAATTACTAATAAGTTTAGTTCTAGAACTCCATATGGAAGGTCTTGACTGCAATCAAAGTGCAATTAAACTGTAGCTGGTTTATCTTAACATATCTTAAAAACTTTCTTCAGACCAACTTGCTTTCTAATTGACTGATTAAATAATATTTGATGTTTGAATAAATGCAGAGTTGCCAGTCGTTTTTCAAAATTTTTTCCAGGTTTTCAAAATTACTTCCAGGTTTTTAAAAGCACACGTTTTTAAGTCTATTTTTAGTTTAAAGATAAGTTTTAGGTAAAAAACTGTGTTAAATAGTATAAAAATCATTGAAAATCACTGTAAAGCTATTTTATAAATGTTTTTGGTAAAAATTTTTTTGATGATGACAAAAATCTTTTAATCATATGATGAATTTTTTTAGTCAAACCAAAATTTTACTACTGTGCATGTGAAAAATGTTAAAATTCCAGGTTTTTTAATTGCTTTTATTCAAAATTTCGGGTTTTTCAAGGTATTTTTTTCAAAAATTTTTCAAAATTCAGGTTTTTCCAGGTTTTTTGTTTGTCTAAATTGTCGAATTTCAGGTTTTTTGTAGATTCAAGGTAAAGTGGCAACCCTGTAAATGGTAAAACAATAAAATTAACAACTACATTTGCTCTTTCTGCGATTTTCAAAGATAATCTCACTTATCTTTTACTTTTAGCTATGGCAATGGTGAAAAAAAGTAATTTTTTTTGCAAAACAATGCAACTTCTCTTAATTAATTAAAGCTACAGCAGAATTTTTTTTTAATTTTATAAATTACCAAACATTAGATTAGTTTTAAAGCTAGAAAAAGGAAACATTTAACTACACAGTGATAGGAAATTAAAAATCTTTAACAAATGGTTTAAAGCCTTCATAAATTCGGTTTATAACACTTTTAATAAGATTCTTAATAAAAACGTCAAATAAGATTTTATTAGTTTGTAGAAAATTTGGATTACTTTATGTATTATTCTTGCAGTTTTTTTCTACTGATAGATAAGCTGCTATGTCAATTCAAATAAATTAACCTTTTTAAAGATATTGCATATATTAAGTAACATTAAGTCTGTTGATTATATGTTTAATCTAATGAGTTACATGAATTCAGCAAAATGCTTAAGAATTAAGCGCTCAATGCGCGAAATTACTATTGAAATACTACTAATTTAATTGAAGGTATTACTCTAAACCAGGCTGGGAATGATTCAATAAAACATAAATTTTTCAAATTATATTCTAAACTGACAACAAAGCTTTATTCCTTAGATAAAATTATGATTAACAGCTCATTGTTTATATGAGATTAGCTTCTTAGTTGATGACTTACCGTTGTTTAAAATTTAAGCTTGATAGTTTAACTATAAACCTCATACAGTTAAATTCATAAATAGAAATAAAAAAAGTATTTAAGGTTATCAAACTAAGGTTTATGATTTACCTTTGTTTTCTTAAAAGAAAATTTGAGCGTAAGGTAGCTAGAAATGAGTACTACCGTAGTTTGTTATATCACGAACAAAGAGAAAACTTTTACAGAATTCAATGATAAATGTTATTATCAATGTAATAAAAAAACAAAATAAACCAAATTTGTGAAGCTCATTTGAAATGGATAATTCATCTAACTGATTTTTTTCAATTCCATTTTCATTGCAATACTTCAAAATAGCAAGCCTTTTGTATTCTGCAATTCTGCTTACATTTTCATCAACTCCATCTAGTTGTACTCTCTTTGTAGTATTTTTAGTTTGACTATGTTGTGTTGACATAGTTAATCTTTTATAAACATTTAAATAACCTGTAAAACAAAAAAACTAGCAAATATTGTATTGAAAAGTTATAATGTAGTGTAGAACTACAATGAAAACTATAATTAAATTTAAATTTTATTTAGAAATCATTGCTATTAAAAGAATTCTATAATACTTATAAAAACTAGTAATAACTTTTAGTGGTTATATTATATACTAAACAAAATATCAAAAACTTAATATTAGAGAACATCATACTTTGGAAAATACTCTAATGTGGTCAAAACGTTTAGACTAAAATAAAATCTAATAGGCGTATAGTATAAGAATATATATTAAATTAATAGTTAACTACTAGGAATCAAAATCAAAATATATATTATAATTTTTAGAGTTATTTTAAAAAGAGCTGTTAAATAAACAGTATAATTACTAATAAGTTTAGTTCTAGAACTCCATATGGAAGGTCTTGACTGCAATCAAAGTGCAATTAAACTGTAGCTGGTTTATCTTAACATATCTTAAAAACTTTCTTCAGACCAACTTGCTTTCTAATTGACTGATTAAATAATATTTGATGTTTGAATAAATGCAGAGTTGCCAGTCGTTTTTCAAAATTTTTTCCAGGTTTTCAAAATTACTTCCAGGTTTTTAAAAGCACACGTTTTTAAGTCTATTTTTAGTTTAAAGATAAGTTTTAGGTAAAAAACTGTGTTAAATAGTATAAAAATCATTGAAAATCACTGTAAAGCTATTTTATAAATGTTTTTGGTAAAAATTTTTTTGATGATGACAAAAATCTTTTAATCATATGATGAATTTTTTTAGTCAAACCAAAATTTTACTACTGTGCATGTGAAAAATGATAAAATTCCAGGTTTTTTAATTGCTTTTATTCAAAATTTCGGGTTTTTCAAGGTATTTTTTTCAAAAATTTTTCAAAATTCAGGTTTTTCCAGGTTTTTTGTTTGTCTAAATTGTCGAATTTCAGGTTTTTTGTAGATTCAAGGTAAAGTGGCAACCCTGTAAATGGTAAAACAATAAAATTAACAATTACATTTGCTCTTTCTGCGATTTTCAAAGATAATCTCACTTATCTTTTACTTTTAGCTATGGCAATGGTGAAAAAAAGTAATTTTTTTTGCAAAACAATGCAACTTCTCTTAATTAATTAAAGCTACAGCAGAATTTTTTTTTAATTTTATAAATTACCAAACATTAGATTAGTTTTAAAGCTAGAAAAAGGAAACATTTAACTACACAGTGATAGGAAATTAAAAATCTTTAACAAATGGTTTAAAGCCTTCACATTTAGAAAACTAATAGTACTCAAAGATAGTAAAAGCTGTTTAAGAATATTTAATTAGCATGAATTGTCAATACAGGGTTGCCACTTTTTGAGTCAAAATATCTTGCCTGAGTAACAAAAACCTTCCCTGAGTAACCTTAAAGTTCCCTAAATTTCCCTGTTTTTTTTTCAAAAGCTTAAAACTTTACTATTTATTAAAAGATGTTAATTCTAAGAATATTGAAGATCTAGACGAAAAGATAAAACATTTCTAAATAAACACAAAATATGAATAAAATTAACTTTTTTGAACAAAGTATTAAAACTGGATTAACTAAATCTCACTATTGATCTAGAAAAAATTTTCCCTGAGAATTTTTTTTTAATTCTAAAATTTTTCAGAAATATTATTATATATTAAATACATAATATATATATATATATATATATATGTATATATATGAAATATAAAATTTTCCTGAAATTTTTAGAAAATATTAAAACTGCGAGTTTTTTCTGAGTTAAAAAAAAGAATCAAAATTCTGTTATATTCCCTGAGTTTCCCTGAAATTTTCTGTAACTTGAAAATTCCCTGAGTTTCCCTGAATTCCCTGAGTTCCCTGAGTGTGTTACAACCCTGCAATAACTTGACAAAAAAAACATTAATATTAAATTTGAAACAACTTTTTTGATTATAAGTCTCATTAAATTGTTATGCCTATGCAAACTCTTAATTAAAATGGGATGAAGGTAGTCTTCCTCTTTTGATTTTAAAGACCGGACAGGATTGAATTTTAGATAAACTTAAATAAAAATGGTAAGAACCATTAAATAAATCAGTCACAGTCTTATACAACCACTTTGAAGAGATCTTTCGTTTATTAAAAAAAAAACATTTTCAATTCTGTAGAAAACAAAAAAATATACTAGCAACTAGAGGAAATTAAGTACCGTAAATTAAATATTTTTAGCAAAATTTAAAATAAAACTAAAAACTACTATATTATTAAAATACTGAATTTCATACTTTTACTTTAAAATTAATGGAACACTTATATTTGAGATTAGTCAGTAAAATTTGATATAATTTTTCAATTTGAGAAACGGAAAAAAAGACACTTTGGAAAATTATTTTTGTTTACTGTAACTAAGAAAAACTATTTCTATAAACAACAAACAGTTAAAAAAAATTCCTAGTATTGTACTTGATAAAAAAAAAATTTTTTGATGACATTTTCAATTTTTTATTATTAAAACTCAACCTTAAAACCACTGTTTAAATTAATTTTTGCCTTAGTTTTTTAATCCACCATTGTTCTATGTAGTCTAAATTAGTTCTTATAGGGCTTTCTAAAAACTGGACTGTGTAGGCATTTTCTATCTTTTCTGGTATATTGTTTTTGTGAAATTTTTTATAATGTATAATTAGAGCAAATTGGTCTTTTATTTCATGATTTAGTTCAGTTTTATTGTTTTTCCATATGTTTCTGTGGGCATTTCACCTCTTAGTAAAGCTATTCATAGTCTGTCCAATGTATAAATTTTTGCATATGTTGCATGTAGCTGCATAACTTCCATAATTTTTGCAATTTAATTGTTGTTTAATTTTCATATTTTGTATTGTTTTGTTATTACTTATCATACTTTTATTATAGTTTCCAAAATTTCCACACAAAGCACACTTTCCACATTCAGCTGTTTTGTTGTTTTCTGTTTTTGTAAAATTATTGTTGTTTATTAATATATTTCTCAGTGTTTATAAATTTTAGCAAAAATGAACAATGTTACAGTACAGAATTATTAAGATTAACTTATAAGAGACCAAAAACACTGAGAAATTTAATAATAAACAAAAATAATTTTACAAAAACAGAAAACAACAAAACAGCTGAATGTGGAAAGTGTTTAATTACACTGTTTAATTACACAGTGTTTAATTACACTGTATGAAAACAAAAATTGTATATTTAAATGTGGTTATTATAATTTATCAGGTTAGTTAAAATAGTAATACTTGAAAGGATGTTATTTTCTGTAAACCTTGTTTACCTTAGACATCGAAAAACTACTTTTATAAAACACCTAATGTAGTAATAGCAATCATTTTATATTTGAAACTATACATAAAATTTTTCCAACCAACACCAATTTTTTTTTAAATTTAACAATACAACATAAAAAAAATAAAAAAATAAAGAAATTACTACTGCATGAACTATTTACATATATGATAAAAAGGCAAGATATTTCTTAAAAGTGGTAGATTGACAAAATTTATTATTAAAAGTGCCCAAAACTGGTTTGACAATTTTGGCTATAAACATTTTGTAAACCAATTTAAGAGGAAAATTTGTAGTAAAGTGAAATATTTTAGGAAAATAAATAATTACAAGTTATAGGCTAGCAAAAACATTCAAAAATAAAACTAATTAAAATGTTCAAAAATATTCTTATAAATAAATATTATTTTTGATGTATCTTATAAATTGCTCTGTGATATTGGTTATTGAACAACAAAAAAAAAAGATAAAATATTTGGTCTAAGACCTGGTATGCGAAGCCTTAAAAAGTAAGTCGTAAGAAATTTTATAAGTAGTTTTTTTTTTCTAGTTTTAAAATTATAAATTAAACTACAGAGCATAGTTGCCAAATTAGGAGGAAAAAATCAGCTCAAATTACTCGTGCATGGAAAAACTATTTAAAACGTTTGTTCAGTATTCAGAGTTATTTAATTTTGAAATACTGGCTTACCTGATTCAGAGTAACCATCTTTTTCTGATTCTAACTAAATTTAATAGTATAATTAAAACCTATGAATCGTTAACTGTACTAAATTTAATTTAAAATACTAGATTCATAAAAAAAACATGTGTATAAAAATTTACCTATGTATGTCTACTAGGGGCGCAGCTAGTGTGGAGCGAACTTGGTAAAAAGCACTGTTTTTAGTGTTAAAAAAATCCCCAGCACTAGAATTTCAATTAAATAAAGTAATAACTAAAATCCTACTGCTAATGACTTTTTAATAGAGTCTTTTTAAAACATAAAGATGTAACCCCTAATATTTGCTAAGTCAGTAAAATAATAAAGTTCTTGTACATAATTTTTATATTTTTAGTTATTATTATTATTTTTTTTTTGGGTTAGGTGGGTTAAGGATAAGGATATTATTTAAATTAAAAATAAAACAAAACTTAAAAAAAAAATGCTGACTCTGCAAATAATAGGGGAAACACCACAACGTTTCAATAGGACCGCTTTTAGAACTTACTGCAATGACTTTTACCAAGTTTGGTGTGGAACATGCAGATGCTACCATGTTCCACACCAAACTACTAAAAAAAATTAAAAGTCTTATTATAGCACTATTAAACTGTAATAAAACTTTTTAGACTTTTGCTACCTAACAATTAGTTGTTTTTTTGTCTCGTTATATTAGTTTCAAAATATTAAAAAAAAGTTTTTTAGATGCTTGTATGTTTTCGAAGTATATAAAATACACCATTCGTCGGTACTGACGTCTATTATTAGGTTTAACTGGTTTTAGGTAGAAAAACAATCTTTCAAACTATAGACGTCGCGTGTGATGCAACGCTTGAGCTATGTCTGCTTCAGAAAAAGTACAAAACAAAAATAATGTGTATTAAAAGTTAAAGTTTATGTAGAGACTATTTTAAATGGGTCCCTGCTTTAACTAAATTAAATTAACTTTGTTTTAAAGCCTAGTACGTGAGCTTTAAATTGACTCAACACCTTAACATAAAAATTAAGAAAATTATGTATTCATGTATTTATGAAGTCATGAATGTTACAAAACATATAGCCAAATAATAATTTGCCGTTATTGATTTTAAAGCTAAGACTGTTTTTGTTTAACCAGCATCAAACTTAAGCAATATACTGTCTAAAAACTGTTTAACATTATATAACAACAAATACAAGTATGCAAAATAATCATTAACTAGTCGGAAATACTGGTATCAACCAAGTCTAAAACAACAAAGCATCTTTAAAAATAAATTCCCAGGAAATTCAAGCATCAGCACGAAATACTTTGATTCATAATTCGAGACATCATTGATCAAACTAAAGAGTTTAAAAGACAAAGCAATTGAGTGCAGTTACTAAAACCAAGTCTCTGCAGTCTGCAACATCTAATATTAATAAAATATTCCGTGTGTAGAGAAACTTTATTATTGTTGTCAAGTTAAAGATATAAGAAAAAGTAAAAAATGCTTGTTTATTTCTATTTTAATTTTTTGCATTCTTGCTTGAGTTTTAAATCATCGGCAACATAATTTAGTTTTCTTTTAATTAATGATTATGCGTAAATTCATTAGACTCTAAATTTGTAATGTATTTTAAATAACTACAAAAGAAAAAAGTTAAATTTCTCTTCATCTTCTACAATTATGCCCGCTTAATGAAGTTATTGTTTAAAAAACCAAGAACATCAGTATAATTTAGTATATTGTAGTAAAAAAAAATTTAGTTAGAATTAGTTTATTTACTAAAGTTCTTATGCGATCTATATTTACTTTTCATTTTATAGAAGTTCTCTTTAACTTTACTAGTTACGATTCATATAATCAAATACTTTTTACTTTTGTTTTCTTATTCAGGTAACATATTTTTCAATTAAAAAATAAAAGTTTGATAAAACTAAATAGTAGACTATACACTTTAAAATAATTATTGTAGATGGAAACCGATTATTACTTCAAAACTTAAAAGTATAACTTACGAATTTCAGTATTTTGTGAAAAATAAATTTTTAAAACGCATAAATTACAATAAAAACACAAACCAACTCATTAAATTTTTTAGACAATAAGTGATTTTAAAACTAAAAAAACATCGTTTCCAAGTCGAAACAATCTATAGGTTAAAATCAGACTACTATTTTGTTAAAAAACTTACAAAAATATTATATATCTTGCCAAATTGCCTGAATGTTAATACTTTTAACCGTGTATAATAATTAAAGGCTTAGGGTGGGTTTTATTGAAGCAGATACTAACTTGAAAAATATATTATGCTAAGCAGAACTAATTTACAGAAACATTTATCACATTATATAATTTTTTACTTACAATTTTTGTTTGATATTTGTACTACTTTAATCTTAACAAATTATTTTTAAAATATCAAACAAAGGGGTTTTAAAATATCTGTAAATTTTCCGCACCCTTAACAAAAGTATCACGTGTCTGTACTGGTTACACAATAATTGAATTGTATGTTTAGTCAATAAAAAACAATTTAGGTTTTAATTATTTTACTGCTACGACAATTGAACTCAAATAACCATAAAAAGGTTGGAAGCTGAACTCAAAAATTTAGGGCTAAAATTTGAACCGAAAATGATTCTAAATAAAACTATGAAACAACAACTTTGTTTTAAATTTCACTAAAACTTTAGCATCGATCTAAAGACTTTCTTAAGTAGTATATAATAAACATTATAGATAATAAAAAATTAAACAATAAAATAATGACTAAACTTGTAAAAATTGTTGATAATACCAGGTTCACATTTATGTTATGTTTATAGTAAGAAATTTCCTTGAACATAAAAAATTATACTATAAGACTTTAATTAATGAAAAAAAGGAAACTAAACATTACATTCAACATTTAAAGTGTTTTTCAATAGAATTTTTTTTTTTTATAAAGAGTTTTGATATTTAAGTAGAAAATCTTATCACGCTAATATAAAAAAAAATTATTTAAAGCTTTATTCAATGATAATTTATAAAAATTCTGAACTGTGACGTAACACAACTAATCTTAACACACTTTTACTTAAATATTGTAAGTGTAAATTTGAAAAAATAGTTTTGAAAAATGTAAACTATGACGCAAGAAATGAATATTAAATAATTATTTGAAGCATGTATTCGTGATTCAATAAAATATATTTCTCTCATTATAAGAAAAACATGGGTAATTTTTTTCTACATTTCAAAGCGGTCAGTCGCAATTATTTCGCATATTTTTAAATAAAATGATTTTATAAGATTTAAATTGTTGACAAAAATACTTAATTTAAACAAGTTTTCACAAGCTGTTTGAGTTAAACTTTTTATTATTTATTTGAACATTTTAAAAGTATATAAAAAGGACTTCAGCTTCGTTGTTTTATTAGTTTGTATAAGTTATAAATTTCTTTTACTCATGTAGGTTGTATATATACATGTTGTATATATTAAAAATTAAACAATCAGTACTTAAAAATTTAGCAAAAAATCACAATTAAACCTAAAAAATAAGTAAAAGTTCTGATTTAGTCGCATGTTAGTGAACTAGTTACAATTTATTTATAATTTTTATTTCATAGTGGCACAACAGGAAACTATAAAACATTTAACACGCCGATTGTGGTGAACCAGTTACGAAGTGGAGTTTTTACAATACCCACCCTTAGTTTATATACAGGATTAATTTACCAGACTTGCCAAGTAGACTTGGTTAAAAAGCACTGTGTTTATTGTTAAAAGAATGCCCGGTAATGATAGTAAACAATCATTTTAAATAACCTTTATTCTACTGCCCGTGTTTTTTAACTTAAAAACAGATATTGTTACCTAGTCTGTTGTCACCCTTAGTTTAATACACAAACACATTGTTTCAAAAACTCTGAAACAAAGAAATGTAAATAGTAAGGATTATTTTTTTTTTAACTTAAATTCCATTCTCGAGTAATGAGAACAGTTTGCTAACTTTTAACCTTGCGACAATGATAGCCTTTAAAAAAAAAACTAGTTGTTTTTAAGATATAAGTTAAAGTCATTTAAAAAAATCATATATGAAATTAAAACTAGCTTCACGTAGAATTGTTCTTAATTAATTTTTAATGAAACTAACTGTATAAAAACTCCATCTGATAAACAAACCGTTCAAAGACTGCCAGTAAAGTGAGCACTCATATCAAAATAAATTTTACTCGATTAAAACCAAAATTTTAAGTATATATTGAAGTTTTAAATGTTCCTAAAACTTTAAATAAGTATTAAATTTAAATATTGTAAAAAATTAGAAATTGTTGATGCTAACAAACGTTTGTGTTAATATACTTTACTAAAAGTGAACATACTTTTGTGTAACATGGTTGCGTTTTAAACTTAATAACATAAAATAAATATTTGGTACAAGTAATGAATAGAAAAAAGTCTATAAATACCACTCAAGTATAAGAAAATTGTTGCTTTATTGGTAAGTGAATTTTGGCTTTTACTTCCATATTTAGTCTGCAACTAAATTTCTTTTCGATTAGAATTATATTATAAATGTCAAAGAATGAAATTTTTTTTTTTTAAATTCAATTGTAGCTTGATGTTCACTCAACTTTTTTCTAATTTTTTTTTAAATATCTTTGTTTTATTTAAAACTATCTTAAATTTAATTTTAATATTTTTATTACAAAAAACTTTTCCTAAAACTGTTATTTTCCTGTTTTTATTTTATTTAAATACTTTTGTTAAAACTATTAATATAAAAAAGTTAAGCTGTGCAAAATTGAATTTTTGTGGAAAAACTAAGATATGTGCATAAATGTCACTTATAAGTAAATTAAGTCTAATACAAAAACGTTACTTATGCATAAGTCACACCGTGCTAAAATGAAAATCTCTATGAGCTAAAGTAATCTTAATAGATCATCTAAGAATAAATAGATTTAGATAGAAACTATGACATTTCCTATAAAAACCATGTTAATAGTTAAAAAAGAATTGCTTTGTTTTAATATTAGTCTACTTCAGCTTTTATTTAAACGTCGTTAAGTAAAATAAGCAATATGAAATAACATTGTTTGTTAGTCAAAAAAATCAAAGCGAACTTTTCAATTGCAAAATTTTGCAAATTAATAAAAAATTAATTAGAAACAACAAGAAAACAAAGGGTTCAATGGTCATTGACTTTAAATATTGACGCTTTTCAAGAACGAAAAATCAAATGTCAAAATATCAATTTTCTATATGTATACTCAAAGAGTAGAAAATAAAATTTATTATGTTTTTTTTTTTTCTTTTTAATCTAGTCAATTACCAAAACAATACTGTGAAACGTTTTTATGAATTCTAAGACTTCTAATAATTTTTATAAACAAGGTATTTTCACGCTTGAAAAATATCGAAGGTTTTTCGTAACTTCACAAGGTTCTTCCGACCATTCATTATTGTTAGGATCATAAGAAATTATTTTCTTCAGCTCGTCTTGAATGGCAAAAATTTTGTTTTCTATCGAAAAAGCACTAATTCTAGAAAACGAGTCAAATTTTGGTGATTTAATAGTAATAAACTTTTTACAAACGCTGTCAAAAACTTCACAACCATTTTCTCTATTTGAAATTACAAATAATTTGTTACTAACAACAACTAAACTGTGGTGAGATTTACCAGAGTTCATATTAGGCATTGGCGACCATTTATTTGGTAAGACATCATAAGATTCAACAGTTTTGAAGTTATTAAGATTATTATCCCATCCACCAGAAACTACAACTCTTTCTTTAAAAATTACACAAGCTTCAATTGATCTTGCCTCTTTTATAGTAGCAAGTTCTTTCCAACTGTGATCACTTGTATCAAATTGCAAACAAGAATTAGTTTCAAATCCACCTTTCATACCTCCAATAAGAAATATTTTATCTATGAATGCACATACAACAAAATCCTTACGATCATCATTCATTTCAGCTACCTGACTCCATGTTTTAGAAGTAAGTGAATATTTATCAATAGACTTTATCCATTTGTCATTATTATTCCAACCACCAAATACATAAAGTTTACCTTTTAAATAAACTACTTGTGGTGAAATACGTCCCGTTCTCATTGGTGGATAAGCTTCTACATCTCCTACTTTGTTAAAGTCAATACAACTTACATTGCGACAAGTCATTAATGTTACTGAGTTACGACCTCCACATACCACAAGTTTAAAATGTTTTTGGTTACAATATCTACTAGTATGATAATCACTTGAAGATCTATAAGAACAGTTTTCTCTGGAGTTTAGCATATCACTTAAAAATTTTACACAAATATCAGCTTTTGTAAATGTTGAATCATTTAAAATATGTCTTATAGTTTCTGTTGAAAGCAACTGAAGACGAACTTTTAATAAAAGATCTTCAGCGTACTTGCTACGTTCTTCAATGTTGTGGTTCAACCATATATTTGCTATTTTAAATACTTCAATTTCTGAAGTAATTAGAAGTTTTGAACTTGCAAGTATTTTAGAAATAAACTTATATTCAAGTTCTAAAAAGCTTTCATAATCACTAACAATCGTAAAACAACGTTCTATATAGTTTTGGGTTGAACCTAGGAGGCTAGAAAAATTGAACAGATTCACGAACTTATAAACAGAAGCAGCATTTTTAATTTGTATCTTTTCTTCTAAGACTGCAGAAAGTGTACTACTTGCAATTTCGTTGAGGGAAAGTTTGTTAAATCTTGTAGCTGTAACTATTTCACTTAATTTTCGGTTCTTCATACCTAAATATTTATTAGTAGTAACTAAAAAAATAAACCCTTTAAACAAAAAAAAAAAGCTAATTCAAAAATTAATGAAGCTTGTTGAATTGTTTTTTATTTTAACGAGCTATATTCACTTTGTCGTTTTTAAAATTACTGCCTGAGTTGCTAAATGAATGTTTTCCATTCACATTAGAAAATTTAAACAATTTATGTTAAGATTCTTTTTATAACACTCAATAAGATTCTTAATAAAAACAATAAATAAGATTTTGTCAGCTTGTAGAAAATTTGGATTACTTGTTGTATTTATTTTTGCAGTTTTGTTCTACTGATAGATAAGCTGCTTTGTCAATTCAAATAAACTAACCTTTTTAAAGATATTACACATGTTGGAACATAAGTGACCAGTAAATATATAATATGTTACACAAGACACACAATTTCAAAAACACTAAATATATTTCGAGCAATTCTCTTCAGTAGAGTACAATGCTCACAATTAATAAGATTTTACATTTTCATATAGTAACCAAGTAATCAAGTAATCAAAGTGTAACCAAGGGATTAATAAAACATAAAAGCAATTAGTAACATTTAAAATCAAATAAGACCCTTTACGTTATATTTGATCTAAAGTAAAACTTAACATAAATAAAATGAAAACAATTCTTATAAAATATTACGTAAATAAAGAAACAGTAAAGTGAAAATCTTTTTGCCTACATAAAACAGGTTTCCTTAACAAAATACAAATGGCTTCTAATTTAGTTAAATTAAAAACATTACTACAAGCTTTAATAATTTTGAGTCTATTTATATTATAACTGTTTGCGCAATTTTGATTAACAACTAAATGTTCTGCAATAGATAAACGTTTAGATGCGTTTAAAACCTTGACCGGTTTATCAGCTTTATTATTTAAAAAGCAAAAATTTTCTACACCTTTTGGTACATGCTCTTTAAAAAGAGTTTTATAAAGAGCATGTGCCAAAATGTATAGAAGAGGCTTAATAGTTAAAACTCAAGCGCGAAATTACTTTAATTGAAGGTATTACTCATAGTACTCTTAAACAGAGTGGGGATGTTACAATAATACATAGCTTTGTTCAAATTACATTCTAAACTGACAACAAAGTTTTATTTCTTAGATTAATTTATGATTAACAGTTCATTTTTTGTAAGAGACAAACTTTGTTGACTGATGACCTACCAATGTTTTTATTTTAAACTTGATAGTTTAACTGTTAACCTCTTACTATTAAAATCATAAAAGGAAATAGAAAAGGAATTATCTAAGTTTATCAAACTAAGGTTTATGATTTATTTTGGTTTTTTTGAAGGAAAATTTGTGCATAAGATAGCTCGTAATGAGTACTACCTTAGTTCGTTATACCACGAACATACAGAAAATTTACATAGATTTAAAAGTAAATAGTATTATAAAGATAACAAAATAATAAAACAAACCTATTTTATGAAGCTCATTTGAAACGGATAATTCATCTAAATGATTTTTTTCAATTCCATTTTCCTTGCAATACTTTAAAATAGCACATCTTTTGTATTCGGAAATACTGCTTACATTTTCATCTACTTCATCAAGTTGTATTTTCTTCATAGTATCTTTAGTTTGACTATGTTGCGTTGACATAGCTAATATTTTATAAACATTTAAATAACCTGTAAAATAAAAAAACTAAAAATCATTATATTGTAAAGTTATAGTGTGGTGTAAAACCACACTGAAAACTATAAATAAATTTAAATTGAAAAAAAAAACGTTATTAAATGTATTCTATACTACTAATAAGTACTAGATTTAACTTTTGGTGGTTATACTTTATATTAAACAAAATGTCAATTATTTAATATCAAAGAACATTATACTTTGGAGAATACCTTAAATTTTGTTCAAAAAGTTTACACTTAAGTTAATTCTAACAGGAATATACTTGTAGAATGTATATTAAATTAAACTTAATTACTTGGAACTAAAATCAAGAAATCAATTAAAATTATTTGAATTGTTTTAAAAAGAGTTTTACAATATACAGTTTAATTACTAATAAGTTTAATTCTAAAACTCCATCTGGAAGGTCTTGACTGCAATCAAACTGCAATTAAACTGTAGCTGGTTTATCTTGATATATCTTAAAAATTTAAACTTGCTTAAGACCATTTTGCTTCCTGGTTGCCTGGTTTAATAATATTTGATGTTAAAACAAATGCAGGGTTGCCAGTCGTTTTTCAACTTTTTTAAAAGATTTTCCAAATTTCTTCCAGGTTTTTAAAAGTACACATTTTCAGTTATATTTTTAGTTTAAAGTTTAATTAAAGGTAAGAAACTGTGTTAAATAGTATAAAAACATTGAAAAGCTACTGTGAAGCTGTTTAAAAAATGTATTTAATAAATTGAAATTTTACTACTGAACATGTGAAAATTGTTAAATTTATAGGTTTTTCCAGGTTTTTTAGTGATTTTTGTTTAAAATTCAGGGTTTTCCACTTTTTTTTCAAAATTTCTCAAAATTGTGGTTTTTTTAGGTTTTTTTGCCTAAATTGTCTAATTTCAGGTTTTTCAAGGATTTCAGGTAAGGTGGCAGCCCTGTAAATGGTACACAATAAAATTGTTAACCATTACATTTCCTCTTCCTGCCATTTTCAAAAAAAGTCTCTTTCTTCATTTACTTTTAGTAAATTAACAATGTTAAGGAAAAATAGTTTTTATTTTAAGGAGAAAAAACCTTTAAATTATATAATATACAAAACATTAAATCAGTCTTAAAACTAATAAAATAGGATACATTTAAATACACAGTAATATGAAATTAAATATCTTCGAAAAATGGTTTTAAAGCTCTCAAATTTAGAATACTAATGGTACTCAAAACTATTAAAAATCTGTTTAAGAATATTTAATTAACATGAATTGTCAATACAGGGTTGCCACTCTTTGAGTCAAAAATTCTTACCTGAGTGACCAAAAACTTCCCTGAGTAACCTTAAAGTTCCCTAAGTTTCCCTGAGTTTTTTTAAAAGCTTAAAAAATTTAATATTTATTAAAAAATTACAATGAAATTCTAAGAATATTGAAGATCCATATGCAAGGATAAAAATTTATAAATCAACACAAAAAATAATTAAAATTATCTTTTTTGAACAAAATATTGAAACTGGATTAATTAAATCTCATTCTAGATCTAGAAAAATTTTTAATGATATTTTTTTTTTAGTTTTAAAATTTCCCTGAAATTTTTAGAAAAACCCAAAGATGCCTTGAGTTTTTTATGATTTGAAGAAAAAGAGTTAAAATACCCTGATTTTTCCTGAGTTTTCCTGAATTTCCTGAGTGTGTGGCAACCCTGCAATAAAAAAATAACAATATCATTGAAACAACTTTTATAATTAAAAATCAAAATCAATTCTCATGTCTCTGCAAAAAACTCCTATGGTACAAACTTCTAAAAATTTCAGCATGTTACTGGTCTTTACTGTCTTAATTACTTACAAATATTGTCTATATTTTAATTCTTAAATATTCAAGAGTCTTAAATAAGTTAAACATCAGTTACTGTGAATTAAAATTGGTCACCATTTTTAGTAAGTTATTTGTACTCGTACATTTTCATTGAGTTAATTGGTCTTAAATTTTGTCAGTTCTATTGTGACTGTGGACTTAAGTTTAGTCAGTTCTATTGTGAATGTGGGCTAAATGTTTACAGTTCTATTGTGACTTTGGAGACATATATTCTGTCAGTTCTATAATAAGTTTGTGGACTAAAATTGGGACAATACCCTTTAAATTTTACATTTTAGTCCCCTTATGACATCTTTACTAATATGACCCCTTATATTAAAAAAAAACTTGAGACACAGTTTTTATTCTTTAAATTTTTAAATTATTAATTAACTTTATTTTTTACACTACATTTTTTTGTATTTCAATTCTTATACAAAATTATATATAAGAATCTAAAAACTTTTTAATGTATAAATTTGCAAACAAGGTCTTGTCATCTTTTGAAAACTTAAAATGTTATTTTAAAAATTTTAATGAAACTCTAACTGTTTTTCATTAGTCTTTATTATAATAGTTAAAAAATAATAATATAACTTTATTTTTTTGTTATATCTTAAACATTTTAGACTATTAACTAGCATTATTAATTCATTTACTTATTCTTAAGCCGAGTAGCCAAAAGTTATATTTCTATTTAAGTGTTATGATTTTAACAATGCAGTTAACCTAAGTTCTATAAAAAAATACTCTTAGCTTATGTTAAAGAAATTACAAGGTAAAACAAATTTTAAGTCACTACAAAACTACTAGAAAATTTTTATTAAGAACAAAGAACTAAAAATTTTATTATAGTGTAACTTAGTTTAGTATCTATTAACAGTATATTGTTTATTTATCTAATATTTCCAACAAACTAAAAAAGATTGATATTTCTTACAAAAATATAAAAATAGATGGAAGTATTTATAGAAGTTTAGATAACTTATATGATATAAATAAAATTAAAATTTATTACACTTTTATATATACTTTTTAAACAACCCCATATTTTTCTAATACTACAAAGTAAATATCATATAATGTGTTTTAAAAACTATCATTTTTTTCTTAAATCATTTAATTTTATACTGGTAGTTAGAACAAAATTGTTTTGATAGAATATTATTAATTACATTTATTATAATTTATCAGGATAGTTAATATAGAAATATTAAGAATAATAATTTAATGTAAACCTTGTTTTACTCAGACATCTAAAAACTATTTATTCAAATACTTACTTACTCTTAGCAATCATTTTATATTTCAAACTTAACATACAACTATTCCAACAAACACCCGTCTTGTTTGAAGTTTAGCATAAAACGTATAAAAAAAATTAACAAACTAGAAATTACAATTGCATGAATTATTTACATATATGAAAAAAAGTCAAGACATTTCTTGAAAGTGGAAGGTTTATAAAATTTATTGTTAAAAATTTCCAGCACTGGTGTGACAATTTTGGCTTCAAACATTTTGTGAAGTAATTTGAGGGGAACATTTAAATTAAACTAAATTATTTTAGGAAAAATATAACTAAAGTTATAAGATTGCAAAAACCTTCAAAAACCTAGACTATTTTGAAAAATCAAAGATTTCTCCTATAAACAGATATTAATTTTGATGTTATAAGTTGCTCTGTGATATTGGTTATTGAACAACAACAAAAAAATACATAAAATATTTGGTCTAAGATTTGGTGGACAGAGTGATAAAAAGTAAGTCTTAACAAATTTTACAAGTATTTTATTTAAAATTCTAATCTTTTATTTAAACTTCAGAGCATAATTGCCAGATTAGGAGGAAAATCTGCTAAAATTACTCGTGCATGGAAAAACAACTTAATACGATTGTTCAGTATTCACGGTTTTTTAAATTTGAAATTCTGGCTTATCTGATTCAGAGTAATTATTTATTACCAATCTGAATTAAATCTGACAGTAAAACTAAAACCATTAAATCAATAACTGTAATAAATTTATAAAGAATTAAAAGTTAATACGGTGTCTATGAATACTTTACTTATGAATGACTACTGGGGGCGCTACTAGTGATGAGAAAACTTGGTATAAATCACTGTGTTTAGTGTTAAACAATCCTCGGCAGTAGAATTTTAATTAATTAAAGTAATAGCTAAAATTCTACCGCAAATGATTTTTTATCTGAGTCTTGTTGAAACATTAAAGTGTTGTCCCTAATATTTGCGAAGTCGGTAAATTTAATATATTTTTTTCATGATTTCTTTTATTATATTTAAAGTGTTTGATTAAGATGGGTTAGGGATAAGGATATAAGTTAAAAATAAATTTTAAAAAAGGCTTTAAAAAGTTTTCTGACTTTGCTAATATTCGGGGAAACACCTCAACGTTTCAATCAGACCCTTTCTAACACTTACAATTATGGTTTTAACCAAGTATGGTCTGGACTCTGGAGCATTGTAGCAGTTATGGGAAGTTATTTGTATTAATGTACAAAACTTTACTATATATAAAAGAGTTAGTTTGTGATTATATTTCTTTTAGATTTAACACCTACGATTTTGTTTATCTCATACTTTTATTACATGAAGATATTGTAGGAATTTTATTTTTTAGTATTGTAAGTCGAAACTTTAAAAAAACGTTTTAGAAAATAATTAATAAACCTGAAAATACTAACTTTGTTTCTAATATACTAATAGAACTTGAAAATAAAATAGCTTTATTTTAAGTTTTTTGTTTTAAAACTTTTGATAAATTTTGAAAGAAATAGCATGAATATTTTATTACCAGTTGTTAAGAAATATTTAGAAATCAACAGCGTAACATTTCTTATATATAAAAATAAAGTCTAGATTAATTTATTTTATAAATATTTTTTTGAAAAAGTTATAACTTCTTAGTTTTATATATAAAAAAAAAGTAAGTAATTAGCGTGTTGTGTGCTCTAGTCACACCAAAAACTTACCATTTTTTACAGTGTATGTTTATATTTAATAAAAATCTTAGTTTTTTTAGTTATCTGATGTACCTAAATAGATTGTATAAAAAGGAAGATGCTAAAAAACGTTACATTTTGAAATATTACAAGAGCTAAAATAACAAAATATTTCTTCAATTGTTTATTTCAGATATTTAAACATAACTTTGAGTTTGTACTTAAGGTTTTGAAAAAGGTTTTAGTAGTAATTATAGTTATTTGATAAGTATGGCGATGATTTAATTTTAGTTTATATTTATACTTTCAAAAATTATATGTTTTTTTTTTTTGCAAAAAAATAAAAAGTTATTAAACTATCAAATAGAACTAAAGTTATTATTAAAACAATTGTTTAAAGATTCACGCAACTCTTAAGGAAATCTTTCTATGGCATATACAACATTGATTAAATTAAATTTCTCTACGTCAAACTAGTCTAATTTTAATATTACTTATATTAAGGGTAGGCAATTTACGGCTTGTGGAATATATTTAGGTTAAAAGCATATTACAACAAACGAAAAATAAAGTATATTTTTTATAATATTTCTTTTAGTTGGTCTCATTTTTTTTAATAAACAGTAGTGATAGTTAAATTATCATTTCTTATAATTTTTTTAAGTTTTATATTGCAAGTTTTTTAAAACTATGCTACTAGTTTGTTTCCAGCCCGCTTCAAAGTCTTTTTCTGGTATCTGGCCCACCAACTAGAACGACCCTATACCATAGATCAAAAAAATTCATAAAATAGTTTCGTTTTGTTTTTACTAGCGTGAATACTAAATATAAATACTTTGTATTGTTTCGTGAAAAAATGTATAAAAAAAAATTTGATAATGATATTCTGATAAAAAATATGCTCTAATTATTTACAAATTAATAAAAAAAAAATTAATGAGCAGTATAAAGTTAATTACAACTAACAAAGAAATAAAGTTTTAGTTAGAAAATATTTAAAATTATATTTTTTAAAAAAATCGCTATTTAGTCTTTTTTTTTTTATATGTCTAGTAATGGAAAATCAGTTTTTTTAACTTTGTTAAAAAAGAAAAACAGAGAGTAATAAAAGTATAGGACCTTTTTGAAAATTTTCAAAGTGTCTATAAGTCGATGTTGTTATATAATATCCACAAAACAAAAACTCCAATTGCAAATATTACAATTGTCTAAATCTTAAATACCAAATAATTTATATTAAACCAAATGATTTAGATAGCAAAATTTCGATTTGCGTCTCAACGCGTTTTTGTTAGCAGACTAAAACTAATTAATTTGTTTCATCATGGCAGTTTAATAAACTATTTAAAGTAATAAGAAAATAGCACTAGTTTAAATTCTTTATCGTTTGTGTTAAACGTCTTACAATTTAAAATTTTTTTATATTTAAAGCTTAAAATCATTAGTTTCTTGGCATAAATACTTTGAAAAGATTTAAAGCATTTTCCGCACAAATAACTGTTGTTTGTTTCAACTGTTTGTTTAAAATGTCCATCATTAAATCATAAAGGTCGTTTGAACAATGATGAAATCATTATCCGCTTATCCGATTTTAACGAGAAAAAAAAACAGCTTGTCAGCGTTAACAAAAAAACATTTCAAACAATAACTTTGTTTATGTTCTTGACGGAAATAAAGTTGTTTAATCAGCTATCTCAAAAACAATTATGTAGCTTTTCATTCGTAAAAAACTTAAAAGTTGTAAACAAACAACTATATTTTATATTTGTTAGGCTATTTCCGCTAGACCGTCTAATGAAAATTTATAAGTTTAAGATTTTAATATAACAACAGTAACGTTTACTGAAGTCACGATTTTATTTTGAAGGGTGTAACTAAATATTAGAAATTAATAAATAAATTTAAGTGATAAAAGCCTGATAAGGTTTTTTAGTAGACAAATAAAGTAAGTTTTACTGGTACTTGCAAAATAAAAACACTTAATGTTTTTATTTTCTGTTTTCACAAACTAAAACCATATCAGTCGTATATCCTTTACAGTATTATTATTTACCTTTAAAAATATATTTTACTTGAAGAAAATAAAATACAAACATAGATTTCTTTTTTTTTAGTTTCATTTTTTAAAGAGATTGTGCTCTACTTAACAGAAAATTAGTTTTTTTTTTTCATATTGTTTGCTAACATATAAAGCATTACGCGTTGTTTATTATAACCAAGTATAATTTTCTATGAATATATAGTGCAACTTTTCTTATAAAAATAGTTAATGCAACATTTTCAAATCAGTTAACAATATTATTTTAAAACTATGTTTTATAACAGCATAAATTTAAAATTTAATGAACAATCATTCATTTGCGTCAGAAAAAAAAAAAACGATTGGTTTTTTACAATTTTCACAAGTGATGTTTAATAACATTAACAATTTGTTATTTGAGCAGTTTAATATTTTTAAACACGAAATCACTGTTTCACTAACACGATGAAAAGTTTTAATAAATTGTTTTGCGTCATATCAAACTTGTTTTCATGATCGAAATATTAAAATTTTGAACGGTTACAAAATAAACTTAAGACCTATTAAAGTACATGAATTAAATTTTAAATTTATTAAAATTGTTACAACTTTTTTGTTGTTCATTAAACAAACATCAATTAAATAAGCTTGTTTGCTTGTCTTGTCTTCTATAAAGACTTGAAAGTCTGCATGTAAGATTTTTACAGATGCTTTTTACAACAACAAAATTGAAAATTTGTTTCAACATTATTGAGTTGGAATGTAAGTTCGGCAAGGTTATTAAAAGCTCATTCAAAGAACGCCATTTACACCATTTGTTTACTTACGTTGTAAAATTCAAAGACCAACAAAACTCGTTTAAACAAACAAAGCTCTTCAAACACACCTAATAATAAAAACAACGTTTATTTTCAAGATAAGACTTGTTTAGAACGCCTACTTGACAAACAAAACCGTTTAACCGCCTCGGCAAACAATCTTAAAAACTTTTATATATATATATACTTATATAAACACACTCACCGTCAAATCAGATACGTCGCAAAATGAAGTTTTTTATTTTCTTGTGCTTTCTAAGCTTGGCAAGTGGGCAGAACTGCTTGAACGACTGCCGGGTCGTTTGCAATCCCGGGACATCCCCCTCCTCCTACGGCCCTCCTCGCGCCTCGTTGCCAGGCAAGCAGGGGCCGAAGGGGGAGAGGGGCGACAGAGGGTTGCCGGGGAGGGACGGCGTTAGCAACGGGGAGCTGTTGTCAGCCAATCAAAAAAAGATTAGCAAATTGGAGCGAATAGTTTATAAAGGGCTTAGCGAAGAAGTTGCGCAAGGTAACTTAAATATATATATATATTAATTATTTTTATTTATTTGTATCTTCAATGCAAGAATTGTTTTTCAAATTTTCGATTTTTAGTTATCAGTAAGCTCGTTCGAAACGGTAGTGGTTTTAATATTAACCAGTCATCGACCACTTTGCACCTTTAATGCTTGTCGAGAAAAACTAAATAGCTATGAAGCGGACTGTTACGACCAATTACCGAATGAGTATTTTTATTACGTAAGGTAAAAAGTTTTTTTTTATTCAAAGAGTGCGGGTTGGGAGTGCAGGACAGGGAAGTTGTTTCCGACCGCCAACTGAGAGACGGATCTCACTGGCACGACCAAGAAAACTGTAAGGCGATCCATGGAAGGCTCTTTGGTTCCAGCGGCGCCACTGCTTGGCTTGGCTCGTACGACGCAAGCCGGCGGACTTCTGGTGTTTAAAATTTTTAAGATTTCATTTTTAAATGCTTCAATTTTTTTTCTAAACTTGTTTAAAAAATATTTTTTAAAAGTATACCGTACTGATTTTTTTATCAACTCACTTACGATTGCAGGTGTTATTTACGACGACAACTGGATTGAAGTGGACTTCCTTTCAAACGTCGACGTGAGCGCTGTCGTAACCCAGGGCAGAAAAGTTACCACGTGGGGGCGTCAGTACGTCACTTCTTACCAGGTTCAGTACAAGAAAGACGGTCACCGCAACTACAAAACCGTACAAGGTGAAGACGAATTGCCTAAGGTGAGTCTTGAGACTTTTGTTTATCGGTTTTAATCATTTGTTTTATAGTTTTGTATCATTAGCTCTAAAATTTCTTTCCATCTAACTGTTATTGGTTTTATTTTACTTTGATTCAGAAATTATCTAAACGCTTTTAATTTGTAATTACTAAAAATGTTTTGGTGTTTTGACACAAAAATTAAGTAAAAATAAAGTATTAGCTTAATAGAACAGTTGTCGAAAACATAAAAAACACTACATTGAAAGTTTTCTTTCTCTGTACAACTGTATCATTAATAAAGAATGAACAATTATGTTACAAAGAGGCAAAAAGCGAAACAATTTTTAATATTCTTTACATTAATTAATTTTATTGCTTTCTGAAGTGTATTAATATTCCGATAGGTATTCAAAGGAAACACGGACAATGTAAGTGTGGTGATCAACAGTTTCAAGAGGACTATCCAAGCTAGGGTGTTTAGGATACAAGTGGTGTCGTGGAATGAATATCCATCTATGAGATTCGACTTCATCAACTGTTAAAAAAATAAATTCTATTTCAATAATTTTTCTTTACACTTTGAATAGTTAAAATTTGTATTTAACAAGTTAATCAATAAATTATAACCTCTGACTGTGTTTTCATGTACAGATATTATAACCTTAAAATGTTTTTATAAGTTTACAAAATAAATTTTATTGAACCTTGTTTATTTTTAATAAAGTTTTTTAAAATTTATTTAAATAATTTGTAAAAGCTGTTTGTTACAAGTCGTTAGGCCTTCACTAAAATAAATTGACTTAAAGCTTGGATAAAAAAGACTTTGTTTACAACCATAAGTCACTTAGAAGAACTATTACTGAAAAGTCTGTAATAGTCTACAATTAAATGTAGACATATTTAATAACTACAGTAATTTTAATTTAGGACATACAAAACTTACAATTATTTTCTTCACACAAATCAAGAAAGTGTGTTATAAAATGATAACAAGTAATTAAAGTAAATTATTTTGAATAAAAACTGCATGTTTAAGTTCTACGATGAAAATTGTTTAACAGGAAACAGTATTACAAAAAAATAGGAAAAAGTAAGAGTTGTAATTTTAAACTTAAAAAGAGCCTTACCGACAAGAAAGTAAAATTAAGATACATATCTGCTTTTAAACATAGACTTGAAAAATTTGACGTTTAATTGATAAGAGCAATATCTTTGTAAAGTATCGTTTACTAAATATAGAGCTGACAAGGCTATAAAAAAATTACTATAATTTTAAGCTTGTTTTATTATAATTAACTAATTTTTAAACCTTATTCCTTTATTAGTCGATCATTGAACTAAAAACATCAAACTAAGCTATTTAATATTTTTTCAAGTGTAATGTAGCTTCAATGTATCGTCAGCCTGTATTTAAGTGAAGAATATTATAAATATGCAATGTCATTTGACTTAAATTAAGTTTAGAAAATTGAAAAATTTGTATTGTTTTCCGTATCGTTTTTTAATTTTCAAATCTAAATGCATCAAGTATTTTTAACAGTATTCTTCAAAATTTGTCACAATTATAAAACTTTAAATAAATTTAGTCGAGATCATGAACAAAGTAATTTTTTCAATCTTACTTCATAACTATACGTCATTAACTTGCACAGTAATATCAGAGTATAAAAATAAAATAAAAAACAATATTACTTGTATTATTAAAATACGATATTACAACATGCTTGGTACAAACTTTGATAGCCAAGAACGTTTTAAAATGGTTTAAAAAATAATTATTACATATACTATTTATTTTAGGTTAACATATTTTATATTCATTATCTGTTTATTTGCTATTTTAAGTTTTTCATAACTGCTGTTAAAATTATAATAAGGTACAACTTAATGTTATTTGTAAATTTACTGTGTTAACACAAAATAACTGCGCTTAACAAACAGGAAGTAGATAGTATTAGTATACAAAATCATATAATATAAACAAGGTATTAAATATTATACTTCACTGTAATATAGCAACTACGATTTTGTTTAAGTAACACTTTTGTTACGTGAAAATATAATGAATTATAAACATTGTTGAAACGATGCTTGTTTATGTAACTCAGAAGTGTTGACGAAATTAAAAAACAACATAACTTAAAAACTTAAGAGATATAACGTGATTTACAAATGTAAGTGAAAAGTTTTTACTTAATAGTACTATACTTGACAAAATGTAAAAATCCGAAGTACAACACGGTGTGACAAAAAAACCAACAAAAAGTCTTTTGTACTGTTCAACAATAAATATCTCCTGATAAACAACAAACATATTTGTTATATTTCGTAGTAAAACTTCTTTGTCGTTCACTTTGGTCAATATTTGATACAAAAAAATGGGTTAAGACTAGCTTTTATTGATTTAAAAAACATTAATTTTCAAATGTTTAGCTAATTAGTTCGTTACTTTGAAAAAAGATACTTTTCATTTTTCTATCTATAACCATTATTTTATATACATATACTATTTATTTTAGGTTAACACATTTTATATTCATTAAAAGTTTATTTGCTACTTTAAATTTGTTATAACTGTTGCTAATACAAAAATTGTTCGAGTCTTAAAAACTATGTAATATACATACAAAACTTATTAATTTGCTTAAAGTATATTTGCTTTACTGAAAAAAAGCTGCAGTTTCTTTAAATTTGGAAACTCTACTTTTTGTAATACTAATTTATCAGAAAAAATATAACGTTTAAAAATTAAATTTAAAAGCTCTTATATATTTTTTGTGAGCTTTTACGGACTTCAGTTTAACTGTGCTGATCTCGCGTAGAATAAATATGCAATTCATACCTCAACATTCATAATATTCTATTGCTTGTTCCTCATGATATTTTATAGCTTATTCCTCAAAATTCATAATATTTTATAGCTTATTCCTCAGCATTCATGATATTTTCTAGCTTATTCCTTAACATTCATAATACTTTATAGCTTATTCCTCAGCGTTCATAATATGTTATAGCTTATTCCTCAGTATTCATAATATTTTATAGCATATTTCTCACCATTCATGATATTTTATAGCTTATTCCTCAGCGTTCATGATACTTTATAGCTCATTCCTCAGCATTCATAATATTTTATAGCTTATTCCTAAACATTCATAATATTTTATAGATTATTCCTCAGCATTCATGATATTTTATAGCTTATTCCTCAGCGTTCATGATATTTTATAGCTTTAAATCTTTTAAAGTGCATATAAACACTAACGTGTATGCGATAATAACACATTACTATAAAGTTCATAAAAAATTTGATTTTGAAATATAATGTTTTTTCTAAGAAATCTAACAATGTATCACATTGGATTCCTTATAGAAGAAGTAAATTGTAATAACCTAATTTAATAGTTGTGGAAATGATGTAATAAGGAACAAAAAGTTTTTATTTACTGGCTTAGAATTTAACAACACAGAAATACTAAAAAGTTTTATTAAACTATGTGATATCAACAACATTTATATAAATTTATTCAATTTCATATTCACTCATTTTAATTTTTTTAGTTAATGAAAATTTTAATATTAAAAAATTTAAATATTTTCTTTTTCAAAGAAGCCAGTTTAAATAAACAACTACTTTTTCTTATGTAAATAATACTACATAAACAAACAATCTATAAGTAGAATTTTTTTGTTTTTTAACAAATATAATAGTTTTATTTAAAATGAAAATTTTTTAAATTGCTTTTTACATAGTACAAAACTAATTAAGTCATTTTATAAAAAATTATATTTTAAGATGTTTACGAACACTTCTTTTTGAGATGAATCAAATAATTATTTACTTAAAGTTCTTTAGTTAAAGTACTTTATAATTCTAGTAGTCTAACAAGAATTAAATTATCTATTTTTTTGTTTTTAAATAGTAAAATACATTATAATAAAATCATTAAAGAAAGTTTTATTAACAACAGGCTTTAATTAACAATAAACAATAATTTGTGTAAAGTTTAAAATTAATTATAAAAAGTGCCTTATTTCGTACTAGCTAGCTTAGTTTATTTCTAAAATATCACTACCTAAAATTTTAAACACATAAATGTAATTATATTTAACATTTTCATGTTTGATAACTTTTTTGGTACGCTGTAATATAAACAAAATAAAATAAGTATTAAGACTGTTTTAACATATTTTAAGATAAAATACACTAAAGATAAAACTAATAATCTTTTTGTTAAATAATTAGTTGATAACGTGGGGTAAAATATGGCCTAATGTGCACAAATGTTTACTCAAGACTTATTTAACTCGTTAAAACAGCTTGTGTAAAAATTTTGCTAAAACTTTTTGAAAAACTTAAATAATAGTAGTAATTTGAAACTTATATTATTTAAGTAAACGACTTTTGTAATTAAAATGAGTACCTAAAATTCGAGTATTTAAAGTCATCAGAGTGCCTTTACTACAAACATGATACTTAAATATTAAAAATCGTCGCATGATTTTAATAAAATACTGTGATAAAATTAAAAAAAATCAAGCTCAAGCGGGTTGAGCTAATCAAAAGTATTAAAGAAATAAAGAACAGTTACTAAGCACTATAATTGATTTTTTTTTACTTTGGATATTTTTTTACGGAAATCAACAAATTTCTAGGTAATAGAGTGAATATTAGAAATTACATGTTCAAACAATGATAATTTAAGTATAACATGCATGGATCATGTCTTACATAAAAAAATTTTGAACAAAAAGCGTAGACCCTTTAAAATAGTTATAGTTGAGTGTAATAAAATAAGTTTTTTTTTGCTACAGTAATCGTTAGAAAATTGAAATTTTTTGAAACTCACAATCGGGTATATTTGTATATATTATTTAAACAATAGAAAATAAAAAAAAAAAAAACGACCTTTGAAAACACAGCAAAGTAAGAACATTAAAAAAAAGTATATATTTTCTGGCTAAAGCATCGGTTAGAGTAAAAATTCTAAAACAAAAACTTTTTTCTAATGTACCCACTCAAATTTCAAACGCCAATCAAATATTTTTTTTTTTTAATTGAAGGCCAGGGAACGTTCTCTGGAAAAAATAAAATCTTAGTAAGCTTTATAGATAAGGTAAATAATTTGATCTAAAGTTTTGACATTTTTTACATATTGCAAAAACTATACTTTACTAATTGCAAATAATAATTGAAACTCTACTTTTTGTTAAACAAGTTTATCAGAAAAAATATAACCTTTAAAAATTAAATTTAAAAAGGTCTTATATATTTTTTGTGAGCTTTTACGGACTTCAGTTTAACTGTGCTGATCTCCCGTAGAATAAAAATGCAATTCAATCTCGACATTCATAATATTTTGTAGCTTATTCCTCAGCATTCATAATATTTTATAGCTTATTCCTCAACATTCATGATATTTTATAGCTTATTCCAATAAATTCATGATATTTTATAGCTTATTCCTCAACATTCATGATATTTTATAGCTTATTCCTCGACATTCATAATACTTTATAGATCATTCCTCAACGTTCATGATATTTTATAGCTTATTCCTTACATTCATGATATTTTATAGCTTATTCCTCAACATTCATGGTATTTTATAGCTTATTCCTCAGCGTTCGTAATATTTTTTAAATTAATCTCAACACTCATAATATTTTATAGCATATTTCTCAGCGTTCATAATATTTTATAGCTTATTCCTCAACATTCATGATATTTTATAGCTTATTTCTCAGCATTTATAATATTTTATAGCTTATTCCTCAACGTTCATAATATTTTATAGCTGATTTCTCAGCGTTCATAATATTTAAGAGTTTATTTCTCAACATTCATAATATTTTATAGCTTATTCCTCAACATTCATGATATTTTATAGCTTATTCCTCAACATTCATGATATTTTATAGCTTATTCCTCAACTTTCATAATATTTTATAGCTTATTCCTCAACGTTCATAATATTTTATAGCTTATTTCTCAGTATTCATAATACTTCGTAGCTCATTCCTAAACACTCATAATATTTTATAGCTTATTCCTCAACATTCATGATATTTTATAGCTTATTCCTCAACATTCATGATAATTTATAGCTTATTCCTCAACTTTCATAATATTTTATAGCTTATTCCTCAACATTCATGATATTTTATAGCTTATTTCTCAGCATTTATAATATTTTATAGCTTATTCCTCAACGTTCATAATATTTTATAGCTGATTTCTCAGCGTTCATAATATTTAAGAGTTTATTTCTCAACATTCATAATATTTTATAGCTTATTCCTCAACATTCATGATATTTTATAGCTTATTCCTCAACGTTCATAATATTTTATAGCTGATTTCTCAGCGTTCATAATATTTAAGAGTTTATTTCTCAACATTCATAATATTTTATAGCTTATTCCTCAACATTCATGATATTTTATAGCTTATTCCTCAACATTCATGATATTTTATAGCTTATTCCTCAACTTTCATAATATTTTATAGCTTATTCCTCAACGTTCATAATATTTTATAGCTTATTTCTCAGTATTCATAATACTTCGTAGCTCATTCCTAAACACTCATAATATTTTATAGCTTATTCCTCAACATTCATGATATTTTATAGCTTATTCCTCAACATTCATGATATTTTATAGCTCATTCCTCAACTTTCATAATATTTTATAGCTTATTCCTCAACGTTCATAATATTTTATAGCTTATTTCTCAGTATTCATAATACTTCGTAGCTTATTCCTCAACATTCATAATATTTTATAGACCATTCCTCAGCATTCTAATATTTTATAGCATATTCCTCAACGTTCATAATATTTTATAGCTTATTTCTCAAAAATTATAATATTTTATAGCTTATTCCTCAACATTCATAATATTTTAAAGCTGATTCCTCAACATTCATAATATTTTAAAGCCGATTCCTCAGCATTCATTATATTTTATAGCTTATCCCTCAGCCTTCATAATAGTTTATAGCTAATTTCTCAGCGTTCATAATATTTTATAGCTTATTCCTCAACAATTATAATATTTTATACCTTAATCTCATCGTTCATAATATTTTATAGCTTATTCATCAACATTCATAATATTTTATAGCTTATTTCTCAATATATATAATATTTTATAGCTTATTCTTCAACATACATGATATTTTTTAGCTTTTTCCTCAGCGTTCATATTATTTTATAGCTTATTTTTCAACATTCATGATATTTTATAGCTTATTCCTCATCGTTCATGATATTTTATAACTTATTTCTCAACATTCATAATATTTTATAGCTTATTCCCATTATTCATGCTATTTTATAGCTTATCTCTCAGCGTTCATAATATTTTATAGCTTATTCCTCAGCGTTCATGATATTTTATAGCTTATTCCTCAGCGTTCATAATATTTTCTAGCTTATTCCTCAACATTCATAATATTTTATAGCTTATTCCTCAACATTCTAATATTTTATAGCTAATTCCTCAACGTTCATAATACTTTATAGCTTATTCCTAAACATTCATGATATTTTATAGCTTATTCCTCAACGTTCATAATATTTTATAGCTTATTCCACAAAATTCATAATATTTTATAGCTTATTCCTCAACATTCATAATATTTTATAGCTTATTCCTCAACGTTCATAATATTTTTTAGCTTATTTCTCAATATTCATGATATTTTATAGCTTATTCCTCAGCATTCTAATATTTTATAGCTTATTCCTCAACGTTCATAATATTTTATAGATCATTACTCAGCATTCATGATATTATATAGCTTATTCCTCAGCGTTAAAAACATTTTTTAGCTTATTTCTCAGCGTTCATAATATTTTAAAACCTATTTCTCAACATACATAATATTTTATAGCTTATTCCTTAATATTCATAATATTTTATAGCTTATTTCTCAAAAATTATAATATTTTATAGCTTATTCCTCAACATTCATAATATTTTCTAGCTTATTCCTCAACATTCATAATATTTTATAGCTTATTCCTCAACATTCTAATATTTTATAGCTAATTCCTCAACGTTCATAATACTTTATAGCTTATTCCTCAACATTCATGATATTTTATAGCTTATTCTTCAACGTTCATAATATTTATAGCTTATTCCACAAAATTCATAATATTTTATAGGTTATTCCTCAACATTCATAATATTTTATAGCTTATTCCTCAACGTTCATAATATTTTTTAGCTTATTTCTCAGCATTCATAAAATTTTATAGCTTATTCCTTAACATTCATAATATTTTATAGCTTATTCCTCAGCATTCATAAAATTTTATAGCTTATTCCTCAGCGTTCATAATATTTTCTAGCTTATTCCTCAACATTCATAATATTTTATAGCTTATTCCTCAACATTCATAATATTTTATAGACCATTTCTCAGCATCCTAATATTTTATAGCTCATTCCTCAACGTTTATAATATTTTATAGCTTATGCCTCAACATTCATGATATAATATAGCTTATTCATCAGCATTCATAATATTTTATAGCTTATTCCTCAACATCTATGATATTTTATAGCTTATTCCTCAGCGTTCATAATATTTTATAGCTCATTCCTCAACGTTTATAATATTTTATAGCTTATTTCTCAGTGTTCATGATATTTTATAGCTTATTTCTCAGCGTTCATAATATTTAAGAGTTTATTCCTCAGCGTTCATAATATATTATAGCTTATTCCTCAATATTCATAATATTTTATAGCTTATTCCTCAACATTCATAATATTTTATAGACCATTTCTCAGCATCCTAATATTTTATAGCTCATTCCTCAACGTTTATAATATTTTATAGCTTATGCCTCAACATTCATGATATAATATAGCTTATTCATCAGCATTCATAATATTTTATAGCTTATTCCTCAACATCTATGATATTTTATAGATTATTCCTCAGAGTTCATAATATCTTATAGCTTATCCCTCAGCGTTCATGATATTTTATAGCTTATTTCTCAGTGTTCATGATATTTTATAACTTATTTCTCAGCGTTCATAATATTTAAGAGTTTATTCCTCAGTGTTCATAATATATTATAGCTTATTCCTCAATATTCATAATATTTTATAGCTTATTTCTTAATATTCATAATATTTTATAGCTTATTCCTCAATATTCATAATCTTTTATAGCTTATTTCTTAATATTCATAATATTTTATAGCTTATCCCTCAGCGTTCATAATATTTTATAGCTTATTTCTCAACATTCATAATATTTTATAGCTTATCCCTCAGCGTTCATAATATATTATAGCTTATTCCTCAATATTCATAATATTTTATAGCTTATTTCTTAATATTCATAATATTTTATAGCTTATTCCTCTATATTCATAATATTTTATAACTTATTCCTCAACGTTCATGATATTTTATAGCTTATTCTTCAACATTCATAATATTTTATAACTTATTTCTCAGTGTTCATGATATTTTATAGCTTATTTCTCAACATTCATAATATTTTATAGCTTATCCCTCAGCGTTCATGATATTTTATAGCTTATTTCTCAACATTCAAAATATTTTATAGCTTATCCCTCAGCGTTCATAATATATTATAGCTTATTCCTCAATATTCATAATATTTTATAGCTTATTTCTTAATATTCATAATATTTTATAGCTTATTCCTCAATATTCATAATCTTTTATAGCTTATTTCTCAACATTCATAATATTTTATAACTTATTTCTCAACGTTCATGATATTTTATAGCTTATTTCCAGCGTTCATAATACTTTTTAACTTAATCTAAGCACTCATAATATTTTATAGCTTATTCCTCAACATTCATGATATTTTATAGCTTATTCCTCAACATTCATAATATTTTATAGCTTATTCCTCAGCGTTCATAATATTTTTTAAATTAATCTCAACACTCATAATATTTTATAGCATATTTCTCAGCATTTATGATATTTATAGCTTAAAACCTTTTAAAGTGCATACAAACACTAACGGGTATGCAACACTGTAAAGTTCATAAAAAAATTAATTTTCAAATATGATGTTTTTTCTATGAAATACTACAATGTATTAACATTGGATTCCTTATAGAAGAATATAACTGTATTAATCAACTTTGATAATTGTGGCAATGATGTAATAAGGAACAAAAATTTTTTATTTGCTGGCTTGAAATTTAAAAACTCAAAAATATTATAAGTTTCTATAACACTATGTGTTATCAACAACATTTATATGGCCTTATTCAGCTTCATATTTACTTATTTTAAGTTTTTATTATTAATAAAAATTGTGATATTAGAAAATTTAACTTTTTTTTTTTCAAACAAGCCAGTTTAAATGAACTATTACTTTTTTTATGAAAATAATACTACATAAACAAACAATCTATAAGTAGAATTTTTTTGTTTTTTAATCAAACATAAAAGTTTTATTCGAAAAGAAAACTTTTAAAATTGCTTCTTACATAATATAAAACTAATTTAAAATCATTTTAGTCAACTAAATACAAGATTTTAAAATGTTTACCAACACTTCTTTTTGAGACAAATCAAATATTTATATACTTTAAGTTATATCATTAAAGTAGTTTATATTTCTAACAGTCCAATAAGCATTAAATTAACTTCTTTTTTTAGTTATATAATATAATATTACTTTATACAAAAAGCATAAAAGAAAGTTTTGTTAACAACAATTTGATAAACAATAATTTAAGTAAAGTTTTAAATAAATTTTAAAAAGTTCTTTATTTCGTATTAGCTAGCTTAGTTTTTTAAAATATAATACTACCTAAAATTTTAAAACACATAAGTGTAACTACGTTTATATTTTTCATGTTTGATAATTTTTTCGGTACATTGTAATAAAAACAAAATTAAATAAGTATTAAGACTGTTTTAACGTATTTTAAGATAAAATAGACTACTAAAGATAAAACTAATAATTTTTTTGTTTAAATAATTAGTTGATAACTTGGGATAAATATGGCCTAATGTGCACTGATGTTTGACTCAACACTTATTTAACTCGTTAAAACAGCTTGTGTAAAAATTTTGCTAAAACTTTTTGAAAAACTTAAATGATAGTAGTAATTTGAAACTTATACTATTTAAGTAAACGACTTTTGTAAATAAAATGAGTACTTAAAATTCGAGTATTTAAAGTCATCAGAGTGCCTTTACTACAAACATGATACTTAAGTATTAACAACTGTCGAATATGTTTAATAACATACTATAATAAAAAAGAAATTAAATTCAACCTGTCTAAGCTAACTAAGAGTAAAAATTAAAGTAACTAAACACTATAACTGTTTTTTTATTTTATGGTATTATTTTAAGGAAACAAACAAGTTTCTAAGTAATAAAGAAAATAAAGATTTCATGTTCAAATAAAAATAATCTAAGTAAAATGTGCATGGGTCATGTCATACATAAAAACATTTTGGAAAAAAAAGCGTAGACCCTTTAAAATAGTCTTAGTTGTGTGTTTTAAAATATTTTTTATTTTACCACAGTGATCGTTAGAAAATTCAAAGTTTTTGAAACTTATACTTGAGTATTATTGTATATATCATTTAAATATAAGAAATTTGAAAAATACATAAAACGATCCTTGAGAACACAGCAAAGTAAAAAAAAAAAAAAAAGTGTAAATTTTCAAGCTAAAAGATCGCTTAAAGTAAAAATTAAAAAAAAAAAATTTCCAAAGAACTCCACTCAAAAATTCAAAACCCAATTTTTTTTTATTAGTGGCAAAGAAACGTTTTTTAAAATAATTGAAATTTTAGTTAGTTTGAAAAATAAGGAAAATAATTTTGAAGAGTTTGTACATTAAAAAAAAATGCAAAAACTGTTAATCGAGCTAAGTTAACACTCGTAGATAAAACAAAAGCTGTTGTAAATGTTGAATTTCAAAAATTGTGAAACTGTAAACCAAGGATTTAAATACAAAAATATTTTAAAGTTATTAAATTTTTATTATAGATTTTCAAGGCATAATATATGTCAAACCTTGAAATTACAGTTAAAATTAATAGTAAAAAGTGTTTGCATTGTTTTTAAGTAAAAATTTCAAATAAATAGTATATTAACCTTACTAAGCACTTTTTAATATTATTTTTTACTTAAAATTATCATAACTAGTAGAAATATAAGTAAACCAGTTGGATGAACTTCTTTTGAAAATTAGAATAATAGATCTAGCAGTATAAGAATAGTTAATAAAGTATTAGACATTAAAAATATGAATTTTTTACAACTTTTTTGAGTTTTTACACAAATTAAAAATAAAAAGAGGTATATTACTTCCATACAATCAATAAACAAGGTGGTCATTGACAGATAAATATTTTTAAAGATAAATAAAAAATAGTCTATTCTAGATTTTCAGAAGTGTTTAAACAGGTTGTCACACACTTAGGATACTTAGTACATTTAGGATAGCTTGGATTATTTAAAAAGTTTTAAGAATCTCATATATCTTAAGTTAATTTGAGTTTTTTTAATACTTAGGCTGATAGCATTGTTTTTTTTTTTTGAAAACTCAGCAAGGTTTAAAATTTTTTAAGAATCCAAGGACAAACCTTTCTTATATTTCAAATGAAATTTAGTTGATTTACTTTTAATAATTTGTTCTTTTATAAAAAAATTTTGTTGAAGAATTTGATCTTTAATAATTAAGAAAAAAAAAATGGATTTGAAACACTCATGATGACTTAAGACACTTGATAGTTAAACTTGGTTTTTCAAACATTTTTAAAGGCTCCCTTTGAAATTAAAAAAGCTATGGCTTTTATAAGATTTCTCAATTAACTTCCCTTAAATACATGAAAGATTTTTTTTTAGCTCTTCATCTTAACTTCAGAACGTCAGAAAGTACCAGAATAGTGTAAGTTTCAAATTTAAGCCTAAAGGCCCCTAAATTTCAGAAATTTTCTAATAATATGTAGTATAAGTTTCAAAACTACTTTAAATACGCTTTAGACCTTTTTTGCTCTTCATCATTAACTTGAGAATATCTAGTGTTAATTTCAAATTAAGGCTTTATAGTCCCTATGGTCCCTTTGCAGCTTGTGGGTCCCTAGACTTCTGAAATGGCCCACTTTTGGAAGCCCTGGTTTAAGTCACTCAGGACAGTGTTTTTGAGTTGCAGCCCTGTTTGATTTGAAGAAAAGAAGATGGTCATCTCTAAAAGGTAATGTTTCCAGGAAACTGGAAACATACTTTAGTGTTAGTTATGAACAGTAAAAGCTACAACTACGGCCTACAAACACCAAATGTCTGCTGACCCCTGATTTAGACTAATGTATTTTTAAGTTGAAAGTTAGTTAAATAACTTTAAAGTTAGCGTTTTTATTCTAATTGAGATTCAATATTATTAGTATTTTTTTTATTTCCTTAGTATGATTATAAACATAATAAACAATGAACTTTACCGCAAGATCAACAACAACAGCATCCGAGACAATCCTACGACCGGTTTCGTCCTTATTAGGACTCATCAGGCAGGAATAGTCGCGAGAAACCGCTATTGTGATCTTACACAAGCGGGCTTAAGTACGAAGTACTGAAGCGATCGTTTGTGGGTAAAGTTGAAAAAATCTTCGTTGATGATGGCCGAAATAAATACTGGCTAAAACTGATCAAACGAGCGCAGACTACAATCTCACAACAAGCTGACAATGTCTGAGACGTTGGGCTGTGAATGATTTAGCTGTGTCATTTTTTCAACTTTACCCACAAACGATCGCTTCAGTACTTCGTACTTAAGCCCGCTTGTTTAAGATCACAATAGCGGTTTCTCGCGACTATTCCTGCCTGATGAGTCCTAATAAGGACGAAACCGGTCGTAGGATTGTCTCGGATGCTGTTGTTGTTGATCTTGCGGTAAAGTTCATTGTTTATTATCGATTGCATAAAACATCTCAACTTCGTTGATGATGGCCGAAATAAATACTGGCTTAGTATGATTACTGATAATTTTATTGAATTGATAGGAGCAGAGCTGGAATGGTTTATGTTGTAATTTTTTCATAAGTTTGAATAATATGATTGTATCTATGACAGGATGATTTAAGTGGGCATGTTGAACTCATAATTTTGTTTAAATTTATGTTGTTGTAAATAAATAACTAAGTATATATATATGCGGAGTTACTACAAAACCTAGAATCCTGGAAAAACCTGGAACTTGACAGTTTAGGCTAAAAAAACTGGAATTTGAGAGAATTAAAAAGACCTGATATTTTGATCAAAAATCCATAGAAATAAACCCTGGAAATTTGAAATAATTTTTGTATGTTATGTAGTAAAGCATGTTGAATTCATAATTTGTTTAAATCTTATGTTAAATATATATTATATATATTAAAGTAACATAAAGTACTTGGCTAAAGACGCGTATTGAACAACGCTGAAAAGCTGTCCCAAGCAAAAGTTAATTTTGTGTATACAGATATATACATACAGGGTTACCATGAAACCTGAAATCTGGGAATAGCCTGGAATTTGATAATTTAGCAAAAAAAAAAAAACAAAAGACCTGAAATTTTTGAAAAAAAAACACTAAAAATCCAGAAATTTTAAGATATTTTCATTTTAAATAGTAAAGGTTTTATGAAGCTAAAAGTATCTGATAAAGATAAAAAAATTGTCAACAGCAATTTATTTTAACACATTTAAAGTAGCTTTACAGTAATGTTGTTATACTACTTAAATACAGTTTCAACCTTAAAATTTATTTAATTAAAAATAGACCCAAAAACGTGTACTTTCAAAAACCTGGAAAAAATTCACAAAACCTGGAAGAAATATCTCTAAAACCAGTGGCAACACTGTATTTATATTGCTTGATTCTATAAAAATATTCTATAGTTTTATAATTTTTTAAGTTGGCTTTATTAATCAGTTTTATAAGTACTTAATGAGTATATTTTGAGGTTTAGTTGTACATAATAGACATTAGTTTTTTGTTTAATTTTAAAAAGTTTTTCTATATATAATGTGAGATTTTCTGTAATAAAGTAAATTTGTTTGATACATAAAAAAGTTAAGTTTTTTTATCTAATTTTGCAGACTATAGAATATGTATCAACATAACAGAAGAAAAAACAAGAAGTTAAAAACAGTAAAAAGTCTAACATTTTTATGCAAAAAAAAACTACTTGATGCTTATGAGATTGAAGAAAACTTGTTGTGGTTATCCCACTTCAATTGGGTTGTTAATGCTTTTCAAAAAATGGAAAAAACCTTAAGCAATCAAATTTTTGTAAAAAGTTTTGGTAATGAAGATAATAAATTTGATAAATTTTTATGGTTTGTGCACAAATTTCTTTGGAATAAAAACATAGATTTTAGAATAAAGAACTACAATGTAAGTATTTCAAAAAATTGGGCTTTGACATGCACTATAAGTGAAATAGACTTTGTTGGTTGCAATTATCTAGATGGAAAAATAAGCTTTGTGCTTGATAGAACACATTATCAAGACCCAGATTTCAAGGAAATCCAAATAAACCCTAAAAGGTTTAATTACCAACCTAAATTTTATTTTAAGACTAAAAGAAGTTGTCATAGACAGGTTTGTTTGACAGTGATAGATCAAAAATGGTTATATATGCTTAGAGAGAATAACTTTGAACCAAGATTTTTTGAAATAAATAGTGGAAAAGTCTTTGATTTTCGAACAACAATAAAATGCCTAGGTTATCCTGCGTTTAAAATAAAAGTAGGCACATACAAACATTTGATGACATTGATTGGTTGTGATTTAATTATGAACTTAAAATTTAAACACTTTGACTGCCCAGATAATACTCCCTGTTATTTAAGAATTACTAGTCAATATTTCAATAGTTTAAAAAATGCAGATAAAAAAATGGTTAAAAAAAGTATTAGTAATCTTGACAAACATATAAACTCATATTCCTTTCTTGAAGAAGTTCAACTAAATTTGTTTGATGTCCCAAGCGAACGAAAAGTTTCAATCATTGACAACTTGAATAAAAATTTGAAAGTTTTAAAGCTTGTTTTTTTTCAACCAATAAGTTTTTTGTTGTACATTGGAAAAAGACTAAAAAAGTTAGAGACTTTGGATGTTTGGTATATAAGTGAAAAGTTTTACGTGAGTGTCTGCCCTAATGAGCACAGTGTCAAACAGTCCACATATTTTGATAAGCTGATCAAAGAAAGTTTAGTGGCCTTTAAAAATTTGAAATGTTTTAAAATAAGTATCTGTAATCATGATCACAATTTTAACCCATTGTTGTTGAAAACTATTTTCACTGTATTGAACTGTTGTCAGACAAGTTTGACCAGATTTCATTTAAAAGATTATGAGTTTGACGATGTTGACAAAATAGTTGATTTCATATGCTCTAAAAATATGCCACTAAAAGTTATAAGTTTCAAAGAGGTTCGTCGTCTTACTGAAAAACACATAATGAAGATGGCTAAACTTATCAAAAGCAGTGAGCTGACTTTGAAATTTAAATCAATTGACAATGGTGTAGTAAAGTTTGCTAAAGTTATTAAAAGCGCTGAACTTCTTATAAAAGTTAAGAAATGTTGTAAAGTTACACCTGAAGGATTGAAAAATGTTCTGAGTTACATTAAAGAAAATAATATCAGCATAAAGATAAAACATGACAAAGTTTTAGCATAGTTGTTAAACTCAAAATAGTTCTAAAATTTTGCATATCAGTACAATGCATCTGTAAAGTCATTGTAACTTGGACATGTTTTACTTATTGTACATTACAATACAGTGAAATGCATTGTTTGTTTCATATCATCTATAAAATTCATTATAGATAACTATGAAAATGCAATTTTTTTGAAAAATAAACTATTTAGCTTCCTTTCTTGTGTATATGAAATACTTGAATCCCTTATATTTTGCTTATATTTGAAGTAATAATTAGTTATTATGGTTTTAAACTATGCTTTTATAATATATTTTTTAATCTGACTTGTTTGAAAATTATGTTGGCAATATTTATTGTAGTTTGGTACTCCAGCTCTAAATCTAAGTTCAAACAAAACAAACTGCTTTAGTACAACAGTCTTAAAGTTAAAATTAAAATTTTAGTAAAAGTTTTATAACAATGACAAAATAAACTTTATTGTTAGTAAATGATTTTTTATATGCAAAAGTATTTATTTTTTCTTGAAAAAAAATTTACCATCAATGTATTGTAATGACAACAAAAGTTTTGCTTATAAGAGACATTTTTATTTGTTAAAAAAAATTAAAACACATTTTATATATAGCTAAAGTTGAATATTTCAGTGTAATTCCTTTTAAGGAATATTGTTTAAATTGCTGCTCAACTTATATTGCAAACTAAATAAAACTGCTTTTTCTCCAAACTTTTTATGAAGTTTTGGCCAAAAAAATTGTCATAACAAGGCTGTTTCATTGACTTTTGTAAACATGTCTTATGAAATCAAAACATGCTATTTCATAATCATTCTAGAACAGGGTTTATCAAAGATAATTTTTCAAACGGCCCCCAATTAAAGAAATAAAAAAAGCTATAGCCCCCTCCACCAAGATTACTTAAAAAACAACCATTAAAAAAAAAGACTTATTTTCTTTTGCTCTACGTCATAAACTCCAGAATATAATATGTAAGTTTCAAATTATGACCTCATGGCCCCCTCAGGCTCCCTTTCTGCTCTTGCCCCTGAATATCTGTCATGGCTTACTTTGGGAAAACCTGTTTTAGAATGTACCTTTCCTAGCAAGCTGTCAAATGTAATTGTTCTTAAAAGTAAACTATATAGCAGTAATGCTCAAAAATTTTAATTATCACAGATAACTAAATAGAAATATACACTGAAATTTTCCATAATAAAATGATAAATATTAGTGTTTTGCTAAGCTTCTTAAAAACTACAAAAATGGTCTTATGAAAATATGATACTAATTATTAAGTATTTATAAAAATAAAAATGTTGTTTTATCAAAGATTCTATGCATATTAAGTTAGTTTATGTAAACATTTTGTTTAGTACTGCTTGAAATATTTGTATTTTTAACACTAAAACTTTTAATTTTACACTGAATATTTTCTAGACACTTTTAAATATTATATAATCATCCTGTAGACTACTTTAATCATATTTAAAACCATCATCATAAACTGTAGATATTGCACTTAACTTTATTTTATTATAAAACTAGCTAATTAAGTTTACATTTGTACTTGAATTAGTTTCTTTATTTGGTTATTTCTTCATTGTATAACTTGCATACATTTCATTATATGTTTTTTTAATATTTTTCATTATTGCTTTTCAGGTTAACAAGTAAACATTGAGAAAAGTATGAATAATTAAAATGAAATTTGGTTCTTCACAATCAAAAGAGTATGATATTTCAAAGACCAAATACTAAGATGTAATTTTTGTATTTATTATGAAGAACTGAATTCAATACCTATTGTAAATATATAGTTTTAGTAACTGAGAACCTTGAAAATGTCAAAAACTATATTCACAAACAAACAGTGCATTATATATATATTAAATATACATGTATAGATCTATATATATTTAAATTTGTTTAAAATCTATATTTGAATTTGTTAGTAGGTGAAATTCAGCGGTAGGTGTGAGAAATCCACAATTTTGCATGGAGTCACTTTTGCACAAAGGCCTTTGCACACAAGCAGTTACCTTTGCAAAGATTAACATTTTTGCACAGTTTTTGTTTAGAAATTTTTCTTCTTTTTCATTATTTATATATATCTTTCTTTTCATTTTGTTCTTTTTATTTTTATTTGTTTTTTATTTTAGTTACTTTATTATGTTTACTATTACTGTTACCCCTGACCCTTACTCTTAGTTGATAACAGTTACTTCTGCTTAAGCTGCTTAATAACTGTAGCAGTTACTTAAAATATGAAAAGTTGAATGTTTGTGAAAAAATGATGACTTGTGCAAAATTGACTGTCTGGCAAAAGTGACTGTTTCTGCAAAAAGTGTCTTTAAGAAAAACTGACTGGTTTTTGAAATTTAGATTTTAATATAAAACACTACAGAGCAGACTTTGTAAAAATCAGTGTATACAAGGTTGAAAATCCCCAGTAGTAGGGTTTAATTATAATATTAGTTGATTTAAGTCCTTCTGCCTGGGACTTTTTAACACTATTTCCATTGCTTTTTACCATATCAGCAACAGAATATTTCAGCAAATTGGGCTTAAAAAATATTTAGATTAAAAAAAACTGTGGATGATGCAGGACTGTTTAAGGACAATTTTCTAATTTTTTTCTTAAGGCCACCTTTGAAATTAGAAAGCTAAGGCCCCCTTCAATGAAATTTTTCAAAAATTACTCTAAAAAACTAAGAATTCTTTGCTCTTCATCATCAACTCTAGAATATCTGGTGTAAGTTTCAAATCCTGGCCTTCTGACCCCCTTTTACAGCTTATTATCTAATTTTTTTAAAATTTCCTATAATATCTAGTATAAGTTTCAAAACTTCCAACATACAAGCCAAAAAAATATTTTTTGCTTTCATCATCAACCATAGAATATCTTGCGTAATTTTAAAATTAAAGCCTAATATCCCACTATGGCCCCTTTGCAGCTTGTGGCCCCTTAAATTTCTGAATTGGGCCATTTTGTGGATCCCCATTTTGAGAAACCCTTGTTAAAGGTCACTTGGGTTTGAAATGAAGAAATTAAGAGCAAAATATCTCTAAAAGGTACAATTTAGAGGAAATTGGAAATTTACTTCAGATAGTTACTTAAGAAGAGTAAAAATTACAACTGCGGCTTGCAGACACCAAGTGCCTACAGAGTATATACAGATTAAGATGTTTTTACGTTATAAGCCCACTAGATAAATTAAAGTTTGAATTTTTATTACAAATAAGATTCAATATTGTTAGTATTTTTTTATTTCTTAAGGATGACTACTGATATTCTTATTGAACGATATGGGCAGAGCTGGATTGGTAATGTTGTAATTTTCTCATATGTTTAATTAGAATTAATTTTTCTTTTATGACAAAATGATTTAAGTGGGCATGTTGAACTCTTATTTTGCTTAAATTATGTTTCACAACACATTTAAAGTAGCTTTACAGTTTCTTTTTAATGTTTTTATACTACTAAATACAGGTTTTAACCTTAAACTTAACTTAAATAAAAATAGACCCAAAAATGTGCGCTTTCAAAAACCTGGAATAAGTTCAGAAAACCTGGAAGAAATTTATCCAAAACCAGTAGCAATTCTGTATGTTTAGATATTACTTGATTTATAGATCTTCTAGAAACATTCTATAAATATATAATTTTAAAGTTGGCTTTATTAATCAATTTTATAAGTACTTGTTATAACTTTAGGTTTAATTGTACTTAATAGACATTATTATTTTTATTTAATTTTGAACAAGTTTTTTATATTTTAAGTGTGAGATTTTCTGTAATAAAGTAAATTTGTTTGATACATATAAAAGTTTGATACAAATACGTTTTTCTTTTGTTTTGCAGACTATAGACTAAGTATCAGCATAACAGAAGAAAAAAACAAAATGTTGAAAACAGTAAAAAGTCTAACATTTTTGTGCAAAAAAAAACTACTTGATGCTTATGAGATTAGAGAAAACTTTTTGTGGTTATCTTACTTCAATTGGGTTGTTAATGCCTTTCAAAAAATGGAAAAAACTTTGTCCAAGCAAATTTTTGTGAAAAAATTTGGTAATGAAGATGATAAATTTGACAAATTTTTATGGTTTGTGCACAAGTTTGTCTGGAATAGAAACATAAATTTTAGAATAAAGAACTACAATGTTAGTATTTCAAAAAATTGGGCTTTGACATGCACTATGAGTGAGATAAACTTTGTTGGTTGCAATTATCTAGATGGAAAAATAAGCTTTGTGCTTGATAGTACACATTTTAGTTTAGACCCAAGTTTCAAGGAAATCAAAATAAACCCTAAAAGGTTTAATTACCAACCTAAATTTATTTTTGAAACTAAAAGAAGTTGTCATAGACAGGTTTGTTTGACAGTGATAGATCAGAAATGGTTATATATGCTTCAAGAGAATAACTTTTGCCCAAGATTTTTTGAAATTAATAGTGGCATAGTCTTTGATTTTAGATCGACAATAAAATGCCTAGGTTATCCTGCGTTTAAAATAAAATCAAGCACATACAAACGTTTAATGTCACGGATAAGTTGTGATTTGGTTATGTATTTTAAATCTGACCTCTGGGATTTCCTAGTTAATTCTCCTTGTTTTTTAAGAGTAATTAATCAATATAACAAAATTTAAAAAAATTCAGATAAGAAAATGCTTAAAAAAAGTAAAAGCAATTTTGATAAACTTCTTATCTCATACTCTTCTCTTAAAGAAATTCAACTAAATTTGTTTGATGTCCCAAGCAAACAAAAAGTTTCAATCATCGACAACTTGAATAAAAATTTGAAAATTTTAAAGCTTGTATATTTTCAACCAATTAGTTTTTTGTTGTACATTGGAAAAAGACTTGAAAATTTAGAGACTCTAGATGTTTGGTATGTAAGTGAAAAGTTCTATGTGTGTTCTGGCCCTAATGAGCGCTCTGTCAATCAGTGTAAATATTTTGATAAACTGAACAATGAGAATTTAATTGCCTTTAAGAGTCTAAAATGTTTTAAAATAAGCATATGTAACTATGATCATGATTTTAACCCGTTGCTATTAGAAACTATTTTGAGTGTGTTGAAATGTTGTCAGACAAATTTGAGCAGTTTTTGTGTGGAAGATTATGAATTTGAAAATTTTCACCAAATAGTAGATTTTATATGCTCTAAAAACATGCCACTAAAAGTTATAAGTTTCAAAGGGGTTTATTGTCTGACTGATAATCACATAATGGAGATGGCTAAATTTATCAGAAGCAGTGAACTGGCTATAAAGTTAGAATCAGCTGATGATGGTGTGGTAAAGTTTGCTAAAGTTATAAAAAACACTGAACTTGTTATAGAAGTTAAAAAGTGTTGGCAAGTTACACCTCAAGGATTACAAAGTGTTCTGAATTACATTGAAGAAAATAATTTGAGCATAAAGATAAAACATGATAAAGTTTTAGCATAGTTGTTAAACTCAAAATTGTTCTAACATTTTGCATTGCAGTACAGTGCATCTGTAAAATTATAATAATTTAGACATATTTACTTATTGTACTTTTTAGCTTCCTTTCTTGTGTACATAAAATATTTATTTCTAAATACTTTTGCTTTTTTTTAGTTTTGTAACTTATGTCAAAATGTTTTCTAAATTAATATGTAAAATTTCTAAATTTAAATGAGCTGAAGTAATAATTTGTGATTAAGTTGTACACAATGTTTTTATAATTTATTTTTCAGTCTGACTCGTTCAAAAATTATGTTGGTATTTGTTTTAATTATAGTTTTGTACTCCAGCTCTTAATCTTAGTTCATACAAAGCAAACTGTTTTAGTGCTACAGTCTTAAATTTTAATTTAAAATTAAAAACTTTTAACAATGGCCAAATATACTTTATTGTGAGTAATTGGTTTTCATGTGCATTTATTTTTCTGTTTAGTAAATAAGTTTTTCTAATAAAAAAATTACTACCAATGTATTGCAATGACAACCAAAGTATTGTCTTTAAGAGACTTTTTTATTTGTTAAAGAAAATTTTAATTTTTTTTTATATACAGTTTAAGTTTAATATTTAAGTACAGGCACGTGGCTTGGTACATTTCTGCAAATCTACAGAAACGTATAATGAGCGTAAAACCTTGCTTTTATTTCAGCTTGAAAATACTCTGCCTTCTTAGCTTTTAGTATATTATTATACTTAGTTATGCACTCCTGGAAGATAATTTTGACATATACGTACTCTTTAGCATTTTTAGTGTCGTAAAAGTTAAACGAATTAAATACATCCAAATTGTAACATTTAGCGCGTTAAAGCTTTAGTTTGTCAAAAAGCTGCATTGCAAAATTGATTTTAATGGAAGCTGTAGCTTCAAAAATAAAAATCATACAATTTTTTGCTACTAATATTTGCATAACCAGTTGTTACTATTGACTACGTTAAATGTATCACTCGTACTTCAACATTCCATTTTTGATGTATTAACATAACTGCATATTTTCAGATTAAATTCAATAACATTAGAGGTAGTATAAATTGCTGTGTTTCTGCTAGGACGTTATCACGCGTTATTTCAGATGTTTTAGTTTTTGCAGGTTCGTAACTTTTTTGACCTAGCTACGTCCCTGTTTCAGTGTGATTCCTTTTAAAGAATATAGTCTATATTGCTGCTCAACTTATATTGCAAATTAAATAAAACTGCATTTTTACTAAACTTTTCATGAAAAATTATCATAACAAGGCTGCTGTTTCATTGACTTTTGTAAACATATCTTATGGAATGAAAACATGCTATTTCATCATCATTCTAGAACAGGGTTTCCCAAACTTTTTTCAAATAGCCCCTTTAAAGAATTTTATAAAGCTATTACACAATCCAACAAGATTACTTAAAAAAACACCTAAGACCTTATTTTTTGCTCTTTGTCAACAACTCCAGAATATATAGTGTAAGTTTCAAAACTAGCATTAAAAACACCTAAAACCTTTTTTTTTGCTCTTCATCATCAATTCCAGAATATCTTGTGTAAGTTTTAAATTATGACCTCATGGCCCTCTGTGGCTCCTTTACTGCTCATACCTCCTCCTTTGGCTACTTAGCTGCTCATAGCCCTTTGAATATCTATCTTGGTCCACTTTGGGAAACTGTTCTAGTATGTATTTTTCCAGCAAACTATCAAATGTAACTATTATTAAAATTAAAATATATAGCATTAAAGCTCAAACTTTTTAATTAGTTCACAGATAACTAAATTCCACTAAAATTTTAATTTTAAATTTATATATATTAGTGTTTTGCTAAGCTTGTTAAAAACTACAAAATAGTTTTTTGAAAATATGATACTAATACTAAGTATATATAAAAATAAAAGTGTTTTTTTATTGAAGTGTTTATGCATATCAAGTTAGTTTATGTTAACATTTTGTGAAATACTGCTTGAGGTTTTTGTATTTTTTAACACTAAAATAATTTAAGGGCATAGGGGGGGGGGGTAAACACCCTTTTTTGGTTTTTGATCTTATTTTATTAAGTTTTTACTAAGCTACAAAATGCTTTTTGCAGATTTAAATTTTTAAAGATTTAATAAATTCAAAATAATTTTTGAGATGAAGCAGGTAGAAGTCAGAGACAACAATAGGTTCCTTATGGGAGGCGCAAATAAAATGGCTAAAATAGACTATTTCACTAAAAATCTATCTGCTCCTACGTTTTTTGAGATAACTTCTTCAAATTTTCAGGAAATGTTCCTTGATATATTTAGAAAATTTGATCGGGTGGAATTTAAAAAAAATATTAAGAAATAAAAATTTTATATAATAAATAAAGAAAAAAACAGTTTTTTTTTTGTTATAAAGTTAATATTTTTTAATTTATTTAAATTATGTTTCGACAGAATTTTCTAAATATTAATGAACATTTTCTGAAAATTTGAGGAAGTTATCTCAAAAAACGTAGGAGAAGATAGATTTTTAGTGATTTCTAGTTATTTGCCGTTTTAGTCTGCGCCTCCCATAAGGATCCTATTGTTGCCTCCGACTTTGACCGCCTATGTCTCAAAAATTATTTTGAATTTTTAAAACTTGTAAAAAGCATCTTGTAGCTAAGTAAAAACTATATAAAATAAGAACAAAAACCAAAAAAGGGTGTTTACCTTCCCCCCTATGCCCTTAACTTAATACTGAATATCTCTTAGACACTTTTCAACTGTTGTATAATCATTCTGTAGATTATTTTAATCATATATAAAACCACCATCATAAACTGTAGAAATGCACTTGTCTTTATTTTATTATAAAACTAGCTAATGAAGTATACAATAGTACTTGAATTAGTGTCTCTATTTGGTTATTTCTTTATTATATAACTTGCATACATTTCATTATTTGTTTTTTTTAATATTTTTCTTTATTGCTTTTCAGGTTAACGAGTAAAGATTGAAAAAAGTATGAATAATTAAAATGAAATTTGGTTTTTCACAATCAAAAGAATATTATATTTCAATGACCAAATACTAAGATGTAAATTTTGTACTTATTTTGAAGAACTAAATTTAATACCTGTTGTAAATATATAATTTTAGTAACTGAGAACCTTGAAAATGTCTAAAAACTATATCCACAAACCAACAGTGCATTATATATATATTAAATATACATATATAGAGCTATATATATATTTAAATTGGTGGAATTATTTTATTTTTCGACTAGCTTTCTTCCCTAAATTATCATAACCTTAATATATAAACTTTTAATAAACTGAAAGTTTCTATTAATATTTTTTTTGTTAAATTTTGTGTGTAGCATAGTCTTTATGTTTTTGATCAGATAAATAAAATACTTGTGTTTCATATAAGTTTTTTTTTTAAACTTGTGAACCAGTTAGAATTGTTATGCAAAGACAAATAAGTTGAAATTTATAAGGAATATAGATCATTTTATTTATAACATCTTACTTATCTGGTAGTGTTTTTGCCTTTCACAAAATTAGGTCAATCTAGTCTGAGCAATTATTTTGGCATTCAAAATTAAATAAAATGATAAGGTTATTGTTTATTAGTAGGTGAAGTTCAGCGGTAGGTGTGAGAAGTCCACACTTTTGGACAAAGGCACTTTTACACAAGCAGTTACTTTTGCATAGATTGACATTTTTGCACAGTTTTTGTTTAGCAATTTTTCTTCTTTTTCATTATTTATATATATCTTTCTTTTAATTTTGTTATTTTTTATTTGTTTTATTTTAGTCTTTATTTTGTTTACTATTAAATTTGGTTGACAATAGTTACTTCTGCTTGAGCCGCTTAATAATTGTAGCAGTTACTTAAAATGTGCAAAATTGACTGCCTGTGAAAAAACAATGACTTTGCAAATTTGACTGCTTGGCAAAATTGACTTTTTTTGCAAAAAAGTGTCTTCAAGATAAATTTAATAAATTTTAATGTAGAACACTACAGAGCACACTTGGTAAAAAACCAGTGTTAGGTAGGGTTGCCACTTTACCTGGAAACCTGGAATTTGACAATTTAGGCAAAAATAACCTGAAAAATCCTGGAATTTGAGATATTTTGAAAAGAAAAATTAGAAAAACCTAGAATTTTTAACAATTTTAACATTTTTAGTGTTAAAATTTCGATTTGACACAAAAAATATATTATATATAGTAATATATAAGTTTGAAATTTTTTGAAATAATTTTTTTTTTAATTTAGTTCATTTGTATATCAATTTATGTTTAACTTTGTGTTTTCATTTAAATTATGTTTTTATATATATATATATAATTTATCTTAAAGTGTTGAACATAAGTTTATTTATTTTTTCTCTTTTTGTGTTCTGTTTAAGTGGCTCAGGTTTTGATGCCTGAGTCCAACATTGCACAATAAACAATATAATAATAATAATATAAATAAGGTTTTTTGTCATCATCAAAATCACTTTTTTTACAAAAATTAACTTTGGCTTTTATATGAAAGCTTTAATTTCAATTACAAAATATAAGCTAGTTTTTCTAGAATTAAAAAATATCATTTAATTTTTGAGATGTTTTGTTTTTTGTAAAAAGTTTCCGATACAAATGTATGGACCGGAATTTTTTTGGGGTCACTTTTCTTGGAAATTTTAAAAACCACTAAAAATCTATCTCCTCCTTCATTTTTCAACCAATCTTCTTCAAAATTTCAGGAAATGTTCCTTACATTATAAAAAAAATGTTACTTATGAATTTTGATATAAAAAAAAAATTATGACCAAAATTGAAAATAAAGTCTTTTTTTTTCAAATGAAATATATTTTTACTTATTTTTTTTTAAATCACAAGTAACATTTTTCTGTCATTGTATAAAGATTAGACTGTGAAAGTTTTAAGAAGATTGCTTGAAAAATGTAAAAGAAGAAAGATTTTAAACTAAATAGTCTTTTTTCACTGTTTTAGTTTTCCTTCCCCATAGGGAACCTATTATGCAGCCCGACTTTGACTGATCATATCTCAAAAAATAATTTGAATTTTTTAAAACCATAAAAAGCATCTTATTGCTTAGAAAAAATTCTATAAAACAAGAGCAACTTGTAAAAAACATGGCTTTCCCCCTTTGGCCTACATACAGTTCTAACTTAACTTCACTGAAAATAGACCCAAAAGCCTGTACTTTCAAAAATCCAAAAGGAAATCAGAAAACCTGGAAGAAGTTTTTCGAAAACCAGTGGCAATCCTGTATATATATATATATATGTATTACTTGATATAAAGATCTTGAAAAACATTCCTATATTTTATAATTTTTAAAATTAGCTTTAATAATAAGTTTAAATACTTCTTAAGTATAACTTTAGGTTTAATTGTACTTAATAAACATTATTTTTTTATTTAAATTTAAACAAGTATTTTTTAAAATTAGTGTTAGATTTTCTGTAATAAAATAAATTTGTTTGATACATATAAAATTTATATATTTTTGTTTTGCAGACTATAAACTATGTATCAGCTTAACATAAAAAAAAAGTAAAAAATGACTACAGTAAAAAGTCTAACATTTTTGTGCAAAATAAAACTACTTGATGCTTATAAGATTGAAGAAAACTTATTGTGGTTGTCTCACTTTAATTGGGTTATTAATGCCTTTCAAAAAATGGAAAAAACTTTGTCTAAGCAAATTTTTGTAAAAAAGTTTGGTAATGAAGATAATAATTTTGATAAATTTTTATGGTTTGTGCACAAGTTTGTCTGGAATAGAAACATAAATTTTAGAATAAAGAACTACAATGTAAGTATTTCAAAAAATTGGGCTTTGACAAGCACTATGAGTGAGATAAACTTTGTTGGTTGCAATTATCTAGATGGAAAAATAATCTTTGTGCTTGATAGTACACATTATCAAGGCCCAAATTTCAAGGAAGTCAAAATAAACCCTAAAAGGTTTAATTACCAACCTAGATTTCTTATTGAAACTAGAAGAAGTTGTCATAGACATATTAGATTGACAGTGATAGATCAAAAATGGTTATATATGCTTGAAGAGAATAACTTTCGCCCAAGATTTTTTGAAATTAATAGTGGAATAGTCTTTGATTTTAGAACAACAATAAAATACCTGGGTTGTCCTGCGTTTAAAATAAAAGCAAGCACATACACAAGTTTAATGGCGCGAATAAGTTGTGAACTAGTTTTTTTATTGGATTACAACCTCTGGGTTTGCCCAGTTAATACTCCTTGTTTTTTAAGAATTATAAATCAATATGACAAAAAATTGAAAAATTCTGATAAGAAAAACATTATAAGAAGTACTAGTAATCTTGACAAACTTCTAAACTCATACTCTTTTCTCGAAGAAGTCCAACTAAATTTGTTTGATGTACCAACCAAACAAAAAGTATCAATTATTGATAACTTGAATAAAAATTTGAAAATTTTAAAGCTTGTTTTTTTTCAACCAATCAGTTTTTTGTTGCATGTTGGAACAAAACTTGAAAAATTGGAAACTTTAGCTGTTTGGTATGTAAAAGATAAGTTTAATGTGTGTGTTGGTCCTAATGTTCGCTGTGTCAAACCATGTACATATTTTGATAAATTGCACAGTGAGAGTCTAGTTGCATTTAAAAATTTGAAATGTTTTAAGATAAAGACCTGCAATCATGTTCAAGGAACTTTTCCGTTGCTATTAGAAACCATTTTGACTGTGTTAAAATGCTGTCAAACAACTTTGACTAGTTTTCATTTGAAAAATTACTGGTTTGATGATGTTAACAAACTAGTTGATTTTATATGCTCCATGAACATGCCACTTAAAGCCTTAAGTTTTAAGCAGATTTGTTTTCTGACTGATTAAGACTTATTGAAGGTTATTAAGGTTATGAATAGCAGTGAACTGAATATAAAAGTTGAATCAACTAATAATGGTGCAGTAAAGTTTACTAAAGTTATAAAAAGTACTGAACTTGTTATGAAAATTAAAGACTGCAGACAAGTTACACCTCAAGGGCTGCAGAAAATTGTGAGTTACATCAAAGAAAATAATTTGAGCATAAAGATAAAACATGACAAAGTTTTAGCATAGTTGTTAAACTCAAAATGGTTCTAACAATTTGCATTTCAGTATGGTTCATCTGTAAAGTTATCATTATTGGGTATTGTTTTAATGATCGTACATTACAACATAGTGGAATGTAGTTGTAATTGCATAATCATCTATTAAAGTCATCATAAATAACTATACAAATGTAATTTGTTTAATAGTTAACTTTTTAGCTTCCTTTCTTGGGTATATGAAATATTTGATTTCAATATATTTTTACTTATACTCTAGTTTAAATACTAATGTTAAGATATTATGTAAATTGTTATTTATTTTTAATTATTTAAATAATCTGAATTAGTAATTATGTTTTAAGCAGTTCTTTTTATAGTTCATTTTCAATCTGATTTATTCAAAACTATGTTGGTATATATTGATTATAGTTTTTTACTCTAGTTTAAGTTGAGGCAAAGCAAAATGTTTTAGAGATTTTGTCTTCATGTTTATTTAATCATTACTGAATAAATTTTTCAACAAAAAAGTACACATTTTTAGTAATTGATTTGTTATATGCAAAAGGATTTACTTTTTGCAAGACAAATTTACTACAAAAGTATTGCAATGACTTCAAGTTGCTGCTCAATTTATTTGCAAACTAGATAAAACTGCTTTTCTACCTAAGTCTTTTGAAGTTTTGCCCTAAAAATTTTCTAAAGAAGGCTACTATTTTATTGATTTTTGTAAAAAATGTCTCATGAACTAAAAACACAATGCTGTTTTATCATCATTTTAGAATGTATTTTTCCCGCAAACTTATACTTGAAACTAAATTTTAAGCAGATAAGCTTAAATTTTTTGATTACTTGCAGATAACTAAATAAAAATATCAGTTCATACTTTGTTTTACCCAACAGTTTTGCTTAACAAAATATTCAATATTAATATTTTGCTTAGCTTTTTAAAAAGTACAAAATGGTCTCTTAATGTAAGACAGTACTAATTAAGTTTAAAAAAATTAAAACAGTTGTTTTATCAAAGTTTCTATGCATATTCAGTTAATTTAAGTATTTAAATAGTGAAATAATGCTTGAAATTTTTATATTCTGTAACTAATATTTCTTAGACACTTTTTAACTGTTGTATAATCATTCTGTAGACTATTTAATCATATATAAAACCATCATCATAAACTGTAGAATTGCACTTGTCTTTATTTTGTTATAAAACTAGCTAATTAAGTATACAATGGTACTTGAATTAGTTACTTTATTTGGTTATTTCTTTATTGTATAACTTGCATACATTTCATTATTTTCAGGTTTTTAAGTAAACAATGAGAAAAGTATGAATAATTGAAATGGAATTGGATTATTCAAAATTAAAAGAATATGATATGAAAAGACTAAATATTAAGATGTAATTTTTGTATTTATTAAAAAAAAATAAATTTAAATACCTTTGTAAATAGTTTTAGTAACTGAAAACCTTAAAATGTCAAACATTTATAATTTTTTAAACTTTATTTATTATGGTTCACAAACAGTGCATTATTTTTTAATTACACACACCCATAAATAAATTTATATGTATATATATTAGATATAAATGATTATGTATCTATTTAAATTGGTAAAATTAATTTATTTTCTAGCTAGCTTTCATCCTTAGTAATCACAACCTTACTATATAAATTGTAAATTAAATGAAAGTTTTTACTAAAAATTTTTATATGTTAAATTGTGTGTGAAGCATAATCTTTTTTTTTTAATTAGATAAATTATAAAATATGCTTCATAGAATGAATAATGAATTTAAAATAGTAAACAATTTTAAATTGTTATGCAAAGACGATTTAGTTGATATCTGCAAGGAAGACAGATCATTTTGATAATAACATCCTACTTAGTTTTGTTGCCTTTCACAAAATTAAGTCAACTTAGTCTAAGCAGTTATTAGATAACAAAAAAATGATAAATCTATTGTTTGTTAGTAAGTGAAACTCAGGGGTAGGTCCCAGAACTACACAAAGGTACACTTTTGCATGGTGTCACATTTGCACAAATTCAATTTTGCACAGATTGACATTTTTCACAGTCTCTGTTTAGCACAGGTTTATTTTTTTGTCGTATTTTTGTTTTTAAAAACATATATTTTTTTCACTTTATTCTTCTTTTTATTTCGTGTTTAACTTGATTAAATTTATTATATTATTTTTTACTAGCACTATTACCCCTTACCCTTAGTAAATAATCTTTTTTGTTTATTATTATTTTTACTATCTATTACTATTAGAATAACCAAGGGTTACCCTTAACCTTGGTCAATAAACACTTCCTTCTGCTTGAGTGGCGGTTAAAAACTATAGTAGTGACTTAAACTGTGCAATATTAATTTATTTTTCTTTAAAAATAAACAGTATTAGACCAATCAGATTAAAAAAGAAAAACTTATATTTAAATATGATTCAGTATTAACGTTAGTACTCTTTATTTTTGTTGACACTGATTACTGGTAGTATTTCTGACTCTGTATGATTGGTCTGGGTTGTAGTTTTTATAAAATTTGAAGGTTAATACAGGGTAGCCACACACTCAGAATATCTCATTCTACATATCAGTCTAATTAAAACTTTTTTTTTTAAGTAAGGCTATTTAACTTTTTTGCAAAACATAGGTCAGTTTGATTTTTTTCCTTAATCTTTTGTTTATGACTTTAATTTTTTCCTCTAGAATTGCATTTTTATCAAGTGTTTAAAACCGTTTAAGTGAAAATCTTGATATACAAACTAGTTATGATTTTATACTAAAATAAATAAAATACTACATACAGGGTGGCCACAAAACCTGGAATCCTGGCAAAACCTGGAATTGATATTTTAGGCTCAAAAACCTGGAATTTAAAACATCTTTTACATGTTAAGTAGTAATATTTTGGTTTGACACCAAAAATCTATCATATAGGTAAAAATTTTTTGTCATCACCAAATTTTTTTTGACAAAAATCACATAAAAAGTCACTCTATAGTATCTTTACAATGTTTTATATTACTTACCTTAATTTTTAACCTTAAAATTAACTTTAAAATAAAAATAGACCCAATAACGTGTACTTTCAAAAACCAGAAAAATTTATTAAAAATTGTGGCCCTGCTGTGCATAATATAATTAAATTTATATTAAAAACTTTAAGAAATCATAGCTACGAAATTGTTTCAATTTTAAGTCATGAAATTTTGTATTACCTTTTCTAAGTCATTATTAATGTATACTAAAAATGGTACTTTAATTAAAAAAAATAATTTTTTTTTGACTTATCAGATAAAGTATTGTAAAAAGGTTGTGGTGTTACACTTAAATTTATATTTGCATAAAATTTAAGATTTTTATAAAATGAGTGATCTGGAAAACCCTCAACTGAAAGAGCTCAAAAAGAAAAAGAAGAAGAAAAAAACTCCCAAAATTGAAAGTGAAGTTGAGCATGCTCCGGAAGAGAAGAAAGTAAAAAAGAAGAAGAAAAAGCAGAGCGCTGAGTCAACAGAGCAAGAAAATACAAAAGTCGAGCAAACAGAAGAAAAGGTTGCATCAACTGAAGTTCCTAAAAAGAAGAAGAAGAAGAAAGCAAAGAAGACTGCTGAAGAAAGCCAATCTGAGGTAGTTAAGAGCCAGAGTTCTGATAATTCTGAAGTTAAAGAAAAACCTAAAAAGAAAAAGAAGAAAAATTCCAAAAATTGTGAAGTTGCTGCAGAAACTAAAGAAGATGAAAGTAAAGAAGGTAAGCAGAAAGTGAAATATTTTTAAACAGTTAATGGTATGATAATATTGTTAGACTAACTAACTATTAAGGGCATAGGGGGGGGTCGACCTTAATTTTTACAAGTTGATCTTGTTTAATAGAGTTTTATCTGAGCTGTCGGACATTTTTTAACCCCTTGTAAAAATTTAAAGTAAATTTTGAAATATGAGCGATCAAAGTTGGTGACCTCTGTTCCTAATGGAAAGTGAAAAAAAGACCATTTCACTAAAAATCTTTTTCCTCCTTTTTTTTTGAGCAATCTTATTTAAATTTTTACAGAAAGTCTATTATTAAATTTAAAAAAGATTCAATGCATGACTTTTTTAATTTTAAAAAATGAAATTTTTGTTTAAAAAAAGCCACCTATTTTTTTTGTATTTTTCATTTAAATTTTTTTATTTAATATTTCTAAGATCCCAACGTTCAAAGTCAATTAAACTATAAATGTAACGTTTCCTTGAAGTTAGAGGTCTTTAGCTAAGAAGATGTGATTTTTGAAATTTCTGAAAAAAATTGAGCAGTCTATACGTTTGTATTGGAAGATTTTTAAAAAAATTACAATATCTATAAGTTGAATGAGATTTTTTATTTAATAAAAACTGGCTTATAGTTTGTACTTAGAGCTTTCATATAAGATCCATTGTTATTTTGAATTTAAAAAAAAAAAATGTTGGACCCCCCTATCCCCTTAATGTTTCAAGTTTTCAAAAGTATTAGTTTTTTACTAAAAAACAGAAAAATAGTGAAATAAATACTGTTTTTAATAAATTTTGAAAACTAGGTTTATATTTAATTAATTTTTGGTTAATGATATGATCAATATACAACTTTGAAAGTTATATTGCTAAGTCAACTACTAAAGTTTCTGAAATTTAAGAACATTTGTTTATTTTATGTGTTAAATTAATTAACGAATTTTTTTGTAGAAAAAGAATCGAAAGTGAAGAAAGAAAAAAAGAAGAAAAAGAAAAGGAAGAGCAGCAGTGAAGAAAACCAAAATTCCAGTGCTAAGAAAATTAAGGTGGATGAAGCTAAAACGAGCACTGTGAATAGTGAGTGTAGAAAATATTATTAAATTGTATAAGTGCTTTGGGTTTGTATTAAAACTTTTGTCAAGTTGTTATTTAAAAATAATGTGTTTTTGTCTTGTTAATAATACTTGATTTCAAACAATGTCATTATGGCTGGTAAAATTTGGTCACTTGGATATTATGTTTTTGGTCAGTATTTTTGATGCTTCACCTAACATGTTTTTTTATTAACAAACTGTTATTTTGACTAAAAAAGAAAAAAATTAAATAAAGTTGTATTATACAGTTTTTGTTGTTTTACAGACTTCAGATTAACTTTTATGGCTTATAAATGTAAACTTTCTACTGTTTGTTAAAACTACTTTTTAAAAATTTGTTAAAACCCAATCTGACTTTAACTAGCTACTTTTAAAATTTTTTTGAAATTAATATTTATATTTCCACTTATAGCGTATTGACTATATAACATTGTATATGACTATATAACAAAAATTTTGATACAAATTTTATTTAAAGTTTGTAAATCTAGTTGTTGTGCTTAAAACATCTTTTTATTGATTATTGCATCAAAAGCCTTCGTTTTTTTTACTATTTTTTTATTTTTTGAACTTTTCAAAAGGTTTTACTAAAAGCACAGTTTTAGTTGATTAATAAACAATAATGTCTAGAAAATGTTTTTGCTAACTTCCTTTTAATAAAAATAGTCGCTTTTATTCTATTTTTAATTATTTATAAGTATTGATAATATAACTTAGTATGCCGTTATGTAGTGGTAGTAATTGTTATAGTTTTTCGTCAACTTTTCTATTGGTTTTCAAAGTCTTTTTATATATTAAGTTATTATCGTTTTTTATATTGAAAATATTTTATTTTAACTACAGTATTTTTTAACAGATTGCAACACAAGTTCTGAAGATAAAAATAGCAAACCAGCCAAAAATGTAAGTAATTGTTGTAAAACTAATCATGTAAAAACCTGGCAATTAGTTTGTTGTTGTACAACATTTTTATAATTTTCTACTATCATTAAAAAAACTTAACTAACATTACTTTAAGTTAGTACTAGAGTTTTGATATCAAATTTACTTAAATGATTTACTTGTTTGATATCTGCAAAAAAATTATTTTTATTAAGTAGATTTTAAAATCATAACGTCTAAATTAAAAAAAATATTTTTTGATTTTGTATTAGATAAACTTTACTGCGAAAGTATTTTATTGAAAAAAACATAATATATTTAACGTTTGATTAATTTCGTAATTTAAATTTAAAAAATATCTTGATGTTTTATGTCTATCTAGCATTTGTCTCATATAATTATTTTTTTTTTCTTATCAACGATTCAAGTTGATAAAAAGCAAATTGAACTTAAACAAACTGACAATTTTAGCTTTAAAATAAATTTTTATTTCAGTAAAAATTTTAAGCAGGAAGATTACATTAAACAATTTTATTGATTAAAATTAAAAGACTTAATAACTTAAGTAAAAAAAATATTATAGTAGCTAAAATAAAAAACAGTTTTTTCTGTAAAATTTTTTAATAAAAATATTTGGAATTAGATTTTATTTAAGTGTTCGTTTTTTTTTCAGTATTTGCAACCGTTTTGAATAGTTGATCTTGTGACACATCAAAAAAAAATACAATAAAAAGTTTTATCAACATAAAAAATATGAGGCGTATGATATAAATTTTTAATGTCTTCAACTTGACTTATAACCAAAATAGTGTGTTATTAATGCCCAGTCTTAGTTTAAAAAAAGTTTTAAGCGCACTTTAAAATTTTGTCTACGAAGGGTCAATTTTGTACGAACAAAAAAGAATTAAGTGAATAAAAAAAATTCAGATCAAGGGTAAGGGTTAAGGGGTAACAGTGGTATTAAAAGTAAAGAACAAAAAAGTTTCAAACCTTCGTGCAATACAAGGTCCTTTTAAGCTTTTTTGACATCTACTATGAATACTCATTTTAAAACATTATTTAAATATTTATTATTCTCACACACGGGAACGACGCGCCACAATTTATACAGAATATTTATTGTTTAGTGTTATATTTTATCAATTTTAACTTTAACATTGCGCATCAATTGAGCAAAAAATATTTTTTTAGTGTTTTTTATTATATATTTAGAATACTTATTTTGTAATTATCATACGCAGTAATCATGCTCCACAATAAGATTATTGTTTTTAATTAATTTCATTACTTCTCTAATTTTTATTGTTACTCTACACAGGAACCGTGCGCCACCATCGAAGATCACTGGTCCTCCGCCTTCAACAAGAACGCCCAGCAGCAGTCCAAGTTCATGCGCCTGATGGGAGGATCGAAGAAGGGAAATACCCAGAACAAGAACAAGTTGTGGGGAGGGGGGAGCGGTAAGGTGGGCACCAACAGGAAGAACACCAACGTCAACCAGATGAACCGGCAGCTAGCCGACCAGTTCGAAAAAGCCAGGAATCTCAGGTTTGTATTTGTGGAAATTTTAAATTTAGGCTTGCCAAGAAATCCGGAATCCTGGAAAAAACTTGAAAATTCATACAGTTTTTATGTGTAAAATAATTAAATTTAGATAAAATTCCTAAAAAAAAGAAGGAATCTCAGGTTTGTGTTGTTTTTGTGGAAATTTTAATTAACTTATATTAGAAATATTTGTGCAAAGCAGTTAGGTTTTTAGCATAATTTTAAGTGGTGAAGTGCTTCTGAACCTTTTTCTAGTGGCGGAACCCTTTTCCAAAGTTCAACTTTTCCGCGGAACCCCTAATTTTAATTTTACATAAAATTTTTAATTAAATAAATATTCTTTTTTAAATTTCGAAAGGCTTTGCGGAACCCTAGGGTTCCGCAGAACCCCATTTCAGAAGCACTGATTTAAGTGATGAAGTGCTCAATAAAGTCTGATCATAGACTTTACCAATAAAAAAATGATTCATGTTTAAACTCATTAACTTGTTGTAGTATTAGTTTTTATAAATGGTTTATGACAATTATAATTCTCAGTGTTTGTGAAATATCTGTTGATATATACAATTTTCATAATAGTTTTTCATAATAGTTACTGATCATTAATAATTGGTTTTTCTTACAAATTTTTTTTTAATTAAAGATTTTTTGAGATATAGTTCCTTGAAAATTTTTTAAGATTTATCTGTTTATATAAGTATTTGTTGGTAAATTCTATAAAATGCTTTAAATTTAAAACAGTCAATGTTTTAATTTTGTCTTTCTTAATAATAGTTTACAAACAGTTTACAAAAAAGTAATATTTATATTTTCGTTCTAGCTGTTTAAGGTAGTATAATTCCATTGATTATTTATATTGTTTTATCATTTGCCCGGTAAGATTTAACTGTAGATTGGGTTATATAAATTTAGTTTTACTACGTTTCATATCTGAAGCGACATTTCGTTATCAAAATTATAAGGTTTTAGTTTGGTTTTATTTTGAAATATTGTTCTTAAAATTTGTTTAAATAATGTAAGGACGTATTCTTACATTAAATTTTGTTACTGTGTTTTAAAGTTTTATTTAATTCTGAGTAAACTCTGTGTATAAAGTTTAAAGTTGTTATAAGTAATTGTGATTTTTTTGTAACTTAGTTGTTCTTAATATTAAAAATAAACTTGAAAGGTACTAAATTAAGATAAAAAATAAAATAATTTTATCATTTATTTTACTCAGTTATTTTAAATCTAGACTTTTAATTAATTAGAAGAAACATAATATTTGTTCTTCAATAATTTTTATTATTTAAATGAATAATAAATATTTAAATGTTTTAAAACAATACTTTAAGATATTGAGTAATTAAATTACAAAATAATTGAATTTTCCACTATTAATGATTATTAAAAGTTTTTTATTTAGTCTAAAACTTGTTTGTATTTTATTGATATATTATATAAAATTAAATATTCTTACATATGATCAACACCCTCCCAAGTATTTTTCTTAAGTTATAAGATTTAAATACTAAACAAAAAAAAAGCTATTTTCTTATTTTTTCAAAAGGTTTCTGGAAACCAAGTACAAACTATTTGAACAAACTAATTACTAAAAATAACTCATACACTTTTATTTACTACTTATTTATTAGACTGATTTTACATTTTTAAAAAGATTTTCACACTTTTATTTTTTCATGTACTATAAACATATTTTCAAATTCAAAAATTATATTATTTAAGCTTAAGCAGATAAAAGTTATTTTCTCAACAAATGAATTACAAAAAAGTTTCTATCTTATGCATCTTACCTCAATGCTGATTTTGGTTCAAACGCTACCTTCAACTTTCAGGTTGGCCAAACTAAACTTGCTGGTTCAACTGGTTTTTTACAATAAAGATAAAGTATTTATTGCTTTATTTGTTACTTATTAGTTTATTAGTCTTTCAACCCTTTTATAGGTTGGCCAGTTTGAATTCAGGAAGGCAGGATTTCATAATTTAAAATAAAACTATTAAAAAATATTATTTCTAATAGTTTATTAATCTCATATTCTTACAAAATATCCCAATTTTCAGGTTGGATTGTCCACACAAAGAAATGCATATTTTTGTGTAAATTATCAAACAATAATTTCAATATTTTTTCACAGGTTGGCCAGGTTGAACTCGGGAGGGCAGGGTTTCACGTCAGGACTGGGTTTCAACCACGACACGCTGAAGAGCAACTACATCGACCCGCACAAGAAGAACGAAAACTCAGTCATATTCAACGATAGCGACTGACATATTAGATAATTTCAACTTAGATAATTTTTTATGAATCGATTTTAGCGAAGTTTAATAAAGTGTTTTAGAAACTTTGATTGAAAGTATGCGTGTTTTTTTTATTACTGCTGTTGTGTTTAATAGCTTTGTTAAAATTTAAACAATGTATTAGCAATTATTAAAAACTATCATATATACTAGTTAGAAGTCCAGGGTTGTTTCAAAATTTGATAAACTTGGTCAATTCAAAGTTGTGAAGTTTTTACTGATATATAAAAATTAAGTTAATTTTAGTAAAACAACTCAGTTACTTTTTTTTAGTTTCAAATTAGGTTAATTGTCCTACAATGAGAGATTATAAATGGGGATTTCAATGTATCTAAACGTTCAAAAGTATTGGTCATGAGTGTTATGGTGAGAGACTAAAGTAAAGAATCGAGAGTTATGGGGTGAAAAGTCTTGTTTAAAATTTATTATGGCAAGTAGAAGTTTTTTTGAAGTGTACCACTAGGGTACTTATTTTTACAGTTACTTTTGATTTTCTGGTCGGAATCAATTTATGCTTCGGAAGTATCATAAAAACACCCTGTGTAAAATCTTAGATTACTTGAAGAAACTTTCACCTTGGCTCCAAACGATTTTCTAAAAAACGCGCCAGTGCAAAATGTACGGGATCCAAAAAATGCGACCTTGGAGTTTTAAGCTGAATTTTTATTACATGTGGCTAATTATCACACTGAACATTTTAAAACGACTCAAAGAAAGTTTTAAGGTGGAAGTTATTGATTTTATGTAATTTTTATCAATTTTTGTAAGTTTTCTTGAATTTCTAGCTATAAAAAACTAGAGGTGCTACCATAAATTGAATCGTTTCAAGTTGTTCACAATCTTGTTGGATAATTAGTCACATGTAAAAAAAATATAGTGTAAAACTTCAAAGTCACATTATTTGGATCCTGTACATTTTGCGTTGGGGTGGTTTTTAGAAAATGTTTTGAGACAAGGCTAAAGTTTCTTCAAATCATCTAAATTTTACACAGGGGTTTTTCAATGATAGTTTCGAAACATATAACTTTTTCCAGTCGTACAATCAAAAGTAGCTGTAAAAATAAGCACGACTATTCAAAATTCCAACAATTAAAATTCTTAATAAAAAATTAAAACGGCTAAAAATAATTAAGTAATGTATATTTGTGTAAAATAAAAAATGCATATGTAAATCATATAAATATATACAGGCTATTTTTTTCTTTTTGCAAAAAAATAAATATTTTTTGAGATATGGCTTTACTAAAGTAGAAAATATATTTATTTTTAGTAACTTAAAAATATCTTGAAAAATATTTTTGATTTTTTAAAAAATATAAAAGTGGCTTGTAGATATTAATAACATCTAAATAATTTTTTGTTTACTTTTCAATTTTTAAAACTTTTTGAGATAAAGTCTTTTAAATATTTTTTAAGAATTTGAATTATCCGAAATTGAATTGTCATGCAGGGTTGCCTATCGGTCAGGAAGAAAAAAAAAAATCAGGAAATATGGGGGGTTTTGAAAAAAAGTCAGAAAGCGTCAGGAAATTTAACAAAATAAAAAAAAATTCAGATTAATTTACAAAATTCCTTGTTTTCCAAAGCCTTCAAATGGTAAAAAATAATTAAAAGTCCTTTAAAGTCAAAAAAAAAATTCCAAAATTTTCCTAGAAATTTACAAAAGTATTTAATTTTATTTCCAATGCCTTCATCTGGTATAAATTAATAAAATATCCTTTATAAAACTGCAAAAATTTTCTATTAACATTTTAAACAAGTACCCTATTTGAACAAGCAAGCTTTTTAGTATTGATGATCTGTAGCAAGGACACTTCCATAGTGAAACTGTGATATATACACAAAAGTTTATCTTGTATAGTTTTAGAATCAAAGTGCTTTTTGTTTAAGTAAATAATTGAGTTCTATATAACTAAGCAGTTAGTTTAGTATTTTATGTAACAAGTTAATGTGTACACTTTACCTCTTTATAATTTCTTAAAAGTTGATTAAATTTATAAAATAGGATAGGTATATAGCAAAATTAAGTTTACTTATTATTTGTATTTTTTGTAGAGTAACTTAAGTTTTTAAAGTAAATAAGTGTATAATTATTAGTTACAAATTTTATACTAAATGATAAAAGGAAATATTTGATACAGCAGATATATAGTTTACTTTTTTTAACTTTTTTTACAGCTACTTAAGTATATTCTTTTTTAATTGATTTTTAGTTTAAGAATTTTATATTAAATAGTTTGGGTAGTATTTTATTAAACTAAGTGAACAATTTATATAAGTAAAATATGTTTTATGTCAATACTTTTTATTATTAGATATTTTTAACTTCTAAATTGTTTTACAACTTGTATGTTAAGTATGACTAAAGTTTACTCTTTTAGTTAGATAAACAGCTTATTACTGGTAGAGAGTAAATTTATTTTTCGTATTAAGTAATTCTTTCGTTTAGAATAATTTCTACAGAAAACTATTACTTTATGTATTGGGTTTTTAAACTCAGACTAACCATTGTTATGTTTTTCAGATCAGTATTTGATTGTTTTTTTATATATTAATTATGCCAAAGTTTACATATTCTAAAAAAATGTGTTCTATATGTTTTAAGGTTCAACTGTAATTATTTGTTATTATTTTAAGATCTTAGTTGTAAAAGTTCGTTATTAATTCAAGGTTTTAATTGTATAAGCTTTTTATATGTAGTATGTTTATCTAGATACATTTATGCTAAGAAATGCTAAAAAATTGTCTCTTTTTTCAGACAAGCTGTGTTTATAAGGTAATTATACAAGTATTTTGCTGATAGAGCTGTTTATTGAAATAAATCAATCATACACAGATGGTTTAAGTGATGTAATGGAAGTTTGATGATTGAATTTAGCAACAAAACTGTTGCTTTAACCTTTATTAAAATTAGATTCCAAGCTTTAAATAGTTTCAAGTGTTAGACTATGTATTTTAGAATAAGTTCAAATTAAGAGTTTGATTTAGAAAAGTCAGGAAAGTTTTAATAAAAAGTCAGGATATTTTTCTCAGCTTGATCTGTGGCTATCATGATATATGTATTGCTCATATATGTATTATTATTTTTTGGACTAAACTTGTTTTTATGGCATGTTGTTATATTAACTTTATAGTCACCATAAATAGTTATACAACAATTAAATTTAGAAACTTTTATTTTGTAAAAGCAATTACATTTATATCAATATTATTCGCTCAGTTTGTAAGTACTTAAATAGTGTTATTAGAAATTGTTTAGATGTCAACAATATTTAGGAACTTATTTTACCATTCAGCAGTAAAACAAAAAATTTTTGGACTAGTGCAGGAAATTAAATAATTTTTTGGTTTAATTTAGAAAACTTAAAGTTGACCAATTGACGTGAAGAAGTAAATAAATAGATTTATGTAAATATTAAGTAAAGATTTCGATAATGATTTTTCATATTAAAACCAAAGTCCTGAAATTTTAAGTTTAACTTAAGCTAGTTTTAATTTAGGACCAAACTAAGTTTTAAACTCTTAACTTGTAGCATTACTTTCTTTTTCTCCTTCATCCTAGGTAGGTGTCAAAAATGCAAAAAGTGACAGTTTTGCAATAAATGTCTTTTTTGCACGAAAACACTTTTGAACGGCGTCACAGTTGCACAGACTGATTATTAATTAATCTATGTTTTCAATTCTTTTTTTTTTTTGACTGTCACTGCCACCTCTTACTATTGGTCGGTAACTTTTTTCTTCTTATTTTTTTTTTACAAAAACTTTACTCTTAACCCTTGGTCGGTAATTAACTAGTTAATTCGTTATTAATCTCTGATTCAAGTTATTTTATATTTACTCACTCTCGTGCAAAATTGATTCTTCATGCATATTTAACCCGTTCCCATTACGAATAAAATATAAACAAAATTTTCTTAAGTTATTTATATTAGATTCTTTCTGTCTTTTAATGAATATATAGGGTAAAAACATCTCAATCTTTTAGATTTAAACATCATTTAGTTTAAGACAAGTACTTGAGTTTGGAAGTATTTATTTGTCAAAGTACTATTAGTTAAGTGCATCTGTTTTATGTTAAAAATTTATAATAATAGACTGGCGGTTTAGACATTGTTTTTCTACCAAAATTTAGTTCTTTATAAAATACAAATTTATAGCATGTTAACTATTTATTTTTTCCACTAACAAAGCCGCCACAATATCATTGATAGAAGTAAGATCTTGTGCAGTTTTTGAATACATAATTTGTAGTTTCTGGTTGATCGAATAATATAAACAAATAATAAATAGTCATATGTTGTTTTACCAGATATATGTTTGCCATATATACACTTTAATAAAAGTTGCCACATTTTAGTTGCCTGAAAAATATTTCAAACAAAGAGGACACTTGTGAAGTTTCTGAAAGTTTTTAAGAGTAACTTATTCTTATAAAACCCTAAAACTACAACTTTTTTAGCAGTATCAATGTAAATAGTTAGTTATTTGTTATTTATAATTACCAATAATTTTTTTTCGTTATTCATAATGAACAGTCATAAGAATCATGTGAAGTGACATAATAAAAAAACTTAGTCTTCCTCTTGAGTTCGCACTATTAAGAAAATCACTAACTCGACGAAAGTGCAAACTTTAAATCATGTTCAGTTTTTTTTTACAAAACAGCTAATTACAATATGTTAAAAGCAAACTTTTTTATAAAAATTTCCTACAATGTAAAGTAAACAACCATTAAAAAGATTATTCGTATTTAAACTGCATAATATGTTCGAATGTTAAACTATTAATCCGAACGGTTATAATTTTTTCTCCTACTTTAAAGTTTAGTAAATAATTGTTCAAATAACTTTTTATCAGCAAATAAAATAAAAGTAAAACCTAGTACTATATATCAGTGTCAACCCATAATGTTTTTGTTAGAAGGTGCAAAAGGGGTCCGATCGAAAAGTTGAGGTGTTTCCCCTAATATTTGCAGAGTTAGCAATGTTTTTTAAGCTTTACATTTTATTTATACCCTTATCGCTAACCCTTCCCTACATAAACATATTAAAAGTTTATCGAATAACAAACAACTTAAAAAAAATTTTTTTATAATGCTGACGCAGCAAATATTAGGGCAAACACCTTAATGCTTCAGCAAGAATCGTGAGAAACTATTTAAAAAACAGCTTAATTTAAGTTTTTTCAAAACTAGTTTGGAAAAAAAAAGATGAAAATTATAAACATTTTCTAAAAATCATTTACTGTTTTAATAAAAAAGTTTATCCAAAAAAATTCAAATAGTCGTATAATGCTATAATGAAGTTTTTGTTTTTTAAGGTAGAGCATCTGCCCTAGTGTTTCACACCACGCGGCGCCCCTGGTAGACATATAGAATTTTTTATTTTGTTATTTTTATCACAGTCTAGTGTTCTATTTAATTTAATGCTGTATTAATGATTTAACTATTTTAAATCATTTTAGAATATTTAAAACAATTGCTCGAATTTCAAGTTCACCGGGGTTTTGAAATTAAACATCTCTTAATACTTGATAAAGTAAGGTTTGTTTCGAACTTAAACTCCATGAACGAGTAATTTCAGCCGATTTGTAATAGAATATCAAGTTGCATTTAACAACTGTTTCAATTTAATGGAAAGTTTTGAGTTAAAGTTGTTGTTCATCCAAGCGTTTAAGAGAAAGCTCGAAAGGTCACTTGTTTTACTGATGAAATATTGCATCTACATACTGTAGCCTTATTTAAATTCTCATCAGTTAGAGAGGAGATTATTCTAGACCACCTTGCTGCTGCTAACATGTAGTTCAAATAACCATTTGTACTTTTTGGTGTTAATGTAAGGTATTTTCAAACAATGTTACTTTTTATAAGCAGTTTTTTGATTTGAATTCTAAATAGTTGAGTGTAGTATTATTCAATACATTTCTTATAGTATATACTTTAAATATTAATTTCGTTTAAGCTTTTAACTAAATTTATTTTAACATTACAAAGTAAAGTTTTATAATATTATTGTTGTTGGATGGTTATTTATTACAACTATTCATTCATGTCATGACTAGTTTTATATAAAGTAGCCCTAAATGTTATTTAATAACAGCATTTAGTATAAGCTAAGCATAGGATACCTTTAGTAAATTTGTATGTTTATATTTAAAAATTTTCTTTTGAAAAAGCTTAGGTTTTTGAATGTGTTTGCCATTTTGTAGCTCACAATTGTTTTTTTTTTAATTTACTTTATTTAATTAGAAATGATATGATCCCCTTAAATAACTTTACAAGGTGTTTTTTTAGCCAAATTTTCAAACCATTAGAAATTTTTTTTTGCTTTTTTAATTTATGCTCTTGGAATTTTTCTTGTTTGTAAATATTTTTAAAGCTTTGGTTATTTTGAAAGTAAAATGGTATTGGTTAGAAAAGTTGTTATTGTGACACATGTAATGATTTTTAGTAGCTAATTAAAGTTTTAAATATGTAGTTTTATAAATTCTAAGTACATAAAAAGGTTATATAAGATGATTCCTACAAGTTTTAATAAATTAATGAATCTGATAAATAACACTAATACTCTACAATATGCCAGTTTTGATTTTTACAGTGTAATATTAAGCTATTGAAATTTGTTTTTATCAAAACTGTTTTGTTATATCTACAATTATAAAACTTAATGATTAAGAAAATAAATGATAGGTTTTAGAAGTTTTTACATTATAATATGTTGTTGCATTTTTGAAAAAATGATGATTTAAAAACAAAACTAAGAATTGATATAAACACTAGTATTTTAATAATTATGTAAGTAATCAGGGTTGCCACATGGTCAATAAAAGTCAGGAAACCAGAAAAATTCAGGTTAAGTAGAAAAAAATACAGAAGTCGGGAAAAAGTGTAGGTTTTTGAAAAAAGTCAGGAAAAGTCAGAAAATATAACAAAATTTAAGAAAAATTTAGATATTGGCAGTTCAAATTTAAAAAAATCCTTATTTTCCAAAGCCTACAAATGGTTAAAATGATATAAAAATTCTTATGTCAGACTAAAATTGTAAAATTTTAATAAAAGTTCACAAAATTACTATTTCCAATGCCTTCATCTTGTATAAATTAATAAAATATCCTTTATAAAACTGCAAATTTTTTATTAACGTATTGAACAACTAACCTAATTGAAGAAGCAGTTTTTGTAAGCTTTTTAGTATTGATTATCTGTGCAGGGTTGCCAAACAACTTTAAAACCTGTAAAACCTGGATTTTTAACAATTTTAACATGTGTTAAGTAGTAAAATTTTGATTTGACTCAAAAAATCTATCAAATTGATATTTTTTTTTGTCATCATCAAAATTTATTATTTTTAAATACATTTAAAATTCTTAAAGATTTCTTTTCCATGTTGTTATACTATTGAACACAGTTTATTACCTTAAAAATAATTTTAAACTAAAAATAAACCTTAAAACGTCTAATTTTAAAGACCTGCAGGAAATTTTGAAAAACTAGAGAAAATTTGACAAAAACATTTGGCATCCCTGTCTGCGGTAATGAAACTTCCATAGTGAAACTGTGATATATACACAATAGTTTATCTTGCAGAATTTAAGATTTAAATTGTTCTTTGTTTAAGTAAATAATTAAGCTATTTATAATTGAGCATTAAGTTTATAATTTTATGTAGCAAGTTTATGTGTATACTATATCTTTTTATTTATTTTCTAATAAACCTAAATAGTAAGTTATAAGAGAAGTATATTACATTGAAATTCAACTTATTTGTTATTTTTTTTTAGAATAACTTGATTTTTTAGAATAAATAACAGTAGATTTATTTGTTTTAAGTTTTATACTAAATAATAAAAGGAAATAATTTCTATAACAGGTATACAGTTTACTTTTAAGTTATTATTTTTTAATTGATTTTTGATTTACGGATTTTATATTACATAATTTAGGTAGTATTTTATTAAAGTAAGTGAAAAATTTATATAAGTATTACATGTTTTAAATGAATATTTCTTATTGTTAGTGTAATTACCTTTAGGTTAATTTTCAATTTTATTTTGGTGATAAAGCTGTTAATTTAAAATACATCAGTTTTACAAATGTTTCCAGTGATATAATGGAAGTTAGATGATTGAATTCAGCAAAAAAAAAACTGTTGAGTTAACCTGTATAATAATGAAATTAAAAACTTATAATAGTTTCAAGTTTTTGATTATGTATTTTAGAATAAGTTTAAATTAACAGTTTGATTTATAAAAGTCAGGAAAAGTCATAAAATTTTTCTCAGCTTGTTCTGTGGCAACCATGTATGTGGCAAGGACACTGCTATAGATAAACTTTGATATATATTTATATATACACATTCTTTTTTACAAAGTATTAGAATCAGACTGTTTTTGTTTAAGTGAGAAATTATTAAGATTTATATTATTAAGCACTTAGTTTAGTACTTAATATAACAAGTATATGCGTATAGTTTACCTCTTATTTAATATTTCATAGTTATTTAAACTTTGAAAATAAGTGAAAGCAGATTATTTTATATACTTTTGTATTTTAAGAATTCATAAAAGATAATAGGATAAAGTATTTTATAAAACATAGGTATAGTTTACTTTAATGTAATAATTATGAAGTTTGTTAGGTAAGTAAGAGTAGGAAAGTATTTACTATATTCAATTTTAAAATTATACTTAAAATGATTTAAAAGATTTAATTTACAGAAAATGGTTAAGTTTACTTATTTGTATTATTTTGTGGTATTACTTAAGTTTTTTAAATAAATAAAAGTAGAATTCTCTGTTACAATTTTTAAAAATCTAAGATTTTATTTTTAATGATAAGAGGGTACTTTATATAACAAATGAATAGTTTACTTTATTAATTTTTTACATTAACTTAACTTAGTACTAATAATCATAGTAGATTATTTACTAGTGGTTTTTAGTTTTCTTTTGTATTAAACTACTCAAGGTAGTATTTTTTATAACATATATGTAATTAAGTTTAGTCTTTGAAATTTTATTTTAATTGTTTTAGTTTGTATAATCAGTAAATGTAGATAATTATTAATGATGATTTACTAAAAAAATTTTATTGTAATAAAATAATAAAAGTCATTTTATTGTATAAAGTGACTGACACAATTTGTTTTTCAAATTTAGTTAAATTTGTAAAAAGTTATAAAAGAAACAAATTTCAAAATTCTGCGTGACAACTCTTTTAAGGCTATTTGACTTAATAATAGGTAAATCAATAAAAAATGCTAAATAGCAATCTAAAATGTTTTAAGTTATATCAAAAAATATAAATCTAGTTTATTATTAGTTATTGTAGTAGAAACTAAATCAAAACAAATTTCGTTACTGTAAAGGTTAAAAAAAATATTTTAAATTTATAAAAAATACAAAGTAACTTTTTTACAAATGGCCGAATTCATCCAAAAAAGTATTAAACTTCTGGGGTTTTAAGCTTTATTAAATTATTACTGTAAAGTATTAAAGGTAAAAAAAGCATTTAACATGGTGTATCTTTTTGAAACTTTTCTTAACAAAATACATTATTTTATATTTTTGCATTTATAGGTTGTATAAATGTTTATAACAAAATATGTCAACACAAGATAGTCAAAATAAAATTACTATGGAGACAATAAAATTAGATGAAGTTGATGAAGATGTAAGCAGTATTGCAGAATTCAAAAGGCTTGCTATTCTAAAGTACTGCAATGAAAATGGTATTTATAGAAACCAGTTAGATGAATTTCCAATTTCAAATGAGCTTCATAGATTAAGTTTGTGTTAATGCATCGTATATTTATAGCAGGGTTTTCCAAAAGTTTTTACAAATGATCCTCTCTTAAGAAATAAAAAAAAAGCTATTGTCCCCTCCAACAAGATAACCCTAAAAACAACTAAGGCCTTTTCTTTTTGCTCATCATCTGTAATTTTAGAATATCTAGTGTTATTTTGAATTATTACCTCATGGCCCAGTTCGACCTCTTTGCTGCTCATGGCCCCCTGAATATCTTTCACGGTCCCCAAGGGGGCCACTTGGCCCAATTTGGGAAACCCTGATCTCTAGAAATCATCATTTATTATTTATATAAAAATGTTCTTTATAGTAATAATAGAACTAAATAAAATAGTGTTCATTACTAATAAGATTGTACTCAAAAATGCTTTTAACAAATAAAAATCAATAAAAATAGTTAACTTTTCTATATTTCTTTAAATTGTTCGAGTTAAGTAGTTAAGTCTTGAGCTTCATTTTAAAACAGTAGTACATTAGAATTAACCAAGCTTTAAATTATTTAAGTTAAAAATGAACTGTTATTCATAAATTAGTATAAGTAATTTAGTTTTTTTATTAGTTTCAAATGTCATTTAAAAAAAACGATGTAATAAAGAAATAATCTATTGAACTTAAGAATTTTTTTAGTTAAAACCGTTTGATTTATCTAGTAACATTTATAATTTTTTTAGGTATGAAGAACCGAAAAATAACTGAGATAATTGCAGCTACAAGATTTAACAAACTTTCCCTCAACGAAAATGCAGTTAGTACATTTTCTGCAATCTTAGAAAAAAAATTACAAACCAAAAATGCTGCTTCTGTTTACAAGTTTGTAAATTTGTTTAATTTATCTAGCAAGAAAGATTCAACCCTTAGCTATATAGAACGTTGTTTTACAATCGTAAGCGACTATGAAAGATTTTTAGAACTAGAATATAAATTTATTTCTAAAATACTTTCAAGTTCAGGACTTCTTATTACTTCAGAAATTGAAGTATTTAAAGTAGTTGTAAGATGGCTAAACCACGACATTGAAGAACGTATAAAGTATGCTGAAGATCTTTTATTAAAAGTTCGTCTTCCGTTGCTTTCAACAGAAACTATAAGACTTCTTTTAGAAAATACATCATTTTTTATAAAAGATGATGGTTGTGTGAAACTTATAAATAAAATTCTAGACTGCAGAGTAAACCGTTTTGATAAATCTTCAAGTAATTGTCATACAAGTAGGTTTTGTAACCAAAAATATTTTAACTTATTGTTTTGTGGGGGTTATAACTCAAAAACATATATTCCTTGTAGCAATGTAAGTTGCATTGATGTTTATAGCATGGAAGATGTAGAAACTTATCCACCAATGGAAATGGAACGTTACTATCTGAAAGTAGTTTATTTAAAAGGTGATATTTATGTTTTTGGTGGTTTTGATAATATTGGCAGATGGATAAAGTCTGTAGATAAATATTCACTTATTTCTAAAACATGGAGTAAGGTAGCTGAAATTCATGATGATCGTTATGATTTTTGTGTATGTACATTCATAGATAAAATATATATGTTTGGAGGTAAAAAAGATGGATTTAGAACTAGTTCTTGTTTAAAATTTGATAAAAGTGATTACAGTTGGAAATAAGTGGACAAAATGGAAGAGGCAAGGTCAAGTGCAGCTTGTGCGGTTTTTGAAGAAAGAATTGTAGTTTCTGGTGGAATTAGTGATAATGATGGAAATGTTTTAAATTTTGTTGAATCATACGATGTTCTACCAAATAAATGGTCAACAATGCCAAATATGAACTCCGGTAAATATAACCACAGTTTAGTTGTTGTTAAAGACAAGTTGTATGTAATTTCACATTCAAAAGACGATTGTGAAGTTTTTGACAACATTTGTAAAAAGTTTATTACTATTAAATCACCACAATTTAACTTGTTTTCTACCATTAGTGCTTTTTCTATAGAAAACAAAGTTTTTGCTACTCAAGACAACATGTCGAAAATAATTACTTATGAAACAAACGAAAATGAATGGTCGGTAGAATATTGTGAAGTCATAAAAAACCTTCGAAATTTTTCAAGCGTTAAAGTACCTTGTTTATAAAGAAAATGTTGAGTACGTTTAAGTTTAGATTTAACAAAAATTTTTGAAAATTATCAAACTAATTAAGTGAAAAAAAATTTTATATAAAAGATTTAATTTCTACGCTTAAAATATATATATTTTTAATAATTCTAGACTTAAATTATTTTATTTTACTTATTAAAAAAGGTCAATAGTTTAAGTCAATTCTTGTTTAGCACTATTTTTCTGACAAAGTTTTCTTCGATTTTTATTTGATTGAAAAACGGAGTTATTTAAATTTTTTTTTGACTCATAAACAATTTTAGTTTATTTTCTTTTTATCGTTTAATGCAGAGCTTAAAATAAACAAATATATATACATACATATCTAAATGTAAAACAATTAATTTTTTGTCTATTAAGATAGTTTTCTTAAAAAATATTATACTTTTCAAAGCTACTTATTCTTGAATGGTTGAAAAATATTATTTTAGCTCATATAAATGTGTAATTTCTGCATGACTATTGTGCATGTTTTCAAAAAAAATACTAATAATATTTATCTTATATAACTTAACTAATGAATCTTTTGTTTTTTTATATTAGCTACTTTTATTTCTCTACGTCTCCCCCTAACAGAATAATAAATAATTTTTTATTAGTTTTGTACAAATGTGTTAATGTCTTATGTACTATAAAAACTCTTCTTGAAAGCGATCTTTTTGTTAGTAATTTTCTATAGATGTGCTATGTTATTTCTTTTTTAAATGTACCAAGTTATCACCTTTTACATTAAACAAATTGTTTATATTTATTAATTAGTTATTTATAAGTTAAACTTTGTTTAGTTTCTGGTTTACGTTTGTTTTAATCTTAATTTGTTGAATAAAAATTTATTTTATTTTTATTACCCTTCTTGTGTGTCTTGTTTAAGGCGTTCGGGTTTTGATGCCTGAGTCCGAAATTGTACAATAAACAATATAATAACAATATTATGTATATGTGTTTATATCTATACTTGTAATCTTATTAAAATTTTATTTGCTAATAAATATTTAAAGAAAAGGAGTTTTACTTTAATTTTTTTTCGTTCTAGTATGTTTATGACATAAAAATTGTTTATTGAATGATAAAAAAGCGCTCAATAAGTTTGGTCTACAGACATGTTGTACAAAGGAACCTTTTGGTTATTGACTCGTACACCACATGCTTATAATATTTCTTACAAGCAATTAGATTCAACTTTTTTATCAATTATATGTTTAAATCTTTACTAATAAAACAATCAGTTTAACTGAATGAAAGAAAAAAATAATACGAAAGTTAAGTGAACATTTTGTACAAAAATGTACTTAAAAGCTTGTTTAGTAACATAAGAAATAAGTAGATATACCTTTTCATAAACTTATAAAAGGATATAAACAATACAAATAGCAAAAATTTGAATACTTGAATGATAGGTTACAACCTTTTCAAATAAAGTAAAAATTTAATACGCTAAAATATCTTTACGTTCTATTTTATCAGTGTTTTGTGCGAAAAGTTTTATTTTGTTTGTCAATTTCAAATGAACATTAAATACTATTTCTCATTCGAATAGATAATTAAGTTATTGCATAATTTTTTAATAACTTAAAAAAAGTCAATTCTTCTATGACCGAACTTAACTTTTATTAACAAAAATAAAAAGACAAGTAATGTTAAGTTTATGCTTCTAATAAAAAAACAAAAAAAAATCATAATTATAATATTAACAACAACATATTTCCTTCTGTTTTAAAATATACTTTTTTATATTTCTAATACTTGTCTAAGTCAAAAATTTTAATATTACAAGGTTAAAGTATTTGTAAACATAAAAAAGAAGTTTTTTTTTCTCATAAAAAGAGAATCTTCAACGTAAGTTTGCTTGAAACAGGTATCTCAGGGTACTTTTCAAATACTTAATTTTCATTTAAACTATATACATCTATAACTTTTTATTACGTTGGCATGCAAAATAAAACAAAAAGTTTGTAAGTATTCTGAACTTAACTCAAAATAGTAATCAAAAAACAGTCTAAAAAAATACCAGGTAGAAAATGCTGCAATCTAGGCTATACAACTGTTAATTATTGTAAGCGAATATTTCAGCTTTTAAACTAAAAATAAATAAGTAGATAAAAAATTTGCCTATCTATTGACAAATACTATTAACTCCTTAAAAAAACGTAAATAGACAAGTTTTAATGATCATAAATAACCTTGTTAATCACTTTATGTTAGATTACTTTTAAAATCATGCTGGAATTTTGCAAAACATAATGGTATCTCAGTCGATAACTTATTTTCTTGGTAGGAATGCGATTTATGACCTATTTTTCTGTTGAATCTATGTAGGAAAAAAAAAAATTTGTGAACACCTGGTATAATAAATATAGACATTTTATACAATTTTATAGTAGGTTATAAATTTATCCCATAACAGATTATTGTTAAACTTAAACATAAACAGATCTAAATTTTATAGATACAGACTTTCAACATCTAATATTTTTTCTGAGTTTTCAGTTCTCTTACACTATTATCATCATGTTTTTTATAAAGTATGCATCTGAGTGCTCTGTTTTTGAGAACATTTATATCATTTATGAATTTTTTATTTGCTCTTCCCCAGCACAACAAGCCATATCTAACGTTGCTCATAAGCAAAGAATTCAGAATCAAATGTAACACTTTTTCATTTAAGGAGTGTCTTGTTTTAAATAAGATACCTAATGTTTTTTGAAAATTTGTTTTTTATAGTTTCTATGTTTTCTGACCATTTAAAGTTTTTATCTATAATTATTCCGAAGTTTTCAACGCTATTTGTGTTTGTTATAATCTTTTACCTATTTTTATATTAAGATCCAAAATTAAAAATAAAATATTTTTTTGATTGATATAAAATCAAGCTACTAGTTTTTTAAGATTTAGTTTAACTTTGTTTCCATAAGCCAATTTGATACCTTTTTTAGTACTGTGTAAAATTATTACAGTATTTTTGGTGTATGTGTTCTGTGAATGTCTTCTATAACATTTTATCATCTACAAAATTGAGAACGTTAAGACTGGTATTGTTCTGTAAGTCGTTCTTCTGTATTAGGAATAACAACGGTCTTAATACTTAGCTTTGTGGTACCCCAACTTCAGTTTTTTCACAGGTTGACTCTTACCTCTAAAGATAACGACTTCCATCTAGGTATGAGCTCAATCATAACATTGCATTTTCATAAGTAAGATATTTCTATCTACAATATCAAATGCTTTACAAAATATTCAAACAAAATATTTCAGTCAAAGAAATTTAGGAAAGTGTTTGTTATTGTAATAAACTTTTGTAAAGTTCATAATCAAAATAAACTAAAAATAATTTTGAAAAAAATTTGACCTTATTTACAACATTCTCCTGCAAACACTTATTAATTAACGGGTAGGAGTTTTTTTTGTCGTAGTTGTACATACTACGGTCTTGATCTTTTTTATTTTTTGTTTTAGTTAGTACCTTTTTGTTGTCACGACTTATTAATGATTTAACATATTTTTTATTACAGTAGATTACTTTGCACTTTTTTCTGTCAAAATTCTTTTTCGTGCTGTCGTTTCGAAACTGTTTCTCAATTTGGTCCAAGAAGTACTCTTCTATATTAGTTTTAATTTATTAACAGTAGAGGAGATTAAAGAACACAATCTTTCCTGTTCGTTTTCGTTTCTTTTATCTGTAGGGTTGTGTAGATTTCAGAAAATACAGCGTCACTTTTGTACGGGTCGTCAATTTAGCACGGAGTGACACTTTAGCACGGCGTCACTTTAGCACGGGGTCACTTTAACACAGAATGACATTTTTTCACGGATTTATTTGAAATCTTTTAAAATGTTAATTTAAATAATGGTTTGATGTATTATAATTAATAAGTTAATAAACGAATACTTTAGAAAATTTCTTCTAACACTTTTTATAGTACCGTCAAAAAAAATCATTAATAAAGATTTTTCTAGGAGCACTTAAAATTAAGCTGTTTTTTAAAATTTGAAAACAAAAATTTAGATAAAAAAAATTAAATATGTAAAAAACTGTCGAATTAAGTTTATTTACCCACAGATTTAAATCTCTTTCAGATAAGAGCTAGTTATGTATAAGCATATGTTAAACCTTTTCTAAATTTTAAATGTATGTGGAAAGAGTTTTTTTAAGACAAAAGATCTCGAAATATTTTTTTTGAGATAATATTAATAATAACTATATTAAAAAAAAACAACGACGTTTCACTTAAAGTTTGGATCTTTAGGTCTGAAAACATACATATATAAAATTTACTACAAAGAAATAATCTTTTCTAAACCTTAAAAATAAGAAATACCAAAGTTCTTTAAGGTCGACACGTTCCTTACAGTCAAGTTCAAAAAGCAAACTTTACACTCAACATTGATTGCAGAACAATTAATCCAGACAAATATTCACACTGTATAAAAAGTAAGGATATACTTGAAAACACTGTGATTCAAATAAAAAAAACAATCATTCAATGAAAAAATCACATATGAAGTAATAAAATGGTTTGATGAAATAGATGATAATTCAAGCAAATGTTTTGTCAACTTCGACATTCAAAAACATATGTAAGTGAAGAGGGGACAAATATCATAAAGCACACGTACAACTCAGTCCTTACATACAATGGAAAAGCATGGACCAAAAATATCAAGACTCAGCTTTTGATATCCAATGGTTTTTAGATGCTGAATTCTGCAATCTGATGGCTGTACATACTAGATATTTTAGGAAAAATTGAAACAAAATAGGCTTATATAGGTATGATAAATTAACAATTGTTGAGTAAAAAAACTCAGAATCTTTTATCAAACTTTTATTTTTATAACCGAAAAATTTATTACTTAAATAAGAAAACCCAAGTAAAAAGTATTCCATTATATGAATCGTAACTAGTAAAGTTAAAGAGAACTTCTATAAAATGAAAAGTAAATATAGATCGAATAAGAACTTTAGTAAATAAACTAATTCTAATTACAATTTTTTTTACTACAATGTACAAAATTATACTAATGTTCTTGGTTTTTTAAACAATAACTTCATTAAACAGGCATAACTGTAAAAGATAAATTAATTTCATTTAAATTGTAGTAATTTAAAATACATTATAAGGCTAATTAATTTCCGCATAAACAATAATGAAGAGCAAATTAATAGATGTTGCTGATAATCTAAAATTAAAGCAAGAATGCAAAAAACTGAGATAGAGATAAACAAGCATTTTTTTACTTTTTCTTTTATTTTTAAGTAAAGCACAATAACAAAGTTTCTCAACACACAGAACATTTTATGGATATTAGATGCTGCAGACTGCAGAGACATGGTTTTGGTAGCTGTACTCAATTGCTTTGTCTTTTAAAAACCAAGCATCTAAATAACCTTTTTTTTAATATCTTTAAATTAATTTAACGAGACAAAAATACAACTCATTGTTAGATAGCAAAAGTTTGAAATTTTTATTACAGTTTTATAATGCTTCAATAAGACTTTTAAGTTTTTTTTTAGTAGTTTGGCTTGGACCATTGTAGCATCTGCATGTTCCACACCAAACTTAATAAAAGTCACTGCGGTAGGTTCTGAAAAGGATTCTATTTAAACGATGAGGTGTTTCCCCTAATATTTGCTAAGTCAGCAAACTTTTTAGAAGCTTTTTTTTATTTTTATTACAAATATTATCCTTATCGCTAACCGACCTCACCCAAAAAAAATAAACAAAAAAAAAATTAAGAACTAGAAATAAAAAAAATATGTACAAAAACCTTATTATTTTGTCAATTAAGCAAATATTAGGGGTTACACCTTACTTTTCAACAAGAATCTGTTAAAAAAATCCCTAGCAGTAAGATTTTAGTATTTACTTCAACTAATTTAAATTCTACTGATGGGGATTTTTAACACTGAACACAATGCTTTTTACAAAGTTTGCTCCACACTAGAAGCGCCCCTAGTAGACATATATAAGTTAATTTTAATAAACACTTTGATTTTTTTTATGGATCTAGTATTTTAAGATAGTTTAATACAGACACTGACTCATTAGTTTTAGTTATACTGTTAAATTTAATTTAGATTAATAAAAAATAGTTACGCTGAATTAGGTTAGCCAGAACTTTAAAATTAAACAATTCTGAATACTGAACAAACGCTCTAAATAGTTTTCCATGTACTAGTAATTTTAGCCTATTGTTCCTCCTAATCTGAGAACTGTGTCCTAAAGGCTAAATTAAAATGTTAAAACTTGTAAAAAACTACTTATATATTTTGTTACGACTTATTTTTTATCGCTTTGTACATCAGGTCTTTAGACCAATTATTTTAAGAACTTTTTTTTCGTTGTTTAATAACCAATATCACAGAGCAACTAAAAAAAACATCAAAATTAATATTTGTTAATAAGAAAAATCTTTGATTTTTTTAAAATAGTCTAGTTTTTTGAAGGTTTTTGCCATCTTATAACTTTAATTATATATTATTTAAAGTACTTTAGTTTAATATAAGTGTTCCCTCGAATCACTTTACAAAATATTTGTAGCCAAAATTGTCAAACCAGTGCTTGAAATTTTTAACAATGAATTTTATTAACCTACCACTTTCAAGAAATATATTGCCTTTTTTTCAGATATGTAAATAATTCATGCAGTTGTAATTTTCTAGTTTTTTAACTTTTTTTATAAGTTTTATGTTAAACTTCAGATAAAACAGGTGTTGGTTGGAATAATTGTATGTTAAGTTTGAAATATAAAATGATTGCTATAAGTAAGAAAGTGTTTTGAATAAATATTTTTTTGATGTCTTAGTAAAACAAGGTTTACATAAAATTAATATTTCCATATTAATTAACCTGATAAGTTATAATAAACACCCTTAAATATGCTATTTTCGTTTTAATACAGTGTGATACTTAAATATTATATAATATTCTATCAAAAAAATTTTGATTTAATTACCAGTATAAAATTAAATATTTTAAGAAAAAATATGATAGTCTTTTTAAACACATTATATGATATTTATTTTGTAGCAATAAAAAAATATGAGGCTGTTTAAAAAGTCTATATAAAAGTTTTATAAATTTTAATTCTTCATATTATATAAGTTATCTCAACTTCTAGACATAATTCCATCTATTTCTTATATTTTTGAAAAAAAAACAATCTAATTTAGTTTGTTGCAAATATTAGATAAATAACCAATATACTGTTAATAGATACTGAACTTAGTTACACTACAATGAAAATTTTAGTTGTTTTGTACTTGGTAAAACTAAAGTCTAAAATGTTTAAGATATAACAAAAAAATAAAGTTATATTATAATTTTTTAACTATTATAATAAAAACTAATGAAAAACAGTTAGAGTTTCATAAAAATTTTTAAAATAACATTTTAAGTTTTCAAAAGATGACAGACCTTGTTTGCAAATTTATACATTAAAAAGTTTTTAGATTCTTCTATATAATTTTGTATAAGAATTGAAATACAAAAAATTATGTAGTGTAAAAAATAAAGTTAATTAATAATATAAAAATTTAAAGAATAAAAACTGTGTCTCAAGTTTTTTTTTTTTAATATAAGGGGTCATATTAGTAAAGATGCCATGAGTGGACTAAAATGTAAAATTTAAAGGGTATTGTCCCAATTTTAGTCCACAAACTTATTATAGAACTGACAGAATATATGTCTCCAAAGTCACAATAGAACTGTAAACATTTAGCCCACATTCACAATAGAACTGACAAAATTTAAGACCAATTAACTCAATGAAAATGTACGAGTACAAATAGCTTACTAAAAATGGTGATCAAGTTTAAGTCACAGTAACTAATGTTAAACTTATTTAAGACTCTTGAATATTTATAGAATTATAAAATAGACAAAACTTGTAAGAAATTAAAACAGTAAAGTCCAGTAACATGCTGAAATTTTTAGAAGTTTGTACCATAGGAGTTTGCAGAGACATGAAAATTGATTGTGATTTTTAATTATAAAAGTTGTTTCAATGATATTGTTATTTTTTTTTGTCTAGTTATTGCAGGGTTGCCATACACTCAGGGAATTACACTCAAGGAAACTCCAGGGACGTTTTAAAATTATAGAAAATCTCAGGGAAACTAAGGGAAAATCAGGGATATTTAACTCTTTTTCTTCAAATCATAAAAAAAACTCAAGGCATTTTAGGTTTTTTCTAAAAATTTCAGGGAAACTTTAAAATTAAAAAAAAAATATCAGGAAAAATTTTTCTAGATCTAGAATGAGACTTAATTAATCCAGTTTCAATATTTTGTTCAAAAAAGATAATTTTAATTATTTTTTGTGTCTAATTAGATTTTTTTATCCTTGCGTATAGATCTTCAATATTCTTAGAATTTCATTGTAATTTTTTTATAAATATTGAATTTTTTAAGCTTTTGAAAAAACTCAGGGAAACTTTGGGAACTTTAAGGTTACTCAGGGAAGTTTTTGGTCACTCAGGTAAGATTTTTGACTCAAAGAGTGGCAACTCTGTATTGACAATCCATGTTAATTAAATATTCTTAAACAGATTTTAAATAATTTTGAGTACCACTAGTTTTATAAACTTGAGAGCTTTAAAACCATTTTTCGAAGATATTTAATTTCCTATAACTGTGTTTTAAATGTATCCTATGCCTATCTTATTAGCTTTAAGACTGATTTAATGTTTTGTATATTATATCATTTGAAGATTTTTTCTGCTTTAAATAAAAACTATATTTCCTCACCATTGTTATAGCTAAAAGTAAAAGAAGAGAGAAACTCTTTTTGAAAATGGCAGGAAGAGGAAATGTAATGGTTAACAATTTTATTGTGTACCATTAACAGGGTTGCCACCTTACCTGAAAACCTTGAAAAACCTAAAATTAGACAATTTAGGCAAAAAAACCTACACGATTTTGAGAAATTTTGAAAAAAAAGTGGAAAACCCAGAATTTTGAACAAAAATCACTAAAAAACTTGGAAAAACCTAAAAATTTAACAATTTTCATATGTTCAGTAGTAAAATTTCAATTTATTAAATACATTTTTCAAACAGCTTCACAGTAGCTTTTCAATGTTTTTATACTATTTCACACAGTTTCTTACCTTTAATTAAACTTTAAACTAAAAATATAACTGAAAATGTGTACTTTGAAAAACCTGGAAGAAGTTTGGAAAACCTTAAAAAATTTTGAAAAACGACTAACAACCCTGCATTTGTTTGAACATCAAATATTATTAACCAGGAAACTAAGCAAGATTAAATTTTCAAGATATGTCAAGATAAACCATCCACAGTGTGATTGCAGTTTGATTGCAGTCAATACCTTCCAGATGGAGTTATAGAACTGAACTTTTTAGTTATTATACTATTTATTGTTAAGCTCTATTTAAATGTTTCTATTAATTTTTATGGATATTTGATTTTTATTAGAAGTTAAGTAGTAGGTTTTATGTAATTAATTCTTAATTTTATATACAGTCTTATAGTATATTCCTATTAGATTTAGTTTTAGTGCATAAGTTTGACAACATACAAAGTATTTTAAAAAGTGTGATGATTTAATATTAAGTGTTCGATAATTTCTTTAATATAAAGTATAACCACCAAAAGTTATTTCCAGTTTTTATAAATATTATAGGACACTTTTAATATCAATTTATTCTAGATAAAATTTAAATTTAATTATAGTTTACATTGTGGTTCTACACCACACTATAACTTTACAATATAATACATGTTAGTATTTTGTTTTACAGGTTATTTAAATATTTATAAAAGACTAACTATGTCAACACAACATAGTCAAAATATAAATACTATGAAGAAAATTAAACTAGCTGAAGTAGATGAAAATTTAAGCAGTATTGCAGAATACAAAAGGCTTGCTATTCTGAAGTACTGCATGGAAAATGGGATTAAAAAAAATCAGTTAGATGAGTTATCAATTTCAAATGAGTTTTATAAATTAGGTTTGTTTTGGTTTTAATTATTTTGCTAATAATATTTATCTTTAATTTCTATGAAAGTTTTCTCTTTGTTCGTGATATGATAAACTACAGTAGTACTCATTATTAGCTATCTTATGTACAAATTTTCTTCCAAGAAAACAAAAGTAAATCATAAATCTTAGTTTGATAAACTTAAATAATAATTTTTTTTTTCTATTTATGATTTTAATAGTAAGAGGTTAATAGTTAAACTATCAAGCTTAAATTTTAAACAACGGTAAGTCATCAACTAACGAAGCTAATCTCTTATAAACAATGAGCTTTTAATCATAATTTAATCTAAGGAATTAAGCTTTGTTGTTAGTTAAGAATGTCATATGAAAAATTTATGTATTGTTGAAACATTCCCAGCCTGGTTTAGAGTAATACCTTCAATTAAGTTAGTAGTATTTCAATAGTAATTTCGCGCATTGAGAGCTTAATTCTTAAGCATTCTGCTGAATTCATCTAACTCATTATCTTAAATATATAATCACTGAACTTTATATTACTTAATATATTTAATATATTTAAAAAGGTTAGTTTATTTTAATTGACAAAGCAGCTTATCTTTTATTAGAACAAAACTGCGAAAATGAATACAAAAAAGTAATCCAAATTTTCTACAAACTAATAAAATTTTATTTAGTGTCTTTATTCAGAATCTTATTAAAAGTGTATAAACAGAACTTTAACATATATTGTTTAAATTTCATAATTTTAATGGAAAACATTCATCTACTGCCTCAGGCGGTAATTTCAAAAACAACAAAATGTATATAGCTTGTTAAAATAAAATAAAAATATTTTTTTAGAATCAGTTTTTTTTCTGTTTAGAGCGTTTGATTTGTTATGTAACCACTAAGAAAACTATTTAGGTATGAAGAACCGAAAAATAACTGAAATAATAACAGCTACAAGATTTAATAAACTTTCCCTCAACGAAAATGCAGTTAGTACAATTTCTGCAGTCTTAGAAGAAAAATTACAAATCAAAAATGCTGCTTCTGTTTACCAGTTTGTTAATCTGTTCAATTCATCTAGCCTCAAAAATTCAATTCTTAGTTATATAGAACGTTGTTTTACAATTGTAAGTGATAATGAAAGCTTTTCAAAACTAGAATATAAGTTTATTTCTAAAATACTTGCAAGTTCTGAACTTCTAATTACTTCAGAAGTTGAAGTATTTAAAGTAGTTGATAAATGGTTGAACTACAATATTGAAGAACGTAGCAAGTACGCTGAAGATCTTTTATTAAAAGTTCGTCTTCCGTTGCTTTCAACAGAAACTATAAGACTTCTTTTAGAAAATACATCATTTTTTAAAAAAGATGATGTTTGTGTAAAACTTTTAAGTGAAATGATCGACTGCAGAGTAAACCGTTTTTATAAATCTTCAAGTACTTGTCATACAAGTAGGTATTGTAACCAAAAATATTTTAACTTATTGTTTTGTGGGGGTTATAACTCAAAAACATACATGACTTGTAGCAAAGTAAGTTGCATTGATGTTTATAGCATGGAAGATGTAGAAACTTATCCACCAATGGAAATGGAACGTGAATGTCTGAAAGTAGTTTATTTAAAAGGTTGTATTTATGTTTTTGGTGGTTTTGATAATATCGGCAAATGGATAAAGTCTGTTGATAAATATTCACTTACTTCTAAAACATGGAGTCAGGTAGCTGAAATACATGATGATCGTTATGATTTTTGTGTATGTACATTCATAGATAAAATTTATATGTTTGGAGGTAAAAAAAATGGATTTACAACTAGTTCTTGTTTAAAATTTGATACAAGTGATTACAGTTGGAAAGAAGTGGACAAAATGAAAGAGGCAAGGTCAAATGCAGCCTGTGCGGTTTTTAAAGACAAAATTGTAGTTTCTGGTGGAACGATTGATGATGGAAATGTTTCAAATTCTGTTGAATCATACGATGTTCTACCAAATAAATGGTCAACCATGCCAAATATGAACTCCGGTAAATATGACCATAGTTTAGTTGTTGTAAAAAACAAATTGTATGTAATTTCACATTCAAAAGACGATTGTGAAGTTTTTGACAACATTTATAAAAAGTTTACTACTATTAAATCACCACAATTTAACAGGGGTTCTACCATAAGTGGTTTTTCTATAGAAAACAAAGTTTTTGCTACTCATGACAACATGTCGAAAATAATTACTTATGAATCAAACGAAAATGAATGGTCGGTAGAATATTGTGAAGTCATAAAAAACCTTCGAAATTTTTCAAGCGTTAAAGTACCTTGTTTATAAAGAAAATGTTAAGTACGTTTAAGTTTAGATTTAACAAAAATTTTTGAAAATTATCAAACTAATTAAGTGAAAAAAAATTTTTTATAAAAGAATTAATTTCTACGCTTAAAATATATATTTTTTTAATAATTCTAGACTTAAATTATTTTATTTTACTTATTAAAAAAGGTCAATAGTTTAAGTCAATTCTTGTTTAGCACTATTTTTCTGACAAAGTTTTCTTCGATTTTTATTTGATTGAAAAACGGAGTTATTTAAATTTTTTTTTGACTCATAAACAATTTTAGTTTATTTTTCTTTTTATCGTTTAATGCAGAGCTTAAAATAAACAAATATATATACATACATATCTAAATGTAAAACAATTAATTTTTTGTCTATTAAGATAGTTCTCTTGAAAAATATTATACTTTTCAAAGCTACTTATTCTTGAATGGTTGAAAAAGATTATTTTAGCTCATATAAATGTGTAATTTTTGCATGACTATTGTGCATGTTTTCGAAAATAATACTAATAATATTTATCTTATATAAGTTAACTAATGAATCTTTCTTTTTTTTTATATTAGCTACTTTTATTTCTCTACGTCTCCCCCTAACAGAATAATAAATAATTTTTTATTAGTTTTGTACAAATGTGTTAATGTCTTATGTACTATAAAAAACTCTTCTTGAAAGCGATCTTTTTGTTAGTAATTTTCTATAGATGTGCTAAGTTATTTCTTTTTTAAATGTATCAAGTATCACCTTTTACATTAAACGAATTGTTTATACTTATTAATTAGTTATTTATAAGTTAAACTTTGTTTAGTTTGTGGTTTACGTTTATTTTAATCTTAATTTGTTGAATATAAATTTATTTTATTTTATTACCCTTCTTGTGTGTCTTGTTTTAGGGGCTCGGTTTTTAATGCTTGAGTCCGAAATTGTACAATAAACAATATAATAACAATATTATGTATATGTGTTTATATCTATACTTGTTATCTTATCAGATTTTTATAAATAAATATTTAAAGAAAAGGAGTTTTACTTTAATTTTTTTTCGTTCTAGTATGTTTATGACATAAAAATTGTTTATTGTATGATAAAAAAGCGTTCAATAAGTTTGGTCTACAGACATGTTGTACAAAGGAACCTTTTGGTTATTGACTCGTACACCACATGCTTATGATATTTCTTACGAACTATTAGATTCAACTATTTTATCAATTATATGTTTAAATCTTTACTAATAAAACAATCAGTTTAACAAAATGAAAGAAAAAAATTAATAGGAAAGTTAACTGAACTTTTTATATATAAATGTACTTAAAAGCTTGTTTAGTAACATAAGAACTATATAGATATAACTTTTCATCAACTTATAAAAAGATATAAACAATACTAATAGCAAACATTTGAATACTAGAATAATAGGTTACAACCTCTTTAAATAAAGTAAAAATGTAATACGCTAAAATATCTTTACGTTCAATTTTATCAGTATTTTGTGCGAAAAGTATTGTTTTTTATTTTGTTTGTCAATTTTTAAATGAAGATTAATAACTATTTCTCATTCGAATAGATAATTAGAGTATTGCATAATTTTTTAATAACTTAAAAAAAGTTAATTATTCTATGACCGAACTTAACTTGTTAAAAAAATAAAAAGACAAGTAATGTTAAATTTATGCTTCTAATAAAAAACAAAAAATCACATAATTATAATATAAACAACAACATATTTCCTTCTGTTTTAAAACACACTTTTTATTTTTAATACTTGTCTTAGCCCAAAATTGTAATATTACAAGGCTAAAAGTATTTGTTAACATGAAAATGAAGTTTTTTATTTTTTTTGATTTTCTCATAAAAAGAGATATTTTAACATAAGTTTGCTTGAAACAGGTATCTCAGCGTACTTTTTAAATACTTAGTTTTCATTTAAACTATATACATCTATAATTGTTTTTTACGTTGACATGCGAAATAAAACAAAAAGTTTATAAGTATTCTGAACTTAACTGTCATCTAAAAACAATCTAAAAGATTACCAGATAGAAAATGCTGCAGTCTAGACTAAACAACTGTTATTGCAAACGAACACTTCAACTTTTGAACAAAAATCTCAAAATAAATAAGTAGATAAAAAAGTTGCTTATCAATTGGCAAATACTACTAACTCCTTAAACAAAAGTAAATAGACGAGTAGAAATGATCATTAATGACCTTGTTAATCACTTTTTGATAGATAACTTTTAAGTTCATGCTGGAATTTTCCGAAATGACTTATGTTTTTAAAACATAATTGTATCTCAGTCCATAACTTGTTTTCATGGTAGGAATGCGATTTATAACCTATTTGCTACTTAATCTAGGTAGGAAAAATTGTTTCTGAAGACCTGGTTTGATAATTATGGACATTTTATACACTTTTATAATAGATTTTAAAGTTACCTGGTAACAAATTATTGTTAAACTTAATCTAAGAGCTCTGTTTTTGATAACATTCATTTCATTTATACATTTTTCATTTGCTCTTCTTCAGCACAACAAGCCATATATAACATTGCTCATAAGCAAAGAAATTAGGATCAAATGTAACTTTTTTTCATTGAAGTAGTGTCTGGTTTTAAATAAGGTACCCAATGTCTTTTGAAATTTTGTTCTTATAGTTTCTATGTCTTCTGACCATATTAAGTTTTTATCTATAATTATTCCCAAATTTCTATAGCTATTGTGTTTGTTATACATGTTTTACCTTTATTTACACTAAGATCTATATTTTTTCCTAAACAAATTTTTTTTGGTTGATATAGAATTAAGCTTCTAGTTTAATTAAGATTTAGTTTAATTTTATTTCCCGTTAGCCAATCTGATACCTTTTTTAGTTCTGTGTTAAAATTATTACTGTAATTTAGGTTTGTGTCTTTTGTGAATTTTTTGTACAACATTGTATCATCTATAAAATTGAGGACGTTAAGACTGGTATTGTTCTGTAAGTCGTTCTTATGTATTAGGAATAATAACGGTCCTAATACTGAGCCCTGTGTTTCCCTAACTTCACTTTTTTCACAGGTTGACTCATATCCTCCAAATATAGATATGAGCTGATTAGTTGATGCGTATTTCCTCTAAAACCATAACATTGCAATTTCATAAATAAAAAATTTCTATCTACACTATCAAATGCTTTACAAATATATAAACAAAATATTTCAGTCAAAAAAATTTAGAAAATTATTTGTTATTGTAATAAACTTTTGTAAAATTCATAATCAAAATAAACTATAACTAATTTTGAAAAATAATCAAAATGTCATTTTTTATGTCACTGATATGCGCGTTTCAGGGACGTAGCTTGTTCTGTTTCTGCAAATCTACAGAAACGTTTACTTATGTGCGAAAAAACTTGCACTTATTTCAGCTTGAAAAGACTCTGCTGTTTTAGCTTTTTAGTATTCATTTCCACTTAGTTATGCACTCCTGAAAGACAGTTTTGACATGTATGTACTCTTTAGCATTTTTAGTGTCGTAAAAATTAAACGAATTAACTACATCCAAATTTTAACATTTAGCGCGTTAAAGCTTTAATTTGTCAAAAAGCTGCATTTCAAAATTGATTCTAATGGAATCTTTTGCTTCAAAAAACAAAATCATACAATTTTATGTTACAAAAATTAGCATAAATTGTTGTTACTATTGGCTACGTTAAATGTTTAATTTTGAAAACAATATAAATTTTTTTGAGTTAAACTGTGATTTTTTTATACATATTTCTAATAATTTTTTTCTGGGATTACACAAGTGGCATGACATAAAGAGTCATAGCGGGTGTGGAGCAAAATAAATTGCCTTGTATACAGTTGTCACTCGTACCCCAACATTCCATTTTTGATGTATTAACTTAACTGCATTTTTTCAGATTAAATTCAATAACATTAGAGATAGTTTTAATTGCTGTGTTCCCTCTTGGACGTGTTATTTCAGATGTTTTAATTTTTACAGAATCGTAACTTTTTTGAGCTAGCTACGTCCCTGGCGCGTATCATCCCTATATAGGGATGATATGTAGTAGATAGGAGTAGATCCTATGTACTCCTTAATTTCGTTTTGTGTATTATTTTCAACCTTATTTAGGTTCAACGCTTATTATTTAACGGGAAGAAGTTTTTTTATTTGTGGTAGTGTACATGCTACTGTCTTGATCTTTCTTATTGTTTATTTTACTTAGTACCTTTTTGTTGTGACTAATTATTAATGACCTATCATTTTCAATACGACAGTAGGATAGTTCGCATTTTATTCTGTTAAAATCTTTTTCTTTCGTTTTGAAATTTTTTGTCAATTTTATATATATATATATACAACCTGCATGAGTAAAAGGAATTTATAACTTATAAAAACTAACAAAACAACCAAGCTGAAGTCCTTTTTATATATTTTATAAATGTACGAATGAACAGTAAACAGTTTAACTAAAACAGCTTGTGAAAACTTGGTTTAACTAAGTAACTTTTGTCAACATTTCAAGTCTTATAGATTTATTTTATTTAAAAATATGCGATTTAGTTGCGACTGATCGCTTTGAAGTGTAAAAAAAAAATATCCATTTTGATCTTATGATGAGAAAAATATATTTTATTGAATCACAAATACATGCTTCACAAAATTATCTATTAACCAATTCTAACGTTATAGTTTAGAGTTTTCATAAATTATTTTTTCAAACTTACACATATAATATTTTTTTAAACGCTTGTTAAGATTAGTTGTGTCTTACGTCACAGTTCAGATTTTTAATAAGTGATCTTTATATAAAGCTTCAAATTAATAAGTTTGTATATTAGCGTGATAACATTTTCTACGTAAATATCAAAACTTCCTAAAAAGAAAATAAATTCTATTTAAAAAGACTTTGAATGTTAAATATAAAGTTTATTTTCCTTTTTTTTATTAAACAAAGTCTTGTAGTATAATTTCTTATATTCAAAGAAATTTCTTTTCATAAATATAACATAAATGTGAACCTGGTATTATCAACAAATTTTACAAGTTTAGTCATTATTTTTGTGTTTTATTTTAAGTTTTTTATAAGGTTCGTTGTATACTACTTAAGAAAGTCTTTAGATCGATGCTAAAGTTTTAGTGACATTTAAAACAAAGATGTTGTTTCATAGTTTTATTTAGAATCATTTTCAGATTAAATTTTTACCCTAAATTTTTGATTTTGGCTTCTAACTTTTTAGGGTTATTTGAGTTCAATTGTCATAGCAGTAAAATTATTAAAACTTAAATTGCGTTTTATTGACTAAGCATACATTTCAATTATTGTGTAACCAGTACAGACACGTGATACTTTTGTTAAGGGTGCGGAAAATTCACAGATGTTTAAAAACCCCTTTGTTTGACATTTTAAAAATAATTTGTTAAGATTAAAGTACTACAAATGTTAAAAACTTGTAAGTAAAAGATTAAGTAATGTGATTAATATTTTTTAAAATTAGTTCTGGTTAGCATAATATATTTTTCAAGTTAGTATCTGCTTCAATAAGACCCACCCCAAGAAGTCATTAATTATTAATATACGGTTAAACGTATTAACATTCAGGCAATTTGGCAAGATATTTAATATATTTCTAATTTGCTTAACAAAACAGTAGTCTGATTTTAGTTTATAGATTGTTTAGACTTGGAAAAGATGTTTTTGTAGTTCTAAAATCACTTATTGTCTAAAGATTTAATGAGGTGATTCATGTTTTTATTGTAATTTTTGCAATTTAAAAACTTATTTGTCAAAAAATACTAAGACTCATTTGTTATACTTTAAAGTTTTGAAGTATTAATCGGTTTTTCAACTAGAAGTATACTAACAAATAATATCTACAATTATTTTATCGTATCTAGTCTACTATTTAGTTTCTATCAAACTTTTATTTTTTAATTGAAAAATTTATTACATGAATAAGAAAACACAAGTAAAAAGTATTTGATTATATGAATCGTAACTAGTAAAGTTAAAGAGAACTTCTATAAAATGAAAAGTAAATATAGATCGCAAAAGAACTTTAGTAAAAAAACTAATTCTAACTAAATTTTTTTTTACTACAATATACTGAATTATAATGATGTTCTTGGTTTTTTAAACAATAACTTCATTAAATAGGCATAATTGTAGAAGATAAAGATAATTTCTTATTTTATTTTTTGTTTTTTAAAATACTTTATAAGGCTAATGAATTTACGCATAAACAATAATGAAGAGCAAATTAAATGATGTTGCTGATGATTTTCCCCTAATGTTTGCTGAGTCAGCAAACTTATTTTTTTTTTAATTTTTACTTTTAATAATATCCATACCCCTAACCCACCTTACCCAAAAAAAAAAAAAAACAAAAAAATCAATAACTAAAAATAAAAAAAAACTATGTACAACAAGTTTATTATTTTGCCGATTCAGCAAATATTAAGGGTTACACCATAATGTTTTAACAAGAATAAAAGTCCTAGACAGTAGGATTTTAGTTATTACATTAACTAATTGATATTCTATTGCCGAAAATTTTCCAACACAAAAGACAATGCTTTTTACCAAGTTTGCTCCACACTAGCTGCGCCCCTAGTAGACATGTATAGGTAAACACGTATTTTTTTTTATCTAATTTTCTAACATAGCTAAGTATACATCGTTAGTATACTAATATTTATTCATTAGTTTTAGTTATACTGTTAGATTTAATTTAGATAATAAAAAATAGTTATTCTGAATCAGGTAAGCAAGAATTTCAAAACTAAGAGCTCTGAATAATGAACAAACGTTTTAAATTATTTTTTCATGCACGAGTAATTTTAGCCGATTTTTTTCTCCTAATCTGGCAACTATGCTCTGGACTCTGAAGTGTAAATTAAAGTTTATAAACTTGAATAAAAAAACTATTTTTAAAATTTTTTACGACCTTTTTTTATCGCTTTGTACACCAGGTCCTTGGACCAAGTATTTGAGAACATTTTTTTCGTTATTCAATAACCAATATCACAGAGTAACTTAAAACAAGCATCAAAGTTAATATTTGTTTATAGGAAAAATCTTTGATTTTTTAAAATAGTCTAGTTTTTTGAAGGTTTTTTCCATCTTATAACTTTAATTATATTTTTCCTAAAATATTTTAGCTAAATATAAATGTTCCCCTCAAATTACTTTACTAAATCTTTATAGCCAAAATTGTCACACCAGTGAGGGACATTTTCAACACTAAATTTTATCAACCTACCATTTTCAAGAAATATCTCGCTATTTTTTCAAATATGTATATACTTCATGCAGTTGTATTTTCTAGTTTGTTAATTTTTTAATATGCTTTATGTTAAATTTCAAATAAAACGGGTGTTGGTTGGAATAATTGTATGTCAAGTTTTAAATATAAAATGATTGCTAAGAATAAGTCAGTATTTTGAATAAATATTTTTTAGATGTCTAAGTAAAACAAGACAGACATAGAATAATATTCTTAAAATTTCTATATTGACTATCCTAATAAATTATAATAAACACCCTTAAATAGGCTATTTTTGTTTTTATACAGTGTACTACTTAACTATTAGATAATATTCTATCAAAACAATTTTGCTCTAACTACCAGAATAAAATTAAATGATTTAAAAAAAAAAATGATAGATTCCAAAACACATTATATGATATTTACTTTGTAGCAATAAAAAAAATATGAGGCTGTTTAAAAATTCTATATAAAAGTTTTATAAATTTTATTTTTTTTCATATCATATAAGTTATCTCAACTTCTATAAAGACTTCTATCTATTTTTTATATTTTTGTAAGAAATATCAATTTTATTTAGTTTGTTGAAAATATTAGATAAATAACCAATATACTGTTGTTAGATACTAAACTTAGTTACACTACAATAAAAATTTTAGTTATTTTATTCTTAGTAAAACATTTTCTAATAGTTTTGTTGTGACTTTAACTTTGTTTTAATCTGTCATTTTTGTTAACATAAGCTGAGAATATTTTTTATAGATCTATATGTTGACTGCATTATCAAAATCATAACATTCATATAAAACTTTAATTTTAGGCTACTTGGCTTAAGAATCAGTAAATCAATTAATAATGCTAAGTAGCAGGCTAAATGTTTAAGATATAACAAAAAATAAAGTTATATTATTATTTTTAGTTATTATGATAAAAACTAATGCAAAACAGATTTAGTTAGAGTAAAAATTTTTAAAATGAAATTTCAAGTTTTCAAAAGTAAAAAAGAACTTGTTTTTTAAATTATTTTTTTTAATTTTTTATAAGAATTGAGATCCAAAAAAATTGTTGTGTAAAAAATAAAGTTTATTAATACTCAAAAATTTAAAGAATGAAAACTGTGTCTTTATTTTGTTTTATAAAAAAAGGAGTCATATTGATAAAAATGCCTTAAGGGACTAAAATGTAAAATGTAAAGTGTGCTGTCCCAATTTTAGTCAACAAACTTATTTTTAGAAATGGCAGAATATATGTCCCAAAAGTCACAGTAGAACTGAAAAAATTTAGTCCACAGTTACAATAGAACTGACAAAATTTAAGTCCAATTAACTCAATGAAAATGTATGAGTACAAATAACTTACAAAAAATAGTGACCAGTTTTAAGTCACAGTAACTCATGTTAAACTTATTTAAGACTCTTGAATAATTATAGAATTAAAAAATAGACAATATTTATAAGTAATTAAAAAAGTAACACCAGTAACATGCTAAAATTTTTAGAAGTTTGCACCATAAGAGTTTGCATAGGCATGACAATTGAATGAAATTTTTTTATTGAAAAAGTAGTTTCAATCATAATGTTAATTTTTTTTTTGTCAAGTTATTTCAAGGTTGTCACACACTCAGGAAACTTAGATTCCAAATTAAAGAAAATCTCAGGAAAACTCACGAAGATTTAGAAAAACTCAGGCATTTGATTCCTGGCAGTTTTATTTTTTTCTAAAAATTTCCAGGGAAATTTAAAGATTTAAAACAAAAATCTCAGAGAAAACTTTTTATAAATCTAGAATGATATTTAGTTTATCTTCTTTAAATATTTTGTTCAAAATAGTTCAAATTATTTTTAGTGTTTATTAAGAAATTTCTATCCTTGAGACTAGATCTTCAATATTCTTAGAATTTACATTATAATTTTTTTTTAAATAATAAAATTTTTAAGGTTTTGAAAAAACTCAGGGAAGTTTTTGGTCACTAAGGGAAGATATTTTGACTCAAAGAGTGGCAACCCTGTATTGACAATTTTTATTAATTAAATTTTCCTAAACAGCTTTTAGATAATTTTATGCATTATCAGTTTTCTAAATGTGAGTGCTTTAAAACCATTTTTTGAAGATATTTAATTTCCATCACTGCGTACTAAAATGTTTCATATTTTATTAGTTTTTAATTTAATTAAATGTTTTGCATGTTACATAATTTAAAAAATATGTCTGCTGTAGATTTAAATAATTAAGAGAAGTTGCACTGTTTTGCAAGAAAAATTACTTTTCCTTACCATTACCATACCTTAAACTTAAAGTAAAAGAAGAGAGAAACTTTGAAAACGACAGGAATAGGTAACGTAATGGTTGAACAGTTTTATTGCTGAACCATTTACAGGGTTGCTGTTTTACCTGAAATTCTGGAAAAACCTGAAATTTGTTAATTAAGGCTAAAAAAAAACTGGAAAGCCCGGAATTTGAGAAATTTGAAAAAGAAAACCTGGAATATTAACAATTTTCACATGTTGAGTAGTAAAATTTCGATTTAACTCAAAAACTCTATCATATAAATAAAAACTTTTTGTCATCATCAAATTTTTTTTTATAAAAAACAATTATAAAATAGCTTAACAGTATGTTTTTAATGTTTTAATACTATTAAACACAGTTACTTACTTTAAACTAAAAATAGACCAAAAATTTGTACTTATAAAAACCTGAAAGAAATTTTCAAAACCTGAAAAATTTTTGAAAAAACGACTGGCAGCTCTGCATTTATTTGATCATCAAACATTATTATATCAGTCAACCAGAAAGCAAGTCAGTCTTAAGCAAGTTTAAATTTTAAAGTTAGAGCTAAATAAACACGCCACAGTGGAATTGCAGTTTGATTGCAGTCAAGACCTTACAGATGGAGTTCTAGAACTGAACTTATTAGTAATTATACTGTTTATTGTAGAGCTCTTTTTAAAACAATTCTGTTAATTTTTAATTGATTTCTTGATTTTGATTCCAAGAATTTTTTTTTTAAATTAATATACATTCTTATAATATATTCCTGTTAGAATTTATTTTAATGTAAACTTTTTGACCAAAATTGAAGGTATTTTCCAAAGTATAATGTTCTTTGATATTTTGTTTAAAGTAAAATATAACCACAAAAAGTTATTTATAGTTTTTATAAGTAGTATAGAATACCTATAATAACATTTTTTTTTAAATAAAATTTAAAATTAGTTATTGTTTTCAGTGTGGTTGCACGCTCCATTATAACTCTATAATAAATGATTTATTAGTTTTTTATTTTACAGAGATTTGAATATTTATAAAAGATTAACTATGTCGACACAACATAGTCAAAATAAAAATACTACAAAGAGAGTACAACTAGATGAAAAAGATAAAAGTGTAAGCAATATTTCAGAATACAGAAGGCTTGCTATTCTGAAGTATTGTAAGGAAAATGAAATTGAAAAAAATCATTTAGATGAATTATCAATTTCAAATGAGCTTTATAAAATAGGTTAGTTTTATTATTTTGTTATATTGATAATAATATTTATCTTTGAATTCTATGAAAATCTTCTCTTTGTTCGTGGTATAACAAACTACAGTAGTACTCATTACGAGCTATCTTATGCACAAATTTTCTTAAAAAAAACTAAAGTAGATCATAAACCTTAGTTTGATAAACTTAACTAATTTTTTTCTATTTCCTTTTATGATTTTTATAGTAAGAGGTTAATAGTTTAACTATCAAGTTTAAAATTAAAACAATAGTATGTCATCAGTCAACGAAGCTTATCTCCTAAAAAAAATGAACTATTAATCATAATTTAATCTAAGAAATAAAACTTTTTCGTCAGTTTAGAACGTAATTTTAACAAAGCTAAGTGTTATTGTAACATCCCTACTCTGTTGAAGAGTACTACGAGTACTACCTTCATTTAAAGTAATTTCGCGCTTGAGTTTTAAACTATTAAGCCTCTCCTATACATTTTAGTACATGCTCTTTATAAAACTCTTTTTAAAGAGCATGTACCAAAAAGGGTAGAAAATGTTTGCTTTTTAAATAACAAACCTGATATACCAGTCAAAGTTTTAAACGCATCTAAACATTCATCTATTGCAGAACATTTAGTTGTTAATCCAACTTGTGCAAACAGTTATAATATAAATGGACTCAAAATTATTAAAGCTTGTAGTAATGTTTTTAATTTAATTAAATTAGAAGCCATATGTATTTTGTTAAGGAAACCTGTTTTATGTAGTCAAAAAGATTTTCACTTTACTGTTTCTTTATTTACGTAATATTTTAAAAGAATTGTTTTCATTTTATTTATGTTTAGTTTTACTTTAGAATAAATATAACGTAAATGGTCTTTTTTGATTTTAACTGTTACTAATTGCTTTTATGTTTTATTAATCTCTTGGTTACACTTTGATTACTTGATTACTTGGTTACTATAAAAAAATGTAAAATCTTATTACTTGTTAGCATTGTACTCTACTGAGGAAAATTGCTCGAAATATATTTAGTGTTTTCGAAATTTTGTGTCTTGTGTAAAATATTATATATTTACTGGTCACTTATGTTCCAATATATGTAATATCTTTAAAAAAGTTAGTTTATTTGAACTGACAAAGCAGCTTATCTATCAGTAGAACAAAACTGCGAAAATTAATACAACAAGTAAATTTTCTACAAGTTTATAAAATTTTATTTAGAGTTTTTATTAAGAATGTTTTTGAGTGTTATAAACAGAAACTTTACATATATTGTTTTAATTTTAAATGTGAATGAAAAACATTTATCTAGCGCATCAGGCGGTAATTTAAAAAACGACAAAGTGTGTATAGCTCGTTAATATAAAAACAATTCAATAAACTTCATTAATTTTAAAATTAGTTTTTTTTTTGTTTAAAGGGTTTATTTTTTTAGTAACTATTAATAAATATTTAGGTATGAAGAACCGAAAGTTAAGTGAAATAATTACAGCTACAAGGTTAAACAAACTTTCCCTTAACGAAATTGCAAGTAGTACACTTTCTGCAATCTTAGAAAAAAAGATAAAAATTAAAAATGCTGCTTCTGTTTACAAGTTCGTGAATCTGTTCAATTTTTCTAGCCTCCAAGATTCAACCCTTAACTATATAGAACGTTGTGTTACAATTGTAAGTGATAATGAAAGCTTTTTAGAACTAGAATATAACTTTATTTCTAAAATACTTGCAAGTTCTAAACTTCTAATTACTTCAGAAATTGAAGTATTTGAAATAGCAAATAGATGGTTAAACCACAAAATTGAAGATCGTAGCAAATACGCTGAAGATCTTTTATTAAAAGTTCGTCTTCTGTTGCTTTCAACAGAAACTATAAGACATCTTTTAAATGATTCAACAATTACAAAAGCTGATATTTGTGTAAAAATTTTAAGTGATATGCTAAACTGCAGAGTAAAATGTTCTTATAAATCTTCAAGTGATTATCATACTAGTAGGTATTGTAACCAAACAAATTTTAAACTTGTAGTATGTGGAGGTCTTAGCTCAGTAACACTAATGACTTATCGCTATGTAAGTTGCATTGACTTTAACAAAGTAGGAGATGTAGAAGCTTATCCACCAATGAAAACGGGACGTAGTTCACCGAAAGTAGTATATTTAAAAGGTGAAATTTACGTGTTTGGTGGTTGGAAAAGAAACAAGAAATGGACATTGTCTGTAGATAAATATTCACTTAGTTCTAAAAATTGGAGTCAGGTAGCTAAAATGAAAGATGATCGTATACATTTTTGTGTATGTGCATTCTTAGATAAAATATTTGTTATTGGAGGTATGAAAGAAGGATTTGAAACTAGTTCTTGTTTGCAATTTGATACAAGTGATTATAGTTGGAAAGAACTTGCTACTATAAAAGAGGCAAGACCAAATGCAGCTTGTGTAATTTTTAAAGATAGAGTTGTAGTTTCTGGTGGATGGGATAATAATTTTGATAACTTAAAAACTGTTGAATCGTATGATGTCTTACCAAATAAATGGTCGCCAATGCCTAATATGAATACTAGTAAATCTCACCACAGTTTAGTTGTTGTTAGTAACAAATTATTTGTAATTTCAAATAGAGAAAATGGTTGTGAAGTTTTTGACAGCGTTTGTAAAAAGTTTATTACTATTAAATCAACACAATTTGACTCGTTTTCTCCCATTAGTGCTTTTTCTTTTGAAAACAAAATTTTTGCCATTCAAGACGAGTTGAAGAAAATAATTACTTATGATACTAAGGAAAATAAATGGTCGGAAGAATCTTGTGAAGTCAGAAAAAACCTTCAGTGGTTTTCTAGCGTGAAAGTTCCTTGTTTATAAATAATATTAACCCAATTATAAGTTTTAAAACTTAAAAAAAAGTTTATAAGTATTGTTTTGATAATTGACAAAAAGACTAGATCACATAGAAAAAAAAAATATTATTCTCTACTCTTTGAATATATAGAGAAGTACAATATTTTAATTTTAGTTTCTTTAAAATAATTTAAGTCAACGATTAATGAGCAATTTTTTTTCTTGTTGTATCTTCTTAGGTTTTTATTTCAATGCAAAATTTTAAAGTTTAGAAGTTTGCTTTAATTTTTTTTGACTAATAAACAATGTTATTTCTTATTGCTTGTTTTGCTTATCGACGTTTAAAACATAGCTTGAAGTAGACATATATTAAAACAAACAAGTTTTTTAACCTTTTATAATGGTTTTTATAGAAAAAATTACAGTTTTCAAATCCATTTATTCTTAGATCATCTCTGAAGATGACTTTACATAGAATTTTGTCATATTTACACGACGTCACTTATGCTTAAGTGCAGTTTTTGTATGAGACTTAATTTATCTATGTGTCACGTTTATGTACATATCAGGGTTTTTGCACAGAGCTTCATTTTAGCACGGCATAACTTTTGTATATTAATAGTTTTAACACAAGTATTTAAGTGAAGTAGATACTGAAGATATCTTTTTTTTAGTTTTTAATATAAACAAAATGAAATATAAATTTAAACTAGTTTTAAATTAATTAAACATATTTAAAAGCGGCAAAGCTTGTTTAGTGAATTTTGTTCAGTGTAAATATTTAAATGAAAAAATATATATGTATATATACCTCCTACATATGTAAAAAATAATTTATAATCTACCTAATCTTATAAAACAATGAAAATAGTTATATACAATAAAAATGAGAGATAAACAATAAAAATTTCAACTTAAACAGCTTGTGAAAATTTGATTCAACTAAGTAGTTTTGTCAACAGTTCAAATCTTATAAATTTATTTTAAAATATGCGAATTAGTTGCGACTGACCGCTTTAAAAGGTATGATAAAAAATATATTTTGATATTATGATGAGGGAATACTATTTTATTTTAGTCACGAACACATGCTTCACAAAATTATTAAATATTCATTTGTCACATCATAGTTCAGAGTTTTCATAATTATTTCTTTCAAACTTATAATATTTATGTAAACGCGTGTTAAGATTAGTTGTGTCTTACGTCACAGTTCAGATTTTTAATAAATGATCTTTGTATAAAGCTTCAAATTAATAAGTTTGTATATTAGCGTGATAAGATTTTTTACTTAAATATCAAAACTTCCTAAAAAGTAAACAAATTATATTAAAAAGAATGACTTTAAATGTTAAATATAATGTTTAGTTTCCTTTTTTTTTAATTTGTTAAAGTATTATAGTATAACTTTTTATATCCAAGGAAATATATTTTTTAAATAAAGCATAAATGTGAACCTGGTATCATCAACCTTTTTTAAAAGTTTAGTCATTATTTTATCACTAATGTTTTTTGTATACTACTTTGGAAAGTCTTTAGATAGATGTTAAAGTTTTAGTGGCATTTAAAACAAAGTTGTTGTTTCATAGTTTTATTTAGAATCATTTTCAGATTAAATTTTTACCCTAAATTTTTGAGTTTGGCTTCTAACTTTTTAGGATTATTTGAGTTCAATTGTCATGGCAGTAAAATTATTAAAACTTAAATTGCTTTTTATTAACTAAACATACATTTTAATTATTGTGTAACCAGTACAGACACGTGATACTTTTGTTAAGGGTCCGGAAAATTTACAAATATTTAAAAACCCCTTTGTTTGATATTTTTAAATAATTTGTTAAGATTAAAGTACTACAAATATTTAAAAAATTGTAAGTAAAAGATTAAATAATGTGATAAATGTTTTCGAAAATTATTTCTGCTAAGCATAATATATTTTTCAAGTTAGTATCTGCTTCAATAAGACCCACGACAAGCTGTTAATTATTAATAAACCGTTTAAAGTATTAACATTCAAGCAATTTGGCAAGATATTTAATATATTTTCAATTTGCTTAACAAAATAGTAGTCTCATTTTAACCTATAGATTTTTTTGATTGGAAACGATGTTTTAGTAGTTCTAAAATCACTTATTGTCTAAAGGTTTAATGAGGTGGTTTATGTTTTTATTGTAAATTATGCGTTTTTAGATTTATTTCTTCAAAGTACTAAGACTCATTAGTTATACTTTAAAATTTTGAAGTAATAATCGGATTTTTTAACTAGAAGCATACTCACAAATGATATCTACAATTATATTTTGGTATCTAGTCTACTATTTAGTTTTTATCAAACTTTTATTTTTTAATAGAAAAATGTATTACACTAATAAGAAAACACAAGTAAAAATTATATGATTATATGAATCGTAACTAGCAAAGTTAAAGAGAACTTCTATAAAATGAAAAGTAAATATAGATTGCATAAGAACTTTAGTAAATAAACTAATTCTAGTTAAATTTTTTTTTTACTACAAGAAACTAAATTATACTGATGTTCTTGGTTTTTTAAACAATAACTCCATTAAACAGGCATAATTGTAAAAAATGAAGACAAATTCAACTTTTTTCTTTTGTATCAGTTGTTTAAAATACATTTTGAGTCTGATGAATTTAGGCATAATCAATAATTAAGAGAAAACTAAATTATGTTGCCGATGATTTAAAACTCAAGCATGAATGCAAAAAATTAAAATAGAAATAAACAAGCATTATTTTTACTTTTTTATTTGTTTTCAACTTAAACACAATAACAAAGTTTCTACATACACACGGAATATTTTATGAATATTAGATGCTGCAGACTGCAGATATTTGGTTTTAGTAGCTGTACTCAATTGCTTTGTCTTTTAAAATCTTTAGTTTGATCAATAATGTCTCGAGTTATGAATCAAAGTATTTCGTGCTGATGCTTGATTTTCCTGAAAATTTATTTTTGAAGATGCTCCGTTGTTTTTGACTTGATTGATACTAGTATTTCCGACTAATTGATGATTATTTTGCATACTTTGTAAATGTTGGTTTTTATAATGTTAAACAGTTTTTAGACAGTATATTGCTTAAGTTTGATGCTGGTTAAACAAAAACAGTTTTAGCTGAAAAATTAACAACGGCAAATTATCATTTGGCTATATGTTTCGTAACATTCATGACTTCATAAATTCATGACTTCATAATTTTTTTAATTTTTAAGTTAAGGTATTAAATCAATTTAAAGCTCACTTACTAGGCTTTAAAATTAAGTTATTTTAATTTAGCTTCGGGTTTAACAGCTAAAGCAGTGGCCTATTTAAAACAGTCTCGACATAAACTTAAACTTTTTGTACACACTCTTTTTGTTTTGTACTTTTTCTGAAGCAGCCATAGCTCAAACGTTCCATCGCACGCGACGCCTTGGCTTGAACCAGACATGTTAAAAAGCTCTGCTTTGTTTACTCGAGCGTGAAATTACTAACTTAAAACAAACCAAAGTTTATACGCTTCATTGCTGAATTACCATAGTAACTATTAGCATTTTAACATGTCTGGCTTGAACGATTGTTTTTCTACCTAAAAACAGTTAAACCTAATAATAAACGTCAGTGTCAACGAATGGTGTTTTTTACATACTTCGGAAACATACAAGCATCTAAAAAACCTTTTATTTAACATTTTGAAACTAATTTGACGAGACAAAAAGACAACTAACTGTTTGATAGGAAAAACCTAATATTTTTTATTACTATTTTATAATACTTTATTAAGACTTTTAATTTTTTTTTAGTAGTTTGGTGTGGAACATTGTAGCATCTGCATGTTCCACACCAAACTTGGTAAAAGTCATTGCGGTAAGTTCTATAAAGGGTCCTATTGAAACGTTGAGGTGTTTCCCCTATTATTTTCTGAGTCATCAAATTTTTTAAAAGCTTTTTTTATTTTTATTATAAATAATATCTTTATCCCTAACCAACCTTACCCAAACAAAAAGAAAATTAACAATAAAATTAATAACTAAAAATATGTACGAAAACCTTATTATTTTGTCAATTCAGCAACTATTACGAGCTACACCTTAATTTTTCAACAAGAATCTGATAAAAAATCCCTGGCAGTAGGATTTTAGTAATTACTTTAACTAATTTAAATTCTACTGATTGGGATTATTTAACACTAAACAAAATGCTTTTTATTAAGTTTGCTCCACACTAGAAGCGCCCCTGGTAGACATATATAAGTAAATTTTAATAAACACGTTGACTTTTTTTTACGAATCTTATAATTTAAGATAGTTTAGTACAGATACTGATTCATTAGTTTTAGTTGTACTGTTAAGTTTAATTTAGATTAAAAAATAGTTATGCTGAATAAGTTTAACCAGAATTTCAAAATTAAATAACACGGAATACTGACCAAATGTTCTAAATATTTTTTCATGCACGAGTAATCTTAGCCGATTGTCCTCCTAATCTGGCAACTATGTCCTAAAAGCTAAATTAAAATTTTAAAACTTGTAAAAAACTACTTATAGAACTTGTTACGACTTATTTTTTATCGCTTTGTACACCACTTCTTTAAACCAATTATTTTAAGATTTTTTTTTTTCGTTGTTCAATAACCAATACCACAGAGCAACTTATAACAAACATCAAAATTAATATCTGTTTATAGGAAAAATCTTTAATTTTTTAAAAATAGTCTAGTTTTTTGAAGGTTTTTGCCATCTTATAACTTTAAATATATATTATTTAAAATACTTTAGTTTAATATAAACGTTCCCCTCAAATTACATTACAAAATGTTTGAAGCCAAAATTGTCACACCAGTAGTGGATAATAATAATAAAAAAGTTTATCAACTTTCTACTTTCAAGAAATATCTAGCATATTTTTTAAATATGTAAATAATTCATGCAATTGTAATTTTTTAGTGTTAATTTTTTTATACATTTTATGTTCAACTTCAAATTAGATAATTGTTGGTTGGAATAATTGTATGTTAAGTTTGAAATATATACTGATTGCTAAGAATAAGTAAGTGTTTTAAATAAATAGTTTTTAGATGTCTAAGTTATACACGGTTTACATAGATTAATATTCCTAATATTTCTATATTAACTATCCTGATAAACTATAGGAAAACACCCTTAAATATGCTATTTTTGTTTTCATACAATGTAATACTTAAATATTACAGATGTTCTTGTGCTAAAACTTTATTTCAACTAACGGCGTTTCACTGCTCTCAAATAAATTTAAGAACAGATCTACGGAGTCTATAAAATGTTAACACACATTAGAAAAAAAGCAGAAAAAAGCATGTATAATTATGTATAGTATTTATCTAGGTAGTAACTATAAATGGACTTTATGGTTTAAAAACAAAGTTTGGGATAAAAGCATAAAATTATAAAATTGTCTACAAAAAAAAAACAAATTTAATAAAAGTAGGCACTAACCTCAAAAAGCTCTAAGAATAGGCAAATTTTAAAAATGAAAATTAAATTGAGTTGTGTAGAAATGTTACGTCATAATAATTTTAACAAATTGTTCAATAAATTATACAGCTTAAAAACATGAAGTATTAAACTTGCAAGTATATATGAGTTTTGTGAAATAAATTAGTACATAAATAGACAGAGTTATTTAAAGTAGAATCGTCGGTTATGGGGACAGATATTCGATAAATCTTGCCGCTTATTCAGAAGTAGGTCTTTATCTTCTGCTGCAATTACTGCTCTTTCTGTATTGCAAGTTGGGCAAATTCTACTTACTCCGTTGGATGCATGTTTGATCAAAACAGAATCTTGACATGTATTGTTTAAATTTTATAATGTGAATGAAAAACATTTATCTAGCGCATCAGGCGGTAATTTAAAAAACGACAAAGTGTGTATAGCTCGTTAATATAAAAACAATTCAATAAACTTCATTAATTTTAAAATTAGTTTTTTTTTTGTTTAAAGGGTTTATTTTTTTAGTAACTATTAATAAATATTTAGGTATGAAGAACCGAAAGTTAAGTGAAATAATTACAGCTACAAGGTTAAACAAACTTTCCCTTAACGAAATTGCAAGTAGTACACTTTCTGCAATCTTAGAAAAAAAGATAAAAATTAAAAATGCTGCTTCTGTTTACAAGTTCGTGAATCTGTTCAATTTTTCTAGCCTCCAAGATTCAACCCTTAACTATATAGAACGTTGTGTTACAATTGTAAGTGATAATGAAAGCTTTTTAGAACTAGAATATAACTTTATTTCTAAAATACTTGCAAGTTCTAAACTTCTAATTACTTCAGAAATTGAAGTATTTGAAATAGCAAATAGATGGTTAAACCACAAAATTGAAGATCGTAGCAAATACGCTGAAGATCTTTTATTAAAAGTTCGTCTTCAGTTGCTTTCAACAGAAACTATAAGACATCTTTTAAATGATTCAACAATTACAAAAGCTGATATTTGTGTAAAAATTTTAAGTGATATGCTAAACTGCAGAGTAAACGGTTCTTATAAATCTTCAAGTGATTATAATACTAGTAGGTATTGTAGACAAAAATATTTTAAACTTGTGGTATGTGGAGGTCTTAACTCAGTAACACTAATGACTTATCGCTATGTAAGTTGTATTGACTTTAACAAAGTAGGAGATGTAGAAGCTTATCCACCAATGAAAACGGGACGTAGTTTACCGAAAGTAGTTTATTTAAAAGGCAATATTTATGTATTTGGTGGTTGGAAAAGAAACAAGAAATGGACATTGTCTGTAGATAAATATTCACTTAGTTCTAAAAATTGGAGTCAGGTAGCTAAAATGAAAGATGATCGTATATATTTTTGTGTATGTGCATTCTTAGATAAAATATTTGTTATTGGAGGTATAAAAGGTGGATTTGAAACTAGTTCTTGTTTACAATTAAATACAAGTGATTATAGTTGGAAAGAACTTTCTACAATAAGCGAGGCAAGATCAAACGCAGCTTGTGTAGTTTTTGAAGAAAAAATTCTAGTTTCTGGTGGATGTAGTAATTATGGATATGGTTTAAAATCTGTTGAATCATATGATGTTCTACCAAATAAATGGTCAGCAATGCCAAATATGAACTCCCGTAAATCTGACCACAGTTTAGTTGTTGTTAAAAACAAATTGTTTGTAATTTCAATGAGAGAAAACAGTTGTGAATTTTTTGACAGCATGTGTAAAAAGTTTATCACAATAAAATCACCAGAATTTGATTTGTTTTCTATCATTAGTGCTTATTCTTTTGAAAACAAAATTTTAGCCATTCAAGACGAGCAGAAGAAAATAATTACTTATGATACTAACGAAAATAAATGGTCGGAAGAATCTTGTGAAGTCAGAAAAAACCTTCAGTGGTTTTCTAGCGTGAAAGTACCTTGTTTATAAATAATATTAACCCAATTATAAGTTTTAAAACTTAAAAAAAGATTATAAGTATTGTTTTGATAATTGACAAAAAGACTAGATCACATAGAAAAAAAAACAAGAAAAAAAAAACAAAAAATATTATTCTCTACTATTTGAATATATAGAGAAGTACAATATTTTAATTTTAGGTTCTTTAGAATAATTTAAGTCAACAATTAATGAGCAATTTTTTTTCTTGTTGTATCTTCTTAGGTTTTTATTTCAATGCAAAATTTTAAAGTTTAGAAGTTCGCTTTGATTTTTTTTGACTAATAAACAATGTTATTTCTTATTGCTTGTTTTGCTTGTCGATGTTTAAAACATAGCTTGAAATAGACATATATTAAAACAAACAAGTTCTTTAACCGCTTATTATGGTTTTTATAGAAAAAATTACAGTTTTCAAATCTATTTATTCTTAGATCATCTGTGAAGATTACTTTACATAGAATTTTGTCATATTTACACGACGTCACTTGTGCTTCAGTGCAGTTTTTGTATGAGACTTAATTTATCTATGTGTCACGTTTATGTACATATCAGGGTTTTTGCACAGAGCTTCATTTTAGCACGGCATAACTTTTGTATATTAATAGTTTTAACAAAAGTATTTAAGTGAAGTAGATACTGGAGTTATCTTTTTATTAGTTTTTGGTAAAAACAAAATGAATTATAAATTTAAACTAGTTTTAAATCAATTAAACATATTTAAATGCGGCAAAGCTTGTTTAGTAAATTTTGTTCAGTGTAAATGTTTTAATGAAAAAATATATATGTATATATACCTCCTACATATGTAAAAAATAATTTATAATCTACCTAATCTTATAAAACAATGAAAATAGTTATATACAATAAAAATGAGAGATAAATAATAGAAATTTCAACTTAAACAGCTTGTGAAAATTTGATTCAACTAAGTACTTTTGTCAACAGTTCAAATCTTATAAATTTATTTTATTTTAAAATATGCGAATTAGTTGCGACTGACCGCTTTAAAAGGTATGATAAAAAAAAATGTTTTGATATTATGATGAGGGAAATTTTTTCATTTGAGTCACGAACACATGCTTCAGAAAAATATTTAATATTCATTTCTCACGTCATAGTTCAGACTTTTCATAGATAATTTTTTCAAACTTACACTTATAATATTTGTGTAAACGCGTGTTAAGATTAGTTGTGTCTTACGTCACAGTTTAGAGTTTTCATAAATTATTTTTTCAAACTTACATTTATAATATTTGTGTAAACGCGTGTTAAGATTAGTTGTGTCTTACGTCACAGTTTAGAGTTTTAATAAATGATCTTTGAATAAAGCTTCAAATAAATAAAATTGTGTATTAGCGTGATAACATTTTCTACTTAAATATCAAAACTTCCTAAAAAGAAAACAAATTCAATTAAAAAAAGACCTTAAATGTTATATATAATGTTTAGTTTCTTTTTTTTTGTTATTTAAAGTCTTATAGTATAATTTTTTATACTCAAGGAAATTTTTTTATATAAATATAACATAGATGTGAACCTGGTATTATCAACAATTTTTAAAAGTTAAGTCATTATTTTAAAGTTTACTTTAAATTTTTTATAAGGTTCATTATATACTACTTAGTAAAGTCTTTAGATCGATGCTAAAATTTTAGTGACATTTAAAACAAATTTTTTGTTTCATAGTTTTATTTAGAATTATTTTCGGTTTAAATTTAAGCCCTAAATTTTTAAGTTTGGCTTCTAACTTTTTAGGATTATTTGAGTTCAATTGTCATAGCATAAAATTGTTAAAACTTACATTACTTTTTATTTACTTAACAAACATTTCAATTATTGTGTAACCAGTACAGACACGTGATACTTTTGTTAAGGGTGCGGAAAATTTACAGATATTTAAAAACCTCTTTGTTTGATATTTTAAAAATAACTTGTTAAGATTAAAGTGCTACGAATATTAAAAACTTGTAAGTAAAAGATTAAATAATGTGATAAATGTTTCTGTAAATTAGTTCTGGTTAGCATAATATATTTTTCAAGTTAGTATCTGCTTTATTAAGATCCACCCCAAGAAGCCGATAATTATTAAAATACGGTTAAAAGTATTAACTTTCAGGCAATTTGGCAAGATATTTAGTATGTTTGTAATTTGCTTAACAAAATAGTAGTCTGATTTTAACCTATAGATTGTTTTGACTTGGAAACGATGTTTTTGTAGTTCTAAAATCATTTATTGTCTAAAGCTTTAATGAGGTGGTTTATGTTTTTATTGTAAGTTATGCGTTTTTAAAACTTATTTGTCACAAAATACTAATATCATCTGTTATACTTTAAAGTTTTGAAGTAATAATCGGTTTTACAAATAAAAGTATGCTCACAAAAAATATCTACAACTATTTTATCGTATTTAGTCTACTTTTTAATTTTTATCAAACTTTTAATTTTTAATTGAAAAATTTATTACATGAAAAAGAAAACACAAGTAAAAGTATTTGATTATATGAATTGTAACTAGTTAAGTTAAAGAGACCTTCTATAAAATGAAAAGTAAATATAGATCGCATAAGAACTTAAGTAAATAAACTAATTCTAGTTAAAACTTTATTTTTACTACAATATACTAAATTATTCTGATGTTCTTGGTTTTTAAACAATAACTTCATTAAATAAGCATAATTGTAGAAAATGAAGATAATTTTATTTTAATTTGTAGTTATTTAAAATACATTATAATGCTAATGAATTTACGCATAAACAATAATGAAGAGCAAATTAAATGATGTTGCTGATGATTTAAAATTAAAGCAAGATTGCAAAAAATAAAATAGAAATAAACAAGCATTTTTTTACTATTTCTTACATTTTTAGTTTGACCACAATAACAAAGTTTCTGTATACACGGAATATTTTATGAATATTAGATTCTGTAGACTGCAGAGACTAGGTTTTAGTCACTGCACTCAATTGCTTTGTCTTTTAAATTCTTTAGTTTGATCAATGATGTCTCGAGTTATGAATCAAAGTATTTCGTGCTGATGCTTGATTTTCCTGAAAATTTATTTTTGAAGATGCTCCGGTGTTTTTGACTTGATTGATACCAGTATTTCCGACTAATTGATGATTATTTTGCATATTTTGTATTTGTTGGTTGTTATAATGTTAAACAGTTTTAGACAGTATATTGCTTAAGTTTGATGGTAGTTAAAAAGATAGTTTTATCTGGAAAGTTAAGGACCGCAAATTATTATCGGTCTATATATTTAGTAAGATTCATGACTTCATAAATACATGAATACATAATTTTCTTAATTATTAAGTTAAGGTATCAAATCAATTTACAGCTCACTTACTAGGCTTCAAAATAAAGTTATTTAAATTAGCTTCAGGTGTTACAGCTGTAGCAGGGCCTTATTTAAAACAGTTATTAATAAACTTAAACTTTTTGTTTACAATTTTTTTGTTTTGTATTTTTTTACTAGGTGCAGCTATAGCTCAGATGTTCAACCGCACGCGACGCCCCTGGTTTGAACAACTGTTTTTCTGCCTAAAAACAGTTAAACCTAATAATAGACATCAGTGTCGACGAATGATACTTTTCATATAGTGCGAAAACATACGAGCATCAAAAAACTGTAATTTCATACTTTGAAACTAACTTTACGAGACAAAAAAAAAATTATTAGAAAGCAAAAGTATATGATTATTTTTACAGTTTTATAATGCTATGATAAGGTTTTAAACTTTCCTTGGTAGAGCATCTGCTCTAACGTTATACTATAAATTTAGAAAAAAATCATTGTGGTTAGTGTTAAAAAAGGTTCCAATTGTAACGTTGAAGTATTAAACTAATATTTGCAAAGTCACCAAATTAAAAACAAATTTTTTTTTTAAAGTTTATAGCCTTATCCCTAACTCATCTAACTCAAACACGTTTAAACTAATAATAAAAAAGTTAACAACCAAAAATATAAAATGATGAAATTTTTTTTTCTAATTTTATACACTCAGCAAATATTAAGAGTAAAACTTTAATGTTTCAACAGACTTTGATAAAAAATCCTTGGAAATTTTATTTATTACTTTAACTAGTTTAAATTCTACTGCGAGGATTTTTTAACACTAAACACAATGCTTTTTATCAAGACTGCTCCACACTAGTAGCGCCCCTGGTAAACACTTCAAAGTAAATGTTAACAAACATGTTTTATTTATTTATCTAATATTTTAACATAGTTGAGTCAGACATTGACTCATTGGTTTAAGTTATACTGATAAATTTAATTTGTTTAAAAAATAATAGTTACCATGATTTAGGCTAGCCAGAATTTCAAAATACAAGTGTCCTAAATACTGAACAAACGTTTTAAATTGTCTTCAATGCACGAGTCGACTTTTTCCTTCTAAGCTGGTAACTATTTCCTGTAGTTAAACTTAAAACTTTAAAACTAGAAATAAAACTACTTATAAAACTTGTTATTACTTACTATAATCGCTTTACTTTACATACCAGGTCTTAGACCAAATGTTTTATCTTTTTTTTTTGTTTTTCAATAACCAATATCACAGAGCAACTTATAAAATACATCAAAAATAATATTTGTTAATAAGAAAACGTTTGAACTTTTTAAATAGTTTATTTTTTTGAAGGTGTTTGTCATCTTATAACTTATAATTATTATTCCTAAAATATTTACTTTAATACATTTGTTCCCCTCAAAATACTTCACAAAATGTTAATAGCCAAAATTGTCACACCAGTTCTTGGCATTTTTAACAATAAATTTTATCAATCTACTACTTTTAAGAAATATCTTGCCTTTTTATCATATATTTAAATAGTTCGTGCAGTAGTAATTTTCTAGTTTGTTAGTTTTTTAATGTTTTTTTGTTAAGTTTAAACTTGGTGTTAATTGGAAAAGCTTTATGTAAAGTTTCAATTCTAAAATGATGGCTATTAATACATTAGTTGTATTACAAAAATAGTTTTTAGATGTCTAAGATAAACAAGGTTTACTTAAAATAATATGTTTTCAGACATTTTTATTCTAACTAACCTGATAAATTATAATGACCACATTAAAATATACAATTTTTGTTTTTATACAGTGTAATGCTTAACTATTAGATAATTTTTTATTAAAACAATTTTGCTTAACTACAAGTATAAAATTTAATGATTTAATAAAAAGATGATAAGTTTTAAAACACATTATTTGATATATAAGTAGTAACAATAAAAAAATATTATGAAACATTTCAAAAAGTCCATTTATGAATTTTATTTTTTTTTTTTCAATTTATATAAGTATCTCAACTTCTATTGATGCTGCCATTTTTTTTTGTAGGAAGTATAAATCTTATTTATAGTGTTACCACTTTACCTGAAATTCTGGAAATACCTTAAATTTGACAATTAAGGCAAAAAACCTGTGAATAATTTGGAGTTTTGGAAATTTTGAAAAAAATACCTGGAAAAACCTAAAACTTTGAACAAAAATCACTAAAAAAACTGGAAAAACCTGGAATTTTAACAATTTTCAAATGTTTAGTTGTAAAATTTTGAATTGACTTAAAAAATTTATCATATAGTTAAAAAATGTTTGACACTATCAATTTTTTTTTATTAAACACGTATTTAAAGTAACTTTACAGTATCTTTTAAATGTTATTATACTATTTAACAGTTTCTTAGCTTAAACTTAACTTTAAACTAAGAATGGACCCAAAAATGTGTTCTCTTAAAAGCCTTGAAAAAAACTTTAAAAAACTAGTGGCAACCCTGTATTTAGTTTGTTGCAAATATTAGCTTAATAGACAATATACTGTTGATACATACTGAAGCTACTTACACTTAATTAAAATTTTTATTTGTTCTGTACTTTGTTAAACATTTTCTAATAGTTTTGTTGTGACTTATAATTTGTTTTACCCTCTTATTTCTTTAAATATCAATTTTTTTGTAGAACTATATGTTAACTACATTATTAAAGACGAAAAAATGATATAAAAATGTAATTTTAGGCTACTTGGCATAAGAATAAGGAAATAAATTAATAATGCTAGTTAGCAGTCTAAAATGTTTAAGATAAAATAAAAAATGATTTAGTATTAATTTTAAGTGTTATAATAAAATCTAATTCAAAATGTTTTATTTACAGTAAAAATTTTTTGAATAATATTTCAAGTTTTCAAAAGATAAAAAGGGAACTTGTTTACTAAGATATACACTCGAAAAATGTTTATTTTTTCCTTGTTATATATCTTAAGTTTATTTTTTTGTAAGATTTAAATTCAAAAAAAAAATTGTTGTGTTAATACATAATTTTATATTTAAAGAATAAAAACTGTTTCTTTATTTTTTTCATAAAATAAGGGATTATATTGATAAAAAATTCCATAAGGTGGGACTAAAATGTAAACAACAAAGGGTATTGTCCCAATTTTAATTTTCAAACTAATTATGGAACTGACAAAATATAAGTCCCAAAAGTAACAATATAACTGAAAAAACTTAGTCCACAGTCACAATAGAACAGACAAAATTTAAGTCCAAAAAACTAACAAAAGTATTGAAAATGTGTGAGTACGACAAAGTTACAAAAAATGGTGACCAATTTTAAGTTACAGTAACTCATGTTAAACTTATTTAAGACTCTTGAATATTTATATAACTAAAAAATAGACAATACTTGTAAGAAATTAAGACAGTAAAGACCAGTAAAATGCTGAAATTTTTAGAAATTTGTACTATAAGAGTTTTCATAGGCATGATAATTGAATGAGATTTGTGATTGAAAAAATTGTTTCAATCATAATGTTAATGATTTTTGTCTAGTTATTGCAGGGGTGCCACACACTAAGGAAACTCCGGTAATTCAGGGAAACTCAGGGAAGGTTCAAGTTTAAAAAAATCTCAAGGAAAATCAGGGAATTATGATTTTTTTTTTTACTCAGAAAAAACTCAGGGAAGTTTTGATTTTTTCTAAAAATTTAAGTTAAATTTTAAAACAATCTCAGGGAAAATTCTTTTCTAGATCTAGAGTGAGATTTAGTTAATTCAGTTAGTTTCAATATTTTGTTCAAAAAAATTAGTTTCATTTATTTTTGTGTTTATTTAGAAACTTTTATCCTTTTGTCTAGATCTTCAATATTCTTTAAAAAAACATTGTAATTTTTTAATAAACAGTAAAATTTTTAAGGAGAAAAAACTCAGGGAAACTTAGGTAAGTTTAGGGTTGATGAGGGTAGTTTTTGGTCACTTAGGGAAGATTTTTTGACTCAAAGAGTGGCAACTCTGTATTGACAATTTATGCAAATTAAATTTTCTTAAACAGCTTTTGGATAACTTTGAGTACTATTAGTTTTCTAAATGTGAAGGCTTTAAAACCATTTGTTGAATATATTTAATTTCCTATCACTTTGTATTTAAATTTTTTCTATTTTATTAGTTTTAAGACTAGTTTAATGTTTTGTATGTTATATAATTTAAAGATTTTTTCTGCTGTAAGTTTAAAAAATTAAGATAAGCTGCACTGTTTTGCATTAAAAATTACTTTGCCTCACTAATGTCATAGCTAAAAGTAAAAGTAGAGAGAATCTTTGAAAATGGCAGGAAGAGTAAATGTATTGGAATATCAGTTTTTTTGCTGTATCATTTACGAGGTTGCCATTTACCTTAATTCTACGAAAAACCTGAAATTTGATAATTTAGACAAAAAAAACTTGAAAACCCCGGAATTTTGAACAAAAACCACTAAAAAAACCTGGAGTTTTAACAATTTTCACATGCTCAGTGATAAAATTTCGGTTGGACTCAAAAAATCTATTATTTAAATAAAATTTTTTTGTTACCATCAAAAGTTTTTTTAAATACATTTATAAAATAGCTTTACAGTATCTTTTCAATGTCTTTATACTATTTAACACATTTTCTTACCTTAAACTTATCTTTAAACTACAAATAGATTTGAAAATGAGTACTTTTAAAATCCATGAAGAAATTTTGAAAACCTGGAAAAATGTTTGAAAACGACTGGCAACTCTGCATTTATTTGAACATCAAAAACTATTAAAAAAGGCAACTAGTAACAAACAGTAATAAACAGTAAATATACTGTTTATTAAACATCTTTTTTTTAAACAACTCTAACAATTATAATAGATATTTTGATTTTAATTACAAGTAGTTAATTATTAATTTAATATATATTCTTATAGTATATTCCTGTTAGATTTTATTTTAGTGTAAACATTTTGACCACACTAAAGTATTTTCCAAAGCATAATGTTCTTTGATAATAAGTGTTTGATATTTTGTTTAGAATAAAATATAACCACTTTAAGTTATTTCTAGTTTTTATTAATAGTATGGTATACCTTAACAACTATTTCTTATAAATAAAATTTAAATTTAATTATAGTTTAGTGTGGTTTTACAATACACTATAAGTTTTCAATATATTTTTTATTAGTTTTATTTTTTACAGGTTATTTAAACATTTATAAAAGATAAACTATGTCAACACACCATAGTCAATTTGAAAATACTACAAAGAAAATAAAACTAGATGGAGTTGATGAAAATGTAAGTAGCATTGCAGAATACAAAAGGCTTGCTATTCTGAAGTATTGCAAGGAAAATGGGGTTAAAAAAAATCAGTTAGATGTATTATCCATTTCAAAAGAATTTTATAAATAAGGTTTTTTTTGTTTTTATTTATATTGATAATAATATTTATCTTTGAATTCTATGAAAGTTTTCTCTACGTTCGTGATATGATAAACTATAGTAGTACTCATTACTAGCTATTTTATGCACAAATCTTTCTTATTTTTATTCAATGTGTCTTAGAAAACAAAGGTAACTCATAAACCTTAGTTTAATAAACTTAAATGTTATTTTTATTTTTATTTATGAATTTAACCGTATGAGGTAAATAGTTAAACTATGATGCTTAAATTTAAAACAACGGCAAGTCATCAATCAATGAAGCTTATATCTTATAAATTAAAGGGCTGTTAATCATAATTTAATCTAAGGAATAAAACTTTGTTGTTATTTAAAAATGTGATATGGAAATTTTATGTGTTATTGAAACATTCCTAGTCTGCTTTAGAGTAATACGTTCAATTGAATTAGTAGTATTTTAATAGTAATTTCGCGCATTGAGTGCTTAATTCTTAAGCCTTCTCCTGAATTCATCTAACTTATTATCACTAAACTTAATTCTACTTAATATATGTGAAACTTAAAAAAGTTAGTTTATTTTAATTGACAAAGCAGCTTATCTATTATTAGAACAAAACTGCGAAAATGAATACAAAAAAGTAATTCAAATTTTCTGCAAACTAATAAAATCTTATTTAGTGTTTTTATTCAGAATCTTATTAAAAGTTTTATAAACAGAACTTTAACATATATTGTTTAAATTTCATAATTTGAATTGAAAACATTCATCTAGCGCCTCAGATGGTAATTTTAAAAACATCAAAATGTATATAGCTTGTTACAATAAAATAAAAATATTTTTTTTAGAATCAGTTTGTTTTTTCTGTTTAGAGCGTTTGATTTGTTATGTAACCAATAACAAAACTATTTAGGTATGAAGAACCGAAAAATGACTGAAATAATAACAGCTACAAGATTTAACAAACTTTCCCTAAACGAAAATGCAGTTAGTACAATTTCTGCAGTCTTAGAAGAAAAATTACAAATCAAAAATGCTGCTTCTGTTTACCAGTTTGTTAATCTGTTCAATTTATCTAGGCTCAAAAATTCAACCCTTAGATATATAGAACGTTGTTTTACAATTGTAAGTGATAATGAAAGCTTTTCAGAACTAGAATATAAGTTTATTTCTAAAATACTTGCAAGTTCTGAACTTCTAATTACTTCAGAAATTGAAGTACTTAAGGTAGTTGTAAGATGGCTAAACCACGACATTGAAAAACGTAGCAAGTACGCTGAAAATCTTTTATTGAAAGTTCGTCTTCATTTGCTTTCAAATGAAACTTTAAAACATCTTTTGAATAGTTCAACATATTTAAAAAAAGGTGATTGTTTTGTAAAAACTTTAAATGAAATGCTAGACTGCAGAGAAAAAAAAATATTTGAAACTCCGAGTATTTATCATGCAAGTAGGTATTGTAACCAAAAGTGTTTTAGATTAATGGTTTTAGGGGGCTATAATTTAGAAACAGCAATAAATTGTCGCAATGTAAGTTGTTTTGATGTTGATAAGGTAGAAGTTGTAGAAGCTTATCCATCAATGATAACGGAACGCACTTTTCTAAAAGTAGTTTATTTAAAAGGTGAAATTTATGTATTTGGTGGTTATAATAAAAATAGTGATTGGATAAAGTCTGTAGATAAATATTCACTTACTTCTAAAACATGGAGTCAGGTAGCTGATATGAATGATTATCGTAAATTTTTTTGTGTATGTGCATTCATAGATAAAATATATATGTTTGGAGGTAAAAAAGATGGAGCCAGAACTAATTCTTCTTTACAATTTGATGCAAGTGATAGCGGTTGTTGGAAAGAAGTTGCTACAATGAATGGGTCAAGATCATGTGCAGCTTGTGCAATTTTTGAAGAAAGAATTGTAGTTTCCGGTGGATTTAGTGATAATGGAAATTTTTTAAACTCTGTTGAATCATACGATGTTCTACCAAATAAATGGTCAACAATGCCAAATATGAACTCCAGTAAATATGACCACAGTTTAGCTGTTGTTAAGAACAAGTTGTTTGTAATTTCAAAGAGAGAAGACAACAGTGAAGTTTTTGACAACATTTGTAAAAAGTTTATCACTATTAAATCACCAGGGTTTGACACGTTTTCTGATATAGGAGCTTATTCTATTCAAAAGAAAATTTTTGCCTTTCGAGACAAATCTTCAAAATTAATTTTTTATGATACTAACGAAAGTGAATGGTTGGAAGAATCTTGTGAAATAACAAAAAACCTTCGACGGTTTTCTAGCGTGAAAATACCTTGTTTATAAAGAATATTTAGCATATTAGAAAATCTAAGATTTAAAATTTTAAACGATATTGTTTTGATAATTAACAAACTAACCACTTTGCATATAAATAAACATATATTTATTTTAAATTTTACTCTTTAATTATACATAACATATTGTATATTTTGACACTTTTATTATAGTTCTTGTAAAGGTTGATTAGTTTCAGTCGGTAGTTTTTTATCACACTTTTTCTAATTATCATTCCTGCGTTTTTTTTAGCGTGAAGTTTTAATAGTTTAAAATTTAGATTAGATTTTTGCTCACTTATAAAAAATTTTACTACTTGCTGTTTTTTTTTCATTATGTCGTGTAATTCAGAGATTAAAAATAGACAAATATACATATAGACAAAAAAGTTCTTTTATTTTGGTAGTTTTTATAAAAGATGTTACAGTTTTTAAATAAAATTAATCTTAAATATAAAGGAAAATATTACATTCGCTTATAGAAAATTGTCATTTTTGCACGTCTTAATTTATGCACAAGTGCCTTTTTGTATACGACGTAATTTGTTCATGAGTGGCAAATCTGCACATTTTAAAATTTTTACATAGATTTTTGCACGGCATAAATTTTGTTGAACTAAAAAAAACTAGCAAAAGTATTTAAATAAAATAAATTTAGTAAAGGTTTTGTTATCTGAATAAAATTTAGTAAAACTAATAAAAAAACTAAACTAAATCTAACTAAGAAAAATAATGGAGAATTACAATAAACTTGAAAGAAATTAAGCAGTACAGAGCTTTTATAAAACTTATTAAAAATCCTATGATAATTATTTTAAAGTTAAAATCTGACAGAAATTCAGTTCAAAGACAAAATCAAAATAAAAAAACGATGTTTACACATTAGTAAAGCAGTAATTTATTGAATATTTGAATGGTCTTTAGAGACCTTCTTTTTTTTAACACTAGTATGAACATTTACAATGTGTTATTAAACTTCATGAAACGCCTTTTAACAAAGACATGTGTAATTTTTATAAGTTTCAAAGTAAACTATATTAACAGAGGTGTTTAAACAATCATGAGTGAATTTTAAAGAAAATGTAAATTTAAAAATTTATAAAACCCAATATAAAATATATGTAAATGTTTTGTACTTAATTTTTATACTTAAACTTCGGTTTTAATTGAGTAATTATATTAATCCTAGTGCTCACTTTACTGACAAAATATAAACTGTTTGTTTCGATTTTATTCTAGAGGATTAAACGCAGTTTGTTTAAAACATACCTACTAAATGTAATATTAATTTTAAAAAATTAATTACAAAATAAACACTTAGAATTAAATTTTTACATTAAGTAATTACCGTAAAAATTCGACTTTCAGTTGTCAGATTTGAAATTAGCAAATGGGCTAATATTGCTTAAGCATAGAATTAAGTTGAATATTTAAAAGTTTCTTTACTATTCAGATTTCTTAGTTTCTAAATTTCGGCAATCCTATTCAATCTGCGTAGATAAACTAAGAATTGGAAGGATAAGACCTCGAGTTAACCAACGGGGGCCGAGTTTTTACTAGTATCCTTCAGCAGCCATAAAAGAAAAAGGAATAAAAATAATCCTAAATAGTTCACGAAATGCTGTTTAAATTGAATTTTTACATATGTTAATAGGTTTGACTGTTAATTTTTAGCCAAATTTTAAACAATGTATGTTGACTATTTAAGATTAAAGATTAAAATAGTTACAGAATTTTCTTGTGTATAACTAGCTGTCAGCTTAAAAAGGTTCAAAATCAAATTGTGACATCATAATGAATTCAAGCTTTGAAAGGGCTTATTTTCAAAGGATATTTTATACTAAGTTACAAAATTTTTCAGGTTAAAGTAATTTAATTAAAATTATTTTCTTCTTATTTTAATTTAAACATTGCTAGAAAGCATGAGTTATAAATAAAATAATTGAAGACGTTATAATTAATTATTAATAGTAAATGTATGTCTTAACAAGACACTAATAAAATAGTTTTTTAAGTAGTCTAGATAAAAGATACAAGCATTTTGTTGTAAGAAGTTTTTAAACTGCTATGAAAACTAGTGGTGCTATAAAAATTAAAAACTATGCTGTAGAAAAAAAAAAGCATAGAAAAAAATTTGCAAATTCAGTTTTTAGTAGTCATTCCTTATCAAGTGCTAGTAATTCTTCATTCAAAAACATACTTTATATTAGAAATTAAAAAGTATAATGAAATTTCACTGATGTATTTTGATTTGCTTTAAACGTTATAGTGTTTAGAGTTATTTGAGAGAAGCAAAGTATTAAAAAAAAATACATGCCGTTATACTTAATATTATGCTAGTAATACTGAGTATTGTAAGACATTAGAATTAAAAGAGAACCTAAACTCTGAAGGTACAACTAAATTTTTCTCATAATAGTTTGTTACACAATTTTAATAAGTTATCAAAGTTTATTACCCATTTCGAAGCGTTCTGTTTAAATTTTTAAATGTTAAACAGACTACTGTAAATATAAAATCATATATCAATATAGCAGTCTAAACTGTTTAAAATACAACAATAAAATGGAATTTTACTAACAAAAGTTATTAAAGTACAAACTTATAAAAAACAGATGTAGTTACAATAAGACTTAAAGATTAAAAATTTAAGTTTGAAAAGATGAAAAAGAAGCTTATTATAAAGTTGATTATGTACATTCAATAAATGAATTAAACTTAAAAAATATTATGCTATATAAAAATTGAAAACAAAAGTGAAAAAGTGAAAAATTAAAGTAAATGATACTTATAGTTTTAAAGAACAAGTACGGTATTTAACTAGCTGTATCTTCTAAAAAGTTTCTTTATCAAAGTACAATTTTTGTGAGTTTGTAATTTTAAAGGTTATATAAATCTTTATAAGAGATAAAGTATGTCAACACAACAACATGTAAGCAGTATTGCAGAATACAAAAGATGTGCTATTTTGAATTACTGCAAGGAAAATGGTATTAAAAAACATCAGCTACATGAATTGACGATTTCAAATATCCATAATAATTTAAGTATGTAATATTGTTTTTTTATATCGATAATAATATATTAATTTTTGAATTTTATAAAAGTTTTTTCTATGTTAGTGATAGCACGGATTAGATAGTAATTTTTACTACTAATCTTATACACAATGTTTGTTATGTTCATATGTTTAATCATTATATTTTAGTATAATATTCATAGGTTTTATGTTTTAGTTCATATGTTACTAAACAAGATTCATAGTACATTATCAAACACAAAATTCAGTTAATCTTCGTTTAGTTATATTTTCTTTCATTTTATTTTCGTTTAATTGACTGTTTATTACAAAAAATTTAAATATTTAAATGATAAAAAAACTATTGGTAATAGCTGGTAAGAAACTTTATAAGCATGCGGTGTACGACTCGATAACCAAAAGGTTCCTTTACCAGGTCCTTAGACCAAACATTTTGAGCGCTTTTTTTATCGCTCAATAAACAATATATGACAAGTTAGTTAAAAACTATAATTTAGGTAAACTTTAACTAAATTTATGATTGTTATTGGAATATTTGATTGTTTTGCGTATGAGTTAAACATTCATTTAAAGCATTAAGTTTAAACAATAGTAGGTCATCTACAAAAAGAAATGAACTATGATTTATAATTTACATTGAGAAAGAAAGCTTTGTTATTAGTTTGAAATATCATCTGAACAAACCTTTATAGTAAAAAACAAATTTAATTAAAAAAAAAATATTATTATATAAGACTACAGTTTAAAACGTTTAATTTTTGTATTAAAAGATTATAATCGTATAGGTATGAATAACGGGAAAATGATTGACAGAATTGCGGATACAAGATTTTTACATTTGATACAAAAAAAAAACTCTCAACGAAAAAGCAGTTAGTACAATTTGTAGAATTTTAAATGAAAAAATAAAGATTAAAAATGCTGCTTCCGTTTACCAGTTTGTAAATCTGTTCAATTTATCGAGCCTCCAAAGTTCAACCCTTAGCTATATAGAACGATGTTTTACAATTGTGAGAAATATTAAAAGATTTTTAGAACTAGAATATGACTCTATTTCTAAAATACTTAGAAGTTCTGAACTTTTAATTACTTCGGAAATTGAAGTATTTAAAGTAGTTTATAGATGGTTGAACCACAACATTGAAGAACGTAGCAAGTATGCTGAAGATCTTTTATTAAAAGTCCGTCTTCATTTACTTTCAACAGAAACTATAAGACATCTTTTGAAAAATTCAACATTTCTTATAAAAGATGATGGTTGTGTGAAACTTATAAATAAAATTCTAGACTGCAGAGTAAACCGTTTTTATAAATCTTCAAATAATTGTCATACAAGTAGGTATTGTAACCAAAAATATTTTAACTTATTGTTTTGTGGGGGTTTTAACTCTCAAACATACATGACTTGTAACAATGTAAGTTGCATTGATGTATATAACGTGGGAGATGTAGAAGCTTATCCACCAATGAAAACGGAACGTGATAATCTAAGAGTAGTTTATGTAAAAGGTAGTATTTATGTTTTTGGTGGTTTTGATAATAATGGCAACTGGATAAAGTCTGTAGATAAATATTGACTTACTTCTAAAATATGGAGTCAGGTAGCTGAAATGAATGACGATCGTACAAATTTTTGTGTATGTGCATTCATAAATGAATTTATTATTATTGGAGGTAACAGAGGTGGCGTTACAACTAGTTCTTGTTTAAATTTAATAAAAGTGATTACATTTGGAAAAAAGTCGACAAAATGAAAGAGGCAAGGTCAAGTGCAGCTTGTGCGGTTTTTGAAGAAAGAATTGTAGTTTCTGGTGGTAAGATTGATAATGTAAATGTTTTAAATTCTGTTGAATCATACGATGTTCTACCAAATAAATGGTCAACAATGCCAAATATGAACTCTGGTAAATTTAGACAGAGTTTAGTTGTTGTTAAAAACAAGTTGTATGTAATTCCAAGGAGAGGAGACAGTTGTGAAGTTTATGACAACATTTGTAAAAAGTTTATTACTATTAAATCACCACAATTTAACAGGGGTTCTACCATTAGTGGTTTTTCTATAGAAAACAAAGTTTTTGCTACTCATGACAACATGTCGAAAATAATTACTTACGAAACAAACGAAAATGAATGGTCGGTAGAATATTGTGAAGTCATAAAAAACCTTCGAAATTTTTCAAGCGTTAAAGTACCTTGTTTATAAAGAAAATGTTAAGTACGTTTAAGTTTAGATTTAACAAAAATTTTTGAAAATTATCAAACTAATTGAGTGAAAAAAAATTTTATATAAAAGATTTAATTTTTACGCTTAAATATATTTTTTTTAAATAATTCTAGATTTAAATTATTTTATTTTACTTATTAAAAAAGGTCAATAGTTTAAGTCAATTCTTGTTTAGCACTATTTTTCTGACAAAGTTTTCTTCGATTTTTATTTGATTGAAAAACGGAGTTATTTAAATTTTTTTTGACTCATAAACAATTTTAGTTTGTTTTTCTTTTTATCGTTTAATGCAGAGCTTAAAATAAACAAATATATATACATACATATCTAAATGTAAGACAATTAATTTTTTGTCTATTAAGATAGTTTTCTTAAAAAATATTATACTTTTCAAAGCTACTTATTCTTGAATGGTTAAAAAAGATTATTTTAGCTCATATAAATGTGTAATTTTTGCATGACTATTGTGCATGTTTTCAAAAAAAATACTAATAATATTTATCTTATATAAGTTAACTAATGAACCTTTCTTTTTTTTTATATTAGCTACTTTTATTTTTCTACGTCTCCCCCTAACAGAATAATAAATAATTTTTTATTAGTTTTTTATAAATGTGTTAATGTCTTATGTACTATAAAAAACTCTTCTTGAAAGCGATCTTTTTGTTAGTAATTTTCTATAGATGTGCTAAGTTATTTCTTTTTTAAATGTACCAAGTTATCACTTTTTACATTAAACAAATTGTTTATACTTATTAATTAGTTATTTATAATTTAAACTTTGTTTAGTTTCTGGTTTACGTTTATTTTAATCTTAATTTGTTGAATATAAATTTATTTTATTTTATTACCCTTCTTGTGTGTCTTGTTTTAGGGGCTCGGGTTTTGATGCCTGAGTCCGAAATTGTACAACAAACAATATAATAATAATATTTTGTATATGTTTTTATATCTATACTTGTTATCTTATCAGATTTTTATTTGCTAATAAATATTTAAAGAAAAGTAGTTTTACTTTATTTTTTTTTCGTTCTAGTATGTTTATGACATAAAAATTGTTTATTGAATGATAAAAAAGCGTTCAATAAGTTTGGTCTACAGACATGTTGTACAAAGGAACCTTTTGTTTATTGACTCGTACACCACATGCTTATAATATTTCTTACGAACTATTAGATTTAACTATTTTATTAATTATATGTTTAAATCTTTACTAATAAAACAATCAGTTAAACAAAATGAAAGAAAAAATAATAATGCGAAAGTTAACTGAAAATTTTGTATAAAAATGTACTTAAAAGCTTGTTTAGTAACATAAGAACTAAGTAGATATACCTTTTCATAAACTTATTAAAGGATATAAACAATACAAATAGCAAACGTTTGAACACTTGAATGATAGGTTACAACCTTTTCAAATAAAGTAAAAATTTAATACGCTAAAATATCTTTACGTTCAATTTTATCAGTGTTTTGTGCGAAAAGTTTTATTTTGTTTGTCAATTTCAAATGAACATTAAATACTATTTCTCATTCGAATAGATAATTAAGTTATTGCATAATTTTTTAATAACTTAAAAAAAGACAATTCTTCTATGACCGAACTTAACTTTTATTAATAAAAATAAAAAGACAAGTAATGTTAAATTTATGCTTCTAATAAAAAAACAAAAAAATCATAATTATAATATTAACAACAATATATTTCCTTCTGTTTTAAAATATACTTTTTTATATTTCTAATACTTCTCTAAGTCAAAAATTTTAATATTACAAGGGCAAAGTATTTGTAAACATAAAAAAGAAGTTTTTTTTTTTTGATTTTCTCATAAAAAGAGAATCTTCAACGTAAGTTTGCTTGAAGCAGGTATCACAGGGTACTTTTCAAATACTTAATTTTCATTTAAACTATATACATCTATAACTTTTTATTACGTTGGCATGCGAAATAAAACATAAAGTTTGTAAGTATTCTGAACTTAACTCAAAATAGTAATCTAAAAAAACAGTCTAAAAAAATACCAGGTAGAAAATGCTGCAATCTAGGCTATACAACTGTTACTTATTGTAAGCGAATAATTTAACTTTTAAACTAAAAATAAATAAGTAGATAAAAAATTTGCCTATCTATTGACAAATACTATTAACTCCTTAAAAAAACGTAAATAGACAAGTTTTAATGATCATAAATAACCTTGTTAATCACTTTATGTTAGATTACTTTTAAAATCATGCTGGAACTTTGCAAAACATAATGGTATCTCAGTCGATAACTTATTTTCTTGGTAGGAATGCGATTTATGACCTATTTTGCTGTTGAATCTAGGTAGGAAAAAAAAATTTTTGTGAACACCTGGTATAATAAATATAGACATTTTATACAATTTTATAGTAGGTTATAAATTTATCTCATAACAGATTATTGTTAAACTTAAACATAAACACATCTAAATCTTATAGATACAAACTTTCAACATCTATTATTTTTTTCTGAGTTTTCAGTTCTCTTACACTATCATCATGTTTTTTATAAAGTATGCATCTGAGTGCTCTGTTTTTGAGAACATTTATATCATTTATGAATTTTTTATTTGCTCTTCCCCAGCACAACAAGCCATATCTAACGTTGCTCATAAGCAACGAATTCAGAATCAAGTGTAACACTTTTTCGTTTAAGGAGTGTCTTGTTTTAAATAAGATACCTAATGTTTTTTGAAAATTTGTTTTTTATAGTTTCTATGTTTTCTATGACCATTTAAAGTTTTTATCTATAATTATTCCGAAGTTTTCAACGCTATTTGTGTTTGTTATAATCTTTTACCTATTTTTATATTAAGATCTAAATTTAAAAATATTTTATTTTTTTTGATTGATATAGAATCAAGCTACTAGTTTTTTAAGATTTAGTTTAACTTTGTTTCCATAAGCCAATTTGATACCTTTTTTAGTACTGTGTAAAATTATTACAGTAATTTTGGTGTATGTGTTCTGTGAATGTCTCCTATAACATTTTATCATCTACAAAATTGAGAACGTTAAGACTGGTATTGTTCTGTAAGTCGTTCTTATGTATTAGGAATAACAACGGTCTTAATACTTAGCTTTGTGGTATCCCAACTTCACTTTTTTCACAGGTTGACTCTTACCTCTAAAGATAACGACTTCCATCTAGATATGAGCTCAATCATAACATTGCATTTTCATAAGTAAGATATTTCTATTTACAATATCAAATGCTTTACAAATATTCAAACAAAATATTTCAGTCAAAGAAATTTAGGAAAGTGTTTGTTATTAGAATAAACTTTTGTAAAGTTCATAATCAAAATAAACTAAAAATAGTTTTGAAAAAAAATTTGACCTTATTTACAACATTCTCCTGCAAACACTTATTAATTAGCCGGTAGAAGTTTTTTTTTGTCGTAGCTGTACATACTACTGTCTTGATCTTTTTTATTTTTTGTTTTAGTTTGTACTTTTTTGTTGTCACGACTTATTAATGACTTAACATATTTCTTATTACAGTAGATTACTTTACACTTTTTGTTCTGTTAAAATTCTTTTTCGTGCTGTCGTTTCGAAACTGTTTCTCAATTTGGTCCAAGAAGTATTCTTCTATATTAGTTTTTATTTATTGACAGTAGAGGAGATTAAAGAACACAATCTTTCTTGTTCGTTTTCGTTTCTTTTATCTGTAGGGTTGGGTAGATGTCAAGAAAGTACAGCGTCACTTTTGTACGGGTCGTCAATTTAGCACGGCGTCTTTTTAGCACGGGGTCACTTTAACACAGAATGACATTTTTTTCATGGATTTATTTAAAATCTTTTAAAATGTTCATTTAAATAATGGTTTGATGTTTTATAATTAATAAGTTAATAAACGAATACATTTGAAAATTTTTTCTAACACTTTTTATAGTAGAGTCAAAAAAATTATAAACAAAGATTTTACTAGGAGCACTTAAAATTAAGCAGTTTTTTAAAATTTGAAAACAAAAATTTAGATAAAAAAATTAAACAGGTAAAAAAACTGTCGAATTAAGTTTATTTACACATAGATTTAAATCTCTTTCAGATAAGAGCTTGTTATGTATAAGCATATGTTAAAACTTTTTTAAATGTATGTGGAAAGAGTTTTTTTTAAGACAAAAGATCTCAAAATATTTTTTTGAGATAATATTAATAATAATTAAATTTACAAAAAGACAACGACGTTTCACTTAAAGTTGGGATCTTTAGGTCTGAAAACATATATATACAAATTTACTTCCAAGAAATAATCTTTTCTAAACCTTTAAAATAAAAAAGTACCAAAGTTTTTTAAGGTCGACACGTCCCTTACAGTCAAGTTCAAAAAACAACTTTACACTCAAAATTGAATGCAGAACCATTAATCCAAACATATATTCACTCTGTATAACAAGTAAGAATTTACTTGAAAACACTTTGACTCAAATAGAAAAAAAAAACAATCATTCAATGATAAAATCACATATGAAGTAATAAAATGGTTTGATCAAATAGATGATAAATCAAGCAAATGTTTTGTCAACTTCGACATTCTAAAACTCTATCCAACCATCAAATTGAAGTAGTTTAAAATTAAAACAGAATTTGCAAAATAAAAAAACATATGTAAGTGAAGGGGATCAAATATCATAAAGCACACGTACATCTCAGTCCTTACATACAATAGAAAAGCATTGACCAAAAAATATCAAGACTCAGCTTTTGATATACAATGGTTTTTAGATGCTGAATTCTGCGATCTGTTGGCTGTGCATACTAGATATATTAATAAAAATATTTAATTCAAACCAAATAGGCCTACATAGGAATGATGGATTAATAATCAGCAGGATCTTGAGAATATAAAAAAAGAAACAAAAAAGGTCATAAAGAACATCGGTTTCGGAATCACATACAGAATCACAATAGGTATAAGAATGACCAGATGCATTTTCTAATACTTAAGATCTAGCTATTAGCTGTTATATGACATACAGAGAAGACAATTCCTCAATCAAATACATCAACAATAACTTTAACCACTCGATGACAGTCAAGTAAAGCCTACCTAAATGATAAAGAAGTCTGTCTACAGACCTAAAATCCTCAAATAGTTCAAAGTCCAGCTACTAAACTGCTCTACGCGAATATAACTTCAGACACGAGCTAGATTACGAAAAGAAGACCAATCCTAAAGGAACCTGAACAAAAATTACTGCGACATTTTAGCACAGAGCGACATCTTGCACAGAGTTAATTTTTTTTTTTTTTCTATGCTTAAATAATATTTGTACTATTATATTTAAAAACTTAAAAAAAGAACTATGCAACATGTAAAATAAAAGTTTAAAAGCGTTAAATGAGTTACGAGTTTAGGCTTTAATAAAATTTAAAAGAAAGTAAATTTACAAACTTTATCAAATATATAAATTTGAATTATATAATTTGAAACATCTACTTTAAAATCTTCTTTTACTTTATTATTTTTTATCTATTTTATCAACATAAAACCATTTTACAAAGCTAGCAATATATACAAGCACTAGGATTCCTAAAAAAATTTAAAAGACTAAAGACTATTTTTATAATGTTAAACTTAACCGTAAAATTAAAATAAAAGGCGATATATATAGAGGTTAAAAACTTCCTTATTTTATTTATCAAATACATATAGTTTTAAACGTCATATTACAAAACAAATTTAAATCCTCTTATTTCTACATGCACGCATCTCGAATCTCGTTTTATGCTTATCTATGTGTTATAAAAATTATATTTGATAAATCTATTATATCTGAAAGAAAAAAATTGTTAATTAAACAAAAAAAGAACTATTATGTAAAATGCTTAAAAATACTGTTTTTGATAACAGTATAAACTAATATAAAATTTACTTGTGCAAACTAGTCTTTAGAACATAGCTATGATCTATGTGGCATTTAAAACAAAATTGTTATTTCATTGTTTTATTTTGAATTATGTTATGATCTAATTTAACCCTATACTTTTGAGTTTGGTTTATTTGAGTTTAATTGCAGTTAAACTGTTAAAACTTAAATTGCTTTTTATAAACTTAACAAACATTTCAATTACTTTGTGAACTAGTACAGACACGTGGTATTTTTGTTAATGGTGCGGAAATTTTACAGATATTTAAAAGATCCATTAACTTAATATTAAAAAAAAAATTGTTAAGATTAAAGCACTAAAAATAGTAAAAAATTTAAAGTAAAAGATAAATTAATGTGATAAATATTTCTGATAATTAGTTCTCTAAGCATTATTAAAACTCAACAAAAGCAGTTGCTTATAATATACGTTTGAAAGTATTAATATTTAAGTAATTCGGCAAGATATTTTATACTTAATACATTTATATTTAGCTTAACAAAAGAATAATTTTATTTTATTTTTATATATTGTTTTGATTTAGATACAATGTTTTTGTTGTTTGAAAATCACCTAATGTCTAAAAAATTAACAAGCTGATTTATGTTTTTTGTCTTAAATATGCGTTTTTAAAATGTATTTCTCATAAAATATTAATATTTATTAGTTATAACTATAAGTTTTGAAGTAATGATTGGTTTTTTAACTAGAAGTATACTTACTAATAATATCTACAATATTATTATATATCTAAATAATATTATGTTATCTAGATTCTAGTCTACTAATAGTTTCTATCAAAGTTTAACTTTTCAATAGATAAACTTATTACATGAATAAGAAAACACAAGTAAAAAGTATATAATTGTATATTTTGTTACTAGTAAAGTTAAACAGAACTTCTATAAAATGAGAAATAAATATAAATCGCATAAAAAATTTAGTAAAAAAATATATTCTGGTTACAATTTTTTTTACTACAAAAAATTGAATTATTATGATAATCATGGTTTTTTCAACAATAACTCCATTAAACAGGCATAATTGTAGAAGATGAAGATAATTTTTTTTTAAATTATAGTTATTTAAAATACATTGTGAGGCTATTAAATTTACGCATAATTATGAAGAGCAAATTAATAGATGTTGCTGATGATTTAAAATTAAAGCAAGAATGCAAAAAATTAAAGTAGAAATATACAAGCTTTTTTTTTTACTTTTTTTTTATTTTAACTTAACCACAATACCAAAGTTTCTGTATACACGGAATATTTTATGAATATTAGACGCTGCCGACTGCAGATACTTGGTTTTGGTAGCTGCACTCAATTGCTTTGTCTTTTAAATTCTTTGGTTTGATCAATGATGTCTCGAGTTATAAATCAAAATATTTCGTTCTGATGCTTGATGTTCTTGAGAATTTATTTTTGAAGATGCTTTGTTGTTTTTGACTTGATTGATACCAGTATTTCCGAATAATTGATGATTATTTTGCACATTTTATTGGTGTTGGTTGTTATAATGTTAAACAGTTTTAGACAGTATATTGCTTAAGTTTTATGCTGGTTAAAAAAAGACAGTTTTAGCTTGAAAGTTAACGACCGCAAATTATTATTTGTCTATATATTTTGTAAGATTTATGACTTCATAAATACATGAATACATAATTTCTTAATTATTAAGTTAAGGTATCAAATCAATTTACAGCTCACTTACTAGGCTTTAAAATAAAGTTATTTAATTTAGCTTCAGGTGTTACAGCTGTAGCAGGGCCTTATTTAAAACAGTCTTTACATAAACTATAACTTTTTGTTTACAATTTTTTTGTTTTGTTTTATTACTAAGTGCAGCCATAGCTCAAGCGTTCAACCGAACGTGACGCCCCTGGTTTGAAGAACTGTTTTTCTGTCTAAAAAAAGTTAAACCTAATAATAGACATCAGTGTCGACGAATGATATTTTTCATATACTGCGAAAACATACAAGCATCAAAAAACTGTAATTTCATACTTTGAAACTAACTTTACGAGACAAAAAAACAAAAAATTATTAGAAAGCAAAAGAATATAATTATTTTTACAGTTTTATAATGCTATGATAAGGTTTTAAACTTTTCTTGGTAGAGCATCTGTTCTAACGTTTCACTATGAATTTGGAAAAAAATAATTTTGGTTAGTGTTAAAAAAGGTTCCGATTGTAATGTTGAAGTGTTATACTAATATTTGCAAAGTCACCAAATTAAAAGAAATTTTTTTTTTTTAAGTTTATAGCCTTATCCCTAACTCATCTAACTCAAACACGTTTAGAATAATAATAAAAAAGTTAACAACCAAAAATATAAAATCCTGAAATTTTTTCTTTTAATTTTATAGACTCAGCAAATATTTAAAGTAAAACTTTAATGTTTCAACAAGACTCTGATAAAAAGTCCTTGGCAATTTTATTTATTACTTTAACTAGTTTAAATTCTACTGCGAGGATTTGTAAACATTAAACACAGTGCTTTTTATCAAGACTGCTCCACACTAGTAGCGCCCCTGGTAAACACTTCTAAGTAAATGTTAACAAACATTTTTTCTTTATACATCTAATATTTTAACATAGTTGAGTTCAGACATTGACTCATTGGTTTAAGTTATACTGATAAATTTAATTTGTTTAAAAAATAATAGTCACCATGATTTAGGCTAGCCAGAATTTCAAAATAAAAGAGTCCTGAATACTGAACAAACGTTTTTAATTGTCTTCAATGCACGAGTAATTTTAGTCAACTTTTTCCTTCTAAGCTGGCAACTATTTCCTGTAGTTAAACTTAAAATTTTAAAGCTAGAAATAAAACTACTTATAAAACGTGTTATTACTTACTATAAACGCTTTACATACCAGGTCTTAGACCAAATGTTTTATCTTTTTTTTTTTGTTTTTCAATAACCAATATCACAGAGCAACTTATGTAATACATCGAAAATAATATTTGTTAATAAGAAAACTTTTGAACTTTTTAAATAGTTTATTTTTTTAAAGGTGTTTGTCATCTTATGACTTATAATTATTTTATATCCTAAAATATTTTACTTTAATACATTTGTTCCCCTCAAAATACTTTACAAAATGTTAATAGCCAAAATTGTCACACCAGTTCTTGGCATTTTTAACAATAAATTTTATCAATCTACTACTTTTAAGAAATATCTTGCCTTTTTATCATATATTTAAATAGTTCGTGCAGTAGTAATTTTCTAGTTTGTTAGTTTTTTAATGTTTTTTTGTTAAGTTTTAAACAAACTTGGTGTTAATTGGCAAAGTTTTATGTAAAGTTTCAATTCTAAAATGATGGCTATTAATACATTAGTAGTATTTCAAAAATAGTTTTTAGATGTCTAAGATAAACAAGGTTTAAATAAAATAATATTTTTTAAAACATTTTTATTTTAACTAACCTGATAAATTATAATGACCACATTAAAATGTACAATTTTTGTTTTTATACAGTGTAATACTTAACTATTAGATAATTTGTTACTAAAACAATTTTGCTTAACTACAATTATAAAATTTAATGATTTAATAAAAAGATTATAAGTTTTAAAACACATTATTTGATATATAATTAGTAACAATAAAAAATATTAGGAAACATTTCTAAAAGTCTATTTATGAATTTTATTTATTTTTTTCAATTTATATAAGTGTCTCAACTTCTATTGATGCTGCCATTTTTATTTTTTTGTAGGAAGTATAAATCTTATTTATAGTGTTACCACTTTACCTGAAATTCTGGAAAAACCTTAAACTTGACAATTAAGGCAAAAAACCTGTGAATAATTTGGAGTTTTAGAAATTTTGAAAAAATACCTGGAAAAACCAAAAACTTTGAACAAAAATCACTAAAAAAACTGGAAAAACCTGGAATTTTAACAATTTTCAAATGTTCAGTTGTAAAATTTTGATTTGACTTAAAAAATTTATCATATTGTTAAAAAATGTTTGACACCATCAAATTTTTTTTATTAAACCCATATTTAAAGTAGCTTTACTATATCTTTTAAATGTTGTTATACTATTTAACAGTTTCTTACCTTGAACTCAATTTTAAACTAAGTATGGACCAAAAAATGATTTTTAAAAGCCTGGAAAAAAACTTTAAAAAACTAGTGGCAACCCTGTATTTAGTTTGTTGCAAATATTAACTTAATAGACAATATAATGTTGATACATACTGAAGCTACTTACTTTATATTGAAATTTTTATTTGTTTTGTACTTTGTTAGACATTTTCTAATAGTTTTGTTGTGACTTATAATTTGTTTTACCCTCTTATTTCTTTAAATATAAATTTTTTTATAGAACTTTATGTTAACTACATTATTAAAGACAAAAAAATGATATAAAAATGTAATTTTAGGCTACTTGGCATAAGAATAAGGAAATAAATTATTAATGCTAGTTAGCAGTCTAAAATGTTTAAGATAAAATAAAAATGATTTAGTATTAATTTTAAGTGTTATAATAAAATCGAATTCAAAATGTTTTATTTACAGTAAAAATTTTTTGAATAATATTTCAAGTTTTCAAAGATAAAAAAGGAGCTTGTTTACTAAGATATACACTCGAAAAATGTTTATTTTTTCCTTGTTATATATCTTAAGTTTAATTTTTTGTAAGATTTAAATTCCAAAAAAAAAATTGTTGTGTTAATACATAATTTTAAATTTAAAGAATAAAAACTGTTTCTTTATTTTTTTCATAAAATAAGGGATTATATTGATAAAAAATTCCATAAGGTGGGACTAAAATGTAAACAACAAAGGGTATTGTCCCAATTTTAATTTTCAAACTAATTATGGAACTGACAAAATATAAGTCCCCAAAGTAACAATATAACTGAAAAAACTTAGTCCACAGTCACAATAGAACAGACAAAGTTTAAGTCCAAAAAACTAACAAAAGTATTGAAAATGTGTGAGTACGACAAAGTTACAAAAAATGGTGACCAATTTTAAGTCACAGTAACTCATGTTAAACTTATTTAAGACTCTTGAATATTTATAGAACTAAAAAATAGACAGTACTTGTAAGAAATTAAGACAGTAAAGACCAGTAAAATGCTGAAATTTTTAGAAATTTGTACCATAGGAGTTTTCATAGGCATGATAATTGAATGAGATTTGTGATTGAAAAAGTTGTTTCAATCATAATGTTAATGATTTTTGTCTAGTTATTGCAGGGTTGCCACACACTAATGAAACTCCGGTAATTCAGGGAAACTCAGGGAAGGTTCAAGTTTAAAAAAATCTCAAGGAAAATCAGGGAATTATGATTTTTTTTTTTACTCAGAAAAAACTCAGGGAAGTTTTGATTTTTTCTAAAAATTTAAGTTAAATTTTAAAACAATCTTAGGGAAAATTCTTTTCTAGATCTAGAGTGAGATTTAGTTAATTCAGTTAGTTTCAATATTTTGTTCAAAAAAGTTAGTTTCATTTATTTTTGTGTTTATTTAGAAACTTTTATCCTTTTGTCTAGATCTCCAATATTCTTTAAAAAAACATTGTAATTTTATAATAAGAAGTAAAATTTTTAAGGAGAAAAAACTCAGGGAAACTTAGGTAAGTTTAGGGTTAATGAGGGTAGTTTTTGGTCACTTAGGGAAGATTTTTTGACTCAAAGAGTGGCAACTCTGTATTGACAATTTATGCATATTAAATTTTCTTAAACAGCTTTTAGATATCTTTGAGTACTATTAGTTTTCTAAATGTGAAGGCTTTAAAACCATTTGTTGAATATATTTAATTTCCTATCACTTTGTATTTAAATTTTTTCTATTTTATTAGTTTTAAGACTAGTTTAATGTTTTGTATGTTATATAATTTAAAGATTTTTTCTGCTGTAAGTTTAAAAAATTAAGATAAGCTGCACTGTTTTGCATTAAAAATTACTTTGCCTCACTAATGTCATAGCTAAAAGTAAAAGTAGAGAGAATCTTTAAAAATGGCAGGAAGAGTAAATGTATTGGATTATCAGTTTTCTTGCTGTATCATTTACGAGGTTGCCACATTACCTTGAATCTACGAAAAACCTGAAATTTGATAATTTAGACAAAAAAAACTTGAAAACCCCGGAATTTTGAACAAAAACCACTAAAAAAACCTGGAGTTTTAACAATTTTCACATGCTCAGTGATAAAATTTCGGTTGGACTCAAAAAATCTATTATTTAAATAAAATTTTTTTGTTATCATCAAAAGTTTTTTTTTTAAATACATTTATAAAATAGCTTTACAGTATCTTTTCAATGTCTTTATACTATTTAACACATTTTCTTACCTTAAACCTATCTTTAAACTACAAATAGACTTGAAAATGAGTACTTTTAAAATCCATGAAGAAATTTTGAAAACCTGGAAAAATGTTTGAAAACGACTGGCAACTCTGCATTTATTTGAACATCAAAAACTATTAAAAAAGGCAACTAGTAACAAACAGTAATAAACAGTAAATATACTGTTTATTAAACATCTTTTTTTTAAACAACTCTAACAATTATAATAGATATTTTGATTTTAATTACAAGTAGTTAATTATTAATTTAATATATATTCTTATAGTATATTCCTGTTAGATTTTATTTTAGTGTAAACATTTTGACCACACTAAAGTATTTTCCAAAGCATAATGTTCTTTGATAATAAGTGTTTGATATTTTGTTTAAAATAAAATATAACCACTTTAAGTTATTTCTAGTTTTTATTAATAGTATGGTATACCTTAACAACTATTTCTTATAAATAAAATTTAAATTTAATTATAGTTTAGTGTGGTTTTACAATACACTATAAGTTTTCAATATATTTTTTATTAGTTTTATTTTTTACAGGTTATTTAAACATTTATAAAAGATAAACTATGTCAACACAACATAGTCAATTTGAAAATACTACAAAGAAAATAAAACTAGATCGAGTTGATGAAAATGTAAGTAGCATTGCAGAATACAAAAGGCTTGCTATTCTGAAGTATTGCAAGGAAAATGGGGTTAAAAAAAATCAGTTAGATGTATTATCCATTTCAAAAGAATTTTATAAATAAGGTTTTTTTTGTTTTTATTTATATTGATAATAATATTTATCTTTGAATTCTATGAAAGTTTTCTCTACGTTCGTGATATGATAAACTATAGTAGTACTCATTACTAGCTATTTTATGCACAAATCTTTCTTATTTTTATTCAATGTGTCTTAGAAAACAAAGGTAACTCATAAACCTTAGTTTAATAAACTTAAATGTTATTTTTATTTTTATTTATGAATTTAACCGTATGAGGTAAATAGTTAAACTATGATGCTTAAATTTAAAACAACGGCAAGTCATCAATCAATGAAGCTTATATCTTATAAATTAAAGGGCTGTTAATCATAATTTAATCTAAGGAATAAAACTTTGTTGTTATTTAAAAATGTCATATGGAAATTTTATGTGTTATTGAAACATTCCTAGTCTGCTTTAGAGTAATACGTTCAATTGAATTAGTAGTATTTCAATAGTAATTTCGCGCATTGAGTGCTTAATTCTTAAGCCTTCTCCTGAATTCATCTAACTTATTATCACTAAACTTAATTCTACTTAATATATGTGATATTTATAAAAGTTAGTTTATTTTAATTGACAAAGCAGCTTATCTATCAGTAGAACAAAACTGCGAAAATGAATACAAAAAAGTAATCCAAATTTTCTACAAGCTGACAAAATCTTATTTAGTGTTTTTATTTAGAATCTTATTGAGTGTTATAAACAAAACCTTAAAATATATTGTTTAAATTTTATAATTTGAATGGAAAACATTCATCTAGTGCCTCAGGCTATAATTTTAAAAACAACAAAATGTATATAGCTTGTTACAATAAAATAAAAATATTATTCTAGAATCAGTTTTTTTTTTTCTGTTTATAGCGTTTGATTTGTTATGTAACCACTAACAAAACTATTTAGGTATGAATAACCGAAAAATGACTGAAATAATAACAGCTACAAGATTTAACAAACTTTCCCTCAACGAAAATGCAGTTAGTACAATTTCTGCAGTCTTAGAAGAAAAATTACAAATAAAAAATGCTGCTTCTGTTTACCAGTTTGTTAATCTGTTCAATTTATCTAGGCTCAAAAATTCAACCCTTAGATACATAGAACGTTGTTTTACAATTGTAAGTGATAATGAAAGCTTTTCAGAACTAGAATATAAGTTTATTTCTAAAATACTTGAAAGTTCTGAACTTCTAATTACTTCAGAAGTTGAAGTATTTAAAGTAGTTGATAAATGGCTAAACCACGACATTTAAGAACGTAGCAAGTACGCTGAAAATCTTTTATTAAAAGTTTGTCTTCATTTGCTTTCAAATGAAACTTTAAAACATCTTTTGAATAGTTCAACATATTTAAAAAAAGGTGATTGTTTTGTAAAAACTTTAAATGAAATGCTAGACTGCAGAGAAAAAAAAATATTTGAAACTCCGAGTATTTATCATACAAGTAGGTATTGTAACCAAAATTAGTTTAAATTACTGGTTTTAGGGGGCTATAATTCAGAAACAGCAATGAAATGTAGCAATGTAAGTTGCATTGATGTTTGTAAAATAAGAGATGTAGAACCTTATCCACCAATGAAAACGGGAAGTTGGTATCAAAAAGCAATTTATTTAAAAGGTGAAATTTTTGTATTTGGTGGTTGGAATAATCGTGGCAAATGGATAAAGTCTGTAGATAAATATTCACTAACTTCTAAAACATGGAGTCAGGTAGCTGAAATGTATGACCATCGTAAATTTTTTTGTGTATGTGCATTCATAGATAAAATATATATGTTTGGAGGTAAAAAAATGGAGGTGAAACTAATTCTTCTTTACAATTTGATGCAAGTGATAGCGGTTGTTGGAAAGAAGTTGCTACAATGAATTGGTCAAGATCAAGTGCAGCTTGTGCAGTTTTTGAAGAAAGAATTGTAGTTTCTGGTGGATGGAGTGATAATGGAAATGTTTTAAACTCTGTTGAGTCATACGATGTTCTACCAAATAAATGGTCAACAATGCCAAATATGAACTCCGGTAAATATGACCACAGTTTAGCTGTTGTTAAGATCAAGTTGTTTGTAATTTCAAGGAGAGAAGACAACAGTGAAGTTTTTGACAACATTTGTAAAAAGTTTATCACTATTAAATCACCAGAGTTTGACAGGTTTTCTGTTATAAAAGCTTATTCTATTAAAAACAAAATTTTTGTCTTTCAAGACATCTCGTCAAAATTAATTTCTTATGATACTAGCGAAAGTGAATGGTTGGAAGAATCTTGTGAAACAACAAAAAACCTTCGACGATTTTCTAGCGTGAAAATACCTTTTTATAAAGAACATTTAGCATATTAGAAAACCGAAGAGTTAAAATTTTAAACAATATTTTTTGATAATTAAAAAACTAACCACTTTACATAGAAATAAACATACATTTATTTTAAATTTTACTCTTTAATTATACATAACACATTGTATACTTTGACACTTTTATTATAGTTTTTGTAAAGGTTGATTAGTTTCAGTCGAAAAGAATTTAGCACACTTTTTCTAATTATCATTCCTGCGTTTTTTTTTTAGTGTGAAGTTTCAATAGTTTTAAATTTTGATTTTTGCTCACTTATAAAGAATTTTACTACTTTCTGTTTTTTTTTTTAATGTCGTTTAATTCAGAGATTAAAAATAGACAAATATACATATAGACAAAAAAGTTCTCGTTTTTATGTATTTTAGTAGTTTTTATAAAAGGTGTTACAGTTTTTAAACAAAATTATTCTTAAATATTAAGAAAAATAGTACAGACGCTTAGAGAAAATTGTCATTTTTGCACGTCTTAATTTATGCACAAGTGCCTTTTTGTATACGACCTAATTTATTCATGAGTGGCATATCTGCACATTTAAAAATTTACATAGATTTTTGCACGGCATAACTTTTGTTGAAACAAAACAAAAAAACTAGCAAAAAAATTTATATAAAATAAATTTAGTAAAGGTTTTGTTATCTGAATAAAAGTTAGTAAAACTAATAAAAAACGTAACTAAATCTAACTAAGAAAATATAATGAAGAATTACAATAAACTTGAAAAGAAATAAGCTGTACAGAGCTTTTATAAAGCTTATTAGAAATTCTATGACAATTATTTTAAAGTTAAAATCTGACAGAAATTCAGTTCAAAGACAAATAAAAAATAAAAAACCATGTTTACACACTAGTAAAGCAGTAATTTTTTGAATATTCGAATGGTCTTTAGAGACCTTCTTTTTTTTCATTACTAGTAAGAACATTTACAATGTGTTATTAAGCTTCATGAAACGTCTTTTTACAATAATATGTGTAATTCTTAAAAATTTCAAAGTAAACTTTATCAACAGAGGTTTTTAAACAATCATTAGTGAATTTTAAAGAAAATGTAAATTTAAAAATTTATTAAACCAAATAAAAATATATGTAAATATTCTGTACATAATTTTTATACTTAAACTTCGGTTTTAAATGAGTAATTATACTAATCTAGTGCTCACTTTACTGACAAAATATAAAGTGTTTGTTTCGATTTTATTCTAGAGGATTAAACGCAGTTTGTTGAAAACAAACCTACTAAATGCTAATTTTAATTCTAAAGAATGTATATTAAAATAAACACTTAGAATTAAATTTTTGCAATAAGTAATTACCGTAAAAATTAATTTTGAGTTGTCAGATTTAAAACTAACAAATAGCGTAACATTGCTTAAGCATAGAATTAAGTTGAATATTTAAAAATTTCTATACTATTCAGATTTCTTAGTTTCTAAATTTCGGCAATCCTATCCAATCTGTGTAGATAAATTAAGAATTGGAAGCATAAGACCTCCAGTTAACCAACGGGGACGCGTTTTTACTGATATCCTTTTTCTGCGCAGTCCATAAAAGATAAAGAAAATAATCCTATACAGTTCACTAAATGCTGTTTAAATTGAATTTTTACATATGTTAATAGGTTTGATTGTTGCTTTTTTGCAAAATTTTAAACAATGTATGTTGAATATTAAGGTTTAAAGATAAAAAAGTTACAAAATTTTCTTGTGCATAACTAGCTGTCAGCTTAAAAAGGTTCAAAATCAAATATTGACATCATAATGATTTCAAACTTTGAAAGGTCTTCATTTCAAAATGATATTTTATATTAAGTTTCAAAAATTTCAGATAAAAGTAATTGAATTAAAATCAATTTCTTCTTATATTAGTTCAAACATTGATAGAAAATATGAGCTAGTAAATAAAATAAGTGAAGATGTTATAATTGATTATCAACATTAATTTATATATCATAACGAGAAACTGATAAAAAAGATTTTTAAGTAGTCTAGATAAAAGATACAAGCTTTTTGTTGTAAGAAGTTTTTGAACTGTTTGAAAACTAGTAGTGCTATAGAAATTAAAAACTATGCTATAGAAAAAAAAGCATAGAAAAAAATCTGCAAATTCAGTTTTTAGTAGTCATTCCTTATCAAGTGCTAGTAATTCTTCATTCAAAAACATACTTTATATTAGAAATTAAAATGTATAATGAAATTTCATTGATGTAGTTTGATTTGCTTTAAACGTTTTGGTGTTTAGAGTTATTTTAGAGAAGCAAAGTATTAAAAAAAACAATACTGCCGTAGTAGTTAATTTTATGCTAGTAATACTTAGTATTGTAAGAAATTAGAATTAAAAGAGAACCTAAACTCTGAAGGTAATTTTTTTTTCGTAATAGTTTGTTACACGATAATAAGTTATCGAAGTTTATTACCCATTTCGAAGCGTTCTGTTTAAATTTTTAAATGATAAACAGACTACAGTAAATATAAAATCAAAGATCATATAGTTTATAAATTAAAAAAAACATTTTAAATCTAATACAAATATAGTGAAACCCACTTCTCATATTTAATTTGTAAATTCATAAAAACATGGCACAAAAATCTTAAATATAAAACAAATATATACATTATTTATTGGAGGACAAAACAAGCGTTTAAAATATTTGGATCCAGGAGCTTGTACACGTAGAACGTTTCGGTTATCGAGTTGTACAATATCATACTTTTTTAAAAAACAAAATTAACTCTGAAACGAATCATAACAAAGCTGTTCAAGCTCAGTTGTTACAATTTTAATTGAAAAATTAATGTGTTCCGGAAGTATCTGTTTATATAAAATAAGTATGAGACAAAAAGTATTGAAAAATATACTTTGAAAGCTTGTCGAAAAAAATCCACCCGTCGCACGCGACGCCCCGGTTTGAACAACTGATTTTATGATTTTCTGCCTAAAAACATTTAAACCTGTCGACGAATGGTGTTTTTTATATACAGCTGGGAGGTAGTTTCTGCAAATCTGCAGAAACGTATACTTGTATGCAAAAAAAAATTGCTTTTATTTCAACTTGAAAATACTCTGCTCAGCTTTTAGTATCAGTTTTGCACTCCTGGGAGATAATTTTGACATATATGCACTCTTTAGCATTTGTAGTCTCGCAAAGATTAAACGAATTAAATTTATTTAGCGCGTTAAAGCTTTAATTTGACAAAAAGCTGCATTGAAAAATTGAGTTTAATGAAAGCTGTAGCTTCAAAAATCAAAATCATACAATTTTATGTTACAAAAGTTTGCATAATTTGTTGTTACTATTGACTACATTAAATGTTTCATTTTCAAAACAATATAAATGTTTTTGAGTGAAATTGTGATATTCGTATACATACTTATTTTAAATGAAAATATTTTGGGTTTACACAAGTGGCAACACATAAAGAGTCATAGGGGTTGTGGAGCAAAATAAATTACCTTGTATACAGTTATTACTCGTAATTCAACATTCCATTTTCGATGTATTAACACAACTGCATCGTTTCAGATTAAACTAAATGATATTAAACGTAGTTTAAATTGCCGTGTTCCCGCTAGGACGTTATCACGCGTCATTTCAGATGTTTTAGTTTTTGTAGATTCGTAACTTTTTTGAGCTAGCTACGTCCCTAATACACAGCAAATACATACAAGCATCTTAAAAACCCAAATTTGATACTTTGAAAGTAATCTAAGGAAACAAAATGCAACAAATTGTTAGAGAGCAAAAGTCTATAAGTTTTTTTTTACAGTTTTTTTTACATGCTATAATAAGGTTTTTAATTTTTCTAGGTAGAGCGTCTGCTCCAAAAATCCACGCCAAGTTTGGTTAAAATAATTTAGGTTAGTGTTAGGAAGGGTCTGATTGAAACGTTGAGGTGTTTCCCCTAATATTTGCAGAGTCACTAAGTCCATGTTTTTTTTTGCAAAATTTTTAATAAAGTTGTAATTTGATTGTTTTATTTTAAAAATCTGGTTCAAACTCTATCCCTAAACTTCTTAATTAAGGTTTTAACTAATTAGGATTAATTAAGTTGAAAAAACTTTAATCATCATAGCTGAAATATTCTTTTAATTAAAATTGTATTAATAGACTTAGCACACATTTTAATTATTGTGTAGCCGGTAACGACTTGTAAACGAGGAAAATTTACAAGTATTTAAGAGACCGCTTAATTTAATTCTTTTCAAAAAATTTTAATAAGAATTAAGTACCATAACAACTATAAAACATTGTAAATAAAACTTAAATTAATCTGATTAATACTTCTAAGTTCTGCTAAGCATTAAATTTTTTCAAGTTAGCATCTGCTTCGATAAGTACATACCCAAGTCACTGCTTACTAGTTAATGGTTGAAACTTAAATTATCATAAAAGATATACAACAAAATATTTACTGTTTATTAATTTTTCAACTTGCTTAAAAAAATAAAATAAGGATGTGATTTTTCTCCTGAAGATTGTTTTGGTAAGGAACCGATGATTTATAATTGTAATAAATTTTTACTACCTTGAAGATAAATGATAAGTGAGCTTACATATACTTATTATCACAACTTTTGCTGTTTGTAAACTTTACTTATTACAACATTCCATAGTTTACAAGTTATACATTAAATTTTGGAATTAAAAATCGGTTTTTTGAATTGAAATATTCCAACAAAAATATCTTCAATTATATTATAAGATCCAGTCTACTTTTAAGTTTCTATCAAACTAGCAATTTTAGAAGAAAAAACATTACATAAACAAATCCAAGTATTTTGTTAATGGTTATATGAATCGTAAATAATAAATATAAAAAAGAGAACTTCTACAAAATAAATAACAATTATTATACAAAAGCTTTAGAGGGATTTTTTTATGTTTTCTACGGTTTTAAACTACAAAATAATAAAGTATAATATTGTTCAAAATTTTTAGAAAACTATAATTTCGTTAAGCAGGCATATTTAAATAAGATGAAAACAAGTTTAAATTTTTTTTATTTTAAGTTATTAAAAAAGAAGTTCAAAGCAAGTAAAATTACGAATTAATTGTAATTAGGAGCAACTTGTTAGATGATGCCAACGATTCGAATTTCAAGCAAGATTATAAAACAGTTAAAATAGAAATAAATAAGAATTTTTAATTTTTTTTCAATTAAATCATAATAACTGAGTTTCTCAACACAAAGGTTATTTTATGAACATAAGAAACCTAAAAGACTTGATTTTGGTAACTGCACTCGATTTAATTTCTTTGTCGTTTAAATTCCTGGGTTTGATCCGTGATGTCCTAAACTCTGAGTCTGATTATTTTGTGCTGATGCTTGGTTTCCCTGAGAATGTCTTCTTGAAGATGCTTGGTTGTTTTGAATTTGATTGTTACCACTATTTTCAGCAAGTTGTCTGTTTTGTATTCTTTGCAAACGTTCATTACTAAAGTGCACTGCGATTTTATAGAGAAAACCGTTAATGTTCGGCGTAGGCCTTATCTGGTTCAAAAAGTTGCAGTAGTTTACATGGTTTTGGTAGTGGTAGTCATAAATATCAGCAAAGCGATTTGTTCGATGAATGTTGTAAACATTTAAAGGAACGTTAGGCGTACTGTTTATTATAGGTTGGTTTTGATAAAGCTGATTTGATGCACTGCTTACATCTTGTTGATTAACTCGATTTGTTGTATTACTAACTGCCGAAGTAAAAGGCTCACTATTCGCTGTTGACAAACGTCGAGCGCTTTGAAGTTTTTTTAAAAGTCTTTGATATTTAATATCTGGCTCATCCAAATCCTTTATGTTATAAAACCAAATTTCAACTTTTAACTCGTCAATACCAATTTCTCTCGCTATCTCTTTCATTTTTTCAACTGACAACTCTTTGACATTGCAGTGCTTTTCAAAGGACTCTTCTAATGTTCGCTTTTCATTTTCACTGTACTCAACCATCCGAAAAAACGAGCTTTGTATTTTAAGACGTTTTCTTCTGCTTTGAAAGTATCGAAAGACTGCCAGTTTTTCCGCTTTTAGTATCTGGCTCATAGTAGCATATTCTGGTAATGACGGTTTTGGGTTCAAACTAAAGTACACTTTCGCCAATGGAATTTGATTTCTCTCGAAAATTCTTTTCCTCAAGTCCATTCTATTCATTTTACTGAACCATTTCGACACAAAATCTCTACTTTTCCCAGTCATTTCAGACAAAAAGTTAATATCAGTTTCTTTCGGGTGCATATTGTCAAGAAAAAATCTGGCGAGCAGTTTTTCGCAACGTTCGTCGTCACTCAAAGAAGTTTCTCGACTGCTTTTATTAAGCGTGCTTGTCAATGAGACGTCTGGTGATTCTTGAGTCAAATCAATTACATTGGATCCTACTAAAGAAAAAGTTTGAGGTTTTTTTTAATTTTTTTAATTAATGGTATGACTTGAGGTATTTTGTCTGCAATTTTGCTAGTAGATGGTATGTCTTGAGGTTTTTGTTTGTAAATTTACTAGTGGATGGTATGTCTTGAGGCCTTTCGTATGCAAATTTACTAGTGGATAGTTTGTCTTGAGGCCTTTCATCTGCAAATTTACTAGTTGATGGTATGTCTTGAGGTCTTTCATTTGCAAATTTACTAGTTGATGGTATGTCTTGAGGACTTTCGTATGCAAATTTACTAGCATATGTTATGTCATGAGGTCTTTCGTTTGAAAATTTGCTAGTTGAAGGTATGTCTGCAGACTTACATTTATAAATATTTTCCGAAAAAAAACTTGAAGAAGATTCACAGCTACCTTTTAAAATTTTATACATTTTTTGATTTGAGCGTTTACTAGATTTTTTTGGGGTTTTGTAATTGGTTTTCTTAGAAATTTAGTTGGAAAATTTGAAATACTTGATTTTTAGTTTATAACTACTAAAAATTTAAATAAATAAGATTTAAAAACTTATACTTTTACTTTAAACTTTAAAATTAAAGCTAATACAGATCTAGTTTGGCTATTATTACGTAAATTAGTTTCATGTCTATTACTTTTAAAGTTATGATGAAAATTTCCAAAAATTTATACCGTTTTTTAAGATAAGTTATGTTTATTGATTTACTTAAATTTATACTAGATAGATAAATAGCCTCAATAAAGTTTAATCTTATTATTCAACTAAAAAACATATTAAACTTTGAATAAATTAAAAGTAAAATTTGTGTTTTTAAATAATACCTTTTAACTACTGCTAAATAGACAAGTAAGTAAAAACAAACTAACTACCCAAAAAAGTTTGATTCTTTTCATTACTTGAGGGTGGTTTACCAGTGCTTTCGTTAAATGCTAAAAAAGTTTTTTTTTTTAATTTTTTTATTTTTTTCACTATGTAATAAAAAGTATATTTCTAAATAAAGGTTTTTATAAAATATGAAGAGACACTGTAGCCTGAAATGGTAAGTTTTTGGTGTGACTAGAGCACACAACACGCAAACTACTTACTTTTTTTTATATATAAAACTAAGAAATTATAATTTTTCAAAAAAATATTTATAAAATAAATTAATTTAGACTTTATTTTTATACATAAGAAATGTTACATAGTTGCTTTTAAAATATTTCTATACAACTGGTAATTAAATACTCATGCTATTTCTTTTAAAATTTGTCAAAGTTATGAAACAAAAAATTTAAAATAAAGCTATTTTATTTTAAAAAATAAAAGTATATTAGAAAAAAAGTTTGTATTTTCAGGTTTATTTATTATTTTTAAAAACATTGTTTAAATGTTTTGACTCATAATACTAAAAATAAAACTCCTACAATATCTTCACGTAATAAAAGTATGACATAAAATAAATCGTAGGTGTTGAATTTAAATAAAATATAATCACAAAATTACTCTTTTATATGTAGTAAAATTTTGTACATTAATACAACTAAATTCCCATAACTGCTACAATGCTCCAGAGTCCAGACCATACTTGGTTAAAACCATAATTGTAAGTGTTAGAAAGGGTCCGATTGAAACGTTGAGGTGTTTCCTCGAATATTAGCAGAGTCAGAAAACTTTCAAAAGCCTTTTTAAAATTTTTTTTTAACTTATATTCTTATCACTAACCCATCTTAATCAAACACATTAAATATAACAAAAAAAAAAATCATAAAAAAAAACTCATTAAATTTACCGACTTCGCAAATATTAGGGACAACACATTAATGTTTCAACAAGACTCAGAAAAAAAAATCCTTTGCAGTAAAATTTTAGCTTTTACTTTAATTAATTTAAGTTCTACTGCCGAGAATTGTTTAACAGTAAACACAGTGATTTATACCAAGTTTTCTCAACACTAGTAGCGCTACTGGTAGATATATATAAGTAAAGTTTTCCTAGACATCATCTTAACTTTTAATTCTTTTTAAAATTATTACAGTTTTAGTTTTACTGTCAGATTTAATTCAGATCGGTTAAAAATAATTAGTCTGAATCAGATTTCAAATTCAAATAACCGTGAATACTGAACAATCGTATTAAGTTGTTTTTCGATGCACGAGTAATTTAAGCAGGTTTTCCTCCTAATCTGGCAATTATGCTCTGAAGTTTGAATAAAAGATTGGAATTTTAAATAAAATAGTTGTAAAATTTGTTAAGACTTACTTTTTATCGCTTTGTACACCAAATCTTACACCAAATATTTTATAAACTTATAACAAACATCAAAATTAATATTTGTTTTTAGGAAAATCTTTGATTTTCTATAAATAGTCTAGTTTTTTGAAGGTTTTTGCTATCTTATAACTTTAATTATAACTTTTCTTAACATATTATAGTCAATATAAATGTTCCCCTCAAATTACTTTACAAAAATTTACAAGTCACACTAGTGCTGGACATTTTTAACACTAAATTTTATCAACCTACCATTTTCAAGAAATATCTTGCCATTTTTTCATATATGTAAATAATTAATGCAGTTCTAATTTTCTAGTTTTATAATTTTTTTTATAAGTATTAAGTTAAAATTCAGATAAAACAGGTGTTAGTTGTAATGATTGTATGTTAAGTTTGAAATATAAAATGATTGCTATAAGTAAGTAAGTGTTTTGAATAAATAGTTTTTAGATGTCATAGTAAAACAAGGTTTACATATAATTAACATTTCTATATTAATTAACCTGATAAATTGTAATAAACACCCTTAAATATGCTATTTTCGTTTTCATACAGTGTGATACTTTAATATTATATAATATTCTATCAAAAAAATTTTGATTTAACTACAGCTATATAATTTAATGATTTAAGGAAAAAGATGATAGATTTTAAAACACATTCTATGATATTTATTTTGTAGCAATAAAAAAAATACAAGGCTGTTTAAAAAGTCTATATAAAAGTTTTATTAATTTTAATTCTTTTTATCATATAAGTTATCTCAACTTCTATAAATACTTCCATTATTTTTTTTTGTAAGAAATACAAATCTTATTTAGTTCGTTGTAAATATTAGATAAATAACCAATATACTGTTAATAGATACTGAACCTAGTTACACTATAATAAAAATTTTAGTTATTTTGTACTTAGTAAAACATTTTCTAATAGTTTTGTTGTGTCTTAAAATTTGTTTTACTTCGTCATTTTTGTTAAGGTAAGCTAAGAATATTTTTTATAGAACTTTATGTTAACTGCATTATTAAAATCATATCATTTAAAATAAAAGTATAACTTTTAGCTACTTGACTTAAGAATGAGTAAATAAATTAACAATGCTTTTTTAGATATAAGAAAAAAAAAGTTATACTATTTTTTATAGTTATTATAATAAAGACTATACAGTTTGAGTTACAGTAAACTTTTAAAAATAGCATTTCAAGTTTTCAAAAGATGAAAAAAACCTCGTTTGCAAATTTATATATTAAAAGAAATTTTAAATTCTTAAATTTTTATTTTGTATAAGAATTGAAAGACAAAAATATTGTAGTGTAAAACTAAAGTTAGTTTGTAATTTAAAATTTTAAATATTAAAAACTGTGTCATCAATTTTTATTATGAGTTAAGGGGTCATATTGATAAAAATGCCATAAGTTTATTAAAAGGTAAACTGTGAAGGGTATTGTCCCAGTTTTAGTCTACAAACTTATTATAGCACTGTCAGAATATAAGTACCTAAAGTCACAATAGAACTGAAAAAATCTAGTCAACAGTCACAATAAAATTTACAAAATTTAAGTCCAATTAAATTAATGAAAATGTATGAGTACAAACAACTTGTGACCAATTTTAAGTCACAGTAACTCATGTTAAACTTATTTAAGACTCTTGAATATTTATAGAATTAAAAAGTAGACAATATTTGTAAGTAATTAAGACATTAAAGACCATTAACATGCTGATATTTATAGAAGTTTGTACCATAGGAGTTTGCTTAGGCATGATAATTGAATGAGATTTGTGATTAAAAAAGTTCTTTCAATCATAATGTTAATGTTTTTTTGTCTAGTTATTCCAGGGTTGCCACACACTCAATAAATTCAAGGAATTCGGATAATTCAGGGAATTTTGATTCTTTTTTTTACTCAGAAAAAACTCAGGGCAGTTTTGGTTTTTTCTAAAAACTTCAGGAATATTTTAATTTCATATATATATTATATATTTAAGGGAAATTTTGAGATAAAAAAAAATCTCAGGAAATTTTTTTTCTAGATCTAGAGTGAGATTTAGTTGATAAAGTTTTAATATTTTGTTCAAAAACATTAATTTTATTTATTTTTTGTGTTTTTTTAAAAATATTTATCCTTGCGTCTAGATCTTTAATACTCTTAGAATTAACATTGTAATTTTTTAATAAATATTATAATTTTTAAGCTTTTGAAAACATCTCAGGCATACTTAAGGAACTTTAGCTTACTCAGGGAAGTTTTTGGTCATTCAGGTAAGATGATTTGACTCAAAGAGTGGCAACCCTGTATTGACAATGTTTGCTAAATAAATATTTAAAAACAGCTTTTGATATCTTTGAGTACTATTAGTTTTCTAAATGTGAAGGCTTTATAACTTTTTGTTGTAGATATTTAATTTCCTACCACTGTGTAGTTAAATGCTCCTATTTTATTAGTTTTAAGACTAATTTATTGTTTTGTATTTTATAAAATTAAAATAAAACATTTCTGCTTTAAATAACTAAGAGAAGTTGGACTGGTTTTGCAATAAAAATTACTCTTATTTACCATTGCCATGGCTTTAAGTAAAAGAAGAGAAAGAGGTTCTTTAAAAATGGCAGGAAGAGGAAAAGTAATGGTTAACAATTTTTTTGCTGTACCATTTACAGGGTAGCCACTTTGTCTGGAATCCTGAAAAAACCTGAAATTTGACAATTTAGGCAAAAAAAAAAAATTAAAAAAAACCATGATTTTGAGAATTTTGAAAAAAATTTTAAAAACCTGAAATGTACAATAATCACTAAAAAACCTGGAAAAACCTCGAACTTTGACAATTTTCACATGTTCAGTAGTAAAATTTAAATTCATTAAATACATTTTTTAAAAAGCTTCACAGTATATTTTCAATGTTTTTATACTATTTAACATAGTTTCTTACCTTTAACTAAACTTTAAACTAAAAATGTGTACTTATAAAAACATGGAAGAAATTTGGAAAATCTTTTAAAAAATTTGAAAAACGACTGGCAAACCTGCATTTGTTTGAATATCAAATATTATTAAACCACACAACCAGGAAGCAAGATGGTCTTAAGCAAGTTTAATTTTTCAAGATATGTCAAGATAAACTAGCCACAGTGTGATTGCAGTTTAATTGCAGTCAAGACCTTCCAGACAGAATTCTAGAATTGAACTTATTAGTAATTAAACTGTATATTGTAAAGCTCCTTTTAAAATAATTCTATTAATATTAATAGATTACTTGGTTTTAATTCCAAGTAACTATTTTTAATTTAATATACATTCTAAAAGTATGTTCCTGTTAGAATTAACTTTAGTGTAAACTTTTTGAACAAAATTTAAGGTATTCTTCAAAGTATAATGTTCTTTGATATTAAATAATTGACATTTTGTTTAATATAAAGTATAACCACTAAAAGTTAAATCTAGTATTTACTAGTATAGAATACCTTTTATAACATTTTTTTTGTAATTAAAAATTATTTATAGTTTTCAGTGTGGTTTTACACCACAGTATAACTTTACAATATAATATTTATTAGTTTTTTTATTTTCCAGGCTATTTAAATGTTTATAAAAGATTAACTATGTCAACACAACATAGTCAAACTAAAAATACTACAAAGAGAGTACAACTAGATGGAGTTGATGAAAATGTAAGCAGTATTGCAGAATACAAAAGGCTTGCTATTCTGAAGTACTGCAATGAAAATGGAATTGAAAAAAATCAGCTAGATGAATTATCCATTTCAAATGAGCTTCATAAATTTGGTTTATTTTGTTTTTTTATTACATTGATAATAACATTTATCTTTGAATTCTGTAAAAGTTTCCTCTATGTTCGTGATATAACAAACTACGGTAGTACTCATTATTAGCTACCTTACGCACAAATTTTCTTTTAAGAAAACAAAGGTAACTCATAAACCTTAGTTTGCTAACCTTAAATTCTTTTTTTTTTCTATTTATGAATTTAACTGTATGAGGTTTATAGTTAAACTATCAAGCTTAAATTTTAAACAACGGTAAGTCATCAACTAAGAAGCTAATCTCATATAAACAATAAGCTGTTAATCATAATTTAATCTAAGGAAAAAGCTTTGTTGTCAGTTTAGAATATAATTTGAAAAATTTATGTTTTATTAAATAATTCCCAGCCTGGTTTAGAGCAGGGTTTCCCAAAGTGGGCGATATCGCCCCCCTGGGGGCGATTTTAGTAATTTGGGGGGCGATAATTAGTAAGGGGGCGAAAGGGTGGGCGATAACTAGTAAGGGGGCGAAAAGGGGGCGATTTTGAAATTTTGGGCTGTCATAAGATTTTTACTTTTTTTCTTGCTATTTTACTAATTTTAGCTTGCTATTAATTATTTGACCCTAAGGTAAAACTTAAACAAAAAAGATAATTTTATTTATGTAAAAAATAGAAAAAAAATCAAGTGCTTATGACTCCTACTTTCAAGTAAATACTATACTTTCATTCATATATTTCCTTATTTAAAAATTACATAGATCATAGACGATTGGAATCCCTCTCACTATTTTATAACCTGACAGATATGTTTTTTGGGATCATAAATGGTAAAAATTTATGTTATTTATTTTTAACTATAACCTTAATATATTTCCAGTTGTTTTTTGAAAAGTCACTAAGTTAGAATAAGAAATAAAACTACACAGGGTTGCCAATTTACCTAGAAACCTGGAAAAACCTGGAATTTGACAATTTAGCCAAAAACAAACTTGGAAAAAATCTGGAATTTTTAACAATTTTAACATACTAAGTAGTAAAATTTAGAATTGACACAAAAAGCTATCATATCGATAAAAATATGGATTCCTTCGAGGCAGATATTTTTGAAGTAAACGACTAACAGGAAACCTTCTCAGACTTACAAACTGACCTTGAACTTAAAGTAAATTCTTCCAAAGAACGATATGAAAGCTTTTGGACTCAACAAAAACTAAGGCAAAAGTATCCAATCATTTGAAAGGAATTTAGATTGTTGTTTATAGCTTTTCCTTCTAGCTATATTGTTGAGAAAGCTTTCAGTTCAGTTATCAACATCTTGAGCAAAAGATCTTATCTAGATATTTATAAAGGAGGTGACTTAAGGCTCTATTTTACTGATTAAGAATCAGATTAGAAAAAACTTGCAAGCAGTCATGAACCTCATCCTTCACATTATTTTAGACATTAGTAGCAGACTTTATTTTATGAAAGTTTTTTAATTTTATTTGATCTTTTAAAATAATTCTTATTTAACCTGGTTTGTATTGTATTTAAGTAGTCTTTTTATAATAACAACTGTATTAAGCTATTTATTCTAAAACAGGTTTGCATAATGCCTAATAAATATTAATTTACGGTAAACTTCCTCTTGAGTTCGAACTTTTTACCCAAAAAAATTGCAAATTTATATTTTCTTAAATTTAACTAAAGTAAATCCTATTACTAACTAAATATTAATAAAACAAATTATATATAATATTTAATAGCTTATATAGATTTTTTTCTTTTAATTAAAGTTTGTTTTATGTTTTAGTTGATTTCATGTTTTTTCATAACATTATTGCATATAACACATTGAAATTTGTCATTTTGTAAAAGAAACGTGGTAATAATTTTTCAAGTTTGCAGTTTTTGATTTTTTTTTTAAGTCCGAACTCAAGAGGAAGTCTACTATAATTATTAAATGGTTTATGTTTTAAAGTTGTTAATAGTTTTATTTCGACCTGGTTAATTTTGTAGTTCATATTCGTCGTTTTACATTACACTAAAAGTTTTTATAGCATAGTGACCAAAATATTTGTTTGAAAGACCTTTATTTGACAGGTTTTTGTTATTACTTGTTTAATCTGTATATAACTTATATCACTATATAACTATTATCTGATTGTAAAATTTTGATAACCATTAAAATTTTTATTTCTAAAAATAATTTTTTGGTGTTAAAAGAGTATAAATTTGAGGCCTCTATTTGAAATGACAAATATGTTTTTGTTATGACAACTTTTACGTTTTCATTTAAAAGTTTCTTAAACTCAATTTTTTTTTCTAACTTGATTTACTATTGTTAAAAATATTTTATCATATAAGGAGTTTTAAACTGTTCATACAAATATTTTTTGTTTTATCTTAATTCAATATATATATTAGCAATTAGAATATACTTAGTTTATTTAAATATTTCAACACTAGCTTTTAGTTTTTCACTATTTTCCTCTGTTAAACTATCATAGGCTAATAGCTAGAAAAAACAACTTTTTAAACAGTATAAAATAAGCCATCAAAAAGACTGCTACAATTACAAAACTAAATTTTAACCTAGTTAAAAGTCTTTTTTAATTGATTACTTTCTGTTCACAGAATTAACTGTCAAACATTGGATTTTTTTTTGAATTTAAATAAAGAAAAAAAAAAAGTTAGAATTAAGGTTTAGTTCCCTAAAGATTATTCCCAGTCAAATACTATTTCATGGTATTCTACTACGAAGAAAATAGTTTAAAAAGTTTAAAATTAAAGTTTTAACTTTACAACTAACTTGCTTACAATATATCATAGCATTGAAATTATAAATTTACTGCATTAACTTGATGAAACCACTTTTCATGTGAGATAATCAACCAGTCAGTCAAAGTTCCTCAAACTAGATCTAAAATTATTTTTCAATTTTTATTTTATTATGTGTAAAATAAACTGTTTATTTTTTTATGGTTTTTTAATCTCTGGTATAGTTATTTTAGAATATGCCTATTTATAAAGTAATTTAAGTATTTTGTGCGGCTTAAATAAGTTACTTAGTATTAAATTCTAAATGTCCAAAATTCGTTATATGAGATATTATTATAATGTCAGGCTTCATTTAAGATTTCAGATAGGTAACGTACTACTCAGATCTAGTCGCAGATCCAGTCGATTTTCGACCCGCTAAGTAAATTGAAAACTACTTGTGTAAATAAAATTTAGTTCTTTGATACTTACCATTTTGAAATACACTTTCATTTCGTTTTCAGTTCACAATAGCATTTCCTAGATCACAATAATACTAAATAATTTTATTACAATTTTGCTCGAGTTTTTTAATTTTCTTATTTGTTATTTTCTAAATCATGCAGCCCGCAATTACATTTTTTAACGAGTTGAAACTAGAAAGGATTTGTTAGTAAATATGAGTTGCTCACTACAAAAGTTGTCCACCACTGACCTAAAAGTTTTATTAGTTTCAAAACAGTTCATATTTAAACAGGATTGATTACAGATTACACGAGGCTTTTTAATATTAAAGTATTTTATACACTTTACTGGGCTTCTAAGAAAATAACTGTGAATTATTTTCTAAAGCCCTGTAAATTACTTTGAACACAAAAGTGCGTGCATAGGAAGTACTAGACTAAATTACATTTGAACACAATTTTTTTTTATCTCAAAAGCTTGTACTAAAAAGAAAAACTACATTGTAAAATCGTGGGGGTGATTTTTTTTCAAATTACTGAAAAGGGGGCGATTTAGTAAATGAGTTTGGGAAACCCTGATCTAGCGCCTCAGATGGTAATTTAAAAAAATGTATATGGTTTAATTAAATTAAAAACATTTTTTTTTTAGAACCAGTTTTTTTTCTGTTTAAAGCGTTTAATTTTTCTAGTAACCACTAACAAAACTATTTAGGTATGCAGAACCGAATATTAAGTATGAACGTTACAGCTACAAGATTAAACAAACTTTCCCTCAATGAAAATGCAAGTAGTACAACTTGTACAATTTTAAAAGAAAAATTACAGTGTAAAAATGCTGCTTCTGTTTACCAGTTTGTGAATCTGTTCAATCTATCTAGCCTCAAAAATTCAACCTTTAGCTATATACAACGTTGTTTTACAATTGTTAGTGATAAAAAAGGCTTTTTAGATATAGATTATAATTTTATTTCTAAAATACTTGCAAGTTCTCAACTTCTAATTACTTCAGAAATTGAAGTACTTAAGGTAGTTGTAAGATGGCTAAACCACAACATTGAAGAACGTAGCAAGTACGCTGAAGATCTTTTATTAAAAGTTCGTCTTCATTTGCTTTCAACAGAAACTATAAGACATCTTTTAAATGATTCAAAATTATTTGAAGAAGATGATGGTTGTTTTAAAATATTAAAGAAAATTCTAGATTGCAAAAAAATAAAAAATCATAAACCTTCAAGTATTTATCTCACAAGTAGGTATTGCAAGCAAAAATATTTTAAAATACTGGTTTTAGGGGGTTATGATTTAAAAACAAAAATGATTTGTAGCAACGTAAGTAGTTTTAATGTTAAAAAAGTAGATGTAGAGACTTATCCACCAATGAAAACGGAACGTGATCATTCAAAAGTAGTTTATTTAAAAGGTGATGTTTTTGTTATTGGTGGTCGGAATAATAGTGGTTGGATAAAGTCTGTTGATAAATATTCACTTACTTCTAAAGCATGGAGTCAGGTAGCTGAAATGAATGATGTTCTTAAATATTTTTGTGTTTGTGCATTTATGGACAAAATATTTATTATTGGAGGTAACAAACATAGAGTAGAAACCAATTCTTGTTTACAATTTGATACAAGTGATTGCAGTTGGAAAGAATTTGCTAGAATGAACGAAGCAAGATCAAGTGCAGCTTGTGCAGTTTTTGAAGAAAGAATCGTAGTTTGCGGTGGATACAATGGCAACCATAGAAACTTCTCAAATTCTGTTGAATCATATGATGTTCTTCCAAATAAATGGTCAACAATGCCAAATATGAACTCTGGTAAATTTAGACACAGTTTAGTTGTTGTTAAAAACAAATTATTTGTAATTTCACAGACAAAAGACGGTTGTGAAGTTTTTGACAACACTTGTAAAAAGTTTATCACTATAAAACCACCAGAATTTTACTACTCGTTTAATTGTATAAAATCTTTTTCTATTGAAAACAAAATTTTTATCTTACCAGAAAACTATTTGAAAATTATTTCTTTCGATCCTAACGAAATTGAATGGTCGGAAGAATCTTGTGAAGTAACAAGTAAACTTGTATATTTTTCTAGCGTGAAAATACCTTGTTTGTAAAAACAATTATCATATTTGAAGTCTCAAAATTAAAAAAAAAGTTTTAAATTATAGTTTTGATTAATTTCAAACTAACTAGATTACATAAAAAAATACAATAAATATTGTTCTCAAATCTTTGAATTTATATAGTATAATAATATTTTGAAATTTGATTTTTGTTCCTAAAATGGATCAATAGTTTGAATCAACGATTATTGAGCACTTTGTTTTCTTGTGATTTCTTAATTTTTTTTATTGCGAAACTTCAGTTTAAAAGTTTGTTTAGTTTTTTTTTGACTAATAAACAGTGTTGTTTTTTATTGTGTATTTTGCTTTACGACGTTTAAAACAGAGGTCGAAGTAGACAAATATTAAAACTAAACCAATTCTTTTTTATACAAAATTTTATAGTTTCCAAATCTACTTATTCTTAGATAATCTATAAAGGTTACTTTAGCTCATAGAAATTTGTCATTTTTGTACGGTGTCACTTATACATAACGTTTTTGTATGAGACTTAGTTTATTAGTGACATTTGTGGACATATCAGAGTTTTTGCACAGAAATTCATTTTGCAGGGCATAACTTTTGTATATTAATAGTTTTTACAAAAGTAATTAAACAAAATAAATACAAGAATTAATCTGTTTTAGAAAAAATATTTAGCAAAAAGAATATAAAAACTATGCTTAAACAATTTCTAGATAATTTAAAGATATAAAAAAAGGATTAAAATAAACTTGAGTGAAAATCAGGCTACAATTATTTTTTTATAAAACCTTTTTTAAATTCTATGACATTCATACAACTGTAATATGACACTAAATTCAATTGCAGACAAAACAAAAGTATAAACAGTATTTAAATACCAATAAACCAACAACTTTCATATATTTGAGTGGTATTTATAGACTTTTTTTATGCAATACTTTACTAAATATTTATTTTATGTTATTAAGTATAAAACGCAACGTTGTTACATAAAAGTATGATCAATTTAGTAGACTATATCAGCACAAATGTTTGTTAGCATCGACAATTTTTAATTTATAATTATACTTAAATAAAATTTTATTTAAAAGTTAGTGAACATTCTAAGCTTAAATGTATTCTTAAAATATTGGTTTTAATCGAGTAAAACTTATTTTGATCTTAGTGCTCAATTTACTAGCAGTCTTTGAAAGGTTTGTTTATCAGATGAAGTTTTTATACATTTAGTTTCATTAAAGATTAATTAAGAACAATTTTACGTGAAGCTAGTTTTAATTTCTATATGATTTCTAAAATAAAACTTAAATTAATTTCTTTAAAACAACTATTTTTTTTTAATTGCTCTAATAGTCGCCAGACTGGAAATCAGCAAATTGCCAAACATTACTCGAGCATGGAATTAAAGTTAAAACAAACAAAAATTTTCTCACTATTTATTTATAATAATAAAAATAAAGCTTGTGCATCTAATGCTCCTTGCCTATATATTTCGAATTAATTTTAATAAGTTAGTGAAATTCAATATTTATATTTAAGCTTTCTGTTTATTTTTTAAAATGTGTCAAATATATTAACTTTAATATGTATCAACGATCCTATAGTTGTTGAAATATAACTTTTTTATATCTAAAACGAAATTTGTCAAAACCTGTTCACATATTTAAGTATTCTGGATTATTTAATAAATACATGATACAAAAACACTTCAATTTATAAACAAAACTTCAGTTTTTGCTGTTGTTAAACCAACTTTCTAATTCTGTTAAAAATTTTAAACAATGCTTGTTTGGTTTATTTATTATAATGAAAATTTATTACATTGTTGATTGTTCCAGAAAACCTACTACTTACTTGGCTAAATAGTAATTATAATCTATACTTACTGAGCAGAAATTACAGTTTTTATACAATGAAAGTGAGAGAACGAGTAGTAAAAGTTTCAATTTAAACAGCTTGTAAAAAATTAATTGAACCAATTATAAACTTTTATCAACAGTTCAAATCTTAGAAAAGGGATATTGTTGTAAAAACATGCGAGTTACTTACGTAATAGAAATTCAAATGCATGAGAACAAAAAATCTACTTTGATCTACTGATGAAAGGAAAATGTTTTCTTTGAAATGTCAGTACGTATTATGCAAAAAATTTACAACTCTGTTCTAACTAATCAATTTGATTTTCTGATGAAGAAAACCTATTTATTTAAATTGCGAATAAAATATACTCATAGTTATTCGTCAGTTGTCTCTTACGTCATAGTCCACAGTTTTCACAAACAAGTTTTGAACAAAACTTTAACTAAATATCTCAGTATAATAAACTGTTAAGATTTTGTACTTAGGTGTCAAAAAATCCTCGAAAAAATTAAAAAGATGTCTGACTTAAATATTTAAAATTTAATATTTTTAGCTAGTGATCGTTTTCCGAAACTTTTTTATTAATATACGCCATATAGTTTAATATTTTGTTTATATGTCTTATAATTTAATATTTTAAATCTAAGTTAAAAAAACATAAGTATTTTAAGAATAAAGTTAATTATAATCTTTTTTAAAGTTAAATTGTTTTAATTGATAATATTCCGTTCAAATTTTATTACTAAATATTTTAGTTTAGATTTTAACTAACTACGGTTATTTAACTTGAAAAAATCTTATCATTATCGCTGAAAAATTCCTTCAAATTTAAATGTTTTTGATGACTTAACAGACATTTTAACGACGTGTGGTAGTTTTGTTAAGGTTGATAGAATTTATAAATATTTATAAGAACCCTTAATTTGACACTTTTAAAAACAACTTAATAAGATTTAAGTACCATAATAAGTAAATAAATTATAAGTAAAAGTTAAATTAATCTGATAAATATTTCTGGTAATTAGTTCTGCTAAGCATTAAATTTTTTCAAGTTAGCATCTGCTTCAATAAGACTTACCCAAAGCCACTGCAGAGCAGTAAACGGTTAGAAATACTAAATGTAAGCAATTTTAAAAAATGTCTAGAACATAGTAAGTTTATGATTTGCTTAAAAATCTTAAGATTTAACTTTTTCTAAAGATTATTTTGGTAAGGAACCGATGATTTTATTGATTCAAAAACACTTACTGTCTTAAAAATAATAAGGTGACTTTTACTTATTACCACAAATCTTGCTACTTGTAAACTTTGTTTAATACAACATAGTATAGTTCACAAGTTATACTTTAAAGTTCTGAAGTAACAATCTGTTTTTTAATTGAAATATACTAACAAATAATATCTTCAATTATATTATAACATCCAGTCTACTTTTAAGTTTTTATAAAACTAGTATTTTTAGTAGAATAACCACTATGTAAACGAAACCAAATATTTTATTTATAGTTATATGAATCGTAACTAATAACGTTAAAAAAACTTTTACAAAGTAAAGAATAGAGAAATATTTTAAAAACAATAAAAACTTCAAAGACTTGATTTGGGTACCTGCACTCAATTTAATTTCTTTGTCGTTCAAATTCCTGGGTTTGATCCGTGATGTCCTAAACTGTGAGTCTGATTATTTTGTGCTGATGCTTGGTTTCCCTGAGAATGTTTTCTTGAAGATGCTTGGTTGTTTTGAATTTGATTGTTACCACTACTTTCAGCAAGTTGTCTGTTTTGCATTCGTTGCAAACGTTCATTAGTAAAGTGCACTGCGATTTGATAGAGAAAACCGTTAATATTCGGCGTAGGCTGTATCTGGTTCAAAAAGTTGCAGTAGTTTACATGGTTTTGTTAGTGGTAGTCATAATCATCAGCAACGCGAATTGTTTGATGAATGTTGTAAACATTTAAAGGAATGTTGGGCGTACTGTTTATTATTGGTTGGTTTTGAAAAAGCTGATTTGATGAACTGCTTAGATCTTGTTGATTAACTCGATTTGTTGTATTACTAACTGCGGAAGTTGAAGGTTCACTATCCGCTTTTAACAAACGTCGAGCTCTTTGGTGTTTGTTTATAAATCTTTGATATTTAATTTCTGGCTCATCCAAATCCTTTATATTATAGAACCAAATTTCAATTTTTAACTCGTCAATACCAATTTCTCTCGCTATCTCTTTCATTTTTTCAACTGGCAACTCTTTGACATTGCAGTACTTTTCAAAGGACTCTTCCAATGTTCGCTTTTCATTTTCGCTGTACTCAAACGTGTAAGCAACCGAGCTTTGTATTTTGAGTTTTTTTCTTCTGTTTTGAAAGTATCGAAAGACTGCCAGTTTTTATGCTTTCAATACGCGGCTTATAGTAGCATATTCTGATAGTGGCGGTTTTGGGTTTAAACTAAAATACACTTTTGTTAATGGAACTTGATTTTTCTCCAAATTTTTTCTTCCCAAACTCATTCTATGCATTTTATTGAACCATTTCCACAAAAAGTCTCTGCTTTCCCCAGTAATATCTGACAAAAAGTTAATATCAGTGTCTTTCGGGTACATATTGTCAAGAAAGAATTTGGCCAGCAGTTTTTCGCAACGTTCGTCGTCACTCAAAGAAGTTTCTCGACTGCTGGTATTCAGCGTGCTTGTCAATGAAACGTCTGGTGATTCTTGAGTCAGATCAATTACATTGGATCCTGCTAGAGGAAGAGTTAGAGGTTTTTAAAGTTTTTTAATGGACTGTATGTCTTGAGGTCTTTCTTTTACAAGTTTGCTAATAGATGGTAATTTAGATGGTATGTCTTGAGGTCTTTCGTCTGTAAATTTGCTAGTCGACATCATGTCTTTAGGTTTTTCGTCTGAAAATTTACTAGTGGATGGTATTTCTTGAGGTCTTTCGTCTGCTAATTTGCTTGTTGACGGTATGTCTGATGACTTAAAACTGTTAAGATTATCTGAAAAACAACTTGAAGAAGCTCCACTGCAATCTTTTGAAATTTTATACATTTTTTTGATTTGAGCGTTTATTAGTTTTCGTTGGGGTTTTGTAATTGGATTTTCTGGAAATTTAGTTATTTAGTTTTAAGTACTTAATTTTTTTTTTATAGTTGAATAGAAGTGTGCAAATTAAACACTTTATTTACGACCCGGTTTTGAAACCGGACAAGTGCACACTACTATTCAAATAAGCTTTTTACATAAAGTAAATTGAGCAATCATTTTAGATAAGAAAAATAACTGTATAGTTTATAGGTATCAGAAAATTTTAATGAAATAAAATTTATAAAACTATACTTGTAATTTAAACCTTAAAATTAACTTTGTGTAGCTAGAAATACAGATTTTTACTAAATATATTTTGATTTTTGTTACGTAATTAGTTTTATATAAAACACTTATAAAGTTATGATGAAATCTTCCTAAAATTTATACTTTTTTATTAGGGTAAGTTATGTTTATTGATTTACTTAAATTTATACTAAAAAGATAAATAGCCTCAATAAAGTTTAATCTTATTATTCAACTAAAATACATGTTAAACTCTAAATTAAATAAAAAGTTAAATGTTATTTTTAAAATATTACCTTTTAATTAAAGATAAATAGAAAAGCAAGTAAAAATAAACTAACTATTCAAAAACTTTTGATTATATTCATTACTTGAGGGTGCTTTACCAGTGCTTTCGTTGAACGCTAAAAAAATTTATATTTTTTTATTTTACTACCTAATAAAAAGTAAATTTCTAAACAATGCTACTTACTTATCTTTCTAGTCACAATTTTAAAGTTATCAAATTCTTTATATTGTTTTGAGATATTTTAATTTCACACAATTTTGTTGCAATATTTTCAATGTCTTGTTGTTGTTTTAAAAGTTCTCTTTGTATTTGCGATAGTTTTTCCTCGACAGCTAAAGGAATATTAGTTTTTTGAAACCTTTAATATGTTTTAATGCTTTTCAATGACTTTCAATAACTTTTTTAAATAACCTAAACAGTTTTATGGCTATTTAAACTGTTATTGTTATACAAACTGTTTGGTATTTAAAAGAAAAACATAAAGCAAAAAGTAAAAACATATATAAGAAATATATTAACCAATTAAAAAAAAATATTTTAAATAATTTTTTTAACATAATATATATAAAAAATAAATTGTATTTATATAAGTAAGTGTAAGTATATATAAGTATGTAAGAGTGCTTTGCAAATAACTTGAAACAAAAGCGATAATTAAAATATTTTTTTGAAAGTAGTTAAGAGCTTTTTACACAAAGTTTGATCATTCCATAATTATAATGAGTTGTATCACATTAGTGTAGACTTTTTTATTTTATAAACTAAGATAATAATTGAAAATGTAGCAGGCACTTTTTTTAAAATGACACTAAACTTGTAAATAAAAAACACTAATTTGCTAAGTGAAATATTTAAAATAAACATCTACGTGATTTAAACCAAAGCGCTTGCATTGTTTTATTGACTACTATTGCAAATTTACAACACGCTTTTGTAAATAAACAATTTTCAGCTAACTTGATCTTATATCTAACTAACTCACTAAGAGGCAAGTGTTGCACTGGATGTTCAACTAATGATACTATTGTTAAACAAAAAGTATTTAAAAAAGCTTATGAAAAAAGTCTACACTTGTTTAGTCTAAACTGAAAAAATTATTATATTATTTTAAATATATTAAAATATTTATAAATATTTAAAATTTAAAAAATTATTACATATTTTACAAGGTACAACTCATAATTCGAATAGTAGTAGAATCGTTAACAGAAAATAATTTTAATGTTTTCTTAAAAATATACTTTACAGTTTTTAGTTAAAAATTTTAGTTTTTATTTTTAGTATTAGTTGAAAAACTATTATTTTTGGTGCTTTTAAAACTGTATGGTCACATTTTAAAATATTTTATAATTTTAGCACTTTCGAATAAAACAGAATTTATTTTTTATTTCATACTTCGTAAAGTTAGAATTTATTTCATCAATTATTAAAAAAATTGTGCACAAGTTAAAATTTATTAAATGATTTATACTGTGCTTTAGACGAATTGAAACAAACTAATCAATTTAATTCAAAAGTAACTTTATTTTACTATTTTAAACATTGTTAACAAAATTTAAACATATTCTGAACTAACAAAGTTTATTTAAATTTTTACAAAGGACTTTACAATAAATGATTACAGTTTTATATTTTGTATTTTAACTTGTAGACCATAAGTATTCTTTAAAGTTCGTAATTCTTTTTATTTATAGTAATAAGTAGAAACTGTTAGATTGACAATTTTTCTAAGTGGTTTCCGCAAGCTAAAAAAAAACTTTTTTTACACTTTTAATTTTAAACAATTGTATTTAAAGCTTAAATAAAAAACTACTTTGTATTAAAATTATAATTAGTAATATTTTTTTGTATTTTTTTAAACTTTTGTTGTTTTAAAGATTGTATTTAAAGCTAAAATAGAAAAACACTTAGTTGTTATAATTATAACTATTAATTTGTTTATGTATCATTTTTTTAATACTTTTGTTGTTTAAAAAGTTGTATTTAAAGCTAAAATAAAAAAGGATTTAGTATTATAATTATAACTAGTGTTTTTTTTATGTATCTACATAAAACTTGTCGCCTGGTTAAATTGTACAGAAATTGTATAGTGTTACAGAATGTATTCTATAAAACAATTGAACTCAGTTAAAGTTATTTTTAGAAACGACAATGAATATTAGTTAGAAATCCAAAAACATTTGTATCTTTATACAAGTAGATACGACAAAAACTTCAAATTTAAAAATTATTTAAATAAAACAACTAATGTTGTAATGCACTATTAAGGTAGATTATTTTTTAGTAAGTATATACTGAATACAAGTGGTGACGCGTGGTATTTTTGTTAAGGGTTACTGAAAAATTACTCATTTGAAAAATCCCTAACTTAAAACTTTTGTTTTGAGCTACGAGCGCTTGTTGTATCGCTTGTAGCTTTACTTTCTAGCAGACACGTTTCATTTTTCGTGTTACTGCTACTTGGCCCATTGCAGTTGCTTCGCTTGCTAGCTTAACCCGCTTTCGTGGCTTGCACGTCTGCTCGCTTAAACATTTAGATTTTGATAGATTTTATTGCTTAATTTTTGATAGTTTGTTTACAATTAGAAGTTTTTTTTTTATAAACGTTCAAATTTTTATTTTAATTTACATAGTGCTGAAATTCTAAAAGAAAATATTGAAATTTTGGGTATGTTCAATTAACACAGATTGAGCTTGCAGCTTCAACATTACGAAAAATTTGAGCATCAAATTTAATTACTAAAATTAATCAAATGCAGCGGGAAGATTAACGACGTTCTGTTATATTTTGGTTGTATGTTTTGTATATATTTATTTATGCATAACTTTCCTAGTTTTTAAGCTGAGATGTTAAATCAATTAAAATATCAATCTCTAGGATTTAAAATGAAGTAATTTTAGTTTAGCATTGGGTCCTACAGTTGAAGCAGGGCCTTTTTTAAAATAGCGTCTACACAACTATAAACTTTTAATACACATTCCTTTTGTCTTGTACTTTTTCTGAAGCAGCCATAGCTTAAGCGTTCTATTGCACGCGACGCCCCTGGTTTGAACGACTGTTTCTGCCTAAAAAAAGTTAAACCTAGTAATAGACATCATTGTCGACGAATGGTTTTTTTCATATACTGCGAAAACATACAAGCATCAAAAAACTGTAATTTCATACTTTGAAACTAACTTTACGGAACAAAAAACAGCAAATTGTTAGATAGCAAAAGTGTTAATTTCTTTTACAGTTTTATAATGCTAGAATAAGGTTTTTAAACTTTCCTAGGTAGAGCATCTGCTCCAAGGTTTCGCTATTAACTTGTTAAAAATCATTATGGTTAGTGTTAAAAAAGGTCCTGTTGTTACGTTGAAGTGCTTCTCCTAATATTCGCTGAGTCAGCAAACTTTTTAAAACCTTTTTTTTTTAATTATATCTTATCCTTAACCTATCTTATCCAAACACATTAATAATGATAAAAAATATTTTTGATAACTTAAATAAAAATCATTAAAAATCTTTATTATTTGGCCGATTCAGCAAGAAAAAAGGGTAACACCTTAATGTTTTGACAAGGCTCTGCGAAAAAGTTCTTGGCAAAAAGTGTTTAGTGATTACTTTAATAAATTTCAATTTTACTTCCGGGGATTTTTTAAAAAATAACACAGTGCTTTCAACCAAGTTAGCTCAACATTAGCAGCGCACCTGGTAAACTTAACGAGCGTGTACTTATCTTCAGAGCGTTTTTTAGTAATTTTATAAAAGTGTTTAAACTTAAAACCCAATTATGTCCTTATCTTAATAGCTAATTAAAAACTTTTTTTATTGTAAAGAACGGTCCTTTGTCTTTAATTTAAAAAAAAATCCATTGAATTGGGGTTTTAATTTTTGAATTGGGCCCCTTTAAAATGTTTGTATTTTTTTCTAGTTTTTTGTTTTTACAACCTCATATTATTTTATTTTTTTCAAATTTTTTTTCTTAAACAAACTTATTAAAATGAGTATAATGATATTATAAAAAACCATATGTTTTTTTGTACCATATTCCGGAATAAATTTTTCAGAAAAATTCCGATTTTGCACGGCTTTCGTTTTTTAGATATACAATCATTTATGCAAAAATAATATTTTTATTTCTAGTTATTTTTGTTTTAAACAGACTTGTATAGTTATGTTTTAGGATGTTGTGATATTTTTTTCCTAGTTTTTTTTTTAATATTTGACCCATACAAGTTTTACCTAAATTCTTAGCAACGCTATTTGAGGGATTTCTTGCTTAAGTGCTAAGAGTTTAGGTAAAACTTTTATGGGTCTTATTTTTTAAAAGAAATAATAAACTAGGAAAGTAAATATCATAACATCATAAAAAATATCTATACAAGTCTGTTAAAACCAAAACTTTCTAAAAAAAACATTTTATTTTTGCATTAAAGGTTGTATATCTGAAAAACGAAAGTCGTGCAAAATTGGAATTTTCTTGAAAAGTTTATTCATGCTTATGGTAAAAAAAAAGTATATAGCACCATTAAACTCATTTTAATAAGTATGTTTTAAAAAAAAAATGTTTTTTAAGAAAAGGTTGTATAAATAAAAAACTAGCAAAATCACAAAATTTTCAAAGGGGCCCATTCAAAAAGTCAAAACCCAATTCAATGGATTTTTTTAATTAAAGACAAAGGACCGTTCTTTAGAAAAAAAAAGGTTTTAATTAGCTATTAAAATAAGTACATAATTGGGTCTTAAGTTCGGACATTTTTATAAAATTTCTAAAAAAAGCTTTCAATCAAAGTTCACGCTCATGTAGACTTATATTAGTAAAATTTCAATAACATGTTATCTTTTAAAAATCTAGTATTCAAACATAGTTTAGTACAGATATTAAGTCACTAGTTTTAGTTTTACTTTTAAACTTAATTTAGTTTAATATAAAATAATTACTCTGAATCAGGTTAACAATAGTTTCAAAGCTACAGAACTCTGAATACTGAACAAACGTTCTAAATTATTTTTCCATGCACGAGTAATTTTAGTTGATTTGTTCATCCTAATCTGGCAACTATGTCCTGAAGTATACATTTAAATCTAAAAACTGAATAAAAAAATTATTTACTCATAAAATTAGTTACGACTTATTTTTTATTGCTTTTTATACCAAATTTTTGGACCAAATATTTTGAGTTTTTTTTTTGTTTTTGTTCAATAACTAATAATACAGAATAACTTAAAAGATATATTAAAAAAAATGTTTTTTGATGAAAGACTTTTGAACTTTTTAAATAGTTTAGTTCATTTATTTTTTTTGCCTTCTCACAACTTGTAAATACTTTTTTTACTAAGATATTTTATTTGAATATAAATGCTTCCCTCAAATTACATTACAAAATGTTTATAGCCAAAATTGTCACACTAGTGCTGGACATTTTTAACAATATGTTTTATCAACCTACCATTTTAAAGAAATATCTAGCCATTTTTTCAGATATGCAAATAATTCATGCAATTGTTATCTTCTAGTTTGTTAATTTTTTTATACGTTTTATGTAAAGGTTCAAATAAGACGGGTGTTTGTTGGAACAGTTGTATGTTAAGTTTGAAATATAAAATGATTGCTAAGAGTAAGTAAGTGTTTTGAATAAAAAAATTTTAGGTGTCTGAGTAAAATAAGGTTTACATAAAATTATTATCCTTAATATTTCTATATTAACTATCCTGATAAATTATAATAAACATATGCTATTTTTGTTTTTATACAGTGTAATACTTAACTATTGTTTAATATTCTATCCAAACAATTTTGCTCTAACTACCAGAATAAAATTAAATGATTTAAGGAAAAAATGATAGTTTTTAAAACACATTATATGGTGTTTATTTTGTAGCAATAATAAAAAATATGAGGCTGTTTAAAAAGTATATATAAAAGTGTAATAAATTTTAATTTTATTTATATCATAAAAGTTATCTAAACTTCTATAAATACTTTTATCTATTTTTATATTTTTGTAAGAAATATCAATATTTTTTAGTTTGTTGCAAATATTAGATAAATAACCAATATACTGTTAATAGATACTGAACTAAGTTACACTATAATAAAGTTTTCAGTTGTTTTGTTCTTAATAAAAATTTTCTAGTAGTTTTGTAATGGCTTAAAATTTGTTTTACCTTGTAATTTTTTTAACATAAGCTAACAGTATTTTTTTATAGAACTTAAGTTAACTGCATTGTTAAAATTATAACACTCAAATAGAAATATAACTTTTGGCTACTCGGCTTAAGATTTAATAAATCAATTAATAATGCTAGTTAATGGTCTAAAATGTTTAAGATATAACAAAAAAATAAAGTTATATTATAATTTTTTAACTATTATAATAAAAACTAATGAAAAACAGTTAGAGTTTCATAAAAATTTTTAAAATAACATTTTAAGTTTTCAAAAGATGACAGACCTTGTTTGCAAATTTATACATTAAAAAGTTTTTAGATTCTTCTATATAATTTTGTATAAGAATTGAAATACAAAAAATTATGTAGTGTAAAAAATAAAGTTAATTAATAATATAAAAATTTAAAGAATAAAAACTGTGTCTCAAGTTTTTTTTTAATATAAGGGGTCATATTAGTAAAGATGCCATAAGGGGACTAAAGTTGCCAAAGATGCCATAAGGGGTTCTCAGGGAAACTAAGGGAAAATCTGGGAAAATCAGGGATATTTAACTCTTTTTCTTCAAATCATAAAAAAGACTCAAGGCATTTTAGGTTTTTTCTAAAAATTTCAGGGAAACTTTAAAATTAAAAAAAAAATATCAGGAAAAATTTTTCTAGATCTAGAATGAGACTTAATTAATCCAGTTTCAATATTTTGTTCAAAAAAGATAATTTTAATTATTTTTTGTGTCTAATTAGATTTTTTTATCCTTGCGTATAGATCTTCAATATTCTTAGAATTTCATTGTAATTTTTTTATAAATATTGAATTTTTTAAGCTTTTGAAAAAACTCAGGGAAACTTTGGGAACTTTAAGGTTACTCAGGGAAGTTTTTGGTCACTCAGGTAAGATTTTTGACTCAAAGAGTGGCAACTCTGTATTGACAATCCATGTTAATTAAATATTCTTAAACAGATTTTAAATAATTTTGAGTACCACTAGTTTTCTAAACTTGAGAGCTTTAAAACCATTTTTCGAAGATATTTAATTTCCTATAACTGTGTTTTAAATGTATCCTATCTTATTAGCTTTAAGACTGATTTAATGTTTTGTATATTATATCATTTAAAGATTTTTTCTGCTTTAAATAAAAACTATATTTCCTCACCATTGTTATAGCTAAAAGTAAAAGAAGAGAGAAACTCTTTTTGAAAATGGCAGGAAGAGGAAATGTAATGGTTAACAATTTTATTGTGTACCATTAACAGGGTTGCCACCTTACCTGAAAACCTTGAAAAACCTAAAATTAGACAATTTAGGCAAAAAAACCTACACGATTTTGAGAAATTTTGAAAAAAAAGTGGAAAACCCAGAATTTTGAACAAAAATCACTAAAAAACTTGGAAAAACCTAAAAATTTAACAATTTTCACATGTTCAGTAGTAAAATTTCAATTTATTAAATACATTTTTCAAACAGCTTCACAGTAGCTTTTCAATGTTTTTATACTATTTCACACAGTTTCTTACCTTTAATTAAACTTTAAACTAAAAATATAACTGAAAATGTGTACTTTGAAAAACCTGGAAGAAGTTTGGAAAACCGTAAAAAATTTTGAAAAACGACTAACAACCCTGCATTTGTTTGAACATCAAATATTATTAACCAGGAAACTAAGCAAGATTAAATTTTCAAGATATGTCAAGATAAACCATCCACAGTGTGATTGCAGTTTGATTGCAGTCAATACCTTCCAGATGGAGTTATAGAACTGAACTTTTTAGTTATTATACTATTTATTGTTAAGCTCTATTTAAATGTTTCTATTAATTTTTATGGTTATTTGATTTTTATTAGAAGTTAAGTAGTAGGTTTTATGTAATTAATTCTTAATTTTATATACAGTCTTATAGTATATTCCTATTAGATTTAGTTTTAGTGCATAAGTTTGACAACATACAAAGTATTTTAAAAAGTGTGATGATTTAATATTAAGTGTTCGATAATTTCTTTAATATAAAGTATAACCACCAAAAGTTATTTCCAGTTTTTATAAATATTATAGGACACTTTTAATATCAATTTATTCTAGATAAAATTTAAATTTAATTATAGTTTACATTATGGTTCTACACCACACTATAACTTTACAATATAATACATGTTAGTATTTTGTTTTACAGGTTATTTAAATATTTATAAAAGACTAACTATGTCAACACAACATAGTCAAAATATAAATACTATGAAGAAAATTAAACTAGCTAAAGTAGATGAAAATTTAAGCAGTATTGCAGAATACAAAAGGCTTGCTATTCTGAAGTACTGCAAGGAAAATGGGATTAAAAAAAATCAGTTAGATGAGTTATCAATTTCAAATGAGTTTTATAAATTAGGTTTGTTTTGGTTTTAATTTTTTTGCTAATAATATTTATCTTTAATTTCTATGAAAGTTTTCTCTTTGTTCGTGATATGATAAACTACAGTAGTACTCATTATTAGCTATCTTATGTACAAATTTTCTTCCAAGAAAACAAAAGTAAATCATAAATCTTAGTTTGATAAACTTAAATAATAATTTTTTTTTTCTATTTATGATTTTAATAGTAAGAGGTTAATAGTTAAACTATCAAGCTTAAATTTTAAACAACGGTAAGTCATCAACTAACGAAGCTAATCTCTTATAAACAATGAGCTTTTAATCATAATTTAATCTAAGGAATTAAGCTTTGTTGTTAGTTAAGAATGTCATATGAAAAATTTATGTATTGTTGAAACATTCCCAGCCTGGTTTAGAGTAATACCTTCAATTAAGTTAGTAGTATTTCAATAGTAATTTCGCGCATTGAGAGCTTAATTCTTAAGCATTCTGCTGAATTCATCTAACTCATTATCTTAAATATATAATCACTAAACTTTATATTACTTAATATATTTAATATATTTAAAAAGGTTAGTTTATTTTAATTGACAAAGCAGCTTATCTTTTATTAGAACAAAACTGCGAAAATGAATACAAAAAAGTAATCCAAATTTTCTACAAACTAATAAAATTTTATTTAGTGTCTTTATTCAGAATCTTATTAAAAGTGTATAAACAGAACTTTAACATATATTGTTTAAATTTCATAATTTTAATGGAAAACATTCATCTACTGCCTCAGGCGGTAATTTCAAAAACAACAAAATGTATACAGCTTGTTAAAATAAATAAAAATATTTTTTTAGAATCAGTTTTTTTTTCTGTTTAGAGCGTTTGATTTGTTATGTAACCACTTAGAAAACTATTTAGGTATGAAGAACCGAAAAATAACTGAAATAATAACAGCTACAAGATTTAATAAACTTTCCCTCAACGAAAATGCAGTTAGTACAATTTCTGCAGTCTTAGAAGAAAAATTACAAATCAAAAATGCTGCTTCTGTTTACCAGTTTGTTAATCTGTTCAATTCATCTAGCCTCAAAAATTCAATTCTTAGTTATATAGAACGTTGTTTTACAATTGTAAGTGATAATGAAAGCTTTTCAAAACTAGAATATAAGTTTATTTCTAAAATACTTGCAAGTTCTGAACTTCTAATTACTTCAGAAGTTGAAGTATTTAAAGTAGTTGATAAATGGTTGAACTACAATATTGAAGAACGTAGCAAGTACGCTGAAGATCTTTTATTAAAAGTTCGTCTTCCGTTGCTTTCAACAGAAACTATAAGACTTCTTTTAGAAAATACATCATTTTTTAAAAAAGATGATGTTTGTGTAAAACTTTTAAGTGAAATGATCGACTGCAGAGTAAACCGTTTTTATAAATCTTCAAGTACTTGTCATACAAGTAGGTATTGTAACCAAAAATATTTTAACTTATTGTTTTGTGGGGGTTATAACTCAAAAACATACATGACTTGTAGCAATGTAAGTTGCATTGATGTTTATAGCATGGAAGATGTAGAAGCTTATCCACCAATGGAAATGGAACGTGAATGTCTGAAAGTAGTTTATTTAAAAGGTTGTATTTATGTTTTTGGTGGTTTTGATAATATCGGCAAATGGATAAAGTCTGTTGATAAATATTCACTTACTTCTAAAACATGGAGTCAGGTAGCTGAAATACATGATGATCGTTATGATTTTTGTGTATGTACATTCATAGATAAAATTTATATGTTTGGAGGTAAAAAAAATGGATTTACAACTAGTTCTTGTTTAAAATTTGATACAAGTGATTACAGTTGGAAAGAAGTCGACAAAATGAAAGAGGCAAGGTCAAATGCAGCCTGTGCGGTTTTTAAAGACAAAATTGTAGTTTCTGGTGGAACGATTGATGATGGAAATGTTTCAAATTCTGTTGAATCATACGATGTTCTACCAAATAAATGGTCAACCATGCCAAATATGAACTCCGGTAAATATGACCATAGTTTAGTTGTTGTAAAAAACAAATTGTATATAATTTCACATTCAAAAGACGATTGTGAAGTTTTTGACAACATTTATAAAAAGTTTACTACTATTAAATCACCACAATTTAACAGGGGTTCTACCATAAGTGGTTTTTCTATAGAAAACAAAGTTTTTCTACTCATGACAACATGTCGAAAATAATTACTTATGAATCAAACGAAAATGAATGGTCGGTAGAATATTGTGAAGTCATAAAAAACCTTCGAAATTTTTCAAGCGTTAAAGTACCTTGTTTAAAAAGAAAATGTTAAGTACGTTTAAGTTTAGATTTAACAAAAATTTTTGAAAATTATCAAACTAATTAAGTGAAAAAAATTTTTTTATAAAAGATTTAATTTCTACGCTTAAAATATATATTTTTTTAATAATTCTAGACTTAAATTATTTTATTTTACTTATTAAAAAAGGTCAATAGTTTAAGTCAATTCTTGTTTAGCACTATTTTTCTGACAAAGTTTTTTTCGATTTTTATTTGATTGAAAAACGGAGTTATTTAAATTTTTTTTTGACTCATAAACAATTTTAGTTTATTTTTCTTTTTATCGTTTAATGCAGAGCGTAAAATAAACAAATATATATACATACATATCTAAATGTAAAACAATTAATTTTTTGTCTATTAAGATAGTTCTCTTGAAAAATATTATACTTTTCAAAGCTACTTATTCTTGAATGGTTGAAAAAGATTATTTTAGCTCATATAAATGTGTAATTTTTGCATGACTATTGTGCATGTTTTCGAAAATAATACTAATAATATTTATCTTATATAAGTTAACTAATGAATCTTTCTTTTTTTTTATATTAGCTACTTTTATTTCTCTACGTCTCCCCCTAACAGAATAATAAATAATTTTTTATTAGTTTTGTACAAATGTGTTAATGTCTTATGTACTATAAAAAACTCTTCTTGAAAGCGATCTTTTTGTTAGTAATTTTCTATAGATGTGCTAAGTTATTTCTTTTTTAAATGTATCAAGTATCACCTTTTACATTAAACGAATTGTTTATACTTATTAATTAGTTATTTATAAGTTAAACTTTGTTTAGTTTGTGGTTTACGTTTATTTTAATCTTAATTTTTGAATATAAATTTATTTTATTTTATTACCCTTCTTGTGTGTCTTGTTTTAGGGGCTCGGTTTTTAATGCTTGAGTCCGAAATTGTACAATAAACAATATAATAACAATATTATGTATATGTGTTTATATCTATACTTGTTATCTTATCAGATTTTTATTTGCTAAAAAATATTTAAAGAAAAGGAGTTTTACTTTAATTTTTTTTCGTTCTAGTATGTTTATGACATAAAAATTGTTTATTGAATGATAAAAAAGCGTTCAATAAGTTTGGTCTACAGACATGTTGTACAAAGGAACCTTTTGGTTATTGACTCGTACACCACATGCTTATGATATTTCTTACGAACTATTAGATTCAACTATTTTATCAATTATATGTTTAAATCTTTACTAATAAAACAATCAGTTTAACAAAATGAAAGAAAAAAATTAATAGGAAAGTTAACTGAACTTTTTATATATAAATGTACTTAAAAGCTTGTTTAGTAACATAAGAACTATATAGATATAACTTTTCATCAACTTATAAACAGATATAAACAATACTAATAGCAAACATTTGAATACTAGAATAATAGGTTACAACCTCTTTAAATAAAGTAAAAATGTAATACGCTAAAATATCTTTACGTTCAATTTTATCAGTATTTTGTGCGAAAAGTATTGTTTTTTATTTTGTTTGTCAATTTTTAAATGAAGATTAATAACTATTTCTCATTCGAATAGATAATTAGAGTATTGCATAATTTTTTAATAACTTAAAAAAAGTTAATTATTCTATGACCGAACTTAACTTGTTAAAAAAATAAAAAGACAAGTAATGTTAAGTTTATGCTTCTAATAAAAAACAAAAAATCACATAATTATAATATAAACAACAACATATTTCCTTCTGTTTTAAAATACACTTTTTATTTTTAATACTTGTCTTAGCCCAAAATTGTAATATTACAAGGCTAAAAGTATTTGTTAACATGAAAATGAAGTTTTTTATTTTTTTTGATTTTCTCATAAAAAGAGATATTTTAACATAAGTTTGGTTGAAACAGGTATCTCAGCGTACTTTTTAAATACTTAGTTTTCATTTAAACTATATACATCTACAATTGTTTTTTACGTTGACATGCGAAATAAAACAAAAAGTTTATAAGTATTCTGAACTTAACTGTCATCTAAAAACAATCTAAAAGATTACCAGATAGAAAATGCTGCAGTCTAGACTAAACAACTGTTATTGCAAACGAACACTTCAACTTTTGAACAAAAATCTCAAAATAAATAAGTAGATAAAAAAGTTGCTTATCAATTGGCAAATACTACTAACTCCTTAAACAAAAGTAAATAGACGAGTAGAAATGATCATTAATGACCTTGTTAATCACTTTTTGATAGATAACTTTTAAGTTCATGCTGGAATTTTCCGAAATGACTTATGTTTTTAAAACATAATTGTATCTCAGTCCATAACTTGTTTTCATGGTAGGAATGCGATTTATAACCTATTTGCTACTTAATCTAGGTAGGAAAAATTGTTTCTGAAGACCTGGTTTGATAATTATGGACATTTTATACACTTTTATAATAGATTTTAAAGTTACCTGGTAACAAATTATTGTTAAACTTAATCTAAGAGCTCTGTTTTTGATAACATTCATTTCATTTATACATTTTTCATTTGCTCTTCTTCAGCACAACAAGCCATATATAACATTGCTCATAAGCAAAGAAATTAGGATCAAATGTAACTTTTTTTCATTGAAGTAGTGTCTGGTTTTAAATAAGGTACCCAATGTCTTTTGAAATTTTGTTCTTATAGTTTCTATGTCTTCTGACCATATTAAGTTTTTATCTATAATTATTCCCAAATTTCTATAGCTATTGTGTTTGTTATAAATGTTTTACCTTTATTTACACTAAGATCTATATTTTTTCCTAAACATTTTTTTTTTGGTTGATATAGAATTAAGCTTCTAGTTTAATTAAGATTTAGTTTAATTTTATTTCCCGTTAGCCAATCTGATACCTTTTTTAGTTCTGTGTTAAAATTATTACTGTAATTTAGGTTTGTGTCTTTTGTGAATTTTTTGTACAACATTGTATCATCTATAAAATTGAGGACGTTAAGACTGGTATTGTTCTGTAAGTCGTTCTTATGTATTAGGAATAATAACGGTCCTAATACTGAGCCCTGTGTTTCCCTAACTTCACTTTTTTCACAGGTTGACTCATATCCTCCAAATATAGATATGAGCTGATTAGTTGATGCGTATTTCCTCTAAAACCATAACATTGCAATTTCATAAATAAAAAATTTCTATCTACACTATCAAATGCTTTACAAATATATAAACAAAATATTTCAGTCAAAAAAATTTAGAAAATTATTTGTTATTGTAATAAACTTTTGTAAAATTCATAATCAAAATAAACTATAACTAATTTTGAAAAATAATCAAAATGTCATTTTTTATGTCACTGATATGCGCGTTTCAGGGACGTAGCTTGTTCTGTTTCTGCAAATCTACAGAAACGTTTACTTATGTGCGAAAAAACTTGCACTTATTTCAGCTTGAAAAGACTCTGCTGTTTTAGCTTTTTAGTATTCATTTCCACTTAGTTATGCACTCCTGAAAGACAGTTTTGACATGTATGTACTCTTTAGCATTTTTAGTGTCGTATAAATTAAACGAATTAACTACATCCAAATTTTAACATTTAGCGCGTTAAAGCTTTAATTTGTCAAAAAGCTGCATTTAAAATTGATTCTAATGGAATCTTTTGCTTCAAAAAACAAAATCATACAATTTTATGTTACAAAAATTAGCATAAATTGTTGTTACTATTGGCTACGTTAAATGTTTAATTTTGAAAACAATATAAATTTTTTTGAGTTAAACTGTGATTTTTTTATACTTATTTCTAATAATTTTTTTCTGGGATTACACAAGTGGCATGACATAAAGAGTCATAGCGGGTGTGGAGCAAAATAAATTGCCTTGTATACAGTTATCACTCGTACCCCAACATTCCATTTTTGATGTATTAACTTAACTGCATTTTTTCAGATTAAATTCAATAACATTAGAGATAGTTTTAATTGCTGTGTTCCCTCTTGGACGTGTTATTTCAGATGTTTTAATTTTTACAGAATCGTAACTTTTTTGAGCTAGCTACGTCCCTGGCGCGTATCATCCCTATATAGGGATGATATGTAGTAGATAGGAGTAGATCCTATGTACTCCTTAATTTCGTTTTGTGTATTATTTTCAACCTTATTTAGGTTCAACGCTTATTATTTAACGGGAAGAAGTTTTTTTATTTGTGGTAGTGTACATGCTACTGTCTTGATCTTTCTTATTGTTTATTTTACTTAGTACCTTTTTGTTGTGACTAATTATTAATGACCTATCATTTTCAATACGACAGTAGGATAGTTCGCATTTTATTCTGTTAAAATCTTTTTCTTTCGTTTTGAAATTTTTTGTCAATTTTATATATATATATATACAACCTGCATGAGTAAAAGGAATTTATAACTTATAAAAACTAACAAAACAACCAAGCTGAAGTCCGTTTTATATATTTTATAAATGTACGAATGAACAGTAAACAGTTTAACTAAAACAGCTTGTGAAAACTTGGTTTAACTAAGTAACTTTTGTCAACATTTCAAGTCTTATAGATTTATTTTATTTAAAAATATGCGATTTAGTTGCGACTGATCGCTTTGAAGTGTAAAAAAAAATATCCATTTTGATCTTATGATGAGAAAAATATATTTTATTGAATCACAAATACATGCTTCACAAAATTATTTATTAACCAATTCTAACGTTATAGTTTAGAGTTTTCATAAATTATTTTTTCAAACTTACACATATAATATTTTTTTAAACGCTTGTTAAGATTAGTTGTGTCTTACGTCACAGTTCAGATTTTTAATAAGTGATCTTTATATAAAGCTTCAAATTAATAAGTTTGTATATTAGCGTGATAACATTTTCTACGTAAATATCAAAACTTCCTAGAAAGAAAATAAATTCTATTTAAAAAGACTTTGAATGTTAAATATAAAGTTTATTTTCCTTTTTTTTATTAAACAAAGTCTTGTAGTATAATTTCTTATATTCAAAGAAATTTCTTTTCATAAATATAACATAAATGTGAACCTGGTATTATCAACAAATTTTACAAGTTTAGTCATTATTTTAGTGTTTTATTTTAAGTTTTTTATAAGGTTCGTTGTATACTACTTAAGAAAGTCTTTAGATCGATGCTAAAGTTTTAGTGACATTTAAAACAAAGATGTTGTTTCATAGTTTTATTTAGAATCATTTTCAGATTAAATTTTTACCCTAAATTTTTGATTTTGGCTTCTAACTTTTTAGGGTTATTTGAGTTCAATTGTCATAGCAGGAAAATTATTAAAACTTAAATTGCGTTTTATTGACTAAGCATACATTTCAATTATTGTGTAACCAGTACAGACACGTGATACTTTTGTTAAGGGTGCGGAAAATTTACAAATATTTAAAAACCCCTTTGTTTGATATTTTAAAAATAATTTGTTAAGATTAAAGTACTACAAATGTTAAAAACTTGTAAGTAAAAGATTAAGTAATGTGATTAATATTTTTTTAAATTAGTTCTGGTTAGCATAATATATTTTTCAAGTTAGTATCTGCTTCAATAAGACCCACCCCAAGAAGTCATTAATTATTAATATACGGTTAAACGTATTAACATTCAGGCAATTTGGCAAGATATTTAATATATTTGTAATTTGCTTAACAAAACAGTAGTCTGATTTTAGTTTATAGATTGTTTAGACTTGGAAAAGATGTTTTTGTAGTTCTAAAATCACTTATTGTCTAAAGATTTAATTAGGTGATTCATGTTTTTATTGTAATTTTTGCAATTTAAAAACTTATTTGTCAAAAAATACTAAGACTCATTTGTTATACTTTAAAGTTTTGAAGTATTAATCGGTTTTTCAACTAGAAGTATACTAACAAATAATATCTACAATTATTTTATCGTATCTAGTCTACTATTTAGTTTCTATCAAACTTTTATTTTTTAATTGAAAAATTTATTACATGAATAAGAAAACACAAGTAAAAAGTATTTGATTATATGAATCGTAACTAGTAAAGTTAAAGAGAACTTCTATAAAATGAAAAGTAAATATAGATCGCAAAAGAACTTTAGTAAAAAAACTAATTCTAACTAAATTTTTTTTTACTACAATATACTGAATTATAATGATGTTCTTGGTTTTTTAAACAATAACTTCATTAAATAGGCATAATTGTAGAAGATAAAGATAATTTCTTATTTTATTTTTTGTTTTTTAAAATACATTATAAGGCTAATGAATTTACGCATAAACAATAATGAAGAGCAAATTAAATGATGTTGCTGATGATTTTCCCCTAATGTTTGCTGAGTCAGCAAACTTATTTTTTTTTTAATTTTTACTTTTAATAATATCCATACCCCTAACCCACCTTACCCAAAAAAAAAAAAAAACAAAAAAATCAATAACTAAAAATATAAAAAAACTATGTACAACAAGTTTATTATTTTGCCGATTCAGCAAATATTAAGGGTTACACCATAATGTTTTAACAAGAATAAAAGTCCTAGACAGTAGGATTTTAGTTATTAGATTAACTAATTGATATTCTATTGCCAAAAATTTTCCAACACAAAAGACAATGCTTTTTACCAAGTTTGCTCCACACTAGCTGCGCCCCTAGTAGACATGTATAGGTAAATACAGTATTTTTTTTAATCTAATTTTCTAACATAGCTAAGTATACATCGTTATTATACTAATATTTATTCATTAGTTTTAGTTATACTGTTAGATTTAATTTAGATAATAAAAAATAGTTATTCTGAATCAGGTAAGCAAGAATTTCAAAACTAAGAACTCTGAATAATGAACAAACGTTTTAAATTATTTTTTCATGCACGAGTAATTTTAGCCGATTTTTTTCTCCTAATCTGGCAACTATGCTCTGGACTCTGAAGTGTAAATTAAAGTTTATAAACTTGAATAAAAAAACTATTTTTAAAATTTTTTACGACCTTTTTTTATCGCTTTGTACACCACACCAGGTCCTTGGACCAAGTATTTGAGAACATTTTTTTCGTTATTCAATAACCAATATCACAGAGTAACTTAAAACAAGCATCAAAGTTAATATTTGTTTATAGGAAAAATCTTTGATTTTTTAAAATAGTCTAGTTTTTTGAAGGTTTTTTCCATCTTATAACTTTAATTATATTTTTCCTAAAATATTTTAGCTAAATATAAATGTTCCCCTCAAATTACTTTACTAAATCTTTATAGCCAAAATTGTCACACCAGTGAGGGACATTTTCAACACTAAATTTTATCAACCTACCATTTTCAAGAAATATCTTGCTATTTTTTCAAATATGTATATACTTCATGCAGTTGTATTTTCTAGTTTGTTAATTTTTTAATATGCTTTATGTTAAATTTCAAATAAAACGGGTGTTGGTTGGAATAATTGTATGTCAAGTTTTAAATATAAAATGATTGCTAAGAATAAGTCAGTATTTTGAATAAATATTTTTTAGATGTCTAAGTAAAACAAGACAGACATAGAATAATATTCTTAAAATTTCTATATTGACTATCCTAATAAATTATAATAAACACCCTTAAATAGGCTATTTTTGTTTTTATACAGTGTACTACTTAACTATTAGATAATATTCTATCAAAACAATTTTTCTCTAACTACCAGAATAAAATTAAATGATTTAAGAAAAAAAATGATAGATTCCAAAACACATTATATGATATTTACTTTGTAGCAATAAAGAAAATATGAGGCTGTTTAAAAATTCTATATAAAAGTTTTATAAATTTTATTTTTTTTCATATCATATAAGTTATCTCAACTTCTATAAATACTTCTATCTATTTTTTATATTTTTGTAAGAAATATCAATTTTATTTAGTTTGTTGAAAATATTAGATAAATAACCAATATACTGTTGTTAGATACTAAACTTAGTTACATTACAATAAAAATTTTAGTTATTTTATTCTTAGTAAAACATTTTCTAATAGTTTTGTTGTGACTTTAACTTTGTTTTAATCTGTCATTTTTGTTAACATAAGCTGAGAATATTTTTTATAGATCTATATGTTGACTGCATTATCAAAATCATAACATTCATATAAAACTTTAATTTTAGGCTACTTGGCTTAAGAATCAGTAAATCAATTAATAAAGCTAAGTAGCAGGCTAAATGTTTAAGATATAACAAAAAATAAAGTTATATTATTATTTTTAGTTATTATGATAAAAACTAATGCAAAACAGATTTAGTTAGAGTAAAAATTTTTAAAATGAAATTTCAAGTTTTCAAAAGTAAAAAAGAACTTGTTTTTTAAATTATTTTTTTTAATTTTTTATAAGAATTGAGATCCAAAAAAATTGTTGTGTAAAAAATAAAGTTTATTAATACTCAAAAATTTAAAGAATGAAAACTGTGTCTTTATTTTGTTTTATAAAAAAAGGAGTCATATTGATAAAAATGCCTTAAGGGACTAAAATGTAAAATGTAAAGTGTGCTGTCCCAATTTTAGTCAACAAACTTATTTTTAGAAATGGCAGAATATATGTCCCAAAAGTCACAGTAGAACTGAAAAAATTTAGTCCACTGTTACAATAGAACTGACAAAATTTAAGTCCAATTAACTCAATGAAAATGTATGAGTACAAATAACTTACAAAAAATAGTGACCAGTTTTAAGTCACAGTAACTCATGTTAAACTTATTTAAGACTCTTGAATAATTATAGAATTAAAAAATAGACAATATTTATAAGTAATTAAAAAAGTAACACCAGTAACATGCTAAAATTTTTAGAAGTTTGCACCATAAGAGTTTGCATAGGCATGACAATTGAATGAAATTTTTTTATTGAAAAAGTAGTTTCAATCATAATGTTAATTTTTTTTTTGTCAAGTTATTTCAAGGTTGTCACACACTCAGGAAACTTAGATTCCAAATTAAAGAAAATCTCAGGAAAACTCACGAAGATTTAGAAAAACTCAGGCATTTGATTCCTGGCAGTTTTATTTTTTTCTAAAAATTTCCAGGGAAATTTAAAGATTTAAAACAAAAATCTCAGAGAAAACTTTTTATAAATCTAGAATGATATTTAGTTTATCTTCTTTAAATATTTTGTTCAAAATAGTTCAAATTATTTTTAGTGTTTATTAAGAAATTTCTATCCTTGAGACTAGATCTTCAATATTCTTAGAATTTACATTATAATTTTTTTTTAAATAATAAAATTTTTAAGGTTTTGAAAAAACTCAGGGAAGTTTTTGGTCACTAAGGGAAGATATTTTGACTCAAAGAGTGGCAACCCTGTATTGACAATTTTTATTAATTAAATTTTCCTAAACAGCTTTTAGATAATTTTATGCATTATCAGTTTTCTAAATGTGAGTGCTTTTAAACCATTTTTTGAAGATATTTAATTTCCATCACTGCGTACTAAAATGTTTCATATTTTATTAGTTTTTAATTTAATTAAATGTTTTGCATGTTACATAATTTAAAAAATATGTCTGCTGTAGATTTAAATAATTAAGAGAAGTTGCACTGTTTTGCAAGAAAAATTACTTTTCCTTACCATTACCATACCTTAAACTTAAAGTAAAAGAAGAGAGAAACTTTGAAAACGACAGGAATAGGTAACGTAATGGTTGAACAGTTTTATTGCTGAACCATTTACAGGGTTGCTGTTTTACCTGAAATTCTGGAAAAACCTGAAATTTGTTAATTAAGGCTAAAAAAAAACTGGAAAGCCCGGAATTTGAGAAATTTGAAAAAGAAAACCTGGAATATTAACAATTTTCACATGTTGAGTAGTAACTTTAATATTCTTAAAATTAGCATTGTAATTTTTAATAAATTTTAAATTTTTTAGGATTTAAAAAAATCAAGGAAGTTTAAGTTACTCAAGGAAGTTTTTGGTCACTCAGGTAAAGATTTTTGACTCAAAGATGGGCAACCCTGTATTGACAATTTGTAATTAAATGTTGTTAAACAGCTTTTAGATATCTTTGAGTACTATTAGTTTTCTAAATGTGAAGCCTTTAAAACCATTTTTTGAAGATATTTAAATTCCTATCACTGTGTAGTTAAATGTTTCCTGTTATATTAGTTTTAAGATTAATTTATAATTTTTTGTATTTTATATAAATTGATGATTTTTTCTGCTGTAGCTTTAAATAATTAAGAGAAGTAAAACTATTTTGCAAAAAAAAAAAACTTTTCCTCACCATTGCCATATGTAAAAGTATAAGAAGAGAGAGATTCTCTTTGAATATGGCAGGAAAAAGAAATGTAATGGTTTACCAGTTTTACTGCTGTATCATTTACAGGGTTGCTACTTAATCCTTAAATCCTGGAAAAAACTTGAAAAACCTGAAGTTTGACAATTCATGCAAATAAAACCTAGAATTTGAGGAATTTTAAAAAAAGCCTGGTAAAACCCGGAATTTTGAACAAAAATAACTAAAAAACCTGGAATTTTAACATTTTTCACATGTTTAGTAGTAAAATTTCGGTTTGACTCAAAAAATCTATCATATTAAAGAAAATTTTTTGTCATAATCAAAAATGTTTTTACTAGATACATTTGTAAAATAGCTTCACAGTATATTTTCAATGTTTTTTATACTATTTAACACAGTTTCTTAACTTTAAATTAAAAATATAAATAAAAATGTGTACTTTTAAAAACCTGGAAGAAATTTTGAAAACCTGGAAAAATTTTTGAAAAACGACCGGCAACCCTGCATTTGTTTGAACACCAAATTTTATTAAAACAGGCAACCAGGAAGCAAAATGGTCTTAAGCAAGTTTAATTTTTCAAGATATATTTAGATAAACCAGCCACAGTGAGATTGCAATTTTATTGCAGTCAAGACCTTCCAGATGGAGTTCTAGAACTAAAATATTATTTGTTATACTGTTTATTGTAAAGCTCTTTTTAAAACAATTCTATTAATTTTAATTGAATTTTTGAATTTAATTCCAAGTAATTAATTTTTAATTTTATATACATTTTTATAGTATATTCCTGATTGATTTAGTTTTATTTTAAAAGTTTTGACCACATTTAAAGTATTTTCCAAAGTATTATGTTCTTTGATATTAAGTGTTTGATATTTTGTTTAATATAGAATAAAACCACCAAAAGTTATTTCAATTTTTCAAAGCAGTATAGAATACCTTTAATAAAAAAAATTTTTAAACAAAATTTAATTTTAATTATAGTTTTCAGTGTGGCTGTACACTATACTATAACTTTACAGTATATTATTTGTAAGTTTTTTATTTTACAGGTTACTTAAATATTTATAAAAGTTTAACTATGTCAACACAACATAGTCAAATTAAAAATACAATAAAGAAAATTAAACTAGATGAAGTAGATGAAAATGTAAGCAGTATTGCAGAATATAAAAGGCTTGCTATTCTAAAGTATTGCACGGAAAATGGTATTTATAGAAACCAGTTGGATGAATTATCAATTTCAAATGAGATTTACAAACTAGGTTTATTTAGTTTTTTTATTATATTGCTAATAATATTTATCTTTGAATTCTAAGAAAGTTTTCTCTATATTTTTGATTTAACAAACTACGGTAGTCGTAGTACTCATTACTGCCTATTTTATGCAAAAGTTTTCTTCTAAGAAAACAAAAGTAAATAATAAACCTTGGTTTGATAAACTTAAATAATTCTTTTTAATTTTTATTTAGGATTCTAATCGTTTAAGGTTAATAGTTAAATTATTAAGTTTAAATTTTATACAACGGTAAGTCATCAAATAACGAAGCTTATCTCTTAAAACAATGAGCTGTTAATCATAATTTAATCTAAATAATAAAGCTTTTTTGTCAGTTTAGATTATAATTTGAACAAATATATGTTTTATTGAATCATTCCTAGCCTGGTTTAGAGTAATACCTTCAATTAAATTAGTAGTATTTTAATAGTAATTTCGCGCATTGAGTGCTTAATTATTAAGCATTCTGCTGAATTTATGTAACTCATTAGATTAAACATATAATCAACAGACTTAATACTACTTAATATATGTAATATCTTTAAAAAGGTTAGTTTATTTGAATTGACATAGCAGCTTATCTATCAGTAGAAAAAAAACTGCAAGAATAATACATAAAGTAATCCAAGTTTTCTACAAACTGATAAAATCTTATTTGACGTTATTATTAAGAATCTTATTAAAATTGTTATAAACAGAATTTTAACCCAAAATGTTTAAATTTTGTAATGTAAGTGAAAAACATTCATCTAACGCCTCAGATGGTAATATAAAAAAATGTATATAGTTTGTTTAAATAAAAAACTACTTTTTTTTTAATCAGTTTATTTTTCTGTTTATAGGGTTTAATTTTTCTAGTAACCACTAACAAAACTTTTTAGGTATGCAGAACCGAATATTAAGTGAGAACGTTACAGCTACAAGATTAAACAAACTTTCACTCAATGAAAATGCGAGTAGTACAACTTGTACAATTTTAAAAGAAAAAATACACATTAAAAATGCTGCTTCTGTTTACCAGTTTGTTAATCTGTTCAATCTATCTAGCCTCAAAAATTCAACCTTTAGCTATATACAACGTTGTTTTACAATTGTCAGTGATAAAAAAGGCTTTTTAGAATTAGAATATAAGTTTATTTCTAAAATACTTGCAAGTTCTGAACTTCTAATTACTTCAGAAATTGAAGTATTTAAAGTAGCAAATAAATGGTTAAACCACAACATTGAAGAGCGTAGCAAGTATGCTGAAGATATTTTATTAAAAGTACGTCTTCAGTTGCTATCAACAGAATCTATAAGACATCTTTTAAATGATTCAACATTTACAAAAGCTGATATTTGTGTAAAACTTTTAAGTGATATGCTAAACTGCAGAGAAAACTGTTCTTATAAATCTTCAAGTGATTATCATACAAGTAGGTATTGTAACCAAAAATATTTTAAACTACTGGTTTGTGGGGGTTATAACTCAGAAACATACGAGACTTGTAGCAATGTGAGTTGTATTGATATTAACAAAGTAGGAGATGTAAAAGATTATCCACCAATGCAAACGGAACGTAAATTACTAAAAGTAGTTTATTTAAAAGGTAAACTCTATGTATTTGGTGGTTGGAATAATAATGGCAAATGGATAAAGTCTGTAGATAAATATTCACTTACTTCTAAAACATGGAGTCAGGTAGCTGAAATGAATGATGATCGTATGGATTTTTGTGTATGTGCATTCATGAATAAAATATTTATTATTGGAGGTAACAAAGATGGTATTAAAACCAATTCTAGTTTACAATACGATACAAGTGATAAAAGTTGGAAAAAAGTTGCTAGTATGAACGAAGCAAGATCAAATGCAGCTTGTGCAGTTTTTGAAGAAAGAATTGTGGTTTGCGGTGGATACAATGGCAACCGAGAATTAAATACTGTTGAATCATATGATGTCTTACCTGATAAATTAGCAACAATGCCAAATATGAACTCTGGTAAATATGATCACAGTTTAGTTATTGTTAAAAATAAGTTGTTTGTAGTTTCAAAGAGAGAAAACGATTGTGAAGTTTTTGACAGCATTTGTAAAAAATTTATCACTATTAAATCACCAGAATTTTATTTTTTTTCCATCATTAGTGCTTATTCTATTGAAAACAAAATTTTTGCCATTCAAGACAAATTCTCGAAAATAAAATCTTATGATACTAAGAAAAATGAATGGTTGGAAGAATCTTGTGAAGTTGCAAGAAACCTTCGGTGGTTTTCTAGCGTGAAAGTACCTTGTTTAAAAAATTATAATTAATATATTAGAAGTTTTAAGATTTGAAAAAGGATTAACAGTATTGTTGTGATAGTTGACAAATTGACTAGATTACATAGAAATAAAAAAAAACGATAAATGTTATACTTTACTCTTTGGATATGCAAATAGAGTCACAATATTTTTACATTCGTTTTTCATTCTTTAAAAGGGTCAATAGTTGAAGTCAACGGTTATTGAGCACTTTGTTTTCTTGTTGTATGTTCTTAGTTTTTTAATTCATTTACAGTTTTAAAGTTCGCTTAGTTTTTTTTTCGACTAATAAACAATCTTGTTACTTGTTGCTTGTTTTGCTTTACGACGTTTAAAACAGAGCTTGAGGTAGACAAATACTTAAACAAACTAAATTTATTTATCTGTTATGATGGTTTTTAAAAAATATTATAGTTTTCAAATCTATTTAATCTTAGATGATCTATAAAGATTACTTTAACTCATAGAAACTTGCCATTTTTCTTCGGCGTCACTTATGCATAAGTAACGTTTTTGTAAGAGACTTAATTTATTTTTGAGAAACATTTATGCACATATCAGAGTTTTTGCACATAAATTCATTTTTGCACGGCATAACTTTTGTTAAATTTAATTTTAAATAGTTTTAACAAAAGTATATTTATGAATTAAACACAGGAAAATATATGATTTTAGAACAATTTTTAGTAAAAGAATATAAAAATTAATTTTAAATAATTTACAGATAATAAGAAAGGATTAAAAATAATTTTGATTGAAAATCAAACTACAATTAGATCTTTATAAAACCTGTTTAAGACTCCACAACATTTATCATATAGTTATAATCTGAAAGAAATTTAGTAAAAAAGACAATAGGATAGTAAAAACCAGTATATATATACTAATAAACCAGCAATTTTTATATATTTCAGTGGTATTTATAGATTTTTTGTATGGATTACTTGTACCGAATATTAATTTTATGTTATGAAGTATAAAATGCAACGTAGTTATTCAAAAGTATGTTCAATTTAATAAACTATATCAACACAAATATTTAACACAATAAACATATTCTAATTTTTTATATTATTTAATTTAAAAACTTATATAAAAATTTGACGAACATTTTAAACTTGAAAATTTACTTAAAATTTTAGTTTTAATCGAGTAAAGTTTGTTTGGATCTTGGTGCTCACTTTGCTGACAGTTTTTGAAAAGTTTGTTTAATCAGATGGAGTTTAAACTAGCAAGTAGTTCTATATACTCGAGCGTGCAATTAAAGTTGAAGCAAACAAAATTTTCTCACTATTTATCTATTATAATAAAATCAAAGCTTGTGCAATTAATGATTTTTGCATATACATTTTGAAATCATTTTATTAAGTTAGTGAAATTTAATATTCATATTTAAGCTCTCTGTTAATTTTCTAAAAGTGTTAGAAGACTAACTTAAATATGATATTAAAGATCCTACAGTTGTTAAAATCTAACTTTTTTATATCTAAAACGAAATTTGTGAAATCCTGTTCACATATTTAAGTATCATGTATCATTCTATAAACACATGATACAGAAACAATTGAATATGTAAACAAAACATCATCATACGTTTGCAACAAATAATCTATATAGAACCAGAACAAAAATAGTGAAATCTGGTTCTTATATTTAAAGTTTCTGTATCATTTTATAAATGTATGGTACAAAAATATGTATGTATAAATATGTAAACAAAACATCGTATTTTTTGCTGAAAAAAAAACATTTTGTTCATTCTGTTAATCTTTAAGATAAAGCTTGTTTAGTTCATTTAGTTACTAAGTTTTAGTGCAATTAAAATTTATTACATTGTTTCAATTTTCCAAAAAATGTGCTATTTACTTTGCTAAATAGTATAATATATACATACTGAGCAGAAATTACAGTTTATATACAATGAATGTGAGAGAATGAGTAGTAAAAAGTTCAACTTAAACAGCTTGTGAAAATTTAATTGAACCAATTATGAACTTTTATCAACAGTTCAAATCTTAGAAAAGCGAAATTGATGTAAAAATATTCGAGTAATTTACGTCATAGAACTACAAAGCATGAGAAAGAAAAATCTATTTTGATCTTCTGATGAAAGAAAATTTATTTCTTTGAATTGTCAATACGTACTATGCATAACATTTATAACTCTGTTCTTACGTCATATTTAAAAGTATTCAAATAAACGATTTTAAGCCAAAACCTCAACATAAAATTTATGGATAATAATATTATTTTTTAACTATGCATCCAAACTTCATCTAAAAATAAAGTGTTTTTTCTACAAAGAATTGAAATCAAAAAAAAAAAGTAAATTTCAAATCTACTACAGTACAATGAACTTCGGTTCATATCTTTAAGGTTTCTATATCATTTTATAAATATATGGTAACGAAATACTTAAATACGTAAATAAAAATCATAAAACTTGCTACAAAAATACGATTTGTTAACTTTAAAACAACTCATAAAAAACTAGTCTAATTTAGTTACTACGATCCAAGTCAAAAAAGTTAGACTGTTATAGAGGTAGCTGCTTAATTAAAATAAACATGAGAGAAAAATTAGTAAAAATTTTAACTTAAACAGTTTGTGAAAATTTTATCAACATAAGAACAGAGTTGCAAAAAAGAAATGGAATCCTTGAAAAACCTGAAATTTGTGAAATAAAAAAAATCCTGGAATTTTAAACAAAAATCACTGAAAAAGCAGGAATATTGAGCATTTTTTACATGTTAAGTTGTAAAATATCGATTTGATACTAAAAATCTATTATATAGATTTAAAAAATCTTTGTCATGATAAAAAGTTTGTTTCATCGTAAAACACATTTAAAATAGCTTTATAGTATCTTTTCAATTTTGTTATACTATTTAACACAGTCTTTACCGTAAATTTAATTTTAAACGAAAATTAAACCTTAAAATGTGTTATTTTAAATATCGGAAGAACTTTTGAAAACCTAGAGAAAATTTGCCAAAAATATAAGGCAACCCTGCAAGTATAAACTTTTATAAACAGCTAAATCTTAAAACCATTTAAAAAAATGTTGTTTTTGTAAAATATTCGAGATACTTGCTAAACAGTACCTCACGGCACAAGAAAGAAAAAACTTTTCGATATCTTTATGAAGTGTTTTTTTTTCTTGGAAACACGTACTAATTTTGTAGTGGTGAGTAACAATTACAACTATATACATTTTAACTTTTAATTATCACAGATCAAAAAAAAAATGTTGAATAAATTTGATTTACTTGCGGAATTCAACAGAAAACCTGAGGATATAATAAGTTTATTTAAAAATGATTATGTTCACCTAAAAACTCAATATTTAGTGTTTCTATAAAACTCTCCTTAAATCCATTATTAGTATTTTGTGCCTTTTTTACAAAAAGTATTGATTTTTACTTAAGTTTTATAAAAGTTGTCGTTTGAGATAAGTATGTATTTGTCTATTTCAATTTGAAATATTTAAAGTATTTTATCTAAAATAAATACTTTTTAATTTTGAATAAGTTTTGCTCAAAGAGCTCGTCAGTGCCTAGAAAAAATAAAAAATATTAATTAAATAGAATAAAATAGAAATTATTTGTTTATTTTAAGCACTGAAGAGCTTTTGAGTGATACTTAGTTTTTAAAAAAACCTTTCAGTAAAAAATATATTTTTATACTTCTTTTTTAAATAAGAGCTTTCTAATACTTATACATAAATCAAACCAATAAATTAAGTATTAAAGCTTCAATTAAGAAAACTTATTTCAATGTAGAAAAAAGACTTTAAATGGTATTTATTATGTTTAGTTTCCATTTTGTTTTAAAAATTAAAGTCTAATATTATAATTATTTCATATTTAAGGTAAAACATTTTATAAATATAAAGTAAATGTTAACCTCTTATTTTTACAACAGTTTGTACAAGCTTAGTCATTGCTATAGTGTTTAATTTTATAATTCTAGTGTTTATTTTATACTAATTAGAAAAGTCTTTAGATCAATGCAAAAACTTTTGTTTCTTTTAAAACAAAACTGTTATTTCATTGTTTTACTTTAAATATTATTGGTTCGAGTTTCAATCCTAAACTTTTCATTTTAGATTCTAACTTTTTAGGGTTATTTGAATTTAACTGTCATATCAATTAAATTTTTAAAACTTAAATTGCTTTTTATAGACTTAAAACACATTTAGCTATTGTGGAACCCAACCCATAACTAAAAAGTGTGTACTTAGTTAGTAGATATCTTAAACTGTACTTAAACTGATAAAAATTTTAAAAACTTAAAAACTACTATATACGTAACAAATTGACTTACAAAATACTATAGAATCACCTTTAGCTACTTAAACTCTTGTTCTTTAATTTAAAAGTATATAACAAGATCACATATATATAACAAAGTTTTAGACGCTTAAAAATATAATTATAATATAAACATAAACTATTTTACAATTTTAAATCATAAATGTATCAAACAACACAAAAATTATTTTTCGCTTATTTATAAATTAATATCTCTTGGAATAGTCTGCCGATAAATCTTTAGTTAACGGAAACCAAAGCTTATGCAATTAGTATTCTTTGCATATACTTTGAGAAATGATTTTAATAAGTTAGTTAAATTTAATATTCATATTTAAGCTTTCTGTTTATCACAAATAACTTCTTCTAGGATACAAGTAAACTGTCGTAACTTTTACTAGAGCTTAATTAATTCATAACAACCATATATCTCTTTGAACATTGTATGAATAAATAGATCTCAATGTTTTAATTTGTTATGTCATTATATTTCATAGTTAAACTTGTTTGCCGTTTACTTGAGCTCTTATTTTTTACAACAAAATGGATTCAGACAATCTTTTATTGATTTAAAGACTATCAATTTTCGAATTAAATTACAAATTAAATCAACAGTATAAAAACAGTCATGCAAATTTATTTATTTGTCGTTTAAAAAAATGTTTATCTAATTTTGTTTGAAATAAATTTAAGACTCAGTTGTGTTTATGTTACTTAAGAATATTAAAAAAAAAGTTGATGATAGCACAATATTTATTCAAAATAATTTATAGTCATTTTTTATTCTAAAAATATAATTCACTAGTGTTGGGTGCACGAAACTTTTGGGGTACACGAAACTGTAGTAAATTACTATCCTTTTTAATATAGTCATTATCGTAGCTGGATGACAGCTTCCTCCCGTATCAGTCAATTGAGTTCGCAAGAGCTTTGGACATTTTCTCCATTTTTTCAGGAGCAGGTTTATATAAAGAATGATATGTGATTTTTCATACCAAAATAGATCATGATAGTGAAATGGACAATAAACTAAAAGCTAAATTAAACACCAGGGCTAGATTTAACTTAATAATGGAGCTTTGTCGTATAAACTAAATATATATAAAAATAAGACAAACAAAAATTTTGTGTTATCTCAAAATTTCATGCAGCCCTTAATGAGTTTCGTGTACCCAAAAAGTTTCGTGCACCCAACACTAGTGAATTATATTTTTAGAATAAAAAATTACTATAAATTATTTTGAATAAATATTGTGCCTATCATCAATTTTTTTTTATATTCTTAAGTAACATAAACACAACTGAGTCTTAAATTTATCTCAAACAAAATTAGATAAACATTTTTTAAAACGATAAATAAATAACTTTGCATATGGCTGTTGTTATACTGTTGATTTAATTTGTAATTTAATTCGAAAATTGATAGTCTTTAAATCAATAAAATATTGTCTGAATCCATTTTGTTGTAAAAAATAAGAGCTCAAGTAAACGGCAAACAAGTTTAACTATGAAATATAATGACATAACAAATTAAACCATTGAGATCTATTTATTCATACAATGTTCAAAAAGATATATGGTTGTTATGCATTAAATAAGCTCTTGTAAAAGTTACAACAGTTTACTTGTTTTCTAGAACAAGTTATTTATAATTTGATATCGAGAAGACTTTTTAGAAGTTTTTGATGATAGTTCCAAACAACTTATTTTTATCAAATTTTAAAAATTATTACTTTTTATCAACAATACGAACATAAAGAGTATGATATTTGTTATTCACAATTAAATAATTTTTTAATTTTAATTTATTTCGTTGATTAAATAGTCATAAGAATCACGTGAAGTTGCAAAATAAATATCAGTAAATAAAATAAAAATACAACCTAATAGTAGAGTAGACATAAGTATCGACGCATAGTACTTTTGTTAGACATTTCGAAAAAACACAAGTATTCAAAAATAACTTATACTTTTAAAAACTATTTTAACGTGAAAAAACAAAAAAATTATTTTAGAGCAAAATTTTATAAAGTTTTTTTTTCAATTCATAATGTCATAAACTGCTTTTAAATTTTTAAGGTAGATCATCTGTTCCAACGTTTAATGTTAGTTTCGAACTTGTTAAAAATCATTGTGTTTAATGTTAAAAAGTCCTTGGCAGTATAATTCAAGTTATTGTTTAATTAACTAAACACTACTGCCGAGGATTTTTTAACACTAAACACAGTGCTTTTTATCAAGACTGCTCCACACTAGCAGTGCCTCTGGTAGACATGAATAGCATTCTAATTTACATGTTGATAATTTTGATAAAGTTCTAGTAACCTAAGATAATTTAGTAAAGATGTTTTTTACTTTTGTTATACTGTTAAATTTGATTTAAATTATAAATAAATAATTAATCTGAATTAGGTTAGCCAAAATTTAAAATGTAAGTAGCCCTGAATGCTAAACAAATTAAGATTTGTTTAAAATTATATTTCCATGTACGAGTAATTTTAGCCAATATGTTCACCCTAATCTAGCGACAATTCTTTGGAATTTAAATGAAAATTTTAAAACATGAAAAACACTAGTTATAAAGACTAAACGCACTTATATTTAGTTGCTTTGGACAACACATCTTTTAAATAAATATTTTCAGCACTTTATTTTCGTTCAATAAACGATATCACACAGCAAATAAATAAAACGATTTCTTCATGCTTAAGGAAAATAAGTTTTTTAATATTTTATTTCTTGAAGATTTATGCTATCTTGTAGCTTTTAACTATTTTTCTTTCCTATATGTTTTATTTCATTAGAAATGTTTTGCTCAAATTGTTTTACAAAATGTATAGCTAAAAATTTCACATCAATGCTGGTGTAATGGAATGCATCTTTCATATTTTCTTAAATTGTTTGAATAATGAGTGTCATGAAATCAGTCAACCAGAACGCAATTATTTCAGGCAATGTTATCACTATTATGAGATAGAGTTATTGTACAAGACTAAAATAAGGACCCTTATTATTTAATTGAATATGAATGCAAATTTATTAGAAATTTATTTATTTAGAGCATTTTTATGGTTCAAGTATAATAAGCATTATTTTAACAATATTAAGTTGTTTTAGAGTTCTTTAAACAGTTTATAGTTTATATTAGTTAAAGCTAGAAAGTATTTTTTACTAAAAATTAAATTAGTATTATATAGTCCAAGTTTTTCTTTGAGTAATTTATATACTTAAAATAGTGTTATTATTTTAGTGTTTTGTGGTTTTCTACATAAAAGATACATTGTTAAAACTGTCTTGTCTGACCTTTATAAAGTAGTCTCAAATATAATCTAGTGTTTATTAGATAACAATTAAATAAGGTAGGATTTGTTTTTAAGAAATATACCAATGAATTAAGAGTACCACAAACCATATCTTACACTGGACATTTTTAATGTTAGACTTTATCAACCTTCTTCGTTTTAAAAACATCTTGACTTAAAATATTTCATGTCATTGTAATTTTCTTGTATGTAATTTTGTTTTATGTTTTCTATTAAACTTTAGGCTATTTTTAAGCTTAAAAGTAGTGAGAATAATTATATATAAAGTTTGAAGCACAAGTTAATTATTATTAAAAAATATTAATGGTTGTCCATAACTAGGTTTGTTTTCTAAAATCTAACCACATACAAGGGTTACAGGAAATAAGATACAGGAAATAAGATTTATAAAATTTTTATTTTACGTGATAAATTGTCACAAATAACCATTTATATACCACTTTTGCTATTTTACAATGTAATGCTTATTTTTCAAATAGTGTTTCTAATATAAAAATTTATTATATATACTAGTATAAAATTTAATGATTTAAATAGATGATAGTTTTAAAACAGTTTTTATAGTATTTATTTTGATGCTTTAAAACAAAGGCTTAAGACTATTAAAAATTTATCTAAGAATTATTATAAACTTTAATTTTTTTATAATAAGTAATCTAAATATTGTAAATATTGTCACCTAATTGTTTATACTATCTGTAAGACAGTCAATCTTATTTAGTTTGTTGCAAATATTAATTGCTTGCAATTATACTGTTGATATATACTGAACCTAAATTCAATATTATGTAAAAACTAGTTGGTTTGTACATGGTAAAATTTATATTTTTATTTTATTTGTGGCTTGTAATTTGTATTACCTTGTCATTTTTGCTAAAATAATCTATTAATTATATATTTTTTAATTATTTTGTAACTACATCATTTATAGCAGGTTTTTCCCAAAATTGACCGAGTGGCCCCCTTAAGAGCCATTACAGAAATTTAGGGGACATAACGTGCAAAGGGGCCATGAGTTCATAAATTGAAACTTTTACTAGATATTATTGAGTTGATGAGAAAGACAAAAAAGGTCTTAAGCATTTTTTATGGTATTTTTTTTAGAAATATTTCTTGAATTAGCAATAACCTTTTTTAATTTCTTAAAAGAGGCTTATTGAAAAATTTGTAGGAAAATCCTGAGTTATAGTAGAACATTCAGGGTAAAAGTATAAACTTAAGGCTACTTGGCTTAAGCAGGTTTAACAAAAAACATAAAATCCTGTAAAAACCTAGAATTTGACAATTTAGGCTAAATAAAATTTAGAAAAACTTAAAACTTAAGAAGTTTAGATTATAGAATATTAATTTTAATTTAGGAATAAAAAAAAACAGAATTTTGAACAAAATTCACTAAAAAACCTGGAAAAACCTTGAAACTTATACTAATTTTGCATTTAAAGAAGGAAGACTTTATATTGACATGATTATCTACCATATAGATGAAAAAAATATTGTCATCATCAATAAAAAAAAATATTTAAAAATTAAATTTAAAGTAACATCACAGTATATTTTTAATGGTAATATACTACTTAGCACAGTTTTTAACTTCAAACTTAGCTTTAAACTTAAAGTAGACTCAAAAACGTGTAATTTTGAAGACCTGGAATAAATTCAGAAAACCTGAAAGAATTTCTTTAACAAAATGGCAATCCTGCTTAAGAAAAAATTAACTAACTGAAATCTAAATAGCAGTCTAAAATGTTTAAAATATAACAACAAAATGGAATTGTACTAACAAAAGTTATTATAGTTCAAACTTATAAAAAACAGATGTAGTTACAGTAAGACTTAAAGATTAAAAATTTAAGTTTAAAAAGATGAAAAAGGAGCTTATTATAAAGTTGATTATGCACTTTCAATAAATGTATTAAACTTATAAAATTTTATGCTTTATAAAAATTGAAAACAAAAGTGAAAAAGTGTAAAATTAAAGTAAATGATACTTATAGTTTTTAAGAACAAGTACTGTATTTAACTAGCTGTATCTTCTAAAAAGTTTTTTTATCAAAGTACAATTTTTGTGAGTTTGTAATTTTAAAGGTTATATAAATCTTTAAAAGAGATATAACATGTCAACACAACAACATGTGAGCAGTGTTGCAGAATACAAAAGATGTGCTATTCTGAAGTACTGCAAGGAAAATGGAATAAAGGAACATCAGCTAGATGAATTATCCATCTCAAATATCCATTATAGTTTAAGTATGTGATATTGTTTTTTTATATTGATAATAATATATATTTTTTTGAATTCTATAAAAGTTTTTTCTATGTTAGTGATAGCACGGATTAGATAGTAATTATTAGTACTAATCTTATACACAATGTTTGTTATGTTCATTTGTTTTAATATTATATTTTAGTATAATATTCATACGTTTTATGTTTTAGTTCATATGTTACTAAACAAGATTCATAGTACATTATCAAACACAAAATTCAATTAATCTTCTTTTAGTTATATTTTCTTTCATTTTATTTTCGTTTAATTGATTTTTCATTACTAAAAAATTTAAATATTTAAATGATAAAAAAACTATTGGTAATAGCTGGTAAGAAACTTTATAAGCATGCGGTGTATGACTCGATAACCAAAAGGTTCCTTTACCAGGTCCTTAGACCAAACATTTTGAGCGCTTTTTTTTATCGTTCAATAAACAATATATGACAATTGACAAGTCAGTTAAAAACTATAATTTAGGTAAACTTTAACTAAATTTATGATTGTTTTGGGGATATTTGATTGTATTGCGTATAAGTTAAATATTCAACTTAAATCATTAAGTTTAAACAATAGTAGGTCAGCAATCAACAAAACTTTAGGACATCTTTAAAAAAGAAGTGAACTATAATTTATAATTTACATTAAGAAAGAATGCTTTGTTATTAGTTCTAAATATCATCTGAACAACCCTTTAAAGTAAAAAACAAATTTAGTTAATATAAAAAATATTATTTTAATTATTTAATTTTTGTATTAAAAGATTATAATTGTATATGTATGAATAACAGGAAAATGATTGATAGAATTGCAGATTCAAAATTTAACAAACTTTCCCTCAACGAAAATGCAGTTAGTACAATTTGTACAATCTTAAAAGAAAAATTACAAATTAAAAATGCTGCTTCAGTGTACCAGTTTGAGAATTTGTTCAATTTATCTAGCCTCCAAGATTCAACCTTTAGCTATATAGAACGTTTTTTTACAGTTGTAAGTGATAATCAAAACTTTTTTAGAACTAAAATATAACTTTATTTCTAGAATACTTGCAAGTTCTGAACTTCTAGTTACTTCAGAAATCGAAATATTTTAAGTAGTTGATAGATGGTTGAACCACAACATTGAAGAATGTAGCAAGTATGCTGAAGATCTTTTATCAAAAGTCCGTCTTCATTTGCTTTCAACAGAAACTATAAGACATCTTTTAAATGATTCAACGTTAACAAATAATGATGTTTGTGTAAAACGTTTGAAAAAAGTGTTAGCCTGCAGAGAACAAAAGTTATAAAAATCTTCAACTAACTATCATTGAAGTAGGTATTGTAACCAAAAATATATTAAATTACATGTTTTAGGGGGTTACGATTTAAAAAAAGCAATGACTTGTAGCAATGTAAGTTGTATTGATGTTAATAAAGTAAAGATGTAGAAGATTATCCACCAATGAAAACGGAACGAGATTCAACAGAAGTAGTTTATCTCAAAATCGATATTTATGTTTTTGGTGGATGGAATAATAATGATATTTGGATAAAGTCTGTTGACAAATATTCACTTACTTCCAAGACATGGAGTAAGGTTGCTAATATGAATGATGATCGTGAACATTTTTGTGTATGTGCATTTATGGATAAAGTCTTTGTTATTGGAGGATTTGCTAATGAAAATAAAACTAATTCTTGTTTAAAATTTGATAAAAGTGATTGCAGTTGGAAAGAAGTTGGTAGAATGAACGAAGCACGATCAAATGCAGCTCGTGCAGTTTTTGAAGAAAGAATTGCTGTTTGCGGTGGATACAATGGCAACCTTCTGAGATCTAATACTGTTGAATCATATGATGTTTTACTAAATAAATGGTCAACAATGCCAAATATGAACTCCGGTAAATACAAACACAATTTAGTTGTTGTTAAAAACAAGTTGTTTGTAATTTCACAGAGAAAAGATGGTCGTGAAGTTTTTGATAACATTTGTAAAAAGTTTATAACTATAAAATCACCAAAATTTAAGTGGATTTCTAGTATTAGAAGTTTTTCTATTGAAAACAAAATTTTTGTCTTGAAAGGCGAATATTTTAAAATCATTTCTTATGATCCTAACAATAATGAATGGTCGGAAGAACCTTGTGAAGTTACGAAAAGCCTTCGATTTTTTTCAAGCGTGAAAATACCTTGTTTATAAAATTTATTAGAAGTCTTAGAATTCATAAAAACGTTTCACAGTATTGTTTTGGTAATTGACTAGATTACAAAGAAAAAAAACACATAATGAATTTTATTTTCTCCTTTTTGAGTATACATATAGAACATTAATATTTTGACATTTGATTTTTCGTTCTTAAAAAGCGTCAATAGTTAAAGTCAATGACCATTGAACCTTTTGTTTTCTTGTTGTTTCTTCTTAATTTTTATTAGTTTGAAAAATTTTGCAGTTGAAAAGTTAGCTTTGAATATTTTTGACTAACAAACAATGTTATTTCATATTGCTTATTTTACTTTACGACGTTTAAATAAGAGCTGAAGTGGACTAATATTAAAACAAAGCAATTCTTTTTTAACTATTATCATGGTTTTTATAGGAAATATCATAGTTTCTAAATCTATTTATTCTTAGATGATCTATAAAGATTACTTTAGCTCATAGAGATTTTCATTTTTGCACGGTGTGACTTATGCATAAGTAACGTTTTGTATCAGACTTAATTTACTTATAAGTGAAATTTACGCACATATCTTAGTTTTTGCACAAAAATTCAATTTTGCACAGCTTAACTTTTTTATATTAATAGTTTTAACAAAAGTATTTAAATAAAATAAAAACAGGAAAATAACAGTTTTAGGAAAAGTTTTTGGTAATAAAAATATTAAAATTAAATTTACGATAGTTTTAAATAAAACAAAGATATTAAAAAAAAAATTAGAAAAAAGTTGAGTGAACATCAAGCTACAATTGAATTAAAAAATTTTTTTTAATTCTTTGACATTTATAATATAATTATAATCGGAAAGAAATTTAGTTGCAGACAATATGGAAGTAAAAGCCAAAATTCACTTACCAATAAAGCAACAATTTTCATATACTTGAGTGGTATTTATAGACTTTTTTCTATACATTACTTGTACCAAATATTTATTTTATGTTATCAAGTTTAAAACGCAACCATGTTACACAAAAGTATGTTCACTTTTAGTAAAGTATATTAACACAAACGTTTATTAGCATCAACAATTTCTAATTTTTTACAATATTTAAATTTAATACTTATTTAAAGTTTTAGGAACATTTTAAACTTCAATATATACTAAAAATTTTGTTTTTAATCGAGTAAAATTTATTTTGATATGAGTGCTCACTTTACTGGCAGTCTTTGAAAGGTTTGTTTATCAGATGGAGTTTTTATACAGTTAGTTTCATTAAAAATTAATTAAGGACAATTCTACTAAAAGCTAATTTTAAGTTCAAAAATGATTTTTTTAAATGACCTTAACTTATATCTTAAAAACAACTAGTTTTTTTTAAAGGCTATCATAGTTGCAAGGTTAAAATTAGCAAACTGGTCTTATTACTCGAGAATGGAATTTAAGTTAAAAAAAACAAAATAACCTTACTACTTACATTTCTTTGTTTCAGAGTTTTTGAAACAATGTGTTTGTGTATTAAACTAAGGGTGACAACAGACTAGGTAACAATATCTGTTTTTAAGTTAAAGAACACGGGCAGTAGAATAAATGTTATTTAAAATGATTGTTTACTATCATTACCGGGCATTCTTTTAACAATAAACATAGTGCTTTTTAACCAAGTCTATTTGGCAAGTCTGGTAATTTAATCCTGTATATAAACTAAAGGTGGGTATTGTAAAAACTCCACTTCGTAACTGGTTCACCACAATCGGCGTGTTAAATGTTTTATAGTTTCCTGTTGAGCCACTATGAAATAAAAATTATAAATAAATTGTAACTAGTTCACTAACATGCGACTAAATCAGAAGTTTCAACTATTTTTTAGGTTTAATTGTGAATTTTTGCTAAATTTCTAAGCACTGATTTTTGAATTTTTAATATATACAACATGTATATATACAACCTACATGAGTAAAAGGAATTTATAACTTATACAAACTAATAAAACAACGAAGCTGAAGTCCTTTTTATATACTTTATAAATGTACGAATGAACAGTAAAAAGTTTAACTCAAACAGCTTATGAAAACTTGTTTCAACTAAGTATTTTTGTCAACTATTTAAATCTTAAAGATTTATTTTATTTAAAAATATGCCAAATAATTGCGACTGACTGCTTTGAAATGTAGAAAAAAATTATCCATGTTGATCTTATAATGAGAGAAATCTATTTTATTGAATCACGAATGCTTCAAATAATTATTTAATATTCATTTCTTACGTCATAGTTCAGATTTTTCAAAACTATTTTTTCAAACTTACACTTACAATATTTAAATAAAAGTGTGTTAAGATTAGTTGTGTTACGTCACAGTTCAGAATTTTAATAAATTATCTTTGAATAAAGCTTTAAATGAAAGTTGTTTGTATATTAGAGTGATAAGATTTTCTAATTAAATATCAAAACTCTCTATAAAAAAATAAATTCTATTGAAAAACACTTTAAATGTTGAATGTAATGTTTAGTTTCCTTTTTTTCATTAATTAAAGTCTTATAGTATAATTTTTTATGTTCAAGGAAATTTCTTACTATAAATATAACATAAATGTGAACCTGGTATTACCAAAAATTTTTCAAGTTTAGTCATTATTTTAGTTTTTAATTTTTAATTATCTATAATGTTTATTATATACTAATTAAGAAAGTCTTGAGATCGATGCTAAAGTTTTAGTGGCATTTAAAACAAAGTTGTTGTTTCATAGTTTTATTTAGAATCATTTTCAGATTAAATTTTACCCTAAATTTTTGTGTTTGGCTTCTAACTTTTTAGAGTTATTTGAGTTAAATTGTCATGGCAGTAAAATAATTAAAACTTAAATTGCTTTTTATTGACTTAACAAACATTTAAATTATTGTTTAACCAGTACAGACACGTGATACTTTTGTTAAGGGTGCGGAAAATTTACAAATATTTAAAAACCCCTTTGTTTGATATTTTTAAATAACTTGTTAAGATTAAAGTACTACAAATATTTAAAAAATTGTAAGTAAAAGATTAAATAATGTGATAAATGTTTTTGAAAATTATTTCTGCTTAGCATAATATATTTTTCAAGTTAGTATCTGCTTCAATAAGACCCACCACAAGCTGTTAATTATTAATATACGGTTAAAAGTATTAACATTCAAGCAATTTGGCAAAATAATAATGTTTTTGTAATATTATTAACAAAATAGTAGTCTGATTTTAACTTATAGATTGTTTTGACTTGGAAACGATGTTTTTTTAATTTTAAAATCACTTATTGTCTAAAAAAATTTAATGAGCTAGTTTATGTTTTTATTATAAAATATGCGTTTTTAAAATTTATTTGTCACAAAATACTAAAATTCATAAGTTATACTTTTAAGTTTTGAAGTAAAAATAGGTTTTTCATCTACAATAATTATTTTTTGGTATCTAGTCTACTATTTAGTTTCTATCAAACTTTTATTTTTTAATAGAAAAACGTATTACATTAATAAGAAAACACAAGTAAAAAGTATTTGATTATATGAATAGTTACTAGTAAAGTTAAAGAGAACTACTATAAAATGAGAAATAAATATTGATTGCATAAGAAGTTTAGTAAATAAACTAGTCCTAATAACAATTTTTTTTACCACGAAATACTAAATTAAAATGATGTTCATGGTTTGTTTAACAATAACTTCATTAAGCAGGCATAATTGTAGAAGATGAAGACAAATTTAACTTTTTTCTTTTGTAGTAGTTGTTTAAAATACATTTTGAGTCTGATGAATTTAGGCATAATCATTAATTAAGAGAAAACTAAAAGATGTTGCCGATGATTTAAAACTCAAGTAAGACTGCATAAAATTAAAATAGAAATAAACAAGCATTTTTTACTTTTATTTTCATCTTAACCACAATATCAAAGTTTCTCTACACACGGAAAATTTTATTGATATTAGATGCTGCAGACTACAGATACTTTGTTTTAGTAACTGCACTCAATTGCTTTGTCTTTTAGATTCTTTAGTTTGATCAATGATGTCTCGAGTTATGAATCTAAGTATTTCGTGCTGATGCTTGATTTTCCTGAGAATTTATTTTTGAAGATGCTCCGTTGTTTTTGACATGATTGATACTAGTATTTCCGACAAATTAATGATATTTTTGAATACTTTGTATTTATTGTTTTTATAATGTTAAACAGTTTTTAGACAGTATATTGCTTAAGTTTGATGCTGGTTAAACAAAAACAGTCTTAGCTTTAAAATTAACAACAGCAAATTATTATTTGGCTATATGTTTTGTAACATTCATGATTTCATAAATGCATGAATACATAGTTTTCTTAATTTTTAAGTTAAGGTGTTAAATCAATTTAAAACTCACTTACTAGGCTTTAAAATAAAGTTAATTTATTTTATTTAAAGCAGGGGCCCATTTAAAACAGTCTATATATAAACTTTTAGTACACATTCTTTTTGTTTTGTACTTTTTCTGAAGCACACATAGCTCAAGCGTTCCATCACACGCGACATCTATAGTTTAAAAGATTGTTTTTCTACCTAAAAACAGTTAAATCTCATAATAGACGTCAGTACCGACGAATAGTGTTTTTTATATAATAAGAAAACATACAAGCATCTAAAAAGCCTTTTTTTTAATACTTTAAAATTAATTTAACGAGACAAATAAACAATTAACTGTTAGATAGCAAAAGTCTAAAAAATTTTTATTACAGTTTTATAATGCTACAGTAAGACTTTTAATTTTTTTCAGTAGTTTGGTGTGGAACAATGTAGCAACTGCATGTTTTACACCAGACTTGGTAAAAGTCAAGTATAAGTTCTATAAAGGATTTTATTGAAACGTTGAGGTGTTTTCCCTATTATTTGCTGATTCATCAAACTTTTTAAATGATTTTTTTATCTTTATTTTAACAAATATCTATATCCCTAACCCACCTTACCCAAACAAAAAAAAAATAAACAAAAAAATTAATAACTAAAAATAAAAAAAAATATGTACAAAAACCTTATTATTTTGTCAATTCAGCAACTATTAGGGGTTTCACCTTAATTTTTCAAAAAGAACCTGTTAAAAAAATCCCTGGCTGTAGGTTTTTAGTTATTACTTTAACTAATTTAAATTTTACTGATGGGGATTTCTTAACACTGAACACAGTGCTTTTTACCAAGTTCGCTCCACACTAGCTGCGCCCCTGGTGGACATATATAAGTAAATTTTAATAAACACATTGAATTTTTTTTTATTAATCTAGTATTTCAAGATAGTTTAGTACAGATACTGATTCATTAGTTTTAGTTATACTGTTAAGGTAATTTAGATTAAAAAAATAGTTATGCTGAATAAGTTTAACCAGAATTTCAAAATTAAATAACTCTGAATACTGAACAAACGTTCTAAATAGTTTTCCATGCACAAGTAATTTTAGCCGATTTTTCCACCTAATCTCGGAACTATGTCCTAAAGGCTAAATTAAAATTTTAAAACTTATAAAAAACTACTTATAGAACTTTTTACGACTTATTTTTTATCGCTCTGTACACCACTTCTTTAGACCAATTATTTTAAGGACTTTTTTTTCGTTGTTCAATAACCAATATCACAGAGCAACTTATAACAAACATCAAAATTAATATCTGTTTATAGGAATTAATCTTTGATTTTTAAAAAATAGTCTAGTTTTTTGAAGGTTTTTGCCATCTTATAACTTAAACAATTTTTTTCCTAAAATACTTTGGTTTGATATAAATGTCCCCCTTAAATTACATTACAAAATGTTTGAACCCAAAATTGTCACACGAGTAGTGGCTAATTTCAATAAAAAAATTTATAAACTTTCCACTTTCAAGAAATATCTAGCATATTTTTTAAGTATGTAAATAATTCATGCAATTATAATTCTCAGGTGCTAATTTTTTTATACGTTTTATGTTCAACTTGAAATCAGATAAATGTTGGTTGGAATAATCGTATGTTAAGTTTGAAATGTATACTGATTGCTAAGAATAAGTAAGTGTTTTAAATAAATAGTTTTTAGATGTCTAAGTAAAACAAGGTTTACATATAACTAATATTTTTAATATTTCTATAATCATTAACCTGATAAATTATAATAAACACCCTTAAATATGCTTTTTTTGTTTTCATACAATTTAATACTTAACTATTAGATAGTTTTTTCTACCAAAGAAAAATTTCTCTAACTACCAGTATAAAATAAAATGATTTAAGAAAAAACATGATAGTTTTTTTAAACACATTATATGATATTTATTTTGGAGCAATAAAAAAATATGAGGCTGTTTAAAAGTTTTGTATAAAAGTCTTATAAATTTTAATTTTTTCATATTGTATAGGTTATCTCAACTTCTATAAATAATTCCATCTATTTTTTTATATTTTTGAAAAAAAAAACCAATCTTATTTAGTTTGTTGCAAATATTAGATAAATAACCAATATACTATTAATAGATACTAAACTTAGTTACACCACAATAAATATTTCAGTTGTTTTGTACTTAGTATAACAATTTCTATTAGTTTTGTGGTGACTTAAAATTTGTTTTACTTCGTCATTTTTGTTAACATAAGTTAAGAATTTTTTTATAGAACTATATGTTAACTGCATTATTAAAATCATAACATTCAATTAAAAATATAACTTTTAGCTACTTAGCTTAAGAATAAGTAAATCAATTAATATTGCTAATTAATAGTCTAGAATGTTTAAAATGTAACAAAAAAAGTTATATTACTTTTATTAGGTATTATATTAAAGACTAAACAGTTTGAATTAAAGTAAAATTTTAAAAATGGCACTTCAAGTTTTCAAAAGATGATAAAGTCCTTGTTTGCAAAGTTATTCATGAAGAAAATTTTTAATTCTTAAATTTATTATTGTATAAGAATTGGAATACAAAAATTTGTAGTGTAAAAATATAGTTAATAAATAAAAAAAAAGTTTAAACAACAAATATTGTGTGTTCAAATTTTTTTTAATACTAAATAAGGGTCATATTGATAAAAATGCCATAAGGGGACTAAAATGTAAAATTTAAAGGGTATTGTCCCAATTTTAGTCCACAAACTTATTATAAAACTGACAGAATATATTTCCCCAAAGTCACAATAGAACTGAAAAAATTTAAGTTCTATTAACTCACAAGAGTATTAAAATTGTACGAGTACAAATATCTTACAAAAAAAGGTGACCAATTTTAAGTCACAGTAAATCATGTTAAACTTATTTAAAACTCGTGAATATTTATAGAATTAAAAAGTAGACAATACTTGTAAGTAATTTAGACAGTAAAGACCAGTAACATGCTGAAATTTTTAGAAGTTTGTACCATTGGAGTTTGCATAGGCATGACAATTGAATGAGATTTTTATTTAAACAAGTTGTTTAAATCAGTGCTTCTGAACCTTTTTCTAGTGGCGGAACCCTTTTCCTAATTTCAACTTTTCGCGGAACCCCTAATTTAATTTTACATAAATGTTTAATATAATATTTACTCAAAACCAAAAGAATTTCAGTGAAAAACTAATTTTTTAGCAAAATTATATCATTGTCAGAAATCATACCAATTGTAATAGTATTAAGTCGAGTCAAACTTAAAGTGCGCCAGAGGCAATAGGTATTTTATGATTCTATAATAAATAAACGAAAGCAAACATGATTAATCGCAACGTCATAAAAATCATTCCTTGAAAATAAAAACAAAATGAGAGCTACAAACAATAACGAAATAAACATGAACCTAATCGAATTCACAGATTACTGTAATAAACAGGTAAAATACCTAACGAAAATTAAATAAAAAACATTTAGTGCGAAACTTGAACTTGTCTCTTAGCAAGAAGCATGTCAATGCGCGACTGGATTTTGGATAGACTGAGACGGAGACAGGTAGATAAGGTTAGAGTCAGCATACAGTTCCTTTGCTTCGTTTTAATGTTTGTTACATGCAAAAAGCCGGACTCGCAAAGATAAGTGGTGGTGAATGGTAAAATAAACTTTACTGCGCGCTTTGCTAAAACGGGGTACTCTGAAATTGCACATATCCAAAAATCTAAAAGTTCCTTCCCTTTGAAACTCAATTTTAAATTGCTATCTTCAGATAGTTGCAGCAATTCGTCTTTTGTATCTGTAGAAAGATTCACTTCTTCTGAAGCAATTTCAAACATAAAAGGATTCAAAATCCATAATTTTCCGATGCGAACATCTTCAGGAAAATAATGTTGAAACTTTATAGACCAAAGATCAAAGTGGTTGTATATTTCGTCAGAGAAGATGAACTCTATGCATTTTTCATGGCCCTCATCAAACCGGTGAAACATCGCAAAATTACCATTGCTAACCTTTTTCTTTTCTATTAAAGTTAATTCTATTTTTAAACAACTCAATCTTGTCTGTCATGACAAAAATGAAATTTTGCTTCCCTTGCATGCGTAAGTTCATTGCTCCTACATTGTTTGCATTAGTGATAATACCAGTATTTTCATGACTTCACTAAAAATAGAAATTCAAAAGTTTGCAAAAATTTGCGTAACCAGGACACCTATTCATAATGAATACCCATTTAAAGTCCTACCGCTTGATACACACTAAGCAGATCAATAAATGCTATAATTATATATGTTTTCCATTTTATATGCTCCATTTTTTTTGAAGTTTTATGATTTATGTTTTTTTTTCAAATTTCTTTATTAAATTTCGAAAGGCTTCGCGGAACCCCTGAGAGACGTCGCGGAACCCTAGGGTTCCGCGGAACCCTATTTCAGAAGCACTGGTTTAAATCATAATGTTAATGTTTTTCGTCTAGTTATTGCAGGGTTGTCACACACCTAAGAAACTCAGAGAAACTTAGGGGGCTATCAAGATACAGAAAATCTCAGAGAAATCAGAGAATTTTGATTCTTTTTTTTTTATCTCAGAAAAAACTCAGGACAATTTTGGTTTTTTCTAAAAATCTCAGGGAATTTTTTTTCTTTACATAAAATAAGATTTAGTTAATCTAGTTTCAATATTTTGTTCAAAAAAGTTCATTTTATTTATTTTTTGTGTTTATTTAGAAACTTTTATCCTTGCGTCTAGATTCTAAAAATTTTTAGAATTAACATTGTAATTTTTTAATAAATAGTAAATTTTTTAGCTTTTTAAAAAAACTCAGGGAAACTTAGGGAACTTTAAGGTTACTCAGGGAAATTTTTGGTCACCCAGGTAAGATTTTTTGACTCAAAAAGTGACAATCCTGTGTTGACAATTTATGCTAACTTAATATTATTAAACAGCTTTTAGATATATTTCAGTACTATTAGTTTTCTAAATGTGAAGGTTTTAAAACCATTTGTTGAAGATATTTAATTTACTGCCACTGTTTAGTTAAATGGAACCTATTTTATTAATTATAAGACTAATTTAATGTTTGGTATTTTATAAATTTCAAAGATTTTTCTGCTGTAGCTTTAAATAATTAAGAGAAGTTGTATTGTTTTGCAATAAAATTTACTTTTTTTCACCATTGCCATAGCTAAAATAAAAGATGAGAGAGATTTTCTTTAAAAACGGCAGGAAGAAGAAATGCAATGGTTTGCAAGTTTTATTGCTGTACCATTTACAGGGTTGCCATCTTATCTGAAATCCTGGAAAAATTTGACAATTTAGGCATAAAAAAACTAAAAAACACCACGATTTTGAGAAATTAAAAAAAAAAACTGGAAAAACCTAGAATTTGAACAACTTTCACATGTTCAGTAGTAAAATTTCAGTTAATTAAATACACTTTTTAAACAGTTTCACAGTATCTTTTCAATGATTAATACTATTTTACACAGAGTCTTACCTTTAACTAAACTTTAAACTTAAAATATAACTAAAAATTGCGTAATTATAAAAACCTGGAAGAAATTTGGAAAACCTTTAAAAAAATTGAAAAATGACTGGCAACCCTGCATTTGTTTGAACACCAGATATCATTAAGTCAGGCAACCAGGAAGCAAATTGGTCTTAAGCAAGTTTAACTTTTCAAGATATACCAAGATAAACCAGCCACAGTTTGATTGCAGTTTGATTGCAGTCAAGACCTTCCAAATGGATTTCTAGAACTGAACTTTTTAGTTATTATACTATTTAAAGTAAAGCTCTATTTAAATGTTTCTATTAATTTTGATTGTTTTTTGATTATAATTCCAAATAATTAGTTCTTAATTTGGTATCCATTCTTATAGTATATTACTATTAATTTAAATTTAGTGTAAAAGTTTTGACCACATAAAAAGTATTTTTAAAAGTATGATGTTCTTTAATAATAAGTGTTTGATATTTTGTTTAATATAAAATATAACCACAAATAGTTATAACTAGTTTTTATAAGAATTATAGAATACTTTTAATAGCAAGTTTTTCTAAATAAAATTAAATTTAGTTATAGTTTTCATTGTGGTTCTACACTACACTATAGCTTTACAATGTAAAATTTGCTAGTTTATTATTTTACAGGCTATTTAAATATTTATAAAAGTTTAACTATGTCAACACAACATAGTCAAAATAAAAATACTACAAAGAAAATACAACTAGATGAAGAAGATAAAAGTGTAAGCAATATTGCAGAATACAAAAGATGTGCTATTCTGAAGTATTGCAAGGAAAATGGAATCGAAGAAAATCAGTTAGATGAATTAACCATTTCATATGAGTTTTTTAAATTAGGTTTGTTTTTTTTTTATTATATTGATAATAATATATTAATACTTATCTTTGAATTCTATGAAAGTTTTCTCTATGTTCGTGTAATAACAAACTAAAGTAGTACTCATTACAATTAATCTTATTTAAAACTTATATTTAAAGAAAAAAAAAAGTTAGTTATAAACCTTAGTTTGACAAACTTAAATAATTATTTTTTATTTCCACTAAGGATTCTAATCGTAAGAGGTCATTATTTAAACTAGCAAGCTTAAAGTTAAAACAACGGTAAGTCATCAACTAACGAAGCTTATATCTTTATACAATTAGCTGTCATCTAAGGATAAAGCTTGTTGTCAGTTTAGAATGTCATATGAATAACGATATGTATTATTGAAACATTCCCGGCCTGGTTTAGAGTAATACCTTTAATTAAATTAGTAGTATTTTAATAGTAATTTCCCGCATTGAGTGCTTAATTCTTAAACTTTCTCCTGAGTTTTATGTAACTCATTATGTTAAAGATATAATCATCAAACTTAATTCTACTTAATATATGTAATATCTTTAAAAAGGTTATACTATTTGAATTGACAAAACAGCTTATCTATCAGTAGAAAAAAGCTGCAAGAATAATACATAAAGTAATCCAAATTTTTTAAAAGGCTAATAAAATCATGTTTAGCATTTTTAGTTTTTTTAATCATGTTTAGCGTTTTTTTTGAATCTTTTTGAGTGTTATAAACAGAACTGAAAATATATTGTTTTAATTTTATAATGTGAATGAAAATCATTAATCTAGCGCCTTATGCGATAGTTTTAAAAATAAAAAGTTGTATATAGTTAGTTGAAGTAAAAAACAAATTTTTTTTAGAACCAGTTTTTTTCTGTTTAGAGCGTTTGATTTTTCTAGTAACCACTAACAAAACTATTTAGGTATAAAGAACCGAAAAATAACTGAGATAATTTCAGCTACAAGATTTAACAAACTTTCCCTCAACGAAAATGCAGTTAGTAAAATTTGTACAACCATAAAAGATAAAATACAGATCAAAAATGCTGTTTCTGTTTACCAATTTGTAAATCTGTTCAATTTATCTAGCCTTCAAGATTCAACTCTTAGCTATATTGAACGTTGTTTTACAATCGTGAGTGATTATGAAAGCTTTTTAGAACTAGAATTTTGCTTTATTTCTAAAATAATTGCAAGTTCTGAACTTTCAATTACTTCCGAAATTGAAGTACTTAAGGTAGTTGTAAGATGGTTAAACCACGACATTGAAGAACGTAGCAAGTACGCGCTGAAGATCTTTTATTAAAAGTCCGTCTTCATCTGCTTTCAACAGAAACTATAAGACATCTTTTAAATGATTCAACATTATTTGAAAAAGATGATGGTTGTGTAAAAATTTTAAATAAAATTCTTGTTTGCAGTGAAAAAAAATTACATGAACCTTTAAGTAATTATCAGACAAGTAGATATTGTAACAAGAAGTATACGAAATTACTTGTAATAGGGGGTAAAAATTTAAAAACAGCAATGACATGTAGCAATGTAAGTAGTTTTGATGTTAATAAAGTAGAAGATGTAGAATCTTTACCAACAATGATAACGGGACATGATTTTTCACAAGTAACTTATTTAAAAGGTAATGTTTATGTATTTGGTGGATGGAATAATAAGAAAAATTAGGTAAAGTCTGTTGATAAATATTCTCTTACTTCTAATACATGGAGTCAAGTTGCTGAAATATATGACCATCGTTATTGTTTTAGTGTATGTGCATTTATGGATAAAATAATTATTATTGGAGGTAGTAAAGATTTAGTTGATACCAATTCATGTTTACAACTTGATACAAATGGAAACGGCTTGAAAAAAGTTGCTACAATGAACGAAGCAAGATCATGTGCAGCTTGTGCAATTTTTAAAGAAAGAATTGTAGTTTGCGGAGGATCAAATGACAACCGAGATTTAAAAACTGTTGAATCATATGATCTCTTACCTAATAAATGGTCAACAATGCCAAGTACGAACACATGTAAATATGGCTACAGTTTAGTTGTTGTTAAGAACAAGTTGTTTGTAATTACAATCAAAAAAGGCGATTGTGAAGTTTATGACAACATTTGTAAAAAGTTTATCTTCGTCAAATCACCAGAATTTTACAGGTTTTCTCCTAGTAGAGCATTTTCTATTGAAAACAAACTTTTTGTATTACAAGACGAAAGTTTGAAAGTCATTTCTTATGACCCTAAAGAAAATGAACTGTCGGAAGAATCTTGCGAAGTTACAAAAACTCTTCGATATTTTTCTAGCGTGAATGTACCTTGTTTATAAAAAAATATTTAACATAATAGAAGTCTTAAAATATAAAAACAAGTATAACAGTATTGTTTTGATAATTGAACAACTGACTAGGTAACAAAAAATTAAAAACATACAAAAAATATTGATTTCTTTTTTTTTAAATTTAAAGAATTTTTGTACGTATTTGATTTTTCCTACTAGAAAATGGTCAATAGTTTAAGTCAGCGATTATTGAGCACTTTATTCTCTTGTTGTTTCTTCTTAGTTATTTATTTCATAGCGACGTTTCACAGTTTAAAATTTTGCTTAGATTTTATAACGACTAATAAACTATGCTGCTTTTTATTTCTTGTTTTGCTTTACAACGTTTAAAACGTAGCTTGAAGTAGACAAATACTAAAACAAACCAATTCTTTTTTATCTGTTATGATGGTTTTTATAGAAAAATTTATAGTTTTCAAATCTAAATATTATTTGGTGATCTATTAAGATTACTTTAGCTCATAGAAATTTGTCATTTTGTTTGTCAGTTATGCATAAGTAACGTTTTTGTATGAGATTTTATTTGATTATGAGTGACAATAAAGCACATATCGGAGTTTTGCACGGAATAACTTTTGTTAAACTTAAATAATAACAGATTTGTAAAAACTATTTAAATGAGATAAATACAAGAAAATATTTATTTTATAAACAATTTTTGGTTAAAAGAAGGTTAAAATTAATTTAAATTAGTTTTTAATACATTTAAAAGATTATAAAAGGATTATAACAAAATTCAGTGAAAATCAAGCTACAATCAAACTTTTATAAAACTTACCTGAAATTATACGATATTTTTCATATAATTATAATCTAAAAGAAATTCATTTGCAGACCATAAGGAAGTAAAAAATATTATTTACATACTAATGAAGCAGCAATTTTCATACATCTGAGTAATACTTATAAACTACTTATTTCTATGCATTAATTGTACCAAATATTTATTTTATGTTACTAAGTATATAACGCAACGTTGTTACACAAAAGTATGTTCAATTTAGTAGACTATACCAACACAAATGTTTAACACCATCAACAGTTTTTAATTTATAGTGTTATTACATTAATTTTAAGAACATTCTAAAATTGAATATATACTTAAAACTTTAGTTAAAGTCGAGTAACGTTTATTTTTATCCTAGTTATAATTTTACTGACAATCTTTAACAGGTTTGAATAATCAGATGGGGTTTTTATACAGTTAGTTATATTAAAATTATTTTAGAACAGTTCTACTACACGCTAATTTTAAGTTCATTTATGATTTTAAAAAATAACTTAAATTATTATGTTTAAAAGAATTTTTTTTTATTGTACTCATAGTCGCCAGATTAGAAATCAGCATTTCGCCAAACATTACTCGAGCATGGAAATGAAGTTAAAACAAACAAAAGTTTTCTCACTATTTATTTATTATAATAAAATTAAAGTTTATGCATCTAATGCTCCATACGCATATGTTTCGAAATGATTTTAATAAGTTAGTGAAGTTCAATATTTATATTTAAGCTTTCTGTTTATTTTTTAAAATGTGTTAAATATATTAACTTTAATATGAATCAACGATCCTATAGTTGTTTAAATATAACTTTTTTATATCTAAAACGAAGTTTGTCAAAACCTGTTCACATATTTAAGTATTCTGGATTATTTAATAAACACATGATACAAAAACACTTCAATTTATAAACAAAACTTCAGTTTTTGGTGTTGTTAAACCAACTTTCTAATTCTGTTAAAAATTTTAAACAATGCTTGTTTGGTTTATTTATTATAATGAAAATTTATTACATTGTTGATTGTTCCAGAAAACCTACTACTTACTTGGCTAAGTAGTAATTATAATCTATACTTACTGAGCAGAAATTACAGTTTTTATACAATGAAAGTGAGAGAATGAGTAGTAAAAGTTTCAATTTAAACAGCTTGTGAAAATTTAATTGAACCAATTATAAACTTTTATCAACAGTTCAAATCTTAGAAAAGGGATACTGTTGTAAAAACATGCGAGTTACTTACGTAATAGAAATTCAAATGCATGAGAACAAAAAATCTACTCTGATCTACTGATGAAAGGAAAATGTTTTCTTTGAAATGTCAGTACGTATTATGCAAAAAATTTACAACTCTGTTCTAACTAATCAATTTGATTTTCTGATGAAGAAAACCTATTTCTTTAAATTGCGAATAAAATATACTCATAGTTATTCGTCAGTTGTCTCTTACGTCATAGTCCACAGTTTTCATAAACAAGTTTTGAACAAAACTTTAACTAAATATCTCAGTATAATAAACTGTTAAGATTTTGTACTTAGGTGTCAAAAATTCCTCGAAAAAATTAAAAAGATGTCTGACTTAAATATTTAAAATCTAATATTTTTAGCTAGTGATCGTTTTCCGAAACTTTTTTATTGATATACGCCATATAGTTTAATATTTTGTTTATATGTCTTATAGTTTAATATTTTAAATCTAAGTAAAAAAAAACATAATTATTTTAAGAATAAAGTTAATTATAATCTATTTTAAAGTTAAATTGTTTTATTTGATAATATTCTTTTCAAGTTTTATTACTAAATGTTTTAATTTAGATTTTAACTAACTAGGGTTATTTAACTTGAAAAAATCTTATCATTATAGCTGAAAAATTCCTTCAAATTTAAATGTTTTTGATGACTTAACAGACATTTTAACGACGTGTGGTAGTTTTGTTAAGGTTGCTAGAATTTAAAAATACTTATAAGAACCCTTAATTTGACACTTTTAAAAACAACTTAATAAGATTTAAGTACCATAATAAGTAAATAAATTATAAGTAAAAGTTAAATTAATCTGATAAATATTTCTGTTAATTAGTTCTGCTAAGCATTAAATTTTTTCAAGTTAGCATCTGCTTCAATAAGACTTACCCAAAGCCACTGCAGAGCAGTAAACGGTTAGAAATACTAAATGTAAGCAATTTTAAAAATTGTCTAGTACATAGTAAGTTTATGATTTGCTTAAAAATCTTAAGATTTAACTTTTTCTAAAGATTATTTTGGTAAGGAACCGATGATTTTATTGATTCAAAAACACTTACTGTCTTAAAAATAATAAGGTGACTTTTACTTATTACCACAAATCTTGCTACTTGTAAACTATGTTTAATACAACATAGTATAGTTCACAAATTATACTTTAAAGTTCTGAAGTAACAATCGGTTTTTGAATTGAAATATACTCACAAATGATATCTTCAATTATATTATAACATCCAGTCTACTTTTAAGTTTTTATGAAACTAGTATTTTTAGTAGAATAACCACTATGTGAACGAAACCAAATATTTTATTTATAGTTATATGAATCGTAACTAATAACGTTAAAAAAACTTTTACAAAGTAAAGAATAAAGAAATATTTTAAAAACAATAAAAACTTCAAAGACTTGATTTTGGTACCTGTACTCAATTTAATTTCTTTGTCGTTCAAATTCCTGGGTTTGATCCGTGATGTCCTAAATTGTGAATCTGATTATTTTGTGCTGATGCTTGGTTTCCCTGAGAATGTCTTCTTGAAGATGCTTGGTTGTTTTGAATTTGATTGTTACCACTACTTTCAGCAAGTTGTTTGTTTTGTATTCTTTGCAAACGTTCATTACTAAAGTGCACTGCGATTTGATAGAGAAAACTGTTAATGTTCGGGGTAGGCTGTATCTGGTTAAAAAAGTTGCAGTAGTTTACATGGTTTTGGTAGTGGTAGTCATAATCATCAGCAACGCGAACTATTTGATGAATGTTGTAAAAATTTAAAGGAACGTTAGGCGTACTGTTTATTATTGGTTGGTTTTGATAAAACTGATTTGGGTCACTGCTTAGATCTTGTTGATAAATTCGATTTGTTGTATTACTAACTGCCGAAGTAGAAGGTTCACTATCCGCTTTTAACAAACGTCGAGCTCTTTGGTGTTTGTTTATAAATCTTTGATATTTAATTTCTCGCTCATCCAAATCCTTTATGTTATAGAACCAAATTTCAACTTTTAACTCGTCAATACCAATTTCTCTCGCTATCTCTTTCATTTTTTCAACTGACAACTCTTTGACATAGCAGTGCTTTTCAAAGGACTCTTCCAATGTTCGCTTTTCATTTTCACTGTACTCAAACGTGTAAGCAACCGCGCTTTGTATTTTGAGTTTTTTCTTCTGTTTTGAAAGTATCGAAAGACTGCCAGTTTTTCTGCTTTCAATACGCGGCTTATAGTAGCATATTCTGATAGTGTCGGTTTTGGGTTAAAACTAAAATACACTTTTGCTAATGGAACTTGATTTTTCTCCAAATTTTTTCTTCCCAAACTCATTCTATGCATTTTATTGAACCATTTCCACAAAAAGTCTCTGCTTTCCCCAGTAATATCTGACAAAAAGTTAATATGTAACGATACGTTATTTAATTTCTATTTTTTAATTGGAAACACTTTGTTGTTGGGAAAGCTTAAAACAACAACAAATGAGATGTTGACAAGTTATAGTACAAGAAATTTGAAATTGTTGCTATAACAATAGTCTTCAGTCAAGGAAAGGATTGTTGTAAGCTTGAAGCATTGAGAGAGAGTAGTCTGAGTTCTGAGGAAAGAATTGGAGTGAAGTTTATTGTCTTCCAGTAGAACCACCTTTTCCTGTGTGCTAGTGATTGATTTTATTGACTTTTTTTATAAGCAAGATACTTAAATTGTTTTTAGACAAATTTAAGTATTTTCTTGAATTTTGTTAACATTGTATTAAATTTTATAACAGTTTATAAAATTTTATTGATTTTTTTCATATCTGAGTTTTTTTTTTGTAATTTTTGTCTAATTTTAACTAGCTTTATTCATTTTAAGTTTTTTATATTTTGTTACAAATTGGTTTACTATTAAGTTTTTAGTATATAAATTTATCTCAACTGCTTTGTATTTTATATTATTAAATAAATTTTGTTAAAGTAAATTTAAACTATGTCATGGGTCATTCCAAATCCAGAGTGTCTTCCAGACACTAGGATTCAAACTCGGGCTAAGAGTGCTCGCATTCAGAGCCAAAGACCTCTTAGCCATGAGTCAACCATTGACCCCCTTACCCTTCTAAACAAACCCTTGGAAGTTGGCATGCCAACCTCCTCTGGTTTCAAATATCAGTGTCTTTCGGGTACATATTGTCAAGAAAGAATTTGACCAGCAGTTTTTCGCAACGTTCGTCGTCACTCAAAGAAGTTTCTCGACTGCTTGTATTTAGCGTGCTTGTCAATGAAACGTCTGGTGACTCTTAAGTCAAATCAATTACATTGGATCCTGCTAGAGGAAGAGTTTGAGGTTTTTCAAGTTTTTTAGGGGACTGTATGTCTTGAGGTCTTTCTTTTACAAGTTTGCTAATAGATGGTAATTTAGATGGTATGTCTTGAGGTCTTTCGTCTGTAAATTTGCTAGTGGACGTCATATCTTTAGGTCTTTTGTATGCAAATTTACTAGTGGATGGTATGTCTTGAGGTCTTTCGTCTGCAAATTCACTAGTATATGGCATGTCTTGAGGTCTTTCGTCTGTAAATTTGCTAATCGACATCATGTCTTTAGGTTTTTCGTCTGAAAATTTACTAGTGGATGGTATTTCTTGAGGTCTTTCGTCTGCTAATTTGCTAGTTGACGGTATGTCTGATGACTTAAAACTGTTAAGATTATCTGAAAAACAACTTGAAGAAGCTCCACTGCTATCTTTTGAAATTTTATACATTTTTTTGATTTGAGCGTTTATTAGATTTCGTTGGGGTTTTGTAATTGGATTTTCTGGAAATTTAATTATTTAGTCATATGTACTTGATTTTTAGTTTATAGTTGAATAGAAGTGTGCAAATTAAACATTTTATTTACGACCCGGTTTCAAAACCGGACGAAACCTGGTCATAAATAAAGTGTTTAATTTGCACGCCTCTATTCAAATAAGCTCTTTACATTCTAGTAAATTGAGCAATCTTTTTAGATAAGAAAAATAACTGTATAGTTTATAGGTATCAAAAAAATTTTAATGAAATAAAATTTATAAAACTATACTTGTAATTTAAACCTTAAAATTAACTTTGTGTAGCTAGAAACACAGATTTTTACTGTATCTATTTTGATTTTTTGTTACGTAATTAGTTTTATATAAAACACTTATAAAGTTATGATGAAATCTTCCTAAAATTTATACTTTTTTAATAGGGTAAGTTATCTTTATTGATTTACTTAAATTTATACTAAATAGATAAGTAGCCTAAAAAAAGTTTAATCTTATTATTCAACTAAAATACATGTTAAACTCTAAATAAAATAAAAAGTTAAATGTTATTTTTGAAATATTACCTTTTAATTAAAGATAAATAGAAAAGCAAGTAAAAATAAACTAACTATTCAAAAACTTTTGATTATATTCATTACTTGAGGGTGCTTTACCAGTGCTTTCGTTGAACGCTAAAAAAGTTTTGTTTTTCTTTTTTTTTTACTACTTAATAAAAAGTATATTTCTAAACAATGTTACTTACTTATCTTTCTAGTCACAGTTTTAAAGTTATAAAATTCTTCATTATTGTTTTGAGATATTTCAATTTCACACAATTTTGTTGCAATATTTTCAACGTCTTGTTGTTGTTTTAAAAGTTCTCTTTGTAATTGCGATAGTTTTTCCTCGACAGCTTAAGGACTATTAGTTCTTTGAAACATTTGATATGTTTCTATGCTTTTCAATGACATTCAATAACTTTTTTAAATAACCTAAACAGTTTTATGGCTATCCAAACTATTATTGTTATACAAACTGTTTGGTATAAAAAAGAAAAACATAAAGCAAAAAGTAAAAAGATATATAAGAGATATATTAACAAATTTTATAAAAAAAAAATATTTTAAATTATTTTTCTTAACATAATCTATGTAAAAACTAAATTGTAACTATATACTGTAAGAGAGCTTTGCAAATAACTTTAAACAAAGCGATAATTAAACTATTTTTTTGAAAGTAGTATAAGAGCTTTTTACACAAAGTTTGATCATTTCATAATTATAATGAGTTGTATCACATTAGTGTAGACTTTTTATTTTATAAACTAACATAAAACTTGAAAATGTAGCAAGCATTTTTTTTAAATGACACTAAGCTTGTAAACAAAAAACACAAATTTGCTAAGTGAAATATTTAAAATAAACATCTACGTGATTTAAACCAAAGCGCTTGCATTGTTATATTGACTACTATTGCAAATTTACAACACGCTTTTGTAAATAAACAATTTTCAGCTAACTTGATTTTCTATCTTACTAATTTACTAAGAGGCAAGTGTTGCACTGGTTGTTAAACTAATGATACTATTGTTAAACAAAAAGTGTTTTAAAAACTTATAAAAAAGTCTACACTTGTTTAGTCTAAACTGAAAAAACCATAGTTAACAAGTTAAAATTCAAAACTTAAATAGTAGAATCATCACAAAAAATAATTTAAATGTTTTTCTTAAACATATACTTTACAGCTTTTAGTTAAAAGTTTTAGTTTCTATTTTTAATTATAATTGAAAAACAAACATTTTTGGTACTTTTAACACTGTCTCGTCACATTTAAAAAAAAATCTTAATTTTAGCACTCTCAAATAAAACATATTTTTTCTATATTTCATTTTTCGTAAAGTTAGAATTTATTTTATCGACAATTGTGCACAAATTATAATTTTTTAAATAAGTTATACTATGCTTTAGCCGAATGAAATAATAAATTTAATATAAAAGTAAGTTTATTTCACTATTTTAAACATTTTTAAGAATACTTATACATATTCTAAACTATCAGAGTTTATTCAAATTTTATAAAGAACTTTTGAATAAATGATTCGGGCTTTATATTTTATTTCTTAATGTGTAGACCATAAAAAATCTTCAAAGTTCACCAATCTTTTTATTTATAGAAGTAAGTATAAACTCATTATATTGGATTGACATATTTCAAAGTGGTTTCCAAAGCTAAAAAACTCTTTTTTTGTACACTTTTGTTGTTTAAAAATTGTATTTAATACTAAAATAAAAAACCACTTAGTGTAATAATTTTAACTAGTTGTTTTTTTGAATTTATTTTACACTTTTGTTGTTAAAAAAGTTGAATTTAAAGCTAAAATAAAAAAGCATTTAGTATTAAGATTATAACTAGTAGTTTTTTTATGTATATACATTACACTTGTTGCCTAGTTTGAATTGTATAGTGTTACCGAATGTATTCTATAAAACAATTGAACTCAATTAAAGTTATTTTTAAAAACGAAAATGAATAATAGTTAAAAATCCAAAAACATCTGTATCTCTATACAAGTAGATACGACAAAAACTTCAAATTTAAAAATCATTTGAATAAACCAACTAATGTTGTAATGAATTATTAAGGAACATTATTTTATAGTAAGTATATACTGAATACACGTAGCGACGCATGGTATTTTTGTTATGGGTATTATTGTTATGGGCTCTTGAAAAAAATTCTTAACTTAAAAGTTTTGTCTTGAGCTGCGAGCGCTTCGTGTTGTTAACTTTTTTTGTAAATTTTTTAATAAACTGCGCTTGTTGCCTCACTTGTAGCTTCACCCGCTAGCGTAGCCTGCTGATTTGGTTGCTTCTCTAGACGTGCGTCTGCTAGCTCGTTCCGCTAACATTCAGTCTTCACCTTCAGGCTGCCGTGCTTCAATTTTCGTGTTGCTACCAGCTGGCCTGCTCTTGTTGCTTCGCTTGCTGGCTTCACCCGCTTCCGTGGCCTGCTTGTTTGCTCGCTTATCTTTTAGATTTATTGCTTCTTTTTTATAACATTCTTTACTTTTGAATTCATGCAGCTTTAGCATTAAGCCACTCAAAAAATATTGTTTTGAAAATTTATATATGGGTAAGAAGCAGCTGACGCAGGATCAGTTTGAAGCTTAAACATAAAAAAAATTTAAATATGAAATTAGAAACAAATTAACAAGAAAATTGAAGACGATCAGTCTAATTTTGACTATGATTTTTGTACAACTTTATAACTACATAACTTTCTTGATATTTTAAGCTGTATATAAAGTCCTTTTAAATTTCACTTCCTAAGCTTTAGAATTAAGTGGCTATATTTCCAATTTGGGTAGAACAGCTAAAGCAAGGCTATATTTAAACCTGCTTCTACAGAAACTTAAACTCTAAAACTGAAAGATTTCGTACAATATATTTTTATTTTGTTTTTTCTAAGGAGGAGCAACAGCTCCAGCGTTCCACCGAAACGTCGCACCTGCTAGCTATTTACTTTAAGTAGGAAGAAAAAAAAGTTTTTTTTATTAGAAACTTCACTGTTTGGTGGATTTCATAAAACGGATTATCTTTTTTAGATCAATTAAATTTTCTGAAGATATAATGTGAATATCATAAAAAGTATACAAGTTATTTAGTTAAACTATTAAACTTCTAAATACACATAAACTAACTTAAGCGTAAAAGCATGAATTACTAAACACTAAAAGTTCTAGTGTTTTAAGTAAGTTCTAAAGTGTATCATAAGAACACATATAATACTAAGCTTTGAATGCTCTAAAGTTTATTTGTAACACAAATTTAAACTTTTTACATCTTCTAATTCATAAATGTAGTTTAAAGTAGCACAAAAACTATTACTCCATTCTTTATAAAGTTTTATCTCAATCAAAATGAATTTTATAAAACCTAAAGTTTTATATACTTTTCGAAACGATTTTAATAAGTTAGTGAAATTTAATGTTCATATTTAAGCTCTCTGTTTATTTTTTACAATTTTAAACAGACTAACTTAAATATGATATCAAAGATCCTACAGTTGTTAAAATCTAGCTTTTTTATATTTACAACGAAATTAGTGAAACCCTGTTAACTTATTTAAGTTTTCTGTATCATTCTATAAACACATGATATAGAAACACTTAAATATGTAAACAAAATATCATCATATTTTTTAAAACTTCAAGTACTCATAATAGTATTTTTCAAAAAATAGTGAACTTCGGTTCACATACTTAAGTTTTCTGTATCATTCAATAACTACATGGTACAGAAATACTTTAGCATATAAACAAAACTTCATGACATTTTTGCAATAAATAATCTATATAGAACCAGTTCAAATTAATGAAATCCGGTTCACATACTTAAGTAATCTGTATCATTTTATAAACATATGATACAGAAACACTTAAACATGTAAACAAAACTTCATGATATTTTTGCGATAAATAATCTATATAGAACCAGTTCAAAATTAGTGAAATCCGGTTCACATATTTAAGTATTCTGTATCACTTTATAAACATATGATACAGAAACACTTAAATATGTAAACAAAACTTCATGATATTTTTGCGATAAATATTCTATACAGAACCAGTTCAAATTAATGAAATCCGGTTCACATATTTAAGTAATCTGTATCATTTTAAAAACATATGATACAGAAATACTTAAATATGTAAAGAAAACATCAAACTTTTTGCTGAAAAAAAACAAACAATTTGCTCATTCTGCTTAAATTTGATACAAAAACTGTTTAGTCATTTGGTGCAATTAAACTTTATTACATTGTTTCGATTTTTCCAAAAGTATGCTAATTACTTTGCTAAATAGTATAATTAATATATACTGAGCAGAATTACAGTTTATATACAATGAATGTGAGAGAATAAGAAGTAAAAATTTCAATTTAAACAGCTTGTGAAAATTTAATTGAACCAATTATGAACTTTTATCAACAGTTCAAATCTTAGAATAGGGAAATTGATGTAAAAATATTCGAGTAATTTACGTCATACAACTACAAAGCATGAGAAAGAAAAATCTTTTTTGATCTTCTGATGAAAGAAAACTTATTTTATTTAACTTTCAGTACGTAATATGCATAACATTTATAACTCTGTTCTTACTTCATATTTAAAAGTATTCTTGTAAACGATTTTTAGCCAAAATATCAACATAAAATCTATGGATTTTTATATATTTTTAAACTATGTATCAAAACTTCATCTAAAAAGTAAAAAGTTTTGTCTACGAAAAATACAAAAACAAATAATAAAAAAAACATTTTGCTTAGCTCACCTTTTTTAATTCGATACTTGTATTTTAGTTTTTTATTAATCTACGAAGTAATTAAGTTTGTTAAAAAATAAAGTGAATGTGAATCTAAAACTATTAAAACATATTGTAGAAGTTTTATAACTAGTGTATGGTTTAACTTTAGATTTTTACATATACTAATTTAAATTGAATTGCATGTGATATTTAAAACAATAATTATGAATTTACTTTTTTTATTCTTAAGTTTATGTTAATTTTGATTTTAAATCTTATAAATTTCATTTTGGTTTTTGCTAAAAAAGCTTTTTAAGTTTAAAAAGTTTGACTATTGTAGCATTATTTTATGATTCAATTTTTTTTTCGTTATTTGACTTAACACACAATTATTTAGTTGCGTAAATTAAAATTAGTTATGTGAAGCAAGAAAATTCGAAAATATTCTTCCTGAAAATAAATTGTATAAATTGGCTGATATCTTGCACATATATATCACATTTTAGTTTATTTATGGTTGTATTTATTATATTTAGAAACAAAATTAATAAGGACAAAGAGTAGTTCAGTTAGAATTTTTGTAACAATGATCAGTACTAAACAAATTGTTTTCGTTGAAGTTTATTTTAAATAACTATTTTTTTTTATGTTTTATTTCATTTTTAAATAAATTATGTTAAAATTTTTGAAACATATTTATATTTTTACAAATCTTTTAAACGGTAGTTTTATTAAAATTGATTTATAACAAATAAATTTACGACACTATTAACTAAATTAAACACAAAGCTTTTGTATTAAATGTTAATTTCAAAAACAAAGTCACTAAAAATCCTAATTCTGTACTAATTTTCATAAAAAATTATACTTTTATGACTAAATTGTTAAAATTACTATCAAACGTATGTGTTTAAAATAATTAAGATATTTTTGGTAAATTAAAAAATACAGAATATAAAATAAAAAACCTTTAACAATTTAAACACTTTTTGCTAGTACTAATGTGCTTAATTGAATAAAATAACTGGCATTATAAAGCTTCTGAATAAAATTTTCAAGGGTAAAATTTTACTATGCTACCCAACGTCTTGTTTAAACATAACAAGTCGTTACCTAGTTAGATGTTATCATAAGTAAGACAACTATGAGTCATTAAGCTGTATAAGTTATAAATAATTTGTAGTAACAATTTTTCTAATCACATTAAAAAGCATCTCTCAATGAGCTAATAAACTGTTTATAACAATTTAATTGTAAACCCGTAGGAGTTTTGAAAACTTTCCTGAAAGCATTTGTTAATGCAAATCGGTAGCTTGTAACTTTATTCGCTTTTGTTCATGTGAATTTAGTGAGTCTTACTTGTAAAAAAAGATACAAAGCATTTCAAAAAAAAGTCTAAAAACTAAAACTTGTCATTGAACGACCAAAAAAGAGCTTGAATTAATAGATGTTAGGACCTGGGACACATAAAAACCTTTCCTTTACCGATTTGTAAACCACGAGTTTAATGTCTTGTCCAGGACCGTTAAAGTATTCAAACTAAACTTTTTGCAAAGCTTATTGTAAAAAACAACTACAAACAACACATATTTTAACTATCGGTTTTTTAAGTGTTAGAAAAATGCTGTATTTAGCAATAATTAGAGCAAAACTTTACTGGTGGTTTTAGCACATGAAAATACTCAAAGTTTGCTTAAGTCTAAGCTCAAATTATGTTTTTAGTGTACAGTAATCTCTCGCTTATTTACGCACATTGTGTCCACAGAAAAATGTGTAAAGATACGAGAGATCGTATAGATACGAGAGGTACCAAATATACTTACTATAATGGCTTTTTTTTGATATTACTTCTAGTTAAAGGTAGACTGGGGACTTTTTCACTTTTAAAAATTTGTTTACTTTATTTATAAACATGAAAACAAAAGATAAAACTATACATATATAAAAAATTTAGGATTTAAATTTATATAAAATAATAAATTTATAGAACAATTTTAGTAATTTTAATGATAAGTGGATGTTATCTTTATTTATATGTGACTTATTTGATACTAAGCATTTATATTCAATTCTACTAAGCAAATTCAATTTATAAGTAATCATTTGTTTACAATTAAGAAATTGTGTGGTGTCAACATTAATAGTTGTTTCTAGAGTCTTTTACAAAAATATGGATTTCGTGCTGTAAGCGATTTTTTTTTGAAAAAAAATATATAAAATATAGGAAAATGTTTAATAAATTGTTCTATGTTTTATTAGATTTGTTTTTAGATGTTTATTTATATATAGGGCAAGATTGCTGTATTATTTATGACTAATAAGTGTGTAGCTTAAAAAAAACTAAAACTTCTTAAATTTATTAAGAAAAAAAGTAAATATTTGTATAAAATGTAAAGTAAAAAGCTACAATACACCTATCTTTTCTGAACAAAATAAGCAAAGTAAATGCTAAAAAGAGCGAATAAAACATATGTAGTCAGAGTTTTAGTTAAAACATTTTTTTTGTAAAGTAATGTACAGTTTGAGTGAAAGTTCATACATTTTAATTTTGCTTAGATAGTAATCAGTTCGAATTGTATCGTCGAATAGTTTCAAAAAAAGCTTAATTAAGTAATTTAAGCACGCTTGACATTAAATAGAACTAAATAGTATAAAATTATATAATTCAAAACACAGTAAACAAGAAACATTTTTGTTTACGAATATCTATATGTCTGCAAACACCCATTATGAGATTCTTGCTTCATTACATTTTAGTAGCAACTAAAAAAGTTAATGAGGTTTTCAAGTTTTTTATTTATTTTTTATAAAATTTCCACTGATGTTAAAATTAAATAACTTGTTTTATTTATGTTGACGAGTTTTCTCAATTTATGATGTTTTATACTTTAAAGCGCATTTTATGTTTAGAACTTATCAAACTTGATGAAGATTTTTATTATTTTTATATGTTTAAAGTTACTTGTTTTTACTTTATCTGTTTATAAAAAAAGATTCATACTTGACAAAATATAAAAGTATTACTTAAATATAGGTATTGTAGCTTTGTGTAAACGATTAAAAATTGATAATATATATCTTTTTAGATTTTTGTTCACTTATAGGGTAGTATATAAATACTTTTATAAAATAATACAAAATTATATTTTCATGTTTGATTCAAAAGTACTCTTTTAGTGTTTGTATGTTTATTAAAGTGTTCACTCGAATAATAAAAGCTTATATAAACTGATCTCTATAGATAATTTAACAAGCATACTAAAGGTGTTAGTATTTAAATGTTTGCATTAAAAACCATTAAGTATAAATAAGCCGCCTCGATAACAAATAATCTGTAACCGTATGAACTTTAACTTAACAAATTATATTTATAAATTATTGATTAAACTGTTTAACTAAAACAGCATACGAAACTAGTAAATAACTTATAATTAAACTGATATAGTGTGATCAAGTGTTCAAGAACAATTATACGAAGCAAAAAACATTCAGGTGTTTTAAATGTACTTTAGTTTCGTAGAATATTTATCTATTATTATACAGTTATTTGATAAGTTTTATATATTTTATTATCTATAAAGCGTCACTTTAAGTTAGATTCCTGGAAAACTGTTTTTAGATTGGGAGTTTATTATTCGCTACTTCTTTATCAAAAATTCAATATACGTGTTTTATCTTTCATTTTAGATTAATGTATTCTTTGCAGTTGGTATTAGGAAACATTTCAAACAAGCAAATGGTATTTAGCAGGAACAACCTAATTAAGTTAATTTTATTAGCGTTAGCAACATCTTTGGCTGTATGTTTAATTATTTTTACGGTGTATTATAGTAAAAGTTCAACAATTAAGCAACTTATATTGTTAAATTAATTTGAAACAATTAAAAACCTTAGATATTCAAAGTAATTTGTTGTGTAAATGCAAGATTTTTCTATAAAATTATTGCTTTTTTTATAGCTTGGCATTTATAGTAGCATAAGTATTAAAGTATTAGTAAAATAAGATTATTCGTAAGTTAATTAAGGCAATAATAATATAATTTAAACAGTTTTGACTTCATTATTTTAATAACGATGATTCATAAACAATAACTAACGATGTAGACGAATTTTTATAATACTTATTTTTTGAATTATGACTAAAAATTTAGCAAATACTTAAGTTTTGCGCTACTAGTAAATATTTAAGAATAAAAAATGTTTTCATAGTTTAGCTATATATAAAAACACAACAAATTTATAATTTACTTACAGTTTTTCAACAAGAAAATGTATTTTTGTTTTTATTCTTAGTTTTAACGTGCTTTTAGTTTTAGTTATTGTTTTTTAATTATGTTATTTTAGTTATGAAGACAGGAATGTTGGTATTCTTTTCTTTCGTAAAGTGCTAACTCGTATCAATATTATCAGTTTAAATTAGTTTATTACGTCACAATGTTTATATTTCAAAAATTTTAGAAAGTTATGGCTATAAAACTTTGATTAGTTTGATAGTACATTTTAAGCGTCGAAAAAATAGTAAGCAAGTTTTAAAGATAGTTGTTCATTTATATATTAAGTAGTTATCTCTGCATTTGTATTGAGTACTATGACAATTATCAATTCAAAAAACTATCTATAATATTTGTTTTATTTATATACGTTAATACTTGAAAGTTTTTACTTTATCTTTCCAGATTTATAATGTTTTTTTTTATGGATGCAAGTTCAAAACTGTATGCAAGTAAATTAACTCTTTTTACATTTAATAATAAAATTTATAAGAGTATCACAAAGAGTTTTACTAAAAAGTAAAGTATTTTAACAGCATGTGTGGTATTTAAATGTATATATTAAAGATTATTTCGCAGACGCTGATCTAAATGAAACAAACAACTTAAAGAAGTTTTAATTTTTTAATCAAAAACTTTAACTGAACACTAGATTTTTTTAGATTGTGCAGAACTACCCGAATTTATATCAAATGGAAGAGTTGTAGTGAATTACAAACCAGAACGAAATAGATCAATATTAGGCACACATGTTATATTTAAATGTAACAACGGTTATAAATTATCTTCTAATATATCTGAATATGTTTGCCAACAAAATGGAAAATGGAACAGTCAAGTGCTAAACCCTAAATGCTTGTTAGGTTAGTTATAATATTATCTATGTTTGCACTTTTGTTTGTAAATTAATGTTGATAAAAGCTTTTTATAAAATTTAAAGAGCTATTTTATCTTCTATAGCAGTTTATACTAAAATTGTAGTGCTTTTCATTGCTTTAACTCAATTTTATAGACTTTTTTACTGTACAAAAATCCGTTATCTTTATCTTAGTTCTTTTTAACAAATTTATAATAATGGTTTAAAACAAGTTAATTTAAAAACAAAATTAAGTAATATAAATTTTCAAATTTTGTTGACTTTATTTAAACACTGCTAAAAAAAGTAAATATACCACTTAACACCATGTATTAATTTTTTTTTAGTAACTTTAAATTTAGAACCTTTATTAAACTAAGATAAAAAAACTATCAAAAATTATATTTTTAACATTATTTTATCATATGTGGTTGATAGTGTTATGATAAACAGAATAATTTTGAATATATGTATAAGATACATATATTAGTAGAAACAAAATCACACTTAGATCGATGTTTTAATTAACTATTATTGATGTTTCGATTTAAAAATAAGTTTATAATATTAAAAATAAAAATTTAATAAAGCAAATTAAAAATGACAATTAAAGGGGACAAGTTTTTCAAATCTGAAAAAAAAGTTTTAGTTAATAAAACAATAAATGTTTTTAAAAGATCAATACATATTCAAAATAACAACCAAGAAAGGAAACTTCGATCAATGTAGAAAGGAATGTATGAAAATGGGTGGTGATCTAATAACAACTAATATAAAACCACAGGGACAAAAATACTATAAGTTAGTTTTTTACAAGCGACTTTTGTACAAGCAATTTATATTCTAATAAAACTAATAATCAAGTTAATATTACAGTAATAAAAACTTAGTTTTATTTACTAAAAGTTATTGTTTTTAAAATAAAAATTGATAAGTCAAAAAACTGTTTTTTTAATGTTTAACCAACTATTTTACTTCTATAACAATGATTTTATGCAAACCATATTTTGTCGCTTTACAACAACATATGTTTTAATAAAATCTAAAAGTTGATGCATATTTAAACAAAAAATAAAATAAAGCAAAATTAGTCTCTGACGTCATAGTTTTTATTTGTAGAAAAATTCGCAGTAAAATAAGGTTTCACGGAAACACTGTTTGGGTTGGAATCACCGACCGTGACGTTGAAGAGAAAGGTAAATTTGTCACAGATAGTTCGGAATTCGACCCACATGAGGAAAATACCCTGTTTCAATGGGACGATGGAGAACCGAATAATAAAAAAAATTCACAAAATTGTGGTTGAATTTCGTTTGGAAGTACGTATGTAACTGATTTCACGTTGGATGACAATCATTGCTGGTTTAAATATTCTGGTTTGTGTGAAATAAGAAGCTTTTAACTCTTAATCGAAATAAAACAATTGCATTTTTAAAACTTAGTTTTACTTCAGTTTTTATGAACAATTAATTTCATTCTTTTACCTTTAGTTAGTAGTTTAAAAGCTGTTTCTTGTATTACATTGAAACTTGTACAAAAAAGTACTAGCTCTGAGAAATCTAAACTGTTTATACATTAGCCACAAAAATATACAGTGATTTTTGTTCTAAGTGCATCTTTTAAAAAGCATATTCAGATAATAAATCAAATAAGCTGTTTTGCATTTTCGCCGATTAAATCACATGATTTTTTTTTTTAATTAAGTTAATCTAAATAATACGTTTTAAAAATTTATGTTGAACTTAATACAAAAGAAAGCAATTAAACTTAATTTTCTCTGAACTTATATAACTCACAAAATATTATAAAAGAATTTTAGCAGCGATTAAACAGTTTTAAAACTGTTATATTAAATAATGTATCTAAGAAGTAGTTTTGCGATCGACAATTGTTAATAAAAAGCTTCGGTTAACTTTAAGTTTACTAGAAAAAAAACTTCACTATGTAAACACAAAATGTTCATTTATTAAAAAATGGTATATGTTAATTTAATAAGCATTAACTGTCTATAAACAATCGTTGAAAAAGAATTTAATTGAAAACATTAAAATTTTATACATTTTTCTTTTGTATAAATATGAATTTAAGAAACTTACTCTACCTATAAATCCAAACTATAGAAAATGAAAAACCTTAGAAAGCAATAAAAAAAATTTTAATACATAAATTCTAATTAAAATGAATGTTTTAATGTTGCCTTTTTTGAATATATAAGTTTTTAGTAGTTACTAGTGCTTGATTTAAGTGCGCAAATCAACAGTTTTACACCATGCATAAAATAGTAGATAAACTTATTTTTTTTTAATTAAAACATTTAGGAGATTTCTAAGGTATAATTTTCATTATTGCCTTCAATTATGCTTATTTTAGCACTCATAGTATTAACAATTTAAGGTATTAAGTAGTATATGCTATATTATGTGATTTCAGAGTGAGCATTTGATATTAGACGTTTAACAACGCATATATGATTTTTACTGGTTGTTTGAAATCAAACACTTTTAAATTTGTTTTAAAATGCAAACAAAAATAGTTTGAGCTAAATCTCATTTACTTCTAACTCAAAATAGACTTATGTTTGTTGGTAAAGCTTAAAGTTATTTGCAGTAGCATTAAACTTAAAAGATTTTTTTACAAACTTGTTGTTAATAATAATAATAATAAAACTACTTAAAAAGAGCCATGCCTATAGTGTAAATAAATAAAGTAAAACTTGCTTTTATAATTCATAATTTATTTTAAGCTTTATTTGAATATTAAACAGTAATTTATTATTAAACCTTAGTTTTAAAAAAAATAGAAAAAAAAATTCATTATATTTACAATAAGTAGTTAAAAACTAATCAAAAACCAAATTAAATTATACATAGACTTATTAATGAAAAACTAAATTTATAACTTAAATTAACTACAAAATAAAAAAATAGTTTGTATTTAAAATAAAATAAATTTAAAAACTCTATAAGTAACAATTTATTTTGTAAGTTTAAAAACAAAGTATAATAAAGTTATAAATTTCTCCTTGATTAACTCAAATTGTTTGAAAAAAGTTAAGCGGTGTGTGTACCCACAGTTTAGTAATAATAAAAAATTATCAGAAGATGTAAATAAACCTATTCTATTCTCAGCTTTTGAGTGATTATCTACTAATAAAAATTTAGATATAAATGCTTATAGTTAAAATAAATATAATATGTTTCAAACGTGATTTATACTCGTGATTTAAAAAAATGAGAAACATTTCATCAAGAAAAAAACTACTTTTTCTTTCTTTCTTATGCCTAGAGGTACTTTTTTGCAAGTAACTCGATTATTTATACAAAAACAACATTTTCATGATAATTTTGAGTCGCAGCTGTTTATAAAAGTTCATGCTTTGTTTAAAAAAACCTTCACAAGCTGTACAACTATACTTTTTACTACTTTTTTTTCATATTTATTTTAAATTAACTGAAACTTCGCCATTTTAATTTTTCTACTAAGATCTTGTCCAGCTTTGACAACGATTGTTTTAGAGTCAAGAAATTGTTTTTCATTTGTATCTAAAATTGTGTTTACATATTTAAGTTTTAATGTACCATTTATTTCAAAATCATACAGATAATTTAAATATTTAAACTAGATTCTCTCATATTTTTATTAGATTTAAAAACTACTTTTGATCTTAACTACTTAAGAATCTTTAGTTTCATACTAACTTTAGTCTGTTTAAAGTTTAAATATTAGACAGAACGCTTAAATATAAGTATTAAATTTCATCTAGTTATTTTACAATTCAACTAAAAAACAAAACTTTTTTAAATTCAAAGTTTAGGCTTTTAATAGTATTAGTTTACAATAGCTAATTTTACTAACATAAGATTAAGTATAACGGCAATAATGTTTGTTTAATGTTCTGCTTCTCTAAAATAACTCTAAAGACTAAAAAAGCGAATCAAACTACAATAGTATATTTTGACTAGTAATTTCAAATTTTTATATCTGTTTTTAAGTGTAGAAATATTGTTATTTGGTGTAGTACTACATTAAATGAATTTTCTGAATTTATGTTAAATATTTGTTTTTTTGTTTTTAAAAACTTTACAACTTTTATAACAACAACAATAGTTTTCATAGCTGTGTAAAACATCTTAGTAAGAAAAAAAGTATATATCTTTTGACTTATTAAAAAAATAATAAAAATATTTATCAGAGGCTTGTTTAAATTTACGACTACTAGGAATAAATAAACTTATAACATATATTCATTTTTGTATTTTCTTATTAGTTTAAACTCTCAGCATTAACATTAAATTGATAAATAATGGGTTTAATTGAATATCTTAATCTAAAATTTAAACACCTTAGCAAAGCATTTTCTTTAGAAAAGGTGCTCTTTTAAAGTTAAAACGCTTTATGAAATTACAATTTAGTTTTGACTTAAAACTAGTTTAGCTGATACAGTATATAAGAAAGTTTTGTAATTTTTTTCATTTTTATATAGTAAAAATTCAATATCAATTGTTTAAAAATTTAGCGAAAAAGTACGATCAAACCTATTATAAATTGTAAAAATTCTTTTTAAACGGCGTTTTGGTGAAATTATTAAAGATTTTATTCTATTTATTAACTTTTAGGGGCTGTCAGGGGAAGTAAACTAGTAAAACACGGCCCTGGTTGTAAACCAGTTACGACCTGAAGATCTTACACTTCACACCTTTAGTTTATAAACATAAATACAGGCTTGCAAAAGTTTAGAAATCTTAAAAGTGAAGAAACTTTTGTCTGTTTCAGCTTAATTTTCACGAACAAGTTATAGTTTCGCTATTTCCTAACTTCAAATCTCTGCAATTTTAAGTAGAATTTTTACATAAACTACTTGTTTTAAACATTAAACTAAAAGTTTAAATTTTCATAATCATGTCTAAAATTTAGTAGAGCTTTTAGTGAATTTGTTCTAAATTAAATAAATTTCTAACAAATTTATCAACATTTATCCACTATAGATTGAAATTAACTTAAACCTTTAGAATATTGTAAGTAAAATGAGCAATTTTTTTCACTTTCGTCTACCACCTGTGTTAATACACCTACTTTTATTAAACTTTTAATTCTTTAAAAACTAAATATACTTTTTTAAACTAAAAAAAAATATTAAAAGCAGGTTTTACGTAAGCTTTGTAATAAAACCAATTTTGTCTTCTAATTTGGTTTTAGTTTAATTTTAAATTATCTTTACTAAAGTATATTTCAATTACAAAAGTTTTCCTGAATGTATTTCATTAAGATATTTTGATTAACTTTTTTTTTAGTTTAACAAAAGTTATGCTCTGCAAAAATAAAGCTAAGTGCAAAAGCTTTTAGATGTGCTAGTTTCATTCATTCAAAAATGAAGTTTTATATAAAAATAAGTCTCTTATACATAAATGATGCCGTTCAAAAGTGATGAACTTTTTTTTGCTAATATATCTTTTTCGTATCATTTAAGAATAAATAGCTTTGAAAACTATGTTATTTTTTCTAGATACTAAAGAGACAGATAAAAATAAAAATGATCTGAGAACATATTTATATTTATTTATCTTTTTCAAGCTCAGAAAAAAACGACGTAAAGCGAAATGAGCAATATGTAATAAAATTTTTTACGAATTAAGAAAAATTAAGGCAAAATTTTAATTTATTTAAGGGCATGGGGGGGAGTTCCGAAATTTTTTTAATAAAAATAACATTGGATCTTACATGAAAGCTTAAAGTACCAACTCCAAGCCAATTTCATAGAATTAAAAAATATTATTTAACTTTTGAGATATTGTAATTTTTATAAAAAGTTTCCGATACAAACATATAGACCGCAAAATTTTTGGGTTCAATTTTCTCGGAAATTTAAAAAATCACTAAAATGTATCTTCTTCTTCATTTTTTGAGCTAGAGACCTAAAAATTTAAAGAAGCGTTCTTTTTATAATTTTGAAGACTTATAATGGTGGAATTTTAAAAATATAAAAAAATAAAAATTTTAGATAAATAAAACAAAAAAGTTGGTAGTTTTCTGAATAAAATTTTATTTTTCAAAATTAAAAAATTCCTGCATTCAATCTTTTTAAATTTAAAAATTCACTTTCTGTAAAAGTTTGAAGTAGATTGTTTCTAAATTAAAGGAGTAGGTAGATTTTTAGTGAAAAGGTTTTTTTTTTGCGTTTTTAGTTTGCGCCTTTGATAAGGAATCTATTGAGGTCACCAACTTTAATCGCTTATATCTCAAAGAATACCTTAAATATTTTCAAGCTATTAAAAAAATTCTTATGGCTCAGATAAAACTCGATAAAATAAGATCAGCTTGTATAAATCAACGTGGACCCCCCAAGCCCTTAACTTTCGAGAGAATTAATAAACAAAGAAAAAACAGTCAGAAAAAAAAGTGCTAAAAATTTTTTTCCTGATATTAATTTCTCTTTTTAGGAAGTAAAATCAAAATACTTAATATTATAAGAATAGATAAAATTGTATTCTTTATCTTTATGTAATCTAATAAATGTGTTAATTATCAGATTGAAGTTGATGAAGTTTTCTTAGAACTTAAATTTTCTAATATGTTAAACTTTTTTATAAACAAGGTACTTTCACGCTAGGAAACCAACGAAGGTTTTTTGTAAGTTCACAACATTCTTCCCAAAATTCATTTTTGTCAGTATCATAACAAACAATCTTCGAAACTCTGTCTTGTAAGACAAAAATTTTGTTTTCAATAGAATGAGCTCTAATACTAGAAAGATTGCTAAATAATTGTGATTTAATAATGATACTTTTTCTACAAATGATGTCGAAAACTTCACAATTGTCTAATATATTTGAAATTACAAACAGTTTGTTCTTAACAACAACTAAACTGTGGTCATATTTAGCAGAATTCATATTTGGCATTGTTGACCATTTATCAGGTAAGACATCATATGATTCAACAGTATCTAATCTCGGATGGTTGCCATTTGATCCACCACAAACTACAATTCTTTCTTCAAAAACTGCACAAGCTGTATTTGATCTTGCTTCATTCATTTTAGCAACTTCTTGCAAACTGTAATCATTTGTATAAAATTGTAAACAAGAACTTGTTGAACCTTCATCTTTGTTACCTCCGATAACAAATATTTTATTCGTGAATGCACATACAACATAATCCATACGACCATCATTCATTTCAGCTACCTGACTCCATGTTTTAGAAGTAATTGAATATTTGTCAACAGACGTTATCCAATCACCATTATTATTTATACCACCAAAAACATAAATATCACCTTTTAAATAAACTACTTTTAGACTATCACGTCCCTTTTTCATTGGTGGATAAGTTTCTACTTCTCCTACGTTATTAACATCTATGCAACTTAAATTGCTACAAGTCATGTATTCTTTTGAGTCATAACCTCCACAAACTAATAATTTAAAATATTTTTGGTTACAATACCTACTTGACTGACAATTATTTGAAGATTTATAAAAACGGTTTACTCTGCAGTCGATTATTTCATTTAAAATTTTTACACAAACATCATCTTTTCTTAGTTTTGAATCATTTAAAAGACATCTTATAGTTTCTGTTGAAAGCAAATGAAGACGAACTTTTAATAAAAGATCTTCAGCATACTTGCTACGTTCTTCAATGTTGTGGTTCAACCATCTATAAACTACTTTAAATACTTCAATTTCCGAAGTAATTAAAAGTTCAGAACTTCTAAGTATTTTAGATATAAAGTTGTATTCTATTTCTAAAAAACTCTCATTATCACTTACGATTGTAAAACAACGTTCTATATAACTAAGAGTTGAATTTTGGAGGCTAGATAATTTGAATATATTAACAAACTGGTAAACAGAAGCAGCATTTTTACACTTTATTTTTTCTTTTAAGATTGTACAAATTTTACTATCTCCACTTTCGTTTAGGGATAGTTTGTTAATTCTTGTAGCTGCAATTACATCAGCTATTTTTCGGTTCTTCTTATCTAAGTTGTTTATTGTTTGTTATAAAAAAAATTAAATTCATTTAACTAAAAAAAATTTTTTAATCATTACATAATTTTTTATTACATAGTTTTGTTTAAATTACATTTTAGAATAATAATAAAGCTAATTACTTAGACTAATTCTTGAATAATTTTTCATTGTTTTTATAGATAATCTTAAGTTTAGTTGATTGATGATGACAATTGTTTTAATTTTAAGCTTGAAAACTTAATGATTTAGCTGGTACGTCTGGAATAAAAATATAAATAAATAATAATACTTTTATCAAAGTAAACCTAAATTTTGAATCTATTTTATTTGAAGGAATTTCAAGTAGGGGCTTAGTAGTACTAAGAACTATTTGTTTCTATCAAAAACCAAAGAGAAAATGTCTATTGAATTAAAAATGATGTTTTCTATAGAAATACGGAAACAATAACACAAACCTGATAAATTAAGCTTATTTTAAATGGGTAATTCATCTAACTGTTTTTTCTTTCTTCCATTTTCTTGCAGTACTTCAGAATAGCAAGCCTTTTGTATTCTGTAATACTACTTACATTTTTATAAACTCCATCTAGTTTTATTTTCTTGATAAAATTTTTCTTTTGACAATGTTGCGTTGACATATTTTGTCTGTATTAGTTATGTAAATCGTCTGTAAAATTGAAAATATAAAATGATATATTTAAGAAAAATATCTAAATAAGAAAATAAACAAAAAAATTTAAGAAGGCATATCAGAGTCTTATTGAAACATAGGTGTTAAAGATCATATTTGATGAGTTAGCAAAAATCGAAACCTTTCTTCATGTTATTTTATTTTAATTTTTTTTAATTTTATTTTTAATTAGTTTTTAATGATTGGGTAAGTTTGGTTAGGGTGAAGGGTAAAACATAATGTTAAAAGAAAAACTTTTTAAAACATATTAAATCAGTAAAACTAGAGGAAACTTTTTAAAGTTAAAATCGGACCCACTGATTATACCATGTTAATACTGTATTCATTCCTTAAAACTATAATTTTTAGATTTATTTTAAATTTTATACTTCTTTCAGTCTTTATAAAGCTTAAAATTTTAGAAGTTTATTACTTTTTATAATGTATTTACCATTCTAAATTTAAAAAACTTTTTTTTTCATTAGAAGTATTATTTTTTTATTTTTACTAAAACAAAATTTGTTTTGTATTAATTTTACAATAAAAATTAATAACAATTAAAATGTGTTAATTTTATTTCGTTTTATAACTTTGAACATTTTTGATTAATATTTAGCATTTTTAAATGATTTACTCATTATTAAACCAAATGTCCTTAAAAGATATGTCATGAAGAATTTTGAAAATTAGCCTGACTTTTGAAGATTTTGACCTAATTATTCTGATTTTTACCTTCCTCTCAGGTATTTTGAGCACACATATTATGACATATATGTATTTTGAGCACACATATTATGACATATATGTATTTTGAGTATACATATTTTGACAAGTACGCATTTTAGTACGCACTTCTTATTCTGTACACATATTTAAACCAAATAAAAACTTTCCGCTAGGTTTCTTTATTATTTAGATTATTAATTGTTAGCTACAAACTTTCTATTAAGTAGCTTCTGTACTAAGAATGTGTACTTCAGTGAAAGTAAAATGTCATAATAAGTTGTTTGAATGTAAAACAAATAATTTGCATTGAACTAGGTAAACTTTTTCTTATTGTCTACCTCTTTGAAAATAATCTTTAAGTGTCACAAAGTCAAGTAAATTTCTGTCAAAAATTTTTTAATTAAAACACTCAAACTTTTTCCAAGCATAAAATAATCTTAAAAAACGGTTTAGTTATACATCTGTTATATAAAACATTGCCAGTTAATACTTAAAAAAACTTACTTCTAGTATTGTAGATATTAAACTAATTCAAAAAAAAAAAATTTTAAGAACTTAACTTAAAAATCATGTCTGTTTTAGAAAATACTACCTGGTACCATTAAATAAAAAAATAACTAAAAGCAATTAGAAAGTAATATACTATGATGATTGATTTTACAGAGTTAAGTAAATATATAAATAAACAATAAAGTAAAATATATATTTGTTATATATAAAGTAAACTATATATAAAGTAAACTATATATATAAAAATGTTTTCTCTTATAGTTTTTTAGTTTAATATAAAACTTTTAATTTTGTAAATTTATAACAAACATATCTGCTCTCATCTATTTCAAAAACTTAAGTTTCTCTACAAGATTTTACAGATAAGTAAACTTAACTATTTTCTGTGAATTAATTACTTTTTTATATCATTAAAAATTAAAATAGAATATTTAAAAAATAAAAAAAAAATATTCTCTTACTTACTTGGTAAACTAATTAATAGTTATAATAAAGAAAACCTTATATCTAGTTTTTTAAATACTTCCTGCTACTATCTGTTATGAAATCTTCAAAACACAAAAACAAGTAACATAAACTGCTTTTACTTATTTTTGAAATTTTAATAACTCTAAAAAAATATAAAAAGAGGTAAACCATACAAAAAAAATGTCACAACAAATACTAAATTCAGTGATTAATTATAAAGATCTTAATAACTTCTTATATAAACAAAAACTGGCTGATACTAAATTTTACAATATAGACTTTTGTGTATATATCAAAGTTTCACTATGGAATTGTCCTTGCCACAGATCATCAATACTAAAATATAACATACAACAACTACTTGTTTAAATAAGGTGGTAGTTCAACATGTTTCTAGGAAAGTTTTGCAGTTTTCTGACTTAAGTAAGTTTTATTTTATTTTGATATTACTATTTGCAGGCTTTGGAACTTAATGACTTTGTAAGTAAATTTCTAAAAAAAAATTGCTACATACTTAAAAGATTTTTTTTCTTAATTTTTCACCATTATTAAACATTGAATTAAGGAGTTTTGTGAATTAGAAGTGAAAAATTCAGATATTTTGCCAACTTGACATAAATAAAACTGATTTTTGGTCACTTTGACTTAAAAAACTGACTAAGCTTGATTTTTTTCAAATATAGACAAAAAATCTGATTTAGCCTGATTGGCCTGTCCTGTGGCAACCCTTGTTTGGTTTATCTTCAACCTTGAGTGTTTTATTATAAACCTTTAAGAAATAACTATATAACAATATATTCTTTTCTCATAATAAGAAAAATGACAAGGTAAAACAAATAATTAATGATAATAAGAAAATGATTTAGTGAAAACTACACAACTAAGTATTTAATAATATTGAAATAAGGTCAGTATGTATCAATAGTATATTAGCTATATTTTTAATATTTGCAATATACTAAATAGATTTGACTGTCTTACATAAAAAAACAAGTAAAAGTATGTATAGAAGCTGAGGTTACCTATATAATGATAATAATATTAATACTAATAATAATAATAATAAAAACAAAAAAATATATATAATAATAATAATGATAATAATAACAATAGTAATGATAATGATAATGATAATGATAATAATAATAATAATAATAATAATAATAATAATAATAATAATAATAATAATAATAATAATAATAATAATAATAATAATAATAATAATAATAATAATAATAATAATAATAATAATAATAATAATAATAATAATAATAATAATAATAATAATAATAATAATAATAATAATAATAATAATAATAATAATAATAATAATAATAATAATAATAATAATAATAATAATAATAATAATAATAACAATAACAATAACAATAACAATAATAATAATAATAATAATAATAATAATAATAATAACAATAACAATAACAATAACAATAACAATAACAATAACAATAATAATAATAATAATAATAATAATAATAATAATAATAATAATAACAATAATAATAATAACAATAATAACAATAATAATAATAATATTAATAATAATAATAACAATAATAATAATAGTAATAATAATAATATCAATAATAACAATAACAATAATAATAATATCAATAATAACAATAACAATAATAATAATAATAGTAATAATAATTATTATAATAATACAATAAAGATAACAATAATTTTAAGATGTATTTTTTACTCATAAAAAATGTTTTTAAAAAAAATGCTACAAAATTAATGTTGTGTAAAAAGTTGTTTAGAAAAATTTTAAACGTATTATACTATAAAACTACTAAAACTAAGTTTTAAATCATTAAACTTTATACTTGTAGATAACAAAAAAAAAGTTGTACTAAAAACATTATTTGTTAGCTAGGAACTGCAGTGATAAATACAAAATAGGTATACCAAAGAAGTTTGTTATAAATTATCAGTTTAATCATTTTTCTTTTAATTTCTATAAACCGTCTATTATGAAACCTTTTTATCCTAAAAACACTATACTATATTTTTAAAACAATCAGTAAACATTATATATTTCAAACTTAATATATAACTCTATAAACAATACGTTTTTAATAATATATAACTTAACTAAAAACAAAACAAAATTAACAAACTAGAAAACTACTGAAACTCTGAACTATTTTTAAAGTTATTTAATTTTTAAACTTAAATTCTCTTTTAGATATAAACATATATTTTCATTTATTATATATTTTTAGTTCCGTTATCATAAAAAATAAGTAGTAATACTTGATATAACTATCTTTTAGTTTTAAAACTTAAATTTAGACTCCAGAGACTAGTTACAAAATTAAAATGAACAATTCGTCTAAAGTGATTCGTTCATGGAATTAAAAAAAAAAACTTAATTTTAGCAGTATTCAAGGTTCTCAATTTTTAAATTTTGGCGAACCTTTTCAAGAGCAATTATTTTTTAGTAATATATAACAAATTAGAAAGATAAAACTACTAAACAAACATCTATATCAAATGCTTTTAGAATACTAGATTACTAAAAAAATATCAGCATGTTTATTAAAATTTTATTCAAAAATTTCAACCAGGGTCGTCGAGTAGTTTAGAGCAGATTTGATAAAAATGAAAAATCACTAATGAAAGCTGTTTTGTTTCTGTACAACCTTTGTAGTAAATAGAGAGAAAAGAATTAAAATAATTCTTGAACAAACCTTGAAAAGACAAAAATTAATCATCAAGAAAAAATACTACAAACCTATTATTAGAGTTTTTAAAGTTGTTATTATGTAAATTACTATGGAGCGGTATCTAAAATTACTTTCAGTTGCTATAGAAGTTAGAAAAGTCTTAGTTAAAACTCTAAAGACTTATTTTTAAGTTGCTCTTTTTTTAGCATACATGTGTTTTACTTATTTGAATCTGATAGGATTGATGTGTAGTAGATTTTTACCTTACATTTTATTTCCTTTTTTCTCTTAAAGATATTTGACAAAAACTTTGATTTTTTTAGCTACAGACTGTACAAAAGAAAAAAAATAGGACTTAAAGCGATTATTATTTTTTCTTATACTGAATGTTTTTTTCTATTACCAATATTTTATCTAAGAACAGATTTTCTTTAAGTTTATGAAACAGTCAAAATTAAAAAAAGAGATACTTAGTTTAGAAAGAGCTAAGGCTAGTCTAAGTTAAATAAAGTAAGAAAATTCAATGTTGGACATTGAAATAAACGTTACAAATAGATTGCAAAAATGATATAAGTTATAAGTTGTTAAATAAAAGAGTGCTTTCACTGCTTAGTATAGTGAATAAAGCGTTATTTAAGGTTTCACAGGAAGTAAAAGAAGCTTCAAGTTGTTCGTTTAAAATTTTAAAAGAAAAAAAAACAGCTTAACAATAAAAACAGTAAACATCATTTTTTAAAAATGTAAAATTTTTTTATTGTTTATAAAACATAATTAAAGCAGGAATGGGCTACGTCAACCCACGTTTGGTGAACTTTAAAACTTTAAAGCTATTTTTCAAACTTAAATCGCAAGGACGTTTTTTTTTATTTACACTAAATATTCTTAGATCCATAAAGAAAAGCAAAAAATTAACATAATTTGATGTATAAAATTTACACTAGATATTTTATTTTAATTTTTAAAAAACTTAGCTTACTGACTGAAAACTTTGCTTACATCTTGTTTATTTTGAGCTTTAATTTAAAAAATATAACAGTTTTTTAATTGTAAGAGTAATTTTAATATGTTATATTTAATTAATAAAAGTAATTCTAAAAGATTTTTTAGTTTCCATTTATCACTTTTACTAAATTAGTTATAAGATTAAGTTAGATGTTTATCTAAATTTTATAACTTTTTCGATTTATTTAGGTTTTTTTCATATGTTTAGTGTTTTAATTATCTAAATCTATACTTTTAGATTTCCTTAAAACTATTTAATTTAGTAAGTTTCTACTCTTGAAAAGCTATCTTTTTATGCTTATCATTAAGTAATTTGATTTTCGAGCATTAAATCTTCAACGCGCTAAATGTTACAATTTGGATGTATTTAATTCGTATAATTTTTACGACACTAAAAATGCTAAAGAATACATATACAAAATTTACTCTCAGGAGTGTAAATGAATATAAAAGCTAAGAAAGCAGAGTCTTTTCTAGCTGAAAAAATAAAAGCAAGTTTTTTTTGCACATAAGTATACGTTTCTGTAGATTTGCAGAAATGTACCAAGCTACGTCCCCGGTGTGCACTGACCTTGTATCCGAAACTAATATTTAAAACAAAAGCTTTATGTTGATTAAAATACCAAGTTAGAAGTTACGAAAATTTTGTTTGTTATAAATTAAGTTTAATGGAACTACCGTTTAAAGAATTGTTTAAAAATATAAATATTTAAACTGAAATAAAACAAAAAAAAAGGTTATATAAAAAAATTTCAAAAGAAGCTAGTTATTTAGTAATGATCAATATTTGAATATTCTAACTATACTAAGCATTTTCATATTAATTTTGTTTCTTAATAAAAATACAACCATAAATAAACTAAAATGTGATATACAAATGTGCAAGATAACGGCCCATTCATCAGTTTATCATAAGGAAGTATATTTTTAAATTCCGTGTTTCAAATAGTTATATTTTGTAAACATAAAAAGTTAATTATGTGTTAAGTCAAATAATAAATTGCATTAAATTAAAGTAATTATTATACAATAGTCAAACTTTTTAAATTAAAAAACCTTTTTATCAAAACCAATATGAAAAATTTCGTGCTTAGAACTAACCTTAATTCATGAATTCATATTTTCTGTTAAAGGTAAATTGAATATGGACCTAAAAGTTTTTTATCTGATGCAAAAATTGTTATTAGTAAAACTCTAAAATTAAATAACAAACTGATTATAAAACTTGTACAAAATGTTTTAATTGTAATACATTTACATTAACTTTATTCTAGTTAAATTAAATGCTTATTAGACTATTAAAAAAAAACTAGAATATAAGTATTTAATAAAAAAAGGGAGCTTAGCAATTTATTTTTTGTGTTTATTGAAGACTAATTTTTTTACTTTTTTGATAAAGTTTTGTTAAGTAGTTAAAATTACAACATGATTGTCCATAGATTATATTATCGTGACCTGAAAAACCGCCCGGATCTGATGGACCAGGACAGTCGGTACGCGGAGAGTTTGCATTAAGGGTCAAGGGTTTTTTTATTGAACGTCTAGCTTTATTAACCGATTACTACAGTGCGTACCATCACCGTCGCCAAAAGCCGATCGTATGTTCTCCTCAGAGAACATACCTTTTTTAGTCTGATTAGATATGCTCAATCAGTTAGATGACAAGTTAACTAAAAGCAAATTAAATATAGTGATGTACCGGACTCACTATCCGGGTCCGGATCCGGCCGGATATTGCCATTTTTGTCTGATATCCGGATCCGGCCAGATCTTGATATGAAAAAAAAAAGTCCGGATCCGGTTCCGGCCGGATCCTAATTTGAAATAAAAGTCCGGATCCGGGTCTGGCCGGATCCTAACAGATATCCGGCCGATTCGGATCTATTTAGTAAAAAAGAGCATACAGAAAAGTATTTTTTTAAAACAAACCCTTTGTAAATTAAAAAGAGTCATTTCCGTCAGTTAAAATTAAACACCTACCGTGATTGGCTTATTTTGAACACATGACTAGTTTATATTTGTTTATATTTAAACTATGAAATAAACATTTCAGAAATGCAACTTTTTAGCTATGTTGTAAAATTAAAAACTTTACTACCAAATTGTCAGGCTAGTTTTAAGATTTTTTCGAAAACTCAGCCTAGTTTTCTTTTAGATTTTGAATAAGTTTAAGCCAGGGTTTCCCAAACGTTTTTTCAAAAGGCCCCCTTTAAAGAAGTTTAAAAAGCAATGGCCCACTTCAACAAGATTACTCATAAATTACCATAAAATACACATAAGACCTTATTTTTTTGATTTTCGTCTGTAACTCAATAATATTTAGTGTAAGTTACTAAACTACCATAAAATACGCATAAGACCTTTTTTTTTTGTTTTTGCTCTTCGTCTACAACTCAAGATAATCTAGTGTAAGTTTCTAAACTACCATAAAATACACATAAAACTCTTTTTTTTGCTTTTCATCTGCAACTCAAGAATATCTAGTGTAAGATACAGATTATGGCTCCCCCTGTGGCTCCTTTACTGTTCATGGCCTCCCCTCTTCCCCCTTTGCTGCTCGTGGCCCCCTGATTATCTGTCATGGCCCACTTTGGGAAACCCTGGTTTAAGCTGATCCAGTTTTCAATATTTTGTGATTTTCTAGTTAATTTTGTTCAAGAACTATGTTAATTGATTTTAGATTGTTAACACTATAGGGGGGGGGGGGGTCCACCTTGATTTTTACAAGTTGATCTTATTCAAAAGATTTTCATCTTAGCTACCAGATATTGTTTCTGTGATGTACTTTATCTTTCTATCAATTTTCCTTATACTAAATTTAAAGTTATTCATAGTTTTTTTAACTTTTATAGAATCGAAACTTTGAAACTACAAATGTAAGCTCTACCTTTTATGTGAAAACTAGTGATGTACTGGACTCAATATCCGGATCCGGGTCCGGATCCGGCCGAATAATGCCATTTTTGTCTGATATTCGGATCCGGCCGGATTCTAATTTGAAAAAAAAGTCCGGGTCCGACTTGACCCGAAATTGTGGGTCCGGTACATCACTGATTAAATATAATTAAGTGCTTTAAGAATAACGTATATTTTGGTTTCACAAGTAAGTCTATTTGAAACTTGTTTTAAGTTAACTAAATTCAAACTAGATTAGGAGCTGCTAATAGCTTACAAATAAGTCAGTGGTCGGCAGGGTGTACACTGGTGCACATAAGTGTACATGTAGTTTCTTTTAGGGTGCACGAGACTTTTGGGGTTCATGAAACTTATTTTGGGGTACATGATTTTTTTTTTCGCAGAAACTATATAAAAGTTTTATTTTTAAATATTTCCTCATTTAAGACATATTCAAATTTGATATCTAATTGACCATTTTGTTGTTTGTAAAACGACCATTTTTGTACTCTCCTAGTTCTATACTGTTAAATTATGTAAAAATTCTTCCACTCTTAGCCGCCCAAAGAAAATCCGAAGTGAGCAAATCTCATAGACTCTTAAAACAAAATAAAACGGTTAGTATTTTATCAATGTTTAATTTTATTAACTCTAATTGTTTAAAAGCGTTTTGCTACATTAAAAATCACTGTATTAATTAACTGATATTTGAGAAAAAACTAGTTAGGCAAAAAAAAATCAATTATGTTATATTTATAATAAATCAAATTAAAGGAAGGATCAATAACATCAGGGCTGTCACATACTAAGCTCTCTTAGAATAATTAAGTCTATTTTTAAATCATGGAAAAACCTAGAACAACTGAGACTAGTTATAAATTTATTGAAAATCTTAGATTTATTTTATATCTTTTAAAAAACTTCAACTGTGGCTTTACTTGAAATTTTTTAATTCTTAAATTACTATTAATATCTAAAAAATTCAAGATTTATAAATATCTAATTTTCACTGTAATTTAAATAAGTTTTTTGCTTTCGTTACTTTTTGGTGTCATTTTTATTCATTTTGTTATTTGTTCGTGGCAATACCTTTGTTAAACACAAATAGTAATCGCTTAATAAAAAATTATTAAGTTAACTTAGCTAAATATTTAAATTTACCATTCAATAAAAAGTACCAAGACTACTGATTGTTAATTGAGGTAGTAACAATGTAAAAAACTAATCTAGTTAGTATTTTAGACCTGAGTGATACTAGTAAAACATTGTTGTAAAAATTAGATCATCGATACTAAAAGTTTATCGAAATGGATAGGGTAAACTGGTGAATTTAAAGTTAGCATGTAAAAATTGACTGAGTGTTACCGAATTGTTACTAAAAAAAACGATTAAACGTGTTTACATATTCTTAAACACTAGCGGCGCTAAAGAATGCAAATTAGGGTGCACAGAATTTTAATTATGTGATTTAGGGTTCACTAGTTTGAAGTAGCGTGTCGACCACTGTAATAAGTAATAATTTAAGCTTGCATGAAAAAGCTTAGGTAAAATCAAAAATTAATAAATCTCAATTTATTGAGCAATACAAAGTAAGGTTTACCAAATAAAATTAGTAATAACTTGAGCTTGTATATACTAAACTTAATAAAATAAACTTAAGTAAAATTAAAAGAAAATGAAAATTTATACAATTTATTAAACCGTACAAAGTCATACTATAAATGTAACTAAAACACTAAAGTCTATGCAAAATGATAACGAAATAAAAATAGAGGCTGCTACAACGTATCAAAAAATATATCAAAACTGAAAAGAGTCGTTATTAGAATCTGCTGTAATACTAAGTAATTATAATGTATAAACGTTTCCAATTATGAAACAACTCACAGTTAAGACCAGTAAAGAAGATAAACGTCATTTTTCTGTTCATCCAATATGGTTTCATCCGTCAATTTTGACCAGTCGCCATATAATTTCCATTCTTCAACTAGAAAAAACATAGAGTTATGTTTCTCTATCAATTTTAGAATTGGAACCATAAATTTGAGTCTTAGGTCTTCGCTATCATCTTTAGCATTTGCAGCAATCTTTAATACTCGTTTCATGGTTAGACTGTCGTAAATTTGATATACGACGTTAGCCATAAGGATCCACAATTTAGGTTCTTTACATGTAAGTCCATGGTCGATGAATTCCTGAACAGCTAAAGTTAGCGCATTTTCAACTTGGTCTAAACTAATGTGTTGTTTTTGTACCATTAGATTCAACATTTCACCGACTTTTCGGCAATAAACTTCCTTATTTTTAACTGCAAATTGCACGCATTTGGACAAAAAAGCAAGGGCGTCCAACTCCATTTCATTATCCTTCATCGACCGTAGAACCGAACAAAGCTTGTTTCTTCTGACAAACAGGTTGACTGCATCCATCGCTTTTCTCATTATCTTATCATCATTAATGGTAATTTTGTTTTATTAAACAACTAAGAAACTACAAATTTAATGATTAAAACTGAACTTACTTTTTTTGTATATTCTTTTAATATTATCTTTATTTTGGTTAACCAAACTGCTAAATATTTGAAAAATCTCAAAATTTAAAAAATAATATATAATTTTTGTACGTAAAAATAATGTTAATATTAGTGACTATTTTTGGATAAATATTACATAAAAAACTTTTAAAAATAGTGTATGTATACAAAGTAAATCTTTAACATTTCTACGAAAATTTTATATTATTGATTAATTAATACAGTTCTTCAACTGTAAACTTTAACTTTAAAACTAGTAGTGTATATATTAGTTGTTATCACACTTTACTTGTACTATACCATATATATTAATGAAATAGAACTACATTGATTAAAAAAGTCAAAGCTAGCTTCAGTTAAGAAAAAAGCATACCCTGTTATAAAAGAAAATACCATAGTAATAAAAAAATGTCAAAAAATTAAAAACTATATCAACTCTAATCATTGATATTTTGACTAGTCTCTGTTTTACGAATAAAATAGATTAAAAACGTAGATATATTATTAAAACGAAACATACAGGTTTTAGTTTATATATTACATAAAATAATGACCTACTTAAGCATTAATTTAATTTGAAAAACTTTAATGTTAGTTTAAAATAAATTGGTTATTAAGGTTTCAAAATATATGAGCTAGAAAAAAATAATATAGTATTAAAACTGTTTTTGCTTAACTGAAAACAAACAACTTGCAAAATTAAAAGGTATAAATCACGTTGCGTTATTTTAAAGATTGCTTAAAAAGTAAACGAAACCTTTATAGTCAACTACACACTTTCAAATAAAAATTAAAAAATAAAATAAAAATAGAACAGCTAAATGCTGTTAAACTTTTACTACAACAATTATATTTAAATTATGGTGTTCAGAAACATCTTAACGACCAATAAGTTTTTGAAACTCCTCTTTTACAGTGTCTCAAACATTTTATGATTCAGTAGTTTTTTTTTTAATTTATTTAACTTAATTTTTTAGTTCTCTTAGACTATTTTTTAATTTTGTTGTTTATCTTTATTTTTATTTAGTGCTTAAATATTTAAAGACTTCGATATTTCTATTAGTTAACTTGTTTTTGATAAATAAGAACCAAGCAATTGTTATACCTTAAAAATAACTAAACTTAAAGTTTATTATTAAGTATTTAACTTTTCGTTAAACTGTATGAACTTTTAAATAAGCCGTTTTAAGAATGTTCTAACAACTTTTTATGTGTTATAATAAGAATCAAGAAGAAAAATATTAATTGTTATAAGCCAAAAATAATTTAAACTTTTATTTTTAATTTAGAATAATTTAATTTTGACTGTTTTTATTAGTGTTAAAGTTATTGTTTTTTGACAAAAAATATATAAAAAAAGGTTACTTAACTAACTTATTATCTGTGCATGTTTTTGACGAGTCAGTAGTATTTATGTCATACCCGTAATTTAATTTAAAAAAATAAAATATAAAAACATCATTTAGCAAAACTTAAGAGAAATACATACATTTAATTTTAGTCAAACTTAATTATTTGATTTTGTTTCGGAATTTTCAAGTAAGAAAGATAATCAACGTTTAATTAAAATGTTTATCAGATTATATTTTTCATTTTAATTTAACTAAATTTTTAGTGATGCCTAAAATTTAAGTTTACTTAAATAACATTTAATAAAAGTAGCGTTTTTTCAACTAGATAATTTTTATGACTTTCAGTTTTTTCTTGCTTAATAATTCGTAATGATTATAAAAAATTCTTTTCTACATTTTATCTTTCTTTTTTTAGTTTTTATGATTGAGTATACTCTATAATACAGGGTTTCTCAAATCATTTACTGAATCGCCCCCTCTTCAGAAATTCGAAAAAAAATTGCCCCCCCCATGATTCTATAAAGTATTTTTTTCTTCTTGAATACGAACTTTTGAGCCAAAAAAAGTGTATTCTAAATGTAATTTAGTCTGGAAATTTTTATGCACGTACTTTTGTGCTGTGCTCAAAGTAATTTACAGGGCTTGAAAAAATAATTTACAGTTGTTTTCTTATAAGCCCAGGAAATTGAATTTAAATACTTAAATATTAAAAAGCCTTTCGTAATCTGTAATCAATTATGTTTTTATATGAATTGTTTTAAAACTACTGAAATCTTTAGGTTAGTTGTGGACAAGTGTTGTAGTCAGCAAGCTATTTTTACTAAAAAATCCTTTCTAGTGTCGACTTGTTAAAGATGTCCTTTTTTGTTTATTGAACGATAAAAAAAAACACTCAAAAAGTTCGGTCTAAGGACCTGGTGTACAAAGAAACCTTTCGGTTATCGAGTCGTACACCATATGTTTAAAAAGTTTCTTACGAGCTACTACACATAGTTTTTTTAATCATTTAAATATTCATATCTTTAGTAATGAACAGTCAATTTGCTTGCGGGCTGCGTTATTTAAAAAAACTACCGTATAAAAAAGTTAAATACTATAAATAGATTTACTAGTATTGTGATCTAGAAAGTACAGTTGTGAACTAACTAATAAATTGAAAGCGTATTTCAAAGTTTTAAGTTTCAAAAAGCTAAATTTTATATGTTTTGCACAAGTAGTTTTAAAATTACTTATCGGGCCGAAATTTTACTGGATCTGTACCGTACGTTACCCATCTGAAATCTTAACTGAAATATAACATTATAATTATCTCTTATATAACGACTTTCGGACATTTTGAAGTAAATGCTAAGTAACTTATTAAAGTCAAAATTATTTTATAGATAGGCATATTGTATGATTACTTTACCATAGATTAAAAAATTACAAAAGATAAACAGCTTATTTTACACATAATGAAATAAATATTAAAACATCAATGCTGATCTAATTTTAGTAAGTTTGAACGACTGGTTAATTAGCTCACTGAAAAGTTTTTTTATCAATAGCTTCTTCAATGCTAAAAAATTATTAATTTAAATGCTAAAAGATATTATAAGCAAGTGTGTTGTAGAGTTAAAATTTTAATTTTTAACTTTTTAAACTATATGTTTCTTAGTAGAATACCATGAAACAGTATTTGATTTGGAATAACCTTTAAAAACTGAACCTTAATTCTAACAATATTTTATTTTCTTTATCTGAATTTAAAAATAAATTAATTTAAGGTTTTCCAGTTATCTTTGTGAAGAGAAAGGAACTTTTATAAGATTAAAATTTTGTTTTGTAGCAGTAGCAGTCTTTTTGATGGCTTATTTAATTCTGTTTAAAAATGAATTTGTTTTCTAGCTATCAACCTATAATAATTTAACAGAGGAAAATAGTGAAAAATTAAAAGCTAGGATTGAAATAGTAAAAAAAACAATATATTTCAATTGTCTAAATATTTTAAATCAAGATAAACGAAAAACAGTTGTACTAATAGTTTTAAAAAACCTTAATATACAAATATCTTTACATTAATAAATCAAGTTAAAAAATAAAACTGACCTTAAGAATCTTTTATGTGAAATGTTTAAGGTCATTTCAAATATAGAACCCAAATCTATACTCTTTTAAAGTCAAAAAAATTTTTTTGAAATATAGACTTTAAGGGTTTACAAGGTTTTTTACTTAAACAGATTAAAAAAGTAATCGGAAAAATATGTCAAACAAATATTTTTTAAACAAATGTTTTATTCACTATGCTATAAAAACTTATAGTGTAATGTAAAACAACAAAACATAACTACAAAATATAAACTACAAAGTCAAAACATAACTATTAATAACTTTAAACCATGAACCAGTCGATAAATACAGTAGACTTCCGCTTGAACTTGCACTTTGAAAAAAATCAAAAAGTGCGAACTCGAAACTGCTTTATGTTTTTTTTACAAAATGCAAATTTCAAGATGTTATAATGCAATAATTTTATGACGTCAGATCCACAAAAACATAAAATAAACATTAATTAAGAAAGAAAAATCAGTAACTAAATTTAAAAAAGCTAAAAACTTTCTAAACAGTTTCATTTTGATAACCATTTCACTTCTGTATACATTATCAACTTATCAAAAACATCATCATTGTCATTGCACAGCCGTTTAAAAAGACGACTTTGTAAAGCATGCCTGTGTATTTTGCTGACAACTTTTATCACAAAGTTAAATGAGTCTATAGACGGACGCTCAAATTTTTTGCAACTAAATGTCGGCGATGAATATTAACCATATCAAGGTTGAACTCTTTGTAATATATGATTAATTCACAATACTTTTCTATCATAGACGGAGCACTATCTGATGCAACTCCTCTAAGATGTTTTGAAGGTATTTTATTTACTTCAAAATGTTTTCTAATTTTTTAAACAAAAGCTTTCCTGTGCTACGCGTTTCCATTAGTTGGGAGAACACTAGTTCTTTGTATGTTGTATCATCAACTATAAAACGCACGCAAATAAGAAAAATACATTTATTTTTCGGCAAAGTGGACTCGTCAACCTGCATCGAAAAAAAGTTATTGAACATTATTCGAACTAACTTTTGTTCAACACATTCTGACATTTCATCTATATGTCATTTCACAGTTTTGTTGCTTAAAGGAATAGAACGTAAAACATTACTGGTGTTTTTATAATGATTGAGTTTTTCTAGATCTGTTTTTAAGATATGAATAAACGTTTTTTTTTTTCCAAGTGGTGTAAGGCAGTCAATGTTTAGCAAATACGAGAGACAGATAATAAGAAGTTAATTGTTCATCTTCAATACTTTGTGTAGATTTCTTGAACATGTTTGTGATTTTACACTGTTTTGTTTTCTCATCTCGACGTTTTCTAAAAAACTCTACTGCTAAAAAGCTTGAGTTAGTAAAATAATAAATCAGAAAGTAAAAATATTATTTCTGTCCAAAATTATAAAATCGCCCCCCCCCCCTCCATTCGCCCCCTTACTGGTTATCGCCCCCCCCCCCCCCCTCCCCTTTCGCCCCTTATCTAAAATTCGCCCCCCAACTTACTAAAATCGTCCCAGGGAGGGGGCTATACCGCCCACCTTGGGAAACCCTGCTCTAATGTGAGTTTTATTGAAGTATGTAAATACGCTTTTGTTTACTAAACACTGGTCTTATAAAAAAGTGCTAATTTTTTTACGATATTTTAGTTTCTAAAAGTTATTAAAGCAGTTCAAAATAAAACAAAGGGAAAATGTAGTATAAGTATCTAATTGAACTGTTTTTAATACTATGAAAAGAAACACACATTTTTACTCTTACATTTTTATTTTGTTTAGACACCGGTACAAAAACGGTAAAGTATAAAATTTGAAAAAATTAGAAAAACTTATTTATAAGTTATTAAACTAAGAAGTTTGTATAGAATATATTTGACCATGTTAAACTTAATTTATGTAATTTTTAGTATAGAAGCATTGGTTTTAACGTTCTACACATAAATCAACAAAAGAATTTACTTTGAAAAAATGTTAACTAAAGTTATTTTTCTAACTTTCGTATACAATTGTTAACGCTATTTCTGAATTGATTTTATACAAATTCTGAACAATACCTCTAGTAATCAGTATTGTACATAAAATAGCTTGGACTATTTTTGTTGATATATTATATTATATTTTTTTCATAAAGTTTTTACAAAGTGCAAAAGCTATACTAGTTTTTTTTTAATTCTAATACGTTTGCATACTAATAAATTTTTACTACAAAAATGCAAACTGTGTTAAATAAATTATGTATTTGTTAAATAAGTTTCATAAGTTTTAAAACTATATAAATTTTTAACAGAATGAAGTCAAAATATAAACTTTGTGGATGTTAAAACTTTTATTCTTTAAAATGTTTAAGTGTTAAGAAAAGTCTTTTTAAAGTAAAATAACTTAAAAGTATGTAACTATAATTGTTTAAAAAATCTAAAGAATAGTAATGAAATAATAATGTTAAAAATTTAAATTCTGTTAATAAATTCAAAGTTTCTACTCTACTTTACTTGTCCTAATTCTAGTTTTTTAAAGCTGTTCCTTTAAAGCGTTAACATAGGAATAAAACAAAACATATTCAAAATATTTTCATTAATCCATATAAAAATATAAGCCGTCGAGAGCCATACTTATACATTAACATTATACACCTACGACATAATTAAAAATAAATAAATATACATTAACATATGTATATTATACTTACTGTATTATCTCAATCTAAGCAAATAACAACACATGACATGTAACAATCTAAAATTTTTATTATATGTGTTTAAATTCGCACATAGTAAACAATTTAAGTTTTTGTTAAAACCAAAACTTACTACATTGATTATCTATAACTTTTTAACTAGAAGAATCATAAAAGTTCGATAAAGTGCGTTAAATCAAATTATTCTCAGGTGGATATAAAAATTTACATTGAAATTAAAAGTGTTTATATGAGTAACCTCAGAGTTTGTTGTTTTTATTGTAATTATGTAAAAAACTGGCTATTAGTTTGTTCTTGTACAACATTTTTATATTTTTCTACTGTTATTAAAAAAACTTAACTAACATTACTTTTAGTTAGTACTAGAGTTTTGATATGAAATTTACTTAAATGATTTACTTGTTTGATATTTGCAAAATATTTATTTTTATTAAATAGATTTTAAAATCATAACGTCTAAATTAAAAAAATATTTTTGTTTTTGTATTGGATAAACTTAACTGCGAAAGTATATTATTGAAAATTACATAATGTATTTAACGTTTGATTAATTTCGTAATTTAAATTAAAAAAATATCTTGATGTTTTATGTCTATCTGGCATTTGTCTCATATAATTATTATTTTTTTCTTATCAACGATTCAAGTTGATAAGAAGCAAATTAAACTTAAACAAACTGAAAATTTTAGCTTCAAATAAAATTTATATTTTAGGAAAAATTTTAAGCAGTAAGATAACATTAAACGACTTTATTAATTAAAATTAAAAGACTTTATAACTTAAGTAAATAGAATAAATTAAACTTAATCACATTATAACAAAAATTAAACTTTTTTTATAAAATTTTCAATAAAAGTATTTGGAATCAGCTTTTATTTTCAAGGTTTTATTTAAGTGTTTTTAAGTTTTTAGTATTTGCATAGTTTTGAATAGTTAGTTTTGCTACACATCGAAAAAAATTACGATAGTAGCTGATAAAAGTTTTATCAAGATGATAAACATGAGGCGAATAATATGAGTTTTAAATGTTTTCAATTTGACTTATTACCTAATTAGTAGATCCACAGTTTTAGTTAAAAAAAATTTAAAGCGTACTTTAAAAATGTTTAATTTTTTATACTACTTAATAACGTCTTTTCAGTTTAATTTAGATTTAAAATCTTTAAATTAACAATACTGTTTTGCAAACTTCTCATTTACTGATAGAAATTTATAGTTTTAAAAAATTAGCACAAAGTTAGTGTGCTATACACTTGATACAAAGTTTATTAAATATCATTATTCGACAAACAAGAACCATTTGCCACAATCGAGCAGCATATATTATATTCGGGGACGGGTCAAATATGCACGAGGGGTTATTTTTGCACGAAGACATTTTTGTACAAAAGGTCAATTTTATACGAAAAAAAAGTAAATAAAAAACATAGCTATCAAGGGTAAAGGTTAGCTTAGAGAAACAGTGATATTAAAAAAAAAAAAAGTTTCAACCCTTCGTGCAATAAGGTCCCTTCAAACTTTTTCGACATCTACTCAGGATTTTCATTTTAAATATTTATTATTCTCACACACGGGAACGACCCACCACAATTTAGAAATATAAGTATATTTATTGTTTTGTATTATATATTTTATTAATTTTTATAATTATTCTATTTACAGGAACCGTGCGCCACCATCGAAGACCACTGGTCCTCCGCCTTCAACAAGAACGCCCAGCAGCAGTCCAAGTTCATGCGCCTGATGGGAGGATCAAAGAAGGGAAATACCCAGAACAAGAACAAGTTGTGGGGAGGGGGGAGCGGTAATGTGGGCACCAACAGGAAGAACACCAACGTCAGCCGGATGAACCGGCAGCTGGCAGACCAGTTCGAGAAAGCCAGGAATCTCAGGTTTTTGTTGAAATTTTAATTAATTTATTAAAAATTGCTAAAAATTACTTTTTAGAAATGTTGTGTTTGTGGATTGTTGCAAATACTAATAAAACCTTAAAAATAAAAGCTGACTAAAAACCTTTTTGATAAGAAATTTTATTAAAAAAAAAGTATTTTATCTTTTTTTTTTATGTAATTTTTTAAGATTTTTATATACTTGAGATATTAATCCTTTTAATTTTAATTAACTTTTTAGGAATATTTGTGCAAATTAAATTAAGTTTTTAGCATAATTTAAGCGATAAGTGCTCAATAGAGTCTGATAATAGACTTTACCAATAAAAAGTTGATTATTTTAAACTTATTTATTTGTTGTAGTATAAATAATTCTAAATGGTTCATGACAAATATAATTTTGAATGTTTGTGAAAAACTTATTTAAATATATGTTTTTTCAATAGTTTTTTTGATAGTTTATGATCATTAATAATTGGTTCTTTTTACAATTATTTTTTAAATTATAGTTATTTTTGAAATATGGCTGATTGAAAAAGCTTATAAGATTTTAATTGTCATCTAACCATATATGATGTATACACAGCAAAAAAGGTATAAATTTGTTTATATAAATACTTTTTTATAAATTCTATAAAATGCTTTACATCTAAAACAGTCAATGTTTTAATTTTTTCAAGTTTCAATAATATTTTACAAATACAAGAAATATCAATAAAGTATAATTTTTATTTTAGTTCTAGTTGTTTTAGGTTATACAATTCAATCAGCTAATTATATTATTTTATCATTTACCTCTGTTAAATTCAACTGTTGAGTGGGTTGTATAAATTTAATTTTACTACGATTCGTATCTATAGCGACATTTCGTTATCAAAACTATAAGTTTTTTTTTGTTTTATTGTGAAATATTACTCTTAAAGTACGTTTAAATAATATAAGGACGTATTCTTCCATTAAATTTTGTTACTACTGTGTTTTAAAGTTTTATTTAATTCAGAGTAAACTTTATGTATAAAGTTTAGAGTTGTTATAAGTATTTATAAGAATGTGATTCTTTTTTGTATCTTATTTGTTCTTATAATTTAAAAATAAACTTGAAAGGTACTAAATTAAGATAAAAATATCATAATAATACCATCAATTTTACTCAGTTATTTAAAATCTATACTTATATTTAATTAGAAGAAACATAATATTTGTTATTCAATAATCATTAATATTTAAATGAATAATAATATTTAAATGTTTTAAAACGATATTTTGAAATAATGAGTAATTAAATTACATAATAATTGAATTTTTCACAATTAATGATTTTTAAAAATATTTCATTTAATCTAAAACATCTTTGTATTTTACTGATATATTATTTAAACTAAATATTCTTACATGTAATCGAAACCCTCCAAAATAGTTTTTTTGAGTTATCAGGTTTAGGTGCTAAACAAAAAAAAAGCTTTTGTTTTACTACCAGTTTACAAAAGGTTTCTGGAAAACTAGTACAAACTATTTCAACAAATTAATTATGAAAAATAACTCATACACTTTTATGTACTACTAATTTATTAGACTGATTTTACATTTTCACACTTTTTTTTATGTACCGTAAACAAATTTTCATATTCGAAAATCATATTTTTAATGTTCAGCATATAAAAGTTTTTTCTCATCGAATGATTTAATAAAAAGTTCCTATATTTTTCTTATCTCAATGCTGATTTTGCTACAAACAGCTCCTTCAACTTTTAGGTTGGCCAGAATGAACTTGTAGGTTCAACTAGTTGTTTAAAAAAGAGATAATCTATTTTATTTATTAAAGTTGTTTAGGAAAATATTATTTCTACATTTCTTCTTACTTTTCGATTCTTACAAAATATCTTAACATTCAGGATTGTTTACACAAAGAAATGCCTCGTACATTTTTGTGTAAATTATCAAACAATGATTTCAATATTTTTTCACAGGTTGGCCAGGTTGAACTCGGGAGGGCAGGGTTTCACGTCAGGACTGGGTTTCAACCACGACACGCTGAAGAGCAACTACATCGACCCCCACAAGAAGAACGAAAACTCAGTCATATTCAACGATAGCGACTGACATATTAGATAATTTCAACTTAGATAATTTTGTATGAATCGATTTTAGCGAATAAAGTGTTTAAAAATATTTTATTTAAAGTATGCGTGTTTTTTTTATTACAGCTGTTGTGTTAAATAGCTTTGCTAATATTTGAACAATAAATTAGCAATTATTAAAAACTATCATGTATACTAGTTAGAATTCCAGGGTTGTTTCAAAATGTGGTAAAGTTAGTCAATTCAAAATTGTGAAATTTATACTAAATATAAAAAAATTAAGTTACTTTTAGTATTACTACTCAGTTACGCATGATTTATCTTTTTTTGTTTCAAATTAGGTTAATTGTCCTACAATGAGGGATTATAAATTGGGATTTCAAAGTATCAAAAAATTCAAAAGTATTGGTCATGAGAGCTATGGTAAGAGACTAAAGTAAATAATAGAGAGTTATGGGGTGAAGAATCTCGTTTTAAATTTATTATGGCAAGTAGAGGTTTTTTTGAAGTGTACACACCACTAGGGTACTTATTTTACAGCTACTTTTGATTTTCTTGTAGCTGTAAAAGTAGCTGTAATAATTGCACCCTAGTACACCACAGTAATGTGCACAGAAATTTCAAAGAGTCCTGAAAGTGGTTTAAAATAAGTTTGTAATATATGTGTGTAGCTTCAAAAACTGATTTTGTCATTAAAAAAATACTTTACTTCCAATCAAGCATAATTGTACCGCAATGATGTAGGTTTCAGTAAAGAAAATTAGTCACTTAGCTGTCTAGTGTGCACAAACTTACCTATTATTATTATTAAGTCAATTAAAAAAAACTAAGATACTTATGTGAAGGTTGAAGTTAGTACAAGCCAGATATAAAGTAAAACTTAAATTAAACAAACTTGTTAAAAAGCTAGGCGTACAGTATAATGAACAAGAGGTTATTAAAGCAAAATATGTTCCTTTGAAAACTGAATTTTCACATCTAACACCTACCCATTTTAAGCAAGATTTTTCAAATATGCATAGAGAGTTGCTGATATATGTATTATTATTTTTTGGACTAAACTTGTTTTTATGGCATGTTGTTATATTAATTTTATAGTCACCATAAATAGTTATATAACAATTAAGCTGGAAAATTTTTATTTTGTAAAAGCAATTACATTGGTATCAATATTATTCGCTCAGTTTTTTAAGTTAAACTTCAATAATGTTACTAGAAATTGTTTAGATGTAAACAATATTTAGGAACTTATTTTACCATTCAGCAGTAAATAAAAAAAAAGTTATTCGACTAGTGCAGGAAATTGAATAAATTTTAGGTTTAATTTAGAAAACTTAAAATTGACCAATTGACGTGAAGAAGTAAATAAAAAAAATTATGTCAGTATTAAGTAAAGATTTTGATAATGAACTATTATAATAAAGCCAAAGTCCTGACACTTTAAGTTTAACTTAAGCCAGTGTTTTAATTTAGGACAGAACTAAGTTTTAAACTCTTAACTTGTAGCATTACTTTCTTTTTCTCCTTCATCGTAGGTAGGTGTCAAAAATGCAAAAAGTGACACTTTTGCAAGAAATGTCTTTTTTGCACGAAAACACTTTTGAACGGCGTCACAGTTGCACAGGCTGATTATTAATCAATCTATCTTTTCAATTCTTTTTTTTTTTGACTGTCACTGCCATCCCTTACTCTTGGTCGGTAACTTTTTTCTTCTTATTATTTTTTTTACAAAAACTTCACTCTTAACCCTTGGTCGGTAACTAACTAGTTAATTCGTTATTAATCTCTTATTCAAATTATTTTATTTTTACTCACTCTCGTTCAAAATTGATTCTTCATGCATATTTAACCCGTTCCCATTACGAATAAAATATAAACATAATTTTCTTAAGTTATTTATATTAGATTCTTCCTGTCTTTTAATGAATATAAAGTGTAAAAACACCTCAATCTTTTAGGTTTAAACATCATTTAGTTTAAGACAAGTACTTGAGTTTGGAAGTATTTATTTGTCAAAGTACTATTAGTTAAGTGCATTTGTTTTAATTTAAAAATTTATAATAATAGACTGGCGGTTTAGACATTGTTTTTTTACCAAAATTTAGTTCTTTATAAAATACAAATTTATAGCATGTTAACTATTTATTTTTTTCCACTAATAAAGCCGCCACAATATCATTGATAGAAGTAAGATCTTGTGCAGTTTTTAAATACATAATTTGTAGTTTGTGATGGATTGAATAGTATAAACAAACAGTACATAGTCATACAGTGTTTTGCCAGATATATGTTTGCCATATATACACTTTAATAAAAGTTGCCACATTTTAGTTGCCTGAAAAATATTTCAAACAAAGAGGACACTTGTGAAGTTTCTGAAAGTTTTTAGACTAACTTATTTTTATCAAACCTTAAAAATTACAATTTTTTTAAGCAGTATCAATGGAAATAGTAAGATTTTTGTTATTCATAAAAACCAATAATTTTTTGTCGTTTATCATAATGAACAGTCATAAGAATCTTGTGAAGTGACATAATTAAAAAACTTAGTCTTCCTCTTGAGTTCGCACTAAAAAGAAAATCACTAACTCGACCAGAAATGCAAACTTTAAATCATGTTCAGTTTTTTTTACAAAACAGCTAATTACAATATGTTAAAAGCAAACTTTTTTATAAAAATTTCCTACAATGTAAAGTAAACAACCATTAAAAACATTATTCGTATTTGAACTGCATAATATGTTCGAATGTTAAATTATTAATCCGAACGGTTATAATTTTTTTCTCCTACTTTAAAGTTTAGTAAATGATTGTTTGAGTAACTTTTTATCAGCAAACAAAATAAAAGGAAAGTATAAAAGTAGATATCAGTGTCAACGCATAGTGTTTTGGTTAAAAGGTGCAATAGGGGTCCGATTGAAGCGTTGAGGTGTTTCCCCAAATTTTTGCAGAGTCAGCAAAATTTTTAAGAATTTACTTTTTATTTATACCCTAATCGCTAACCCTTCCCTAAACAAACATATTAAAAGTTTATCGAATAACAAACAATCTAAAATAAAAAAAATCCTGAAAAAATCTTTTTTTTATTGCTAACGTAGCAAATATTAGGGCAAACAACTTAAGCTTCAATAAGAAAGTATTTAAAATCAGCTTAATTTGAATTTTTTCAAAACTAGTTTGAAAAAATATATGAAAATAAAAATCATTTGTAACAAAAAGTTATCTAAATAAAAAAGTTTTAATAGTCTTAAAATGTTTTTTTTAGGTAGAGTATCTACCTTAGTGTTTCACACCATGCGGCGCCCCTGGTAGACTAAATAGAATTTTTAAATTTGTTTTTTTTATTACCGTCCAGTGTTCTATATATTTTAATGCTGTTTTACTTACTAGATTATTTAAAACAATTGCTCGGAATCAAGTTCGCCGGGGTTTTAAAATTAAACAACCCTTAACACTTGATAAAGTAAGGTTTGTTTTAAACTTAAACTCCATGCCCGAGTAATTTCAGCCGACTTGTAACAGAATATCAAGTCGCATTTAACAATTGTTTCAATTTAATGAAGAGTTTTGAGTTAAAGTTGTTGTTCATCCAAGCGTTTAAGAGAAAGTTCGAAAGGTCACTTGTTTTACTGATGAAATTTTGCATCTACATACTGTAGCCATATTTAAATTCTCATCAGTTAGAGAGGAGATTATTCTAGACCACCTTGCTTCTGCTAACATGTAGTTCAAATAATCATTTGTACATTTTAGTGTTAATGTAAAGTTGTTTTCAAACAATGTTACTTTTTATAAGCAGTTTTTTGATTTAAATTCTAAATAGTTGAGTGTAATATTATTCAAAACATTTCTTATAGTATATACTCTAAATATTAATTTAGTTTAAGCTTTAACTAAATTTATTTAAACATTACAAAGTAAAGTTTTATATTATTTTTGTTGTTGGATGGTTATTTATTACAACTATTCATTCATGTCATGACTAGTTTTATATAAAGTAGCCCTAAATGTTATTTAATAATTTAGTATAAGCTAAGCATAGGATACCTTTAGTAATTTTGTATGTTTATATTTAAAAATTTAGCTTTTGAAAAAGCTTAGTTTTTTGAATGTTTTTGTCATTTTATAGCTCACAATTGTTTTTTTTTTAATTTACTTTGTTTAATTAGAAATGATATGATCCCCTTAAATAACTTTACAAGGTGTTTTTTTAGTCAAATTTTCAAACCATTAAAAAAAAGTTTTTTGCTTTTTTAATTTATGCTCTGGTAATTTTTCTTGTTTGTAAATATTTTTAAAGCTTTGGTTATTTTGAATGTAAAATGGTATTGGTTAGAAAAGTTATTATTGTGACACATGTAATGATTTTTAGTAGCTAATTAAAGTTTTAAATATGTAGTTTTATAAATTCCAAGTACATAAAAGGATATATAAGATGATTCCTACAAGTTTAAATAAATTAATGAATCTGATAAATAACACTAATACTCTACAATATACCAGTTTTGATTTTTACAGTGTAATATTAAGCTATTAAAATTTGTTTTTATCAAAACTGTTTTGTTATATCTACAATTATAAAACTTAATGATTTAGGAAATAAATGATAGGTTTTAGAATTTTTTACATTATAATATGTTGTTACATTTTTGAAAAAATGATGATTTAAAAACAAAACTAATAATTGATATAAACACTAGTATTTTAATAATTATGTAAGTAATCAGGGTTGCCACATGGTCAGGAAAAGTCAGGAAACCAGAAAAATTCAGGTTAAGTAGAAAAAAATACAGAAGTCGGGAAAAAGTGTAGGTTTTTGAAAAAAAGTCAGGAAAAGTCAGAAAATATAACAAAATTTAAGATAAAGTTAGATATTGGCAGTTCAAATTTAAAAAAGTCCTTATTTTCCAAAGCCTACAAATGATTAAAATGATATAAAAATTCTTATGTCAGACTAAAATTGTAAAATTTTAATAAAAGTTCACAAAATTACTATTTCCAATGCCTTCATCTTGTATAAATTAATAAAATATCCTTTATAAAACTGCAAATTTTTTATTAACGTATTGAACAACTAACCTAATTGAACAAGCAGTTTTTGTAAGCTTTTTAGTATTGATGATCTGTACAGTGTTGCCAAACAACTTTTAAACCTGTAAAACCTGGATTTTTAACAATTTCAACATGTGTTAAGTAGTAAAATTTTGATTTGACTCAAAAAATATATCAAATTGATATTTTTTTTGTCATCATCAAAATTTTTTATTTTCAAATACATTTAAAAATTCTTAAAGATTTCTTTTTCATGTTGTTATACTATCGAACACAGTTTATTACCTTAAAAATAATTTTGAACTAAAAATAAACCTTAAAACGTGTAATTTTAAAGACCTGCAGGAAATTTTGAAAACCTAGAGAAAATTTGACAAAAACATTTTGCATCCCTGTCTGCGGTAATGAAACTTCCATAGTGAAACTGTGATATATACACAATAGTTTATCTTGCAGAATTTAAGATTTAAAATGTTTTATGATTAAGTAAATAATTAAGCTATTTATAATTGAGCACTAAGTTTAGTATTTTATGTAGCAAGTTTATGTGAATACTATACCTTTTTATTTATTTATTATTTTAAACCTGAATAATAAGTTTTAAGAGAAGTCAATTCCATTGTAATACAACTTATTTGTTTTTTTTCTTTTTAGAATAACTTGATTTTTTAGAATAAATAAGAGTGGATTTATTTGTTTTAAGTTTTATACTAAATAATAAAAGGAAATAATTTCTATAACAGGTATATAGTTTACTTTTAAGTTATTATTTTCTAATTGATTTTTGATTTACGGATTTTATATTACATGATTTAGGTAGTATTTTATTAAAGTAAGTTAACAATTTATAAAAGTATTACATGTTTTAAATGAATAATTCTTATGGTTAGATATAATTACTTTTAGGTTAATTTGCATTTTTATTTTGTTGATAGAGCTGTTAATTTAAAATACATCAATTTTACAGATGTTTCAAGTGATGTAATGGCATTTAGATGATTAAATTCAACAAAAACAAAAACTGTTGGGTTAACCTGTATAATAATAAAATTAAAAACTTATAGTAGTTTCAAGTTATTGATTATGTATTTTAGAATAAGTTAAAATTAACAGTTTGATTTATAAAATTCAGGAAAAGTCAGAAAATTTTTCTCAGCTTGTTCTGTGGCAACCATGTATGTGGCAAGGACACTGCTATAGATAAACTTTGATATATATTTATTTATACACATTCTTTTTCACAAAGTATTAGAATCAGACTGTTTTTGTTTAAGTGAGAAATTATTAAGGTTTATATTATTAAGCACTTAGTTCAGTACTTAATATAACAAGTGTATGCGTATAGTTTACCTCTTATTTAATATTTCATAGTTATTTAAACATTTAAAATAAGTAAAAGCAGATATTTTATATATTTTTGTATTTTAAGAATTCATAAAAGATAATAAGATAAAGTATTTTATAAAACATAGGTATGGTTTACTTTAATGTATAATTATAAAGTTTGTAAGGTAAGTAAGATCAGGGAAGTATTTACTATATTTGATTTTAAAATTTTACTTTAAATGATTTAAAAGATTTAATTTACAGAACATGGTTAAGTTTACTTATTTGTAACATTTTGTGGTATTACTGAAGTTTTTTAAATAAATAAAAGTAGAATTCTCTGTTACAAATTTTAAAAATCTAAGATTTTATTTTTAATGATAAGAGGGTATACTTTAAATAACAAATGAATAGTTTACTTTATAAATTTTTTACATTAACTTAACTCAGTACTAATAATTATAGTAGATTATTTACTAGTGGTTTTTAGTTTTTTTTGTATTAAACTACTCAAGGTAGTATTTTTTATAACATACATGTAATTAAGTTTAGTCTTTGAAATTTTATTTTAATTGTTTTAGTTTGTATAATCAGTAAATGTAGATAATTATTAATGATGTTTTACTAAAAAAAAATTATTGTAATAAAATGATAAAAGTTATTTTATTGTATAAAGTGACTGACACAATTTGTTTTTCACATTTAGTTAAATTTTTAAAAAGTTATAAAAGAAATAAATTTCAAAATTCTGCGTGACAACTCTTTTAAGGCTATTTGACTTAATTATAGGTAAATGAATAAAAAATTCTAAATAGCAATCTAAAATGTTTTAAGTAATATCAAAAAATACAAATCTAGTTTATTATTAGTTATTGTAGTAGAAACTAAATCAAAACAAATATCGTTACTGTAAAGGTTTAAAAAAATATTCTAAAATACAAAGTAACTTTTTTAAATGGCCGAATACATCCAAAAAATTATTATACTTCTGGGGTTTTCAGCTTTATTAAATTATTACTGTAAACTATTAAAAGTAAAAAGCATTTAAGATGGTGTATCTTTTTGAAACTTTTCTTAATAAAATACATTTTTTATAATTTTTGCATTTATAGGTTGTATAAATTTTTATTACAAATATGTCAACACAAGATAGTCAAAAGAAAAATACTATGAAGAAAATAAAACTAAATGAAGTTGATGAAAATGTAAGCAGTATTGCAGAATACAAAAGATGTGCTATTCTAAAGTACTGCAAGGAAAATGGGAATTATAGAAACCAGTTAGATGAATTTCCAATTTCAAATGAGCTTCATAGATTAAGTTTGTGTTATTGCATCGTATATTTATAGCAGGGTTTTCCAAACGTTTTTTTCAAATGGTCCTCCCTAAAGAAATAAAAAAAAAGCTATTGACCCCTCCAACAAAATAACCCTAAAAACAACTAAGACCTTTTCTTTTTGCTCATCATCTGTAATTTTAGAATATCTAGTGTTATTTTGAATTATGACCTCATGGCCCAGTTCGACTTCTTTGCTGCTCATGGCCCCCTGAATATCTTTCACGGTCCCCAAGGGGGCCACTTGGCCCAATTTTGGAAACCCTGATCTCTAGAAATCATCATTTATTATGTATATGAAAATTTTCTTTATGGTAATAATAAAACTAAAAAAATAGTGCTCATTACTACTAAAGTTATACTTAAAATGCTTTTGAACAAATAAAATTCAAAAAGTAGGTAAAGCTTAATAAAAATATTTAGTTTTTGTATATATTTTTTACATTGTACGAGTTAAGTAGTTGAGTCTTATGTTTTATTTTAAAATAGTAGTACATTAGAATTAACAAACTTTAAATTATCTAAGTTAAAAATCAGCTGTCATTTATAAATAAGTATAAGTAATTAAGCTTTTTTATTAGTTTCAAATGTCATTTAAACAAAACTATGTAATAAAGAAATAATCTATTATACTTAAGAATTTTTTTGTTTAAATCGTTTGATTTATCTAGTAACATTTATAATTGATTTAGGTATGAAGAAGCGAAAAATTACTGAGATAATTACAGCTACAAAATTTAACAAACTTTCCCTCAACGAAAATGCAGTTAGTACAATTTCTGCAATCTTAAAAGAAAAATTACAAACCAAAAATGCTATTTCTGTTTACCAGTTTGTGGATTTGTTCAATTTATCTAGCCTCAAAAGTTCAACACTTCGCTATATAGAACGTAGTTTTACAATTGTGAGTGATAATAAAAGCTTTTTAGAACTAGAATACAAATTTATTTCTAAAATACTTCGAAGTTCTGAACTTTTAATTACTTCGGAAGTTGAAGTATTTAAAGTAGTTGATAGATGGTTGAACCACGACAGTGAAGAACGTAGCAAATACGCTGAAGATCTCTTATTAAAAGTTCGTCTTCCGTTGCTTTCAAATGAAACTATAAATCATCTTTTAAAAAATACATCATTTTTTATAAAAGATGATGGTTGTGTGAAACTTATAAATAAAATGCTAGACTACGGAGTAAACCGTTTTTATAAATCTTCAAGTAATTGTCATTCAAGTAGGTATTGTGACCAAAAATATTTTAAAATATTAGTTTGTGGGGGTTATAACTCAAAAGAATATATGACTTGTAGCAATGTAAGTTGTATTGATGTTTATAACGAGGGAGATGTAGAAACTTATCCACCAATGATAACGGAACGTGATAAACTAAAAGTAGTTTATTTAAAAGGTAGTATTTATGTTTTTGGTGGTTGGAATAAAAATGGCAAATGGATAAAGTCTGTAGATAAATATTCACTTACTTCTAAAACATGGAGTCAGGTAGCTGAAATGTTTGATGATCGTAAATATTTTTGTGTTTGTGCATTTATAGATAAAATACTTATTATTGGAGGTAACAGAGGTGGCGTTAGAACTAATTCTTGTTTACAATTTGATACGAGTGATAACAGTTGGAAAGAAGTCGACAAAATGAAAGAGGAAAAATCAAGTGCAGTCTGTGCAGTTTTTGAAGACAGAATTGTAGTTTGTGGTGGAAGGTCTAATAATGATAATATTTTAGACTCTGTTGAATCATTTGATGTTCTACCAAATAAATGGTCAACAATGCCAAATATGAACTCCGGTAAATATAACCACAGTTTAGTTGTTGTTAAAAACAAATTGTTTGTAATTTCATGGAGAGAAAACAGTTGTGAAGTTTTTGACAACATTTGTAAAAAGTTTATTACTATTAATTCACCACGATTTAACTGGTTTTCTATCATTAGTGCAATTTCTTTTGAAAACAAAATTTTTGCTATTCAAGACAACTTATCGAAAATAATTACTTATGGTACAAACGAAAATGAATGGTCGGTAGAATATTGTGAAGTTTTGAAAAACTTTCGGAGATTTTCAAGCGTTAAAGTACCTTGTTTATAAAAAACAAGTTAAGAAAGTTTAATTTCAAATTTAACAATTTTTTTTTTAAATTATCAAATTATTTAAGTGAAAAAAAATTATTTTCATATAAAAAAAAAAATTTCTACGCTTTAAGTATATTTGTTTTTAATAATTTTAAATTTAAATTATATTATTTTACTTATTGAAAAAAGCCAATAGTTTAAGTTAGTTCTTTTTTAGCCATATTTCTCTGACAAAATTTTCTTCGATTTTTATTTTATTGAAAAACGGAGTTATTGAATTTTCTTTGACTCATAAACAATTTAAATTTATTTTTCTTTTTATTGTTTAATGCAGAGGTTGAAATAAACATATATATATACATATATATGTAAATGTATAACAATTAATTTTTTGTCTATTTCAATATTTAAAAAAAAAATATACTTTTCAAAGCTACTTATTCTTGAATGATTGAAAAAGATAATTTTAGTTTATATAAATGTGTCATTTTTGCATTACTAATGTGCATGTTTTCCAAAAAAAATACTAATAATATTTATCTTATCTAAGTTAACTAATAACTCTTTCTTTTTTTTTAATATTAGCTACTTTTATTTCTCTACGTCTCCCCCTAACAGACTATTAAATATTTTTTTTTAGTTTTGTACAAATGTGTTAATGTCTTATGTACTATAAAAATGTATTTTGAAAGCGATCTTTTTGTTAGTAATTTTCTATAGATGTGCTAAATTATTTCTTTTTTAAATGTACAAAGTTATCACCTTTTATATTAAACGAACTGTTTATACTTCTTAATTAGTTATTTATAAGTTAAACTTTGTTTAGTTTCTGGTTTACGTTTATTTCGATCTTAATTTGTTGAGTAGAAATTTATTTTGTTTTTATTACCCTTCTTGTGTGTCTCGTTTAAGCGGTACGGATTTTGATGCCTGAGTCCGTAATTGTACAATAAACAATATAATAACATTATTATTTATGTGTGTGTGTTTATATCTATACTTGTTTTCTTATCAGATTTTTATTTGCTATTAAGTTTTTGAAGAAAAGGAGTTTTTCTTTAGTTTTCTTCGTTCTAGTATGATTATGACTCAAAAGTTGTTTATTGAACGATAAAAAAAGCGCTTAGAAAGTTTGGTCTAACGTCCTGTTGTACAAAGGAACATTTTGGTTATTGACTCATACAACACATGCTTATAATATTTCTTACGAGCAATTAGATTCAACTTTTTTATCAATTATATGTTTAAATCTTTACTAATAAAACAATCAGTTTAACAAAATGAAAGAAAAAAAAATAATACGAAAGTTAACTGAACATGTTGTATAAAAATGTACTTAAAAGCTTGTTTAGTAGCATAAGAACTAAAAAATAGATATAACTTTTCATAAACTTATAAAAGGATATAAAAAATACTAATAGCAAACATTTGAATACTTGAATGATAGGTTACAACCTCTTTAAATAAAGTAAAAATGTAATACGCTAAAATATCTTTACGTTCAATTTTATCAGTGTTTTGTGCGAAAAGTTTGATTTTTTATTTTGTTTGTGAAAATCAAATGAATATTAAATACTATTTCTCATTCGAATAGATAAATAAGTTATTGCATAATTTTCTAATAACTTAAGAAAATTGAATTCTACTTAGACCGAACTTAACTTTTACAAATAAAAATCAAAAGACAAGTAATGTTAAATTTATGCTTCTAATAAAAAAACAAAAAAAAAATCATGATTATAATTTTAACAACAACATATTTTTTTCTGTTTTAAAATATACTTTTTAATATTTTTAATACTTGTCTTAGCCCAAAATTGTAATATTACAAGGCTAAAAGTATTTGTAAACAAAAAAAAGAAGTTTTTTTTTTGATTTTCTCATAAAAAGAGATTTTTCAATATAAGTTTGCTTGAAACATGTATCTCAGCGTACTTTTCAAATACTTAATTTTCATTTAAACTATAAACATCTATAACTTTTTTTTACGTTGGCATGCGAAATAGAACAAAAAGTTTGTTAGTATTCTGCACTTAACTCAAAATAGTAATCTACAAAAACAATCTAAAAAAATACCAGGTAGAAAATGCCGCAATCTAGGCTATAAAACTGTTATTTATTGTAAGCGAATAATTCAACTTTTTAACTAAACATAAATAAGTAGATAAAAAATTTGCTTATCAATTGACAAATACTATTAACTCCTTAAACAAACGTAAATAGACAAGATTCAATGATCATTAATGACCTTGTTAATCACTTTTTGATAGATAACTTTTAAAATCATGATTGAATTTTCCAAAAAGACTTATATTTTTAAAATATAATGGTATTTTAGTCAATAACTTATTTTCTTGGTAGGAATGCGAATTATGACCTATTTTGCTGTTGGATCTAGGTAAGAAATATTTTTTTTTTTGAAGACCTGGTAAGATAAATATGGACATTTTATACAATTTTATAGTAGGTTTTAAAGTTATCTGGTAACAGATTATTGTTAAACTTAAACAAAAACAGATTTAAATCTTATAGATACAGACTTTCATCATCTAATATTTTTTTTCTGAGTTTTCAGTTCTTTTACACTATCATCATGTTTTTTATAAAGTATGCATCTAAGTGCTCTGTTTTTTAGAACATTTATATCATTTATGAATTTTTTATTTGCTCTTCCCCAGCACAAAAATCCATATCTAACGTTGCTCATAAGCAAAGAACTCAGAATCAAATGTACAACTTTTTCATTTAAGGAGTGTCTTGTTTTAAATAAGATACCTAATGTTCTATTGAATTTATTTATTTTTTTCTATGTGTTTTGACCATTTTAAGTTTTTATCTATAATTATTTCGAAGTTTTCAACGCTATTTTTATATTAAGATCCAAATTTGAAAATAAAGTATTTTTTGATTGATATAGAATCAAGCTTCTAGTTTTATTAAGATTTAGTTTAACTGATACCTTTTCTAGTACTGTGTAAAATTATTACAGTAATTTTGGTGTATGTCTTCTGTGAATGTTTTCTATAACATTCTATCATCTACATAATTGAGGACGTTAAGACTGGTATTGTTCAGTAAGTCGTTCTTATGTATTAGGAATAACAACGGTCTTAATACTTAGCCTTGTGTTATCCCAACTTTACTTTTTTCACAGGTTGACTCGTATCCTCTAAAGATAACGACTTCCATCTAGATATGAGCTCAATCATAACATTGCATTTTCATAAGTAAGATATTTCTATTTACAATATTAAATGCTTTACAAAATATTCAAACAAAATATTTCAGTCAAAGAAATTTAGGAAAGTGTTTGTTATTGAAATGAACTTTTGTAAAGTTCATAATCAAAATAAACTAAAAATAATTTTGAAAAAAATTTAACCTTAGTTACAACATTCTCCTGCAAACATTTATTATTTAACGGGTAGGAGTTATTTTTTTGTCGTAGCTGTACATACTACTGTCTTGATCTTTTATATTTTTTGTTTTAGTTTGTACTTTTTTGTTGTCACGACTTATTAATGACTTAACATATTTCTTATTACAGTAGATTACTTTACACTTTTTTCTGTAAAAATTCTTTTTCGTGCTGTCGTTTCGAAACTGTTTCTCAATTTGGTCCAAGAAGTATTCTTCTATATAAGTTTTTATTTATTGACAGTAGAGGATATTAAAGAACACAATTTTTCCTGTTCGTTTTCGTTCTTTTATCTGTAGGGTTGGGTAGATTTCAGAAAAGTACAGCGTCACTTTTGTACGGGTCGTCAATTTAGCACGGAGTGACACTTTAGCACGGCGTCACTTTAACACAGAATGACATTTTTTCTCGGATTTATTTGAAATCTTTTAAAATTTTCATTTAAATAATGGTTTGATGTATTATAATTAATAAGTTAATAAACGAATACTTAAGAAAATTTCTTCTAACACTTTTTATAGTACCGTCAAAACAATCATTAATAAAGATTTTACTAGGAGCACTTAAAATTAAGCTGTTTTTTAAAATTTGAAAACAAAAATTTAGATATAAAAAATTAAACAGGTAAAAACACTGTCGAATTAAGTTTATTTACACATAGATTTAAATCTCTTTCAGATAAGAGCTTGTTATGTATAAGCATATGTTAAAACTTTTCTAAATTTTAAATGTATGTGGAAAGAGTCTTTTTTAAGACAAAAGATCTCGAAATATTTTTTTTGAGATATTATTAATAATAATTATATTTACAAAAAGACAACGACGTTTCACTTAAAGTTGGGATCTTTAGGTCTGAAAACATACATATATAAAATTTACTTCCAAGAAATAATCTTTTCTAAACCTTAAAAAGAAAAAAATACCAAAGTTTTTTAAGGTCGACACGTTCCTTACATTCAACTTTAAAAGTTTTACAAACTTTACACTCAACATTGAGTGCAGAACAATTAATCCAGACAAATATTCACTCTGTATAAAAAGTAAGGATATACTTGAAAACACTTTGACTCAAATAGAAAAAAAAAAAAACATTCATTCAATGAAAAAATCACATATGAAATAATAAAATGGTTTTATCGAATAGATAATAAATCAAGCAAATGTTTTGTCAACTTCGACATTCAAAAACTCTATCCAACCATCAAGTTGAAGCACTTTAAAATTGCAACAGAATTTGCAAACAAAAAAAAAAACATATGTAAGTGAAGAGGGAACAAATATCATACAGCACACGTACAACTCAGTCCTTACATAAAATGGAAAAGCATGGACCAAAAAATATCAAGACTCAGCTTTTGATATCCAATGGTTTTTATCTGCTGAATTCAGCGACCTGTTGGCTGTACATACTAGACATTTTAGAAAAAATATACAGTTCAAACCAAATAGGCCTACATAGGGATGATGAATTAACAGTCTTTGAGTACGAAAGCAACCAGGATCTTGAGAATAAAAAAAAAAAACAAAGAAACAAAAACGATCATTTATAATATCGGTTTCCGATTCACAATAGGTATTTGGATGATCAGATGCAACTTTCTGGATAACACTTTAGATCTAGCTTATAGCTGTTATATGACATACAGAAAAGACAATTTCTCAATCAAATACATCAACAATAACTTTAACCACCCGATGACAGTCAAGTAAGCCTAACTAAATGATAAAGAAGTCTGTCTACAGACCTGAAATCCTCCAATGTTTTAAAGTCCAGCTACCAAACTGCTCTACGCGAATATAACTTCAGACACGAGCTAGAATACGAAAAGAAGACCAATCCTTAAGGAACCTGAACAAAAATTACTGCGTCACTTTAGCGCAGAGCGACATTTTAGCACAGAATTAATTTTGTTTTTTTTTCTATGCTTAAATAATATTTGGATTATTATATTTAAAAACTTAAAAAAAGAACTTTGCAACATGTAAAATAAAAGTTTACAAGCGTAAAATGAGTTACGAGTTTAGGCTTTAATAAAAATTTAAATGAAAGTAAATTTACAAACTTTATCAAATATATAATTTTGAATTAAATAATTTGAAACATCTACGTTAAAATCTTCTTTTACTTTATTATTTTTTATCTATTTTATCAACATAAAACCATTTTACAAAGCTAACAATATATATAAGCACTAGGATTCAAAAGACTAAAGATTATTTTTTATAATGCTAAACTTTAACCGTAAAATTAAAATAAAAGGTGATATATATAAAGGTTAAAAACTTACTTATTTTATTAGTTAAATACATATAAGTTTAAATGTCATATTACAAAAAATAAATAGTTCCTCTTATTTCTACATGCACGCATCTCGCATCTTGTTTTGTGCTTATCTATGTGTTATAAAAATTATATTTGATACATCTATTCTTACTGACAGAAAAAAAACAGTTGATTAAATCTGATTAAATAAAATACTGTGAGAGGGTAGAACAATTTCGTTTAAAGCTAAAAAGATTTGATTTAAATACGATAAATACCAGTAAAATTCACTAATTTTCCCTTGTAACAAAAGAAAAAATATTCGTTTCCCTACGCCTCCCCCCTACAAACTATTAGTTTACTTATATATTTTGTAGTTATGAATTTTGTTTTATAAGCCATGATTTTAGACAAACTTCTTTACTGGGTGTACTAAGTAATATATATATTTGAATTTTTTGAACTGAATTTTCAATTTAGTTCATTTGTTTATCATATTGTGTTTAACTTTGTGTTTTCATTTAAATTATGTTTGTATATATATATATATAATTTATCTTAAAGTTTTGAATATAAGTTTATTTTCTTTTTCTCTTTTTGGGTGTCCTGTTTAAGTGGCTCAGGTTTTGATGCCTGAGTCCAACATTGCACAATAAACAATAAAATAACAATAATAAAAAAAACAGTGAACTATTATGTAAAATGCTTAAAAATACTGTTTTTGATAACAGTATAAACTAATATAAAATTTACTTGTGCAAACTAGTCTTTAGAACAAAACTATAATCTATGTGGCATTTAAAACAAAATTGTTATTTCATTGTTTTATTTTGAATTATTATTGGATCTAATTTTAACCCTATACTTTTGAGTTTGGCTTCTAACTTTTTAGGTTTATTTGAGTTTAATTGTCATAGCAGTTAAACTGTTAAAACTTAAATTGCTTTTAATAAACTTAACAAACATTGCAATTACTTTGTGAACTTTTACAGACACGTGGTATTTTTGTTAAGGGTGCGGAAATTTTACAGATATTTAAAAGACCCATTAACTTAATATTTAAAAAAAAGTTGTTAAGATTAAAATACTAAAAATAGTAAAAAATTGAAAGTAAAAGAAAGATTAATGTGATAAATATTTCTGATAATTAGTTCTTTAAGCATTTTTAAAACCCAACTAAAGCAGTTGCTTATAATATACGTTTGAAAGTAATAACATTTAAGTAATTTGGCAAGATATTTTATACTTAATACATTTATAATTAGCTTAACAAAAGATTAGTTTTATTTTATTTTTATAGATTGTTTTGATTTAGATACGATTTTTTTTGAAAATCACTTAATGTCTAAAAAATTGACAAGCTGATTTATGTTTTTTGTCTTAAGTATCCGTTTTCAAAATGTATTTCTCATAAAATATTAATATTTATTAGTTATAACTATAAGTTTTGAAGTAATGATCGGTTTTTCAACTAGAAGTATACTTACTAATAATATCTACAATATTATTATATATCTAAATAATATTATGTTATCTAGATTCTAGTCTACTAATAGTTTCTATCAAAGTTTAACTTTTCAATAGATAAACTTATTACATGAATAAGAAAACACAAGTAAAAAGTATATAATTATATGAATCGTAACTAGTAAAGTTAAAGAGAACTTCTATAAAATGAAAAGTAAATATAGTTCGCAAAAGAACTTTAGTAAATAAACTAACTCTAGTTAAAATTTTTTTTCTACTACAATATACTAAATTATACTGATGTTCTTGGTTTTTTAAACAATAACTTCATTAAACAGGCATAATTGTAGAAGATGAAGATAACTATTTTAATTTGTAGTTATTTAAAATACATTATAAGGCTAATGAATTTGTGCATAAACAATAATGAAAAGCAAGTAATAGATGTTGCTGATGATTTAAAATTAAAGCAAGAATTTGAAAAATAAAAACAGAAATAAACAAGCATTTTTTTTACTTTTTCTTTTATTCTTAATTTGACCACAATACCAAAGTTTCTGTATACACGTAATATTTTATGAATATTAGACGCTGCAGACTGCAGATACTTGGTTTTGGTAGCTGCACTCAATTGCTTTGTCTTTTAAATTCTTTAATTTGATCAACGATGTCTCGAGTTATGAATCAAAATATTTCGTGCTGATGCTTGATTTTCCTGAGAATTTATTTTTGAAGATGCTCCGTTGTTTTAGACTTGATTGATATCAGTATTTCTGACTAATTGATGATTATTTTGCATACTTTGTAAATGCTGGTTTTTATAATGTTAAACAGTTTTTAGACAGTATATTGCTTAAGTTTGATGCTGGTTAAACAAAAACAGTTTTAGCTTTAAAACTTACAACGGCAAATTAATATTTGGCTATATGTTTTGTAACATTCATGACTTCATAAATACATGAATACATACTTTTATTAATTTTTAAGTTAAGGTGTTAAATCAATTTAAAACTCACTTACTAGGTTTAAAATAAAGTTACTTTAATTTAGTTAAAGCAGGGGCCCATTTAAAACAGTCTCTACATAAACTTTTTGTACACATTCTTTTTGTTTTGTACTCTTTCTGAAGCAGACATAGCTCAAGCGTTCCATCACACGCGACATCTATAGTTTGAAAGATTGCTTTTCTGCCTAAAAACAGTTAAACCTCATAAAAGACATCAGTACGGACGAATAGTGTTTTTATATACTTCGAAAACATACAAGCATCTAAAAAACCTTTTTTTAATATTTTGAAACTAATTAAACGAGGAAAAAAAAAACTAACTGTTAGGTAGCAAAAGTCTAAAATTTTTCTATTACAATTCTATAAGGCTATAATAAGACTTTTAATTTTTTTAGTAGTTTGGTGTGGAACAATGTAGCATCTGCATGTTCCACACCAAATTTGGTAAAAGTCATTGCGGTAAGTTCTATAAAGGGTCCTATTGAAACGTTGAGGTGTTTCCCCTGTTATTTGCAGAGTTAGCAAACTTTTTAAAAGTTTTATTTTATTTTTATTTTAAATAATATCCTTATCTCTAACCCACCTTACCCAAAAAAATAAAATAATAATAACTAAAAATATAAAAAAATTATGTACAAAAACTTTATTATTTTACTGACTTAGCAAATATTAGGGGTTACATCTTTATGTTTTAAAAAGACTCTGTTAAAAAGTCCTTGGCAGTAGGATTTTAGTTGTTACTTTATTTTATTGAAATTCTACTGCCGGGGATTTTTATAACACTGAAAACAGTGCTTTTTATCAAGTTCGCTCCACACTAGCTGCGCCCCTAGTAGACATATATAGGTAAATTTTTATAAACATGTTTTTTTTTGAATCTAGTATTCTAAAATAAATTTAGTACAGTTATCGATTCATTGGTTTTAGTTAAACTGTTAAATTTAGTTTTAATCAGAAAAGATGGTTACTCTAAATCAGGTAAGCCAGTATTTCAAAACTAAAGAACTCTGAATACTGAACAAACGTTTTAAATAGTTTTCTCATGCACAAGTAATTTTAGCTGATTTTTTCCTCCTAATTTGGCAACTATGCTCTGCAGTTTAACTTATAATTTTAAAACTAGAAAAAAAACTACTTATAAAATTTGTTACGACTTACTTTTTAACGCTTTGCATACCAGGTCTTAGACCAAATATTTTATCTATTTTACTTTTTGTTTTTCAATAACCAATATCACAGAGCAACTTATAAGATACATCAAAATAATATTTGTTTATAAAGAAATTTTTGAACTTTTTAACTAATTATATTTTTGAAGGTTTTTGCTAGCCTATAACTTGTAATTGTTTATTTTCCTAAAATATTTCACTTTACTACAAATGTTCCTCTCAAATTGGTCTACAAAATGATTATAGCCATAATTGTCATACCAGTTTTGGACACTTTTAATAATAATTTTATCAACCTACCATTTTTAAGAAATATCTTGCCTTTTTATCATATATGTGAATAATTCATGCAATAGTAATTTTCTATTTTGTTAATCTTTTTTATGTTTTTTTGTTAAATTTTAAACATATTTGGTGTTGGTTGGAAAAGTTTTATGTAAAGTTTCAAATATAAAATGATGGCTATTACTACATTAGGTGTTTTATAAAAGTAGTTTTTAGATGTCTAAGGTAAACAAGGTTTACATAAAATGACACCCTTTCAAATATTATTATTTTAATTAACCTAATAAGTAATAATAACCACATTTAAATAAACAATTTTTAATTTCATACAGTTAAAGACAAAACTATTAGATAATTTTTTACCAAAACAATTTTCACTACTACAAGTATAAAATTTAATGGTTTAAGAAAAAAGATGATATTTTTTAAAACACATTATTTGATATATATTTTGTAGCAAAAAAAGGAATATTATGAGACATTTTAAAAAGACTAAGTTTTTCTAAATTTTATTATTTTCATACTATATAAATTATCTCAACTTCTATTGATACTGCCATTTATTTTCTTTTTTTTGTAGGAAATATAAATCTTATTTACAGGGTTGCCACTTAACCTGGGGTTCTGAAAAAACCTGATATTTGACAATTAAGACAAAAAAACCTGGTAAAAATCTATAAATTTTGAAATTTTGAAAAAAAAAATCTGGAAAAACCTGGAATTTTAACAATTTTTTTATATTTAGTAGTAAAGTTTCGATTTGACTCAAAATAAAATTTTAGGCTACTTGGGTTAAGAATAAGTAAATAAATTAATAATGCTAGTTAATAGTCTAAAATGTTTAAGATTTAAAAAAAACATATATTATAATTTTTAGTTATTATAATAAAAACTAATGCAAAACTATTTTAGTTACATTAAAATTGTTTAAATAGTATTCCAAGTTTTCAAAAGATGAAAAAATAAATAGTTTGCAAATTTATACGTTAAAAAAAATTTTAAATTCTTAAATTTAATTTTTTATAAGAATTGAAATACAAAAAAATGTAGTTAAAAAATAAAACTAATTATTAGTTTAAATTTTTTAATAATATAAACTGTGTCTTTAAAATTTTATTTATGAAATAAAGGTCATATTGATGATAATGCCATAAGGGGACCAAAATGTAAAGGGTAATGTCTCAATTTTAGTCCAGAAACTTATTATAGAACTGACAGATTATATTTCCCAAAAGTCACAATAGAACTGAAAAAATTTAGTCTACAGTCACAATAGAACTGACAAAATTTAAGTCCAATTAACTCAATGAAAATGTATGAGTACAAATAACTTACAAAAAATGGTGACCGATTTTAAGTCGCAGTAACTCGTGTTAAACTTAATTAAGACTCTTGAATAATTATAGAATTAAAGTATAGACAACATTTGTAAGTAATTAAGACAGTAAAGACCATTAACATGCTGAAATTTTAGAAGTTTGTAGGCATAACAATTCAATGAGATTTTAATTGAAAAAGTCTTTTTAAACATAATGTTAATGTTTTTTTTGTCAAGCTTTTGCACGGTTGTCACACACTCAGGGAATTTAGGGAAACACAGTGAATTTTCAAATTACAGAAAATCTCAGGGAAAATCAGGGAATTTCGATTCTTTTTTTAAATCAGAAAAAACTCAAGACAGTTTTGGTTTTTTCTAAAAACTTCAGGAAAATTTTATATTTCATTTATAAATATATTATTTATTTAAAATATAATAATATTTTTGGAAAATTTTAAGATTAAAAAAAAAATCTCAGGAAAATTTTTTCTAGTTCTAGAATGAGATTTAATTAACCTAGTTTCAATATTTTGTTCAAAAAAGATAATTTTAATTAATTTTTGTGTTCATTTAAAAAAAAATTTTTCCTTGCGTATAGATTTTCAGTATTTTTAGAATTTACATTGTAATTTTTTTATAAATGTTAAATTTTTTAAGCTTTTGAAAAAACTCAGGGAAACTTAGGGAACTTTAAGGTTACTCAGGGAAGTTTTTGGTCACTCAGGTAAGATTTTTTGACTCAAAGAGTGGCAACCCTGTATTGACAATTTATGCTAATTAAATATTCTTAAACAGCTTATAGATATCTTTGAGAACTATTAGTTTTCTAAATGTGAAAGCTTTAAAACCATTTGTTGAAGACATTTAATTTCCTATCACTTTGTATTTAAATGTTTTTAATTTATTAGTTTTAAGACTAATTTAATGTATGGTATTTTATAAAATTATAAAAAACAATTTCTGCTTTAAATAATTAAGAGAATTTGGACTGGTTTGCAATAAAAATTACTTCTCCTAGACATTGCCATAGCTAAAAGTAAAAGTAGAGAGAATCTTAAAAAATGGCAGGAAGAGTTATATCAGTTTTCTTGCTGTACCATTTATGGGGTTTCCACTTTACCTTGAATCTACGAAAAACCTGAAATTTGACAATTTAGACAAAAAAAAAAAACCTGGAAAAACTTGAATTTTGAGAAATTTTTGAAAAAAAAATCTTGAAAAACCCTGAATTTTGTACAAAAACCACTAAAAAAACCTGGAATTTTATCATTTTTACATGCACAGTAGTAAAATTTCGGTTTGAATCAAAAAATCGATCATATAAAAAAAAAGTTTGTCATCATCAAAAATTTTTTCCCTAAATACATTTATAAAATAGTTTTACAGTTTCTTTTCAATGTTTTTATACTGTTTAACACAGTTTCTTACCTAAAACTTATCTTTAAACTAAAAATCGACTTGAAAATGTGTACTTTAAAAAACCTTGAAGAAATTTTGAAAACCTGGAAAATTTTTTTTAAAACGACTGGCAACTCTGCATTTATTTGAACATCAAGTATTATTTAATCAGTCAATTAGAAAGCAAGTTGGTCTGCAGCAAGTTTAAATTTTCAAGATATATCAAGATAAACCAGCTACAGTTTAATTGCAGTTTGATTGCAGTACAGACCTTACAGATGGAGTTCTAGAACCAAACTTATTAGTAATTATACTGTTTATTTAACACCTCCTTTTAAAACAAATCTAATAATTATGTTAGATATTTTGATTTTAATTCAAAATAGTTAATTATTAATTAAATAGATATTCTTATAGTATATTCCTATTAAATTTTGTTTTAGTATAAACGTTTTACCACATTAAAGTATTTTCCAAAGTATGATGTTCTTTGATATTAAGTGTTTGATATTTTGTTTAATATAAATATAACCACTAAAAGTTATTATCAGTTTTTATAAATAGTATAGAATACCTTTAATAACTATTTCTTATAAATAGATTTAAATTCAATTATAGTTTACAGTGTGGTTGTATGCTAAACTATAAATTTTACAGTATATTATTTGATAGTTTTTTATTTTACAGGTTATTTAAATATTTATAAAAGATAAACTATGTCAACACAACATAGTCAAATTAAAAATACTACAAATAATATACAATTGGATGAAGAAGATGAAAGTGTAAGCAATATTGCAGAATACAAAAGACTTGCTATTCCGAAGTATTGCAAGGAAAATGGGGTTAAAAAAAATCTGTTAGATGAGTTATCCATTTCAAAAGAATTTTTTAAATTAGGTTTATTTATTTTTTTTTATATTGATAATATTATTTATCTTTGAATTCTATGAAAGTTTTCTCTTTGTTCGTGATATAACAAACTACAGTAGTACTCATCACTAGCTATCTTATGCACAAATTTTCTTTTAAGAAAACAAAAGTAAATCATAAATCTTAGTTTGATAAACTTAAATAATTCTTTTTTATTTCTATTTATGAATTAAAAGTAATAGGTTAAAAGTTAAACTATTAAGCTTAAGTTTTGAACAATGGTAAGTCCTCAATCAACGAAGCTTATCTCTTGTAAACAATAAGCTGTTAATCGTAATTTAATCCAAGGATTAAAGCTTTGTTGTCAGTTTAGAATGTCATTTAAAAATTTATGTATTTTTGAATCATTTCCAGCCTGGTTTAGAGTAATACCTTCAATTAAATTAGTAGTATTTCAATAGTAATTTCGCGCATTTTGTGCTTAATTCTTAAGCATTGTGCTGAATTAATCTTACTCATTATGTTAAACATATAATCACCAGACTTAATACTACTTAATATATGTAATATCTTTAAAAAGATTAGCTGTCTAAATTGCGCGAGCGTACAAAATTGCACGAGGGGACAAAATTGCACGAAAATTTAAAATTGCACGAAGATACTTTTGCACGAAGACTAATTTGCACGAGAGCACAAAATTGCACGAAGATAAAATTGCACGTAGACAAAATTGCACGAAGGTTCACTTTTGCACGAAGACACTTTTGCACGAGGGTGCATTTTTGCACGAGCGGACAATGATGCATGCAGATACTTATGCACGAAGGGTCATTTTTGCACGAGTGACAATTTAGCGCGGATGGTCAATTTTGCATGAGTTTTGTTTCCTACCCAGGTACGGGTCAAAATTGCGCGTAGACATTTTTGCACGAGGGGAAAAATTGCACGATAAACTCTTTTGCACGAAAAAATGTGTATAATATATTTAAAAAAAATCAGAATTAAAAAAATTAATAACTAAATAATAGAAAAATACGAAAAAAACTATATAATATTAAAAAAATAAAAAATAAGTAAAAATATTAAATAAAAAAAATCAACTAATAAAAAAAAATAATTGTAACTAGAAAAATAGAATAAAATAATATTTTTAATTTAAAAAAAAGTTATTTTTAAAATAAAGAATAAATATTAAATGTGAAATAGATTAAAGTAAATAATAAAAGAAGTCAGAATTTAAAAAATCAAATAACTAAATAATAAATATATTTTGAGAAATCAAAAAATAAATAAGATTTTTTAAAATTAATAAATTAAACAATAAATATATTAAATAAAAGTCCAAAACAAAATTTAAAAAAAATATTAAAAAAATAAAATAAATGAAATAAATAATATAAAAAGTTTAAAAGAAATACTAATAATTAAAAAATTCAAAATGAACAAACTAAATAATAAAAAAAAATCAATCAAAAAAAATTATAAAAGTAAAAATAAAACTAGATTATAAAATTAGATTCAAACCGTTATTAAAATATAACTACCAAAAAGATTTTTTTATACTAATAATTTTTTTTGTTAAAAATAGAAGTTAAGTAATTCTAGCTTTTGTATTATTTTGTTTGTTTTATTTTAGTCAAAAGCTTGTATCTCCTTTTTCTTCTAAAAAAGTAAGAAGAAAATTGCTTTTGCCAGTGCTTTTGCTTAAGTCTGGGTTAGATAAAGAGAAAAAACAAAGCATGAGAAACTTAAGATATAATTAGAGTAAAACGCGTGCAAATAGTAATGCAACTAAAATAAAGTTTAGACAAATATAAAATAATGATATATAAATTATGTTTAAAAGTTTTATAAAAAAAAAACAATTTTAAGTATAATGTATGGAAGTACACAGCCATAACAGAACTTTCTGTACAATGCAAAATAAAAATTTCATCAGACGGATTTTATCCTTTCTAAATTTATTTAATTGATTCACTGTTATGCATGCTCGTTTTTTTCTGTGCAAAAGTATCTTCGTGCAATTTTGTACGCTCGTGCAATTTTAACAGCTACCCATGTAAATATTATTTATTTGTTATTATTTTTCATCTTGTTTTAATTCATATCGAAGTTAAGTATAATTTTAATTTAATTTAAGTTTACATCAATACATGTTTATTCTTTAATAAGGGATATTTTTATTAAAATAAAACCCTATTTTAATTAAAAACTTTTAAAATTTTTTATTAGTTTTTAAACACAAAAATTTAGTTTCAAATTAAAAATAGCTAAATAAATTTAAAAAAATAAATAAAACTAATATAAACCTAAATAACTTTAAATTAACTACACTAATACATGCTTATTTTTTTTTTATAATTATAAAGGTTTTAATATATTTTTTATTTAGTTATTTTAAGTTAGTACTATTTTGTGCAAAATTGACCCTCCGTGCAAAACTGTCTGTCGTGCAAAATTGACCTCCGTGCAAAATTGAGCTTCCGTGCAAATTAGTCTTCGTGCAATTTTGTGCCTGCGTGCAAACTAGTCTTCTCGCAAAAGTATCTTCGTGCAATTTTGTACACTCGTGCAATTTTATTCTCGTGCAATTTAGTCCCCACGTGCAATTTAGTAACCTCGTGCAATTTAGTAACCTCGTGCAATTTTGTCTTCGCGCAATTTAGACCCGTTCCCATTTAAAAAGGTTAATTTATTTATATGACAAAGCAGCATATCTATCAGTAGAACAAAACTGCTAAAATGAATACAACAAGTAATCCAAATTTTTTACAAGCTGACAAAATCTTATTTAGTGTTTTTATATAGAATCTTATTGAGTGTTATAAATAGAACTTTAATATATGTTGTTTAATTTTTATAATGTAAATTGAAAACAATTATATAGTGCGTCAGGAGGTAATTTTAAAATCAACAAAATGTATATAGCTTGTTAGAATAAAATAAAAATATTGTTTTAGAATCAGTTTTTTTTCTGTTTATAGCGTTCGATTTTTTCTAGTAACCACTAACAAAACTATTTAGGTATGAAGAACCAAGAATTAAGTAAAATGGTAACAGCTATAAGATTTAACAAACTATCTCTCAACGAAAATGCAGTTAGTATAATTTCTGCAATCTTAAAAGTAAAAATACAAATTAAAAATGCTGCTTCTGTTTACCAGTTTGTGGATTTGTTCAGAATATCTAGCCTCCAAAGTTTAACACTTAGCTATATCGAACGTTGTTTTACAATTGTGAGTGATAATAAAAGCTTTTTTGAACTAGAATATATTTTTTTTTCTAAAATACTTGCAAGTTCTGAACTTCTAATTACTTCAGAAATTGAAGTATTTAATGTAGTTGCTAAATGGTTGAACTACAATATTGAAGAATGTAGCAAGTACGCTGAAGATCTTTTATTAAAAGTTCGTCTTCATTTACTTTCAACAGAAACTATAAGACATCTTTTGAAAAATACATCATTTCTTATAAAAGATGATGTTTGTGTAAAAATTTTAAATGAAATAATCGACTGCAGAGTAAGCCGTTTTTATAAATCTTCAAATAATTGTCATTCAAGTAGGTTTTGCAACCAAAAGTATTTTAAATTATTATTTTGTGGGGGTTATAACTCAAAAACATATATTACTTGTAGCAATGTAAGTTGCATTGATGTTTATAGCATGGAAGATGTAGAAACTTATCCACCAATGCAAATGGAACGTGAATATCTGAAAGTAGTTTATTTAAAAGGTAGTATTTATGTTTTAGGCGGTTTTGATAATAATGGCAAATGGATAAAGTCTGTTGATAAATATTCACTTACTTCTAAAACATGGAGTCAGGTAGCTGAAATACATGATGATCACTATGATTTTTGTGTATGTACATTCATAGATAACATATATATGTTTGGAGGTAAAAAAAATGGATTTAGAACTAGTTCTTGTTTAAAATTTGAAAAAAAGTGATTACAGTTGGAAAGAAGTGGACAAAATGAAAGAGGCAAGGTCAAATGCAGCTTGTGCGGTTTTTGAAGAAAGAATTGTAGTTTCTGGAGGAATTAGTGATAATGATGGAAATGTTTTAAATTCTGTTGAATCATACGATGTTCTACCAAATAAATGGTCAACCATGCCAAATATGAACTCCGGTAAATATGACCATAGTTTAGTTGTTGTTAAAAACAAGTTGTATGTAATTTCACAGTCAAAAGACGATTGTGAAGTTTTTGACAACATTTGTAAAAAGTTTATCACTATTAAATCACCACAATTTAACAGGGGTTCTACCATTAAAGGTTTTTCTATAGAAAACAAAGTTTTTGCTACTCATGACAACATGTCGAAAATAATTACTTATGAAACAAACGAAAATGAATGGTCGGTAGAATATTGTGAAGTCATAAAAAACCTTCGAAATTTTTCAAGCGTTAAAGTACCTTGTTTATAAAGAAAATGTTAAGTACGTTTAAGTTTAGATTTAACAAAAATTTTTGAAAATTATCAAACTAATTAAGTGAAAAAAATATTTATACAAAAAATTTAATTTCTACGCTTAAAATATATATTTTTTTAATAATGCTAGACTTAAATTATTTTATTTTACTTATTAAAAAAGTTCAATAGTTTAAGTCAATTCTTGTTTAGCACTATTTTTCTGACAAAGTTTTCTTCGATTTTTATTTATTGAAAAACGGAGTTATTTAAATTTTAACAATTTTAATTTATTTTTCTTTTTATCGTTTAATGCAGGTCTTGAAACAAAGAAATATATATACATATATATGTAAATGTATAACAATTAATTTTTTGTCTTTTTCGATAGTTTTCTTAAAAAATGTTATACTTTTTAAAGCTATTTATTCTTGAATGGTTGAAAAAGATAATTTTAGTTCATATAAATGTGTAATTTTTGCATGACTATTGTGCATGTTTTCAAAAAAAAAAAAAATATTTATCTTATTTAAGTAAACTAATAACTCTTTCTTTTTTATTAATTAGCTACTTTTATTTCTCTACGTCTCCCCCTAACAGACTAATAAATATTTTTTTTAGTTTTGTACAAATGTATTAATGTCTTATGTACTATAAAAAACTCTTCTTAAAAGCGATCTTTTTGTTAGTAATTTTCTATAGATGTGCTAAGTTATTTCTTTTTTAAATGTACCAAGTTATCACCTTTTATATTAAACAAATTGTTTATACTTAATAATTAGTGATTTATAAGTTAAACTCTGTTTAGTTTCTGGTTTACGTTTATTTTAATCTTAATTTCTTCAATATAAATTTATTTTATTTTATTACTCTCTTGTGTATCTTGTTTTAGGGGCTCGGGTTTTGATGCCTGAGTCCGAAATTGTACAATAAACAATATAATAACAATATTATGTATGTGTGTTTATATCTATACATGTTATCTAATCAGATTTTTATTTTCTAATAAATATTAAATAAGACATAAAAATTGTTTATTGAACGATAAAAAAAGCACTCAGAAAGTTTGGTCTAAGGACCTGTTATACAATAAAAACCTTTTGGTTATTGGCTTGTACACCACATGCTTATAATATTTCTTACGAGCTATTAGATTCAACTTTTTTATCAATTATTTGTTTAAATCTTTACTAATAAAACATTCAGTTTAACAAAATGAAAGAAAAAATTAATACGAAAGTAAACTGAACTTTTTATATAAAAATGTACTTAAAAGCTTGTTTAGTAACAGAAGGACTAAAAAATAGATATAAATTTTCATCAACTTATAAACGGATTTAAACAAAACAAATAGCAAACATTTGAATACTTGAATGATAGGATACAACCTCTTTAAATAAAGTAAAAATGTAATACACTAAAATATCTATACGTTCAATTTTATCAGTGTTTTGTGCGAAAAGCTTGATTTTTTATCTTTTTTGTCAATTTCAAATGAACATTAAATGCTATTTCTCATTCGAATAGACAAAAAAGTTATTGCATAATTTTTTAATAACTTAAAAAAATTAAATTTTACTTAGACCGAACTTAACTTTTATAAATAAAAATAAAAAGACAAGTAATGTTAAATTTATGCTTCTAATAAAAATACAAAAAAATCATAATTATAATATTAACAACATATTTCATTCTGTTTTAAAAAATACTTTTTTTTTAATACTTGTCTTAGCCCAAAATTGTAATATTACAAGGCTAAAAGTATTTGTAAACATAAAAAAGAAGTTTTTTTCTTTTTTATTGATTTTCTCATAAAAAGAAATTTTTAAACATAAGTTTGCTTGAAACATGTATCTCAGCGTACTTTTCAAATACTTAATTTTCTTATAAACTATATACATCTATAGCTATTTTTTACGTTGGCATGCGAAATAAAACAAAAAGTTTGTAAGTATTTCGAACTTAATTCAAAATAGTAATCTAAAAAAACAATCTAAAAAAATACCAGATAGAAAATGCTGCAATCTAGGCTATACAACTGTTATTTATTGTAAGCGAATAATTCAACTTTTGAACTAAAAATAAATAAGTAAATAAAAAGTTTGCTTATCAATTGACAAATACTATTAACTCCTTAAACAAAAGTAAATAGACAAGTTTTAATGATCATAAATGACCTTGTTAATCACTTTATGTTAGATTACTTTTAATTTCATGCTGGAATTTTCCAAAAAGACTTATATTTTTAAAACATAATAGTATCTTAGTCCATAGCTTTTTTTCTTGGTAGGAATGCGATTTATGACCTATTTTGCTAGGTAGGAAAAAAATCTAGGTAGAAAAAAAAAATTGTGAAGACCTGGTATGATAAATATGGACATTTTATACAATTTTGTAGTAGGTTTTGAAGTTATATGGTAACAGATTATTGTTAAACTTAAACATAAACACATCTAAATCTTATAGATACAGACTTTCAACATCTAATATTTTTTTCTGAGTTTTCAGTTCTCTTACACTATCATCATGTTTTTTATAAAGTATGCATCTGAGTGCTCTGTTTTTGAGAACATTTATATCATTTATGAATTTTTTATTTGCTCTTCCCCAGCACTACAAGCCATATCTAACGTTGCTCATAAGCAACGAATTCAGAATCAAATGTAACACTTTTTCGTTTAAGGAGTGTCTTGTTTTAAATAAGATACCTAATGTTTTTTGAAATTTTTTTTTATAGTTTTTATGTTTTCTGACCATTTAAAGTTTTTATCTAAAATTATTCCGAAGTTGACAACGCTATTTGTGTTTGTTATAATCTTTTACCTACTTTTATATTAAGATCTAAATTTAAAAATATTTTATTTTTTTTGATTGATATAGAATCAAGCTACTAGTTTTTTAAGATTTAGTTTAACTTTGTTTCCATAAGCCAATTTGATACCTTTTTTAGTACTGTGTAAAATTATTACAGTAATTATGGTGTATGTGTTCTGTGAATGTCTCCTATAACATTTTATCATCTACAAAATTGAGAACGTTAAGACTGGTATTGTTCTGTAAGTCGTTCTTATGTATTAGGAATAACAACGGTCTTAATACTTAGCCTTGTGGTACCCCAACTTCACTTTTTTCACAGGTTGACTCGTATCCTCTAAAGATAACGACTTCCATCTCGATATGAGCTCAATCATAACATTGCAATTTCATAAGTAAGATATTTCTATCTACAATACCAAATACTTTACAAAATATTCAAACAAAATATTTCAGTCAAAAAAATTTAGGAAAGTGTTTGTTATTGTAATAAATTTTGTAAAGTTCATAATCAAAATAAGCTAAAAATAGTTTTGAAAAAAAGAACCTTATTTACAACATTCTCCTGCAAACACTTATTATTTAACGGGTAGGATTTTTTTTGTCGTAGTAGTACATACTACTGTCTTGATCTTTTTTATTTTTTGTGTTAGTTAGTACCTTTTGGTTGTCACGACTTATTAATGATTTAACATATTTTTTATTACAGTAGATTACTTTACACTTTTTTCTGTAAAAATTCTTTTTCGTGCTGTCGTTTCGAAACTGTTTCTCAATTTGGTCCAAGAAGTATTCTTCTATATTAGTTTTTATTTATTGACAGTAGAGGAGATTTGAGAACACAATCTTTCTTGTTTGTTTTCGTTTCTTTTATCTGTAGGGTTCGGTAGATGTCAGAAAAGTACAGCGTCACTTTTGTACGGGTCGTCAATTTAGCACGGAGTGACACTTTAGCACTGCGTCACTTTAGCACGGGGTCACTTTAACACAGAATGACATTTTTTTCACGGATTTATTTAAAATCTTTTAAAATGTTCATTTAAATAATGGTTTGATGTTTTATAATTTATAAGTTAATAAACGAATACATTTGAAATTTTTTTCTAACACTTTTTATAGAACCGTCAAAAAAATTATTAATAAAGATTTTACTAGGAGCACTTAAAATTAAGCTGTTTTTTAGAATTTGAAAACAAAAAATTAGATAACAAAATTAAACAGGTAAAAACACTGTCGAATTAAGTTTATTTACACATAGATTTAAATCTCTTTCAGATAAGAGCTTGTTATGTATAAGCATATGTTAAAACTTTTTTAAATGTATGTGGAAAGAGTTTTTTTTAAGACAAAAGATCTCAAAATATTTTTTTTAGGTAATATTAATAATAATTATATTTACAAAAAGACAACGACGTTTCACTTAAAGTTGGGATCTTTAGGTCTGAAAATATATATGTATAAAATTTACTTCCAAGAAATAATCTTTTGTAAACCTTATAAACAAAAAAGTACCAAAGTTTTTTAAGGTCTACACGTCCCTTACAGTCAAGTTCAAAAAAAACAACTTTACACTCAAAATTGAGTGCAGAACCATTAATCCAAACACATATTCACTCTGTATAACAAGTAAGAATATACTTGAAAACACTTTGACTCAAATAGAAAAAAACAAAAATTACTCAATGGAAAATTCACATATGAAGTGATAAATTGTTTGGTCAAATAAATGATAAATCAAGCAAATGTTTTGTAAAACTTCGAAATTCAAAAACTCTATCCAACCATCAAATTGAAGCACTTTAAAATTGCAGCACAATTTGCAAAAAAAAAAATCATATGTAAGTGAAGAGGGAACAAATATCATAAAGCACACGTACAACTCAGTCCTTACATACAATGGAAAAGCATGGACCAAAAAATATCAAGACTCAGCTTTTGATATCGAATGATTTTTATGTGCTCCATTTTGCGATATATTGGCTGTACATACTAGATATATTAGGAAAAATTGTTTAATTCAAACCAAATAGGCCTACATAGGGATGATAAATAAACAATTATTGAGTAAAAAAAAGCAGGATCTTGAGAATATAAAAAAAAAGAAACAAAAAACATCATTAAAAACATCGGTTTCAGAATCACAATAGGTATAAGAATGACCAGAAGCAACTTCTTAGATAACACTTTAGATCTAGCTTATAGCTGTTATATGACATACAGAAAAGAAAATTCGTCAACCAAATACATCAACAATAACTTTAACCACCCGATGACAGTCAAGTAATGCCTACCTAAATGATAGAGAACTCTGTCTACAGACCTAAAATTCTTTAACAATTCAAAGCTTAGCCACCAAACTGCTCTACGCGAATATAACTTCAGACACGAGCTAGAATACGAAAAGAAGACCAATCCTAAAGGAACCTGAACAAAAATTACTACGTCGCTTTAGCACAGAGCAACTTTTTAGCACAGATTTTTTTTTTTTTTCTACGCTTAAGTAATATTTGTACTATTATGTTTAAAAACTTAAAAAAAGAACTATGCAATATGTAAATAAAAGTTTACAAGCGCTAAATGAGTTATGAGTTTAGACTTTAATAAAAATTTAAATGAAAATAAATTTACAAACTTTATCAAATATTTAATTTTGAATTAAATAATTTGAAACATCTACTTTAAAATCTTCTTTTAATTTATCATTTTTAATTTATTTTATCGACAACTTACTTATTTCATTTGTTAAATAAATATAAGTTTAAATGTCATATTACAAAATAATTTAGTTCTTCTTATTTCTACATGCACGCATCTCATATCTCGTTTTATGCTTATCTATGTGTTATAAAAATTATTTTTGATACATCTATTTTATCCGACAGAAAAAAAAAAACAGTTGATTAAACAAAAAAAAACTATTTTGTAAAATGCTTAAAAATACTGTTTTTGATAACAGTATAAACTAATATAAAATTTACTTGTGCAAACTAGTCTTTAGAACAAAGCTATAATCTATATGGCATTTAAAACAAAATTGTTATTTCATTGTTTTATTTAGAATTATTTTATGATCTAATTTAACCCTATACTTTTGAGTTTGGTTTATTTGAGTTTAAATGCAGTTAAACTGTTAAAACTTAAATTGCTTTTTATAAACTTAACAAACATTTCAATTACTTTGTGAACTAGTACAGACACGTGGTATTTTTGTTAAGGGTGCGGAAATTTTACAGACATTTGAAAGACCCATTAACTTAATATTAAAAAAAAAATTGTTAAGATTAAAGCACTAAAAATAGTAAAAAATTTAAAGTAAAAGATAAATTAATGTGATAAATATTTCTGATAATTAGTTCTCTAAGCATTATTAAAACCCAACAAAAGCAGTTGCTTATAATATACGTTTGAAAGTATTAATATTTAAGTAATTTGGCAAGATATTTTATACTTAATACATTTATAATTAGGTTAACAAAAGAATAATTTTATTTTATTTTTATATATTGTTTTGATTTAGATACGATGTTTTTGTTGCTTGAAAATCACTTAATGTCTAAAAAATTAACAAGCTGATTTATGTTTTTTGTCTTAAGTATACGTTTTTAAAATGTATTTCTCACAAAATGTTAATATTTAATAGTTATAACTATAAGTTTTGAAGTAATAATCGAAAGTATACTCACTAATAATATCTACAATATTATTATATATCTAAATAATATTATGTTATCTAGATTCTAGTCTACTAATAGTTTCTATCAAATATTAACTTTTCAATAGATAAACTTATTACATGAATAAGAAAACACAAGTAAAAAGTATATGATTGTATGAATTGTTACTAGTAAAGTTAAAGAGAACTTCTATAAAATGAGAAATAAATATAGATCGCATAAGAAGTTTATTAAATAAATAAATTCTGTTTACATTTTTTTTCACTACAAAACATTAAATTATAATGATGTTCATGGTTTGTTAAACAATAACTCCATTAAACAGGCATAATTGTAGAAAATGAAGATAAAATTTGACTATTTTAATTTGTTAATTAGTTAGTTAGTTATTTAAAATACATTAAAAGGCTAATAAATTTGTGCATAAACGATAATGAAAAGAAAAGAAATAGATGTTGCTGATGATTTAAAATTAAACCAAGAATTTGAAAAATAAAAACAAAAATAAACAAGCATTTTTTTTTACGTTTTCGTTTATTCTCAATTTGACCACAAAAACGAAGTTCCTATATACACGGAAAATTTAATGAATATTAGATGCTGCAGACTGCAGATACTTTGTTTCGGTAACTGCACTCAATTGCTTTGTATTTTAAATTCTTTAGTTTGATCAATGATGTCTCGAGTTATGAATCAAACTATTTCGTGCTGATGCTTGATTTTCTTGAGAATTTAATTTAGAAGATGCTCCGTTGTTTTTGGCTTGATTGATATCAGTATTTCCGACTAGTTAATGATTATTTTGCATACTTTTATTTGTTGTTATATAATAGTAAACAGTTTTTAGACAGTATATTGCTTAAGTTTGATGCTGGTTAAACAAAAACAGTTTTAGCTTTAAAATTAACAAAGTCAAATTATTATTTGGCTATATGTTTTGTAACATTCATGAGTTCATAAATACATGAATACATAATTTTCTTATTTTTTAAGTTAACGTGTTAAATCAATTTAAAGCTCACTTACTAGGCTTAAAAATAAAGTTATTTTAATTTTAGTTAAAGCAGGGGCCCATTTAAAACAGTCTCTACATAAACTTAAACTTTTAGTACACACTCTTTTTGTTTTGTACTTTTTCTGAAGCAGACATAGCTCAAGCGTTCCATCACACGCGACGTCTATAGTTTAAAAGATTGTTTTTCTGCCTAAAAACAGTTAAACCTAATAATAGACGTCAGTATCGACGAATGGTGTATTTTATATACTCCGAAAACATACAAGTATCTATAAAACCTTTTTTTAATACTTTGAAACTAATTAAAAGAGACAAAAAAACCACTAACTGTTAGGTAGCAAAAGTCTAAAAAATTTTTATTACAATTCTATAAGACTATAATAAGACTTTTTATTTTTTTTATTAGTTTGGTGTGGAACATTGTAGCATCTGCATGTTTCACACCAAACTTGGTAAAAGTCATTGCGGTAAGTTCTATAAAGGGTTCTATTGAAACGTTAAGGTGTTTCCCCTATTATTTGCAGAGTTAGAAAATTTTTTTATAAGTTTTATTTTATTTTTATTTTAAATAATATCCTTATCTGTAACCCACCTTACCCAAAAAAAAAATAAACAAAAAAATTAATAACTAAATATTTAAAAAACTTTGTACAAGAACTTTGTTATTTTACAGACTTGGCAAATATGCATTTTTATGTTTTGAAAAGACTCTGTTAAAAAGTCCTTGGCAGTGGGATTTTGTTATTACTTTATTTAATTGAAATTCTTCTGCCGGGGATTTTTTCAACACTAAAAACAGTGCTTTTTATCAAGTTCGCTCCACACTAGATGCGCCCCTAGTAGACGTGTATAGGTAAATTTTTATAAACATGTTTTTTTATGAATCTAGTATTCTAAAATAAATTTAGTACAGTTATCGATTCATTGGTTTTATTTATACTGTTAAATCTAGTTTTAATCAGAAAAGATGGTTACTCTGAATCAGGTAAGCTAGTATTTCAAAACTAAAGAACTCTGAATACTGAATAAACGTTCTTAATAGTTTTTCCATGCACGAGTAATTTTAGCTGATTTTTTTCCGTTTTATTTAGCAACTATGCTCTGGAGTTTAATTTATAATTTTAAAACTAGAAAAAAGATTACTTATAAAATTTGTTACAACTTACTTTTTAACGCTTTGCATACCAGGTCTTAGACCAAATATTTTATCTATTTTCTTTTTGTTGTTCGATAACCAATATCAAAGAGCAACTAATAAGATACATCAAAAATAATATTTGTTTATAAGAAAGTTTTTGAATATTTAATTAGTTTTATTTTTGAAGGTATTTGCTAGCCTATAACTTGTAATTATTTATTTTCCTAAAATATTTCAATTCACTACAAATGTTCCTCTCAAATTGGTTTACAAAATGTTTATAGCCAAAATTGTCACACCACTTTTGGGCACTTTTAATAATAAAGTTTATCAATTTACCACTTTTAAGAAATATCTTGACTTTTTATCATATATGTAAATAGTTCATGCAGTAGTAATTTTCTATTTTGCTATTTTTTTTTTTTATGTTTTTTTGTTAAATTTTAAATAAATTTGGTGTTGGTTGGAAAAGTTTTATGTAAAGTTTCAAATATAAAATGATTGCTATTACTACATTAGGTGTTTTATGAAATTAGTTTTTAGATGTCTAAGGTAAACAAGGTATACATAAAATAACATCCTTTCAAATATTATTATTTTAACTAACCTGATAAATAATAATAACCACATTTAAATATACAATTTTTATTTCATACAGTGTAATAATAAACTATTAGATAGTTTTTTACTAAAACAATTTTCACTACTACAAGTATAAAATTTAATGATTTAAGAAAAAAGATGATATTTTTTAAAACACATTATTTGATATATATTTTGTAGCAAAAAAAGGAATATTATGAGACATTTTAAAAAGACTAAGTGTTTTATAATTTTTACTTTTTCATACTATATAAGTTATCTCAGCTTCTATTGATACTGCCATTTATTTTTTTTGTAGGGCATATAAATCTTATTTACAGGGTTTCCACTTAACCTGTGTTCTGAAAAAACCTGGAGTTTGCGATTAAGGTAAAAAAACCTGGAAAAAATCTGTTAATTGGGAAATTTTGAAAAAAAAATCTGGAAAAACTTAAAAGTTTGAACAAAAATCACTAAAAAAACTAGAAAAAACATGGAATTTTAACAATTTTATTATATTCAGTAGTAAAGTTTCGATTTGATTTAAAATAAAATTTTAGGCTACTTGGCTTAAGTATAAGTGAATAAATTAATAATGCTAGTTAATAATCTAAAGTTTTTAAGATATAACAAAAAAAAAGTTATATTATTATTTTTTGTACAGAAATCTAAGACAAAATTCATTCAAAAACATCTTTATTAAAGCAACAAACAAGTAAAATCGATTTCGGCTAACGCTTTTCAATTACTTTAGTTAGCAACTAATTTTAAGATTAAATTTTGAGTATATAAATAGTTAGAGGTTACATCAGAAAAATCAGAAAAATCAATTAACACTAATTAGCACAATTGAGCAAAATTAATTAGACATTCACAATTCATAAATGCATATATAAAACAGTTTATCAGTAATTTAACTAAGATAAGCAACATTAAAAATAAAATAAAAATAAGCGACAAAATTCAAATAAAATCTATAACAACTTATAAAGATTAGATTTATAAACATATTGTTGCTTACACAATTTAGGTTTATATGTTTTTATAAATAGAGATTCTAAAACACTAAGGTGATAATCGTTACGAGCTTTACTTAAAATTGAAAAGTTACTATCATTATAGTTCTTTGCGCAATCTGAATTGTTTAATAAGTGTTCAGCTATCGCTGATGATCTATTAGATGGTTTTTTTAATAATGGAATTTGTAAAGACCGTACTGCCGATCAGGAAAAAAGCAAAATTATTTATATGTACAAGTGCCACTGTGACAGTGAGTACATTGGCAGAACGTCTCAAAGATTCCATATTAGAAGGGACCAACACGTTTTTAATTCCCTCAGAAGATGGATGGACACTGGTTTAAAAAAACCATCTAATAGATCATCAGCGATAGCTGAACACTTATTAAACAATTCAGATTGCGCAAAGAACTATAATGATAGTAACTTTTCAATTTTAAGTAAAGCTCGTAACGATTATCACCTTAGTGTTTTAGAATCTCTATTTATAAAAACCTATAAACCTAAATTGTGTAAGCAACAATATGTTTATAAATCTAATCTTTATAAGTTGTTATAGATTTTATTTGAATTTTGTCGCTTATTTTTATTTTATTTTTAATGTTGCTTATCTTAGTTAAATTACTGATAAACTGTTTTATATATGCATTTATGAATTGTGAATGTCTAATTAATTTTGCTCAATTATGCTAATTAGTGTTAATTGATTTTTCTGATTTTTCTGATGTAACCTCTAACTATTTATATACTCAAAATTTAAACTTTAAATTAGTTGCTAACTAAAGTAATTGAAAAGCGTTAGCCGAAATCGATTTTACTTGTTTGTTGCTTTAATAAAGATGTTTTTGAATGAATTTTGTCTTAGATTTCTGTACAAGATATGTAGTACTAAAAAGTTATATATTATTTTTAGTTATTATAATAAAAACTAATGCAAAACAGTTTTGGGTACATTAAAGTTTTTAAAACAACATTCCAAGTTTTTTAAAGATGAAAAAGACTTGTTTTTAAATTTATACATTAAATTTTTTTTTATATTCTTAGATTTAATTTTGTATAAGAATTAAAATACAAAAAATTGTAGTGTAAACATAAAACTAATTATAAATTTAATTTTTTAAATATTATAAACTGTGTCTTCAAATTTTTTTATGAAATAAGGAGTCATATTGATGATAATGTCATAAGGGGACTAAAACGTAAAATGTAAAGAGTATTCTCCATATTTAGTCCACAAACTTATTATAGAACTGACAGAATATATGTCCCAAAAGTCACAATAGAACTGAAAAATTTAGTCAACAGTCACAATAGAACTGACAAAATTTAAGTCCATTTAATGAAAATGTATGAATACATTAACTTACAAAAAATTTTAAGTCACAGTAATTCATTTTAAACTTGTTTAAGACTCTTGAATAATTATAGAATTAAAAAATAGAAAAATTTGTAAAAAATTAAGACAGTAAAGACCAGAAAAAACCTAAAATTTTTAGAAATTTGTACCATAAGAGTTTGCATAGGCATAACAATTGAATGAGATTTATAATTAAAAAAGTTGTTTCAAATATAATTTTAATGTTCTTTTGTGTCAAATTATTGCAGGGTTGTCACACACTCAGGGAACTTAGAGAATTTCAAGTTACAGAAAATCTCAGGGAAACTCTGGGAAAATCACAGAAGTTTGGTTCTTTTTTTACTTACAATATACTCAGGGCAGTTTTGTTTTTTTTTTTTAAATTTCAAGGAAATTTTATATTTCATATGTATATATATATATAGATATATATATGAAATATAGAATTTATAATATGAATATTATATGAAATAAATATATATATATATAAAAATCTCAGGGAAAATTTTTTCTAGATCAAGAATGAGATTTAGTTAATTCAGTTTCAATATTTTGTTCAAATAAGTTAATTTTATTCATTTTTTATGTTTATTTAGAAATTTTTTATCTTTTCGTCTAGATCTTCAATATTCTTAGAATTAACATATCAATTTTTTAATAAATAGTAAATTTTAAAGCTTTTGAACTAAAACAAGGGAAATTTGGGGAGCTTTAAGGTTACTCAGGGAAGTTTTTACTTACTCAGGAAAGATTTTTTTGACATAAAGAGTTGCAACCTTGTATTGACAATTTATGCTAATTAAGTATTCGTAAACAGCTTTTAGATATCTTTGAGTACTTTTAGTTTTCTAAATGTAAAGGCTTTAAAACCATTTGTTGAAGATGTTCAATTTCCTATCACTGTGTAGTTAAATGTTTCCTATTTCATTAGTTTTAAAACTAATTTAATGTTTGGTATTTTATAAAATTAAAAAAAAAATTCTGCTGTAGCTTTGAATAATTAAGAGAAGTTGCATTGTTTTGCAATAAAAATTACTTTTCCTCACCATTGCCATAGCTAAAAGTAAAAGATAAGTGAGATTATCTTTAAAAATGGCTGAAAGACGAAGTGTAATTGTTATAAATTTTATTGGTGTACCATTTACAGAGTTGCCACTTTACCTTGAATTTACAAAAAACCTGAAATTTGACAATTTAAAGAAAAGAAAAACCTGGAAAAACCTGAATTTTGAAAAATTTTGAAAAAAAAAACTTGAACAACCGGGAATTTTGAACAAAAGCAATTAAAAAAACCTGGAATTTTAACATTTTTCACATGCACAGTAGTAAAACTTCGGTTTGACTCAAAAAATTCATCATATGAATAAAAGATTTTTGTCATCATCAAAAATTTTTTACCAAATACCTTTATAAAACAGCTTTTCAGTATCTTTTCAATGTTTTTATATTATTTAACAGAGTTTCTTATCTAAAACTTATCTTTAAACTAAAAATAAACTTAAAAATGTGGACTTTTAAAAACCTGGAAGTAATTTTGAAAACCTGGAAAAATTTTTGAAAAACGACTGGCAACTCGCATTTGTTTAAACATCAAATATTATTTAATTAGTCAAACAGAAAGCAAGTTAGTCTTAAGCAAGTTTAATTTTTCAAGATATATCAAAATAAACCAGCTACAGTGTGATTGCAGTTTGATTGCAGTCAAGACCTTCCAGATGGAGTTCTAGAACTAAACTTATTAGTAATTATACTGTTTATTGTAAATCTCTCTTTAAAAAACAACTCTAGTAATTATAATAAATATTTTGGTTTTAATTCCAAGTAGTTAATTATTATTTAATATATATTTTTATACTATATTCCTATTTGATTTTATTTTAGTGTAAACGTTTTGACAACATTAAAGTATTTTCCAAAGTAGGACGTTCTTTGATATTAAGAGTTTGATATTTTGTTTAATATAAAATATAACCACTAAAAGTTATTACTAGATTTTATTAGTAGTATAGAATACTTTTAATAACTATTTCTTATAAATAAAATTTAAATTTAACTATAGTTCAGTGTTGTTGTACACTACACTATAACTTTACAATATAATATTTGTTATTTTTATATTTTACAGGTTATTTAAATATTTATAAAAAATTAACTATGTCTATACAACATAGTCATATTAAAAATACTACAAAGAAAATACAACTAGATGAAGAAGATGAAAGTATAAGAAGTATAGCAGAATACAAAAGGCTTGCTATTCTGAAGTATTGCAAGGAAAATGGGGTTAAAAAAAACCAGTTAGGTGAATTATCCATTTCAAAAGAATTTTATAAATTAGGTTTGTTTTTTTTATTTATTATATTGATAATAATATTTATCTTTGAACTTAAGAAAGTATTCTATATTTTCGTTATATTACAAACTACAGTAGTATATATGACGAGCTATCTTATGCATAAATTATCTTTTAAGAAAACAAAAGTAAATCATAAACATTAGTTTGATAATTTTTTTTTTATTTTAGGACTCTAATCGTCTAAGGTTAAAAGTTAAATTATTAAATTTAAATTTTAAACATCGGTAGATCATCAATCAACGAAGCTAATCTCTTATAAATAATGAACTGTTGATCGTAATTTTAACCAAAGATTAAAGCTTTGTTGTCAGTTTAGAATGTCATCTAAAATTTTTTTGCTTTATTGAATCATTCCTAGCTTGGTTTAAAGTGATACCTTTATTTAAATTAGTTGTAATTCAATAGTAATTTCGCGCATATAGTTTTTAACTCTTAAGCCTTCTCCTGAATTTATCTAACTCATTAGATTAAACATATAATCACCAGACTTAATACTACTTAATATATGCAGTATCTTTAAAAATGTTAGTTAATTTGAATTGACAAAGCAGCTTATCTATCAGTAGAACAAAACTGCGAAAATGAATACAACAAGTAATCCAAATTTTCTACAAGCTGACAAAATCTTATTTAGTGTTTTTATTTAGAATCTTATTGAGTGTTATAAATAGAACCTTAATATATGTTGTTTAAATTTCATAATGTAAATGAAAATATTCATCTAGCGCATCAGGCGGTAGTTTTAAAAACAACAAAATGTATAAAACTCGTTAAAATAAAAATGCACAATAATTTTTTTTTAGAACCAGTTTTTTTTTTTGTTTAAAGCGTTTGATTTTTTTAGTAACGACTAACATAACTATTTAGGTATGAAAAACCGAAAATTAACTAAAATGGTAACAGCTACAAGATTTAACAAACTTTCCCTCAACGAAAATGCAGTTAGTACAATTTCTGCAGTCTTAGAAGAAAAAATACAAATCAAAAATGCTGCTTCTGTTTACCAGTTTGTGAATCTGTTCAATCTATCTAGCCTCAAAAATCCAACCTTCAGATATATACAACGTTGTTTTACAATTGTAAGTGATAATAAAAGCTTTTTAGAAATAGAATATAACTTTTTTTCTAAAATACTTTCAAGTTCTCAACTTCTAATTACTTCAGAAATTGAAGTACTTAAAGTAGTTGTAAAATGGCTAAACCACGACATTGAAGAACGTATTAAGTACGCTGAAGATCTTTTATTAAAAGTTCGTCTTCATTTGCTTTCCACAGAAACTATAAGACATCTTTTAAATGATTCAAAATTTTTTGAAAAACATGATGGTTGTATTAAAACTTTAAATAAAATTTTAGATTGCAAAGAAAAAAAAAAATATAAACATTTAAGTGTATATCTTACGAGTAGGTATTGTAACCAAACAAAATTTAAATTACTAATTTTAGGGGGCTATAATTTAGAAACAGCAATGAAATGTAGCAATGTAAGTTGTATTGATGTTTATAAGGAAGAAGTTGTAGAAGCTTATCCATCAATGATAACGGAACGCACTTTTCTAAATGTTGTTTATTTAAAAGGTGAAATTTATGTTTTTGGTGGTTTTGATAATAATGGCAAATGGATAAAGTCTGTAGATAAATATTCACTTACTTCTAAAACATGGAGTAAGGTAGCTGAAATTCATGATGATCGTTATGATTTTTGTGTATGTACATTCATAGATAAAATATATATGTTTGGAGGTAAAAAAGATGGATTTAGAACTAGTTCTTGTTTAAAATTTGATAAAAGTGATTACAGTTGGAAAGAAGTGGACAAAATGGAAGAGGCAAGGTCGACTGCAGCTTGTGCGGTTTTTGAAGAAAGAATTGTAGTTTCTGGTGGAAGGATTGATAATGGAAACATTTTAAATTCTGTTGAATCATACGATGTTCTACCAAATAGATGGTCAACAATGCCAAATATGAACTCTGGTAAATATGGCCACAGTTTAGCTGTTGTTAAGAACAAGTTGTTTGTAATTTCACAGAGAAAAGACGAATGTGAAGTTTTTGAAAACATTTGTAAAAATTTTGTCACAATTAAATCACAAAAATTTGATTCGCTTTATAGTGTCAGAGCTTATTCTGTTAAAAACAAAATTTTTGTTTTTCAAGAGAAATTGTTAAAAACCATTACTTATGATATTAACGAAAATGAATGGTCAAAAGAACCATGTGAAGTTACCAGGGAACTCAAAAAATTTGCTTGCGTAAAAATACCTTTTTTGTAAAATATATGTTTAACATGTTAGTACACTTAAGATATACAAAAAACTTCATATTTCATAATTAACAAGTTAATTAGTTTACATAGAAATAAACATACAAAAAAGTATATATTTTTTTCTATCTTACAAATAAAGTGCTATAAACTTTCAACTTTTAATTTTGGTTCTTGAAAAAGGGTCAATAGCTTAAGTCAATAATTGTTCAGCACATTTTTCTCTGATTATTTTTTCTTCGTCTTTTATTTCTATTAAAGATTTAAAATTTAGCTTCGATTTATTTTTTTGACTAAAAAACATTTTTAATATTTGCAGTTGTTTTTTGCTTTACGTCGTTTAATAAAGAGCTTAAAATATACAATTAAACCAAACAATTATTCTTTTATCTGTTTTGAAATTCACTAAGAAAAATACTATAGCTTTTTATTACTAAATAATTGAAAATACTTACTTAAGTTAATTTTCGAAATTCATCATTTTTTACGCCGTAACTCATACATAAGTAACTTGTTTCTAAACGACATAGTTTGTTTATAAGTGTCATATCTGCACATGGTCAAGTTTTTCAACGGCATAACAGTTTTTGGACTAAAAAAAGTATTAAAGTATTTAAATGAAATAAACTTAGTCAAGTTTTTGTTATTACAGTAAACTTTTTGGTAAAAACAATGAAGAAGTTAAACAAAAGCTAGTTTGAAAAAAGTAAACAAATTAAAGAATAATTACAATAAAATTAAGAAAATCAAGCAGTACAAAGTTTTCATAAAACCTGTATAAAATTGAGCGACAATTATTTAAAAGTTAAAACCTGACAGAAACTCAGTAAAAGACAAAGAAAAATACAATGTTTACACAATGGTAAAGCAACAGTTTTTTAAATATTTGAAAAGTTTTTAGAGACTCTCTTTTTTTTTCATTACTAGTAGAAAATATTTATAACGTGTTATTACTTTTCAAACGCAACGTCATTTGTAATAATTTTAATTGTTAAAGAATTTAAAGTTTAGTAAAAATACACTATATCAACAGAGGTGTTTAAAAAATAAAGAGTCAGTTTTAAAGAAGTTGTAAATCAATAAAAAATTAAATTCATAAACCTTAATGAAAAAAAAATACTAGTGCTCACTTTACTGACAAAATTAAAAAGGTTTGTTTTAAATTTATCTAAAAAGGTTAAATGCAGTTAGTTTTTTAGAAACTAGTTTCAAACAAACCTACTAAATGCTTATTTTATTTAAAAATGTTATTATTCCAACTAAAACTTAAAATTAAACGTTTAAAATAAGTAGTTTCCGTAAAAATTAAACTTTTAGTTGCCAGATTGGAAATTACCAAATAGTGAAACATTACTTGGCCACAATATCATTGATAGAAGAAAGATCTTGTGTAGTTTTTGAAGAAAGATTTTGTAGTTTCTGGTTGATCGAACAATATAAACAAATAATATATAGTCATATGCTTTTTTTTACCGATATATTTTTGCCATATATAAAATCTAATAAAATTTGCCACAGTATAGTTGCCTAAAAAATTTTTCAAACAAATAGGACATTCGTAAAATTTCTGAAAGTTTTTTAGAATAACTTATTTTTACCAAACCTTAAAAATTACAATTTTTTTAAGCAGTATCAATAGAAATAGTAAGAATTTTGTTATTCATAAAAACCAATAATTTTTTGTCGTTTATCATAATGAATAGTCATAAGAATCTTGTGAAGTGACATAATTAAAAAACTTAGTCTTCCTCTTGAGTTCGCACTAAAAAGAAAATCACTAACTCGACCAGAAATGCAAACTTTAAATCATGTTCAGTTTTTTTTACAAAACAGCTAATTACAATATGTTAAAAGCAGTTTTTTTTATAAAAATTTCCTACAATGTAAAGTAAACAATCATTAAAAACATTATTCGTATTTGAACTGCATAATATGTTCGAATGTTATACTATTAATCCGAACGGTTATAATTTTTTTCTCCTACTTTAAAGTTTAGTAAATGACTGTTCAAATAACTTTTTATCAGCAAATAAAATAAAAGTAAAACCTAGTGCTATATATCAGTGTCAACCCATAATGCTTTTGTTAGAAGGTGCAAAAGGGGTCCGATCGAAAAGTTGAGGTGTTTCCCCTAATATTTGCAGAGTTAGCAATGTTTTTTAAGCTTTACATATTATTTATACCCTTATCGCTAACCCTTTCCTACATAAACATATTTAAAGTTTATCGAATAACAAACAACTTAAAAAAAGGTTTTTAATATTGCTGACGCAGCAAATATTAGGGAAAACACCTTAATGCTTCAGCAAGAATCGTGAGAAACTATTTAAAAAACAGCTTAATTTAAGTTTTTTCAAAACTAGTTTGGAAAAATAAATATGAAAAATAATAAACATTTTCTAAAAATCATTTACTGTTTTAATAAAAAAGTTTATCCAAAAAAATTCAAACAGTCGTATAATGCTATAATAAAGTTTTTAATTTTTTAGGTAGAGCATCTGCCCTAGTGTTTCACACCACGCGGCGCCCCTGGTAGACATATAGAATTTTTTATTTTGTTATTTTTATTACAGTCTAGTGTTCTATTTAATTTAATGCTGTATTAATGATATAACTATTTTAAATCATTTTAGAATATTTAAAACAATTGCTCGAAATCAAGTTCACCGGGGTTTTGAAATTAAACATCTCTTAATACTTGATAAAGTAAGGTTTGTTTCGAACTTAAACTCCATGCACGAGTAATTTCAGCCGATTTGTAATAGAATATCAAGTTGCATTTAACAACTGTTTCAATTTAATGGAAAGTTTTGAGTTAAAGTTGTTGTTCATCCAAGCGTTTAAAAGAAAGCTCGAAAGGTCACTTGTTTTACTGATGAAATATTGCATCTGCATACTCTAGTCATATTTAAATTCTCATCAGTTAGAGAGGAGATTATTCTAGACCACCTTGCTTCTGCTAACATGTAGTTCAAATAATCATTTGTACTTTTTGTTGTTAATGTAAAGTTATTTTCAAACAATGTTACTTTTTATAAGCAGTTTTTTTATTTAAATTCTAAATAGTTGAGTGTAGTATTATTCAATACATTTCTTATAGTATATTCTCTAAAAATTAATTTCGTTTAAGCTTTTAACTAAATTTATTTTAGCATTACAAAGTAAAGTTTTATATTATTATTGTTGTTGGATGGTTATTTATTACAACTATTCATTCATGTCATGACTAGTTTTATATAAAGTAGCCCTAAATGTTATTTAATAACAGCATTTAGTATAAGCTAAGCATAGGATACCTTTAGTAAATTTGTATGTTTATACTTAAAATTTTAGCTTTTGAAAAAGCTTATATTTTGAATGTTTTTGCCATTTTATAGCTCACAATTTTTTTTTTTTTTAATTTACTTTATTTTATTAGAAATGATATGATCCCCTTAAATAACTTTACAAGGTGTTTTTTTAGCCAAATTTTCAAACCATTAAAAATTTTTTTTTTGCTTTTTTAATTTATGCTCTTGTAATTTTTCTTGTTTGTAAATATTTTTAAAGCTTTGGTTATTTTAAAAGTAAAATGGTATTGGTTAGAAAAGTTATTATTGTGACACATGTAATGATTTTTAGTAGCTAATTAAAGTTTTAAATATGTAGTTTTATAAATTCTAAGTACATAAAAAGGTTATATAAGATGATTCCTACAAGTTTTAATAAATTAATGAATCTGATAAATAACACTAATACTCTACAATATATCAGTTTTGATTTTTACAGTGTAATATTAAGCTATTAAAATTTGTTTTTATCAAAACTGTTTTGTTATATCTACAATTATAAAACTTAATGATTAAGAAAATAAATGATAGGTTTTAGAAGTTTTTACATTATAATATGTTGTTGCGTTTTTGAAAAAATGATGACTTAAAAACAAAACTAAGAATTGATATAAACACTAGTATTTTAATAATTATGTAAGTAATCAGGGTTGCCACATGGTCAGGAAAAGTCAGGAAACCAGAAAAAATCAGGTTAAGTAGAAAAAAATACAGAAGTCGGGAAAAAATGTAGGTTTTTGAAAAAAGTCAGGAAAAGTCAGAAAATATAACAAAATTTAAGAAAAAGTTAGATATTTGCAGTTCAAATTTAAAAAAGTCCTTATTTTCCAAAGCCTACAAATGGTTAAAATGATATAAAAATTCTTATGTCAGACTAAAATTGTAAAATTTTAATAAAAGTTCACAAAATTACTATTTCCAATGCCTTCATCTTGTATAAATTAATAAAATATCCTTTATAAAACTGCAAATTTTTTATTAACGTATTGAACAACTAACCTAATTGAACAAGCAGTTTTTGTAAGCTTTTTAGTATTGATGATCTGTGCTGGGTTGCCAAACAACTTTAAAACCTGTAAAACCTGGATTTTTAACAATTTTAACATGTGTTAAGTAGTAAAATTTTGATTTGACTCAAAAAATCTATCAAATTGATATTTTTTTTTGTCATCATCAAAATTTATTATTTTTAAATACTATTTAAAAATTCTTAAAGATTTCTTTTCCATGTTGTTATACTATTGAACACAGTTTATTACCTTAAAAATAATTTTAAACTTAAAATAAACCTTAAAACGTCTAATTTTAAAGACCTGCAGGAAATTTTGAAAACCTAGAGAAAATTTGACTAAAACATTTGGCATCCCTGTCTGCGGTAATGAAACTTCCATAATGAAACTGTGATATATACACAATAGTTTATCTTGCAGAATTTAAGATTTAAATTGTTCTTTGTTTAGGTAAATAATTAAGCTATTTATAATTGAGCATTAAGCTAAGTATTTTATGTAGCAAGTTTATGTGTATACTATATATTTATATTTATTTTCTAATAAACCTGAATAATAAGTTATAAGAGAAGTATATTCCATTGAAATTCAACTTATTTGTTATTTTTTTTAGAATAACTTGATTTTTTAGAATAAATAAGAGTAGATTTATTTGTTTTAAGTTTTATACTAAATAATAAAAGGAAATAATTTCTATAAAAGGTATACAGTTTACTTTTGAGTTATTATTTTCTAATTGATTTTTGATTTACGGATTTTATATTACATGATTTAGGTAGTATTTTATTAAAGTAAGTGAAAAGTTTATATAAGTATTACATGTTTTAAATTAATATTTCTTATTGTTAGTGTAATTTTCTTAGGTTAATTTTCAATTTTAGTTTGGTGATAAAGCTGTTAATTTAAAATACATCAATTTTACAGATGTTTCCAGTGATGTAATGGAAGTTAGATGATTGAATTCAGCAAAAAAAAAAACTGTTGGGTTAACATGTATAATAATAAAATTAAAAGTATATAATAATTTCAAGTTTTTGATTATGTATTTTAGAATAAGTTTAAATTAACAGTTTTATTTATAAAAGTCAGGAAAAGTCAGAAAATTTTTCTCAGCTTGTTCTGTGGCAACCATATATGTGGCAAGGACACTGCTATAGATAAATCTTGATATATATTTATAAATACACATTCTTTTTTACAAAGTATTAGAATCAGACTGTTTTTGTTTAAGTGAGAAATTATTAAGATTTATATTATTAAGCACTTAGTTTAGTACTTAATATAACAAGTGTATGCGTATAGTTTACCTCTTATTAAATATTTCATAGTTATTTAAACATTAAAAATAAGTGAAAGCAGATTATTTTATATATTTTTGTATTTTAAGAATTCATAAAAGATAATAGGATAAAGTATTTTATAAAACATAGGTGTGGTTTACTTTAATGTAATAATTATAAAGTTTGTAAGGTAAGTAAGATCAGGAAAATATTTACTATATTTGATTTTAAAATTTTACTTTAAATGATTTAAAAGATTTAATTTACAGAACATGGTTTAGTTTACTTATTTGTATTATTTTGTAGTATTACTGAAGTTTTTTAAATAAATAAAAGTAGAATTCTCTGTTACAAATTTTAAAAATCTAAGATTTTATTTTTAATGATAAGAGGGTATACTTTATATAACAAATGAATAGTTTACTTTATTTTTTTTTTACATTAACTTAATTCAGTACTAATAATTATAGTAGATTATTTACTAGTGGTTTTTAGTTTTTTTTTGTATTAAACTACTCAAGGTAGTATTTTTTATAAGATATATGTAATTAAGCTTAGTCTTTGAAATTTTATTTTAATTGTTTTAGTTTGTATAATCAGTAAATGTAGATTTTCATTAATGATATTTTACTGAAAAGATTTTATTGTAATAAAATAATAAAAGTTGTTTTATTGTATAAAGTGACTGACACAATTTGTTTTTCACATTTAGTTAAATTTGTAAAAAGTTATAAAAGAAATAAATTTCAAAATTCTGCGTGACAACTCTTTTAAGGCTATTTGACTTAGTAATAGGTAAATGAATAAAAAATTCTAAATAGCAATCTAAAATGTTTTAAGTAATATCAAAAAATATAAATCTAGTTTATTATTAGTTATTGTAGTAAAAACTAAATCAAAACAAATATCGTTACTGTAAAGGTTTAAAAAAATATTCTAAATTTATAAAAAATACAAAGTAACTTTTTTAAATGGCCGAATACATCCAAAAAATTATTATACTTCTTGGGTTTTCAGCTTTATTAAATTATTACTGTAAACTATTAAAGGCAAAAAGCATTTAAGATGGTGTATCTTTTTGAAACTTTTCTTAATAAAATACATTATTTATTATTTTTGCATTTATAGGTTGTATAAATGTTTATTACAAATATGTCAACACAAGATAGTCAAAAGAAAAATACTATGAAGAAAATAAAACTAAATGAAGTTGATGAAAATGTAAGCAGTATTGCAGAATACAAAAGATGTGCTATTCTAAAGTACTGCAAGGAAAATGGGATTTATAGAAACCAGTTAGATGAATTTCCAATTTCAAATGAGCTTCATAGATTAAGTTTGTGTTATTGCATCGTATATTTATAGCAGGGTTTTCCAAACGTTTTTTTCAAATGGTCCTCCCTAAAGAAATAAAAAAAAAGCTATTGACCCATCCAACAAAATAACCCTAAAAACAACTAAGACCTTTTCTTTTTGCTCATCATGTGTGTTTTCAGGATATCTAGTGTAATTTTGAATTATGACCTCATGGCCCAGTTCGACTTCTTTGCTGCTCATGGCCCCCTGAAAATCTTTCACGGTCCCCAAGGGGGCCACTTGGCCCAATTTTGGAAACCCTGATCTCTAGAAATCATCATTTATTATGTATATGAAAATTTTCTTTATGGTAATAATAAAACTAAAAAAATAGTGCTCATTACTACTAAAGTTATACTTAAAATGCTTTTGAACAAATAAAATTCAAAAATTAGGTAAAGCTTAATAAAAATATTTAGTTTTTGTATATATTTTTTACATTGTACGAGTTAAGTAGTTGAGTCTAATGTTTAATTTAAAATAATAGTACATTAGAATTAACAAACTTTAAATTATCTAAGTTAAAAATCAGCTGTTATTTATAAATAAGTATAAGTAATTAAGCTTTTTTATTAGTTTCAAATTTCATTTAAACAAAACTATGTAATAAAGAAATAATCTATTATACTTAAGAATTTTTTTTGTTAAAATCGTTTGATTTATCTAGTAACATTTATAATTGATTTAGGTATGAAGAAGCGAAAAATTACTGAGATAATTACAGCTACAAGATTTAACAAACTTTCCCTCAAAGAAAATGCAGTTAGTACAATTTCTGCAATCTTAAAAGAAAAATTACAAACCAAAAATGCTATTTCTGTTTACCAGTTTGTGGATTTGTTCAATTTATCTAGCCTCAAAAGTTCAACACTTCGCTATATAGAACGTAGTTTTACAATTGTGAGTGATAATAAAAGCTTTTTAGAACTAGAATACAAATTTATTTCTAAAATACTTCGAAGTTCTGAACTTTTAATTACTTCGGAAGTTGAAGTATTTAAAGTATTTGATAGATGGTTGAACCACGACAGTGAAGAACGTAGCAAATACGCTGAAGATCTCTTATTAAAAGTTCGTCTTCCGTTGCTTTCAAATGAAACTATAAATCATCTTTTAAAAAATACATCATTTTTTATAAAAGATGATGGTTGTGTGAAACTTATAAATAAAATGATAGACTACGGAGTAAACCGTTTTTATAAATCTTCAAGTAATTGTCATTCAAGTAGGTATTGTAACCAAAAATATTTTAAAATATTAGTTTGTGGGGGTTATAACTCAAAAGAATATATGACTTGTAGCAATGTAAGTTGTATTGATGTTTATAACGAGGGAGATGTAGAAACTTATCCACCAATGATAACGGAACGTGATAAACTAAAAGTAGTTTATTTAAAAGGTAGTATTTATGTTTTTGGTGGTTGGAATAAAAATGGCAAATGGATAAAGTCTGTAGATAAATATTCACTTACTTCTAAAACATGGAGTCAGGTAGCTGAAATGTTTGATGATCGTAAATATTTTTGTGTTTGTGCATTTATAGATAAAATACTTATTATTGGAGGTAACACAGGTGGCGTTAGAACTAATTCTTGTTTACAATTTGATACGAGTGATAACAGTTGGAAAGAAGTCGACAAAATGAAAGAGGAAAAATCAAGTGCAGTCTGTGAAGTTTTTGAAGACAGAATTGTAGTTTGTGGTGGAAGGTCTAATAATGATAATGTTTTAGACTCTGTTGAATCATTTGATGTTCTACCAAATAAATGGTCAACAATGCCAAATATGAACTCCGGTAAATATAACCACAGTTTAGTTGTTGTTAAAAACAAATTTTTTGTAATTTCATGGAGAGAAAACAGTTGTGAAGTTTTTGACAACATTTGTAAAAAGTTTATTATTATTAATTCACCACAATTTAACTGGTTTTCTACCATTAGTGCAATTTCTTTTGAAAACAAAATTTTTGCTATTCAAGACAACTTATCGAAAATAATTACTTATGGTACAAACGAAAATGAATGGTCGGTAGAATATTGTGAAGTTTTGAAAAACTTTCGAAGATTTTCAAGCGTTAAAGTACCTTGTTTATAAAAAACAAGATAAGAGAGTTTAATTTTAAATTTAACAATTTTTTTTTTAATTATCAAATTATTTAAGGGGAAAAAAATAATTTTCATATAAAAAAAATATTTTCTACGCTTTAAGTATATTTGTTTTTAATAATTCTAAATTTAAATTATATTATTTTACTTATTGAAAAAGGCCAATAGTTTAAGTTAGTTCTTGTTTAGCCATATTTCTCTGACAAAGTTTTCTTCGATTTTTATTTTATTGAAAAACGGAGTTATTGAATTTTCTTTGACTCATAAACAATTTAAATTTATTTTTGTTTTTATTGTTTAATGCAGAGGTTTAAATAGACATATATATATACATATATATGTAAATGTATAACAATTAATTTTTTGTCTATTTCAATATTTAAAAAAAAAAAATTTTATACTTTTCAAAGCTACTTATTCTTGAATGATTGAAAAAGATAATTTTAGTTCATATAAATGTGTCATTTTTGCATGACTAATGTGCATGTTTTCCAAAAAAAATACTAATAATATTTATCTTATCTAAGTTAACTAATAACTCTTTCTTTTTTTTTAATATTGCTACTTTTATTTCTCTACGTCTCCCCCTAACAGACTATTAAATATTTTTTTTTAGTTTTGTACAAATGTGTTAATGTCTTATGTACTATAAAAATGTATTTTGAAAGCGATCTTTTTGTTAGTAATTTTCTATAGATGTGCTAAATTATTTCTTTTTTAAATGTACAAAGTTATCACCTTTTATATTAAACGAATTGTTTATACTTCTTAATTAGTTATTTATAAGTTAAACTTTGTTTAGTTTCTAATTTACGTTTATTTCGATCTTAATTTGTTGAGTAGAATTTTATTTTGTTTTTATTACCCTTCTTGTGTGTCTCGTTTAAGCGGTACGGATTTTGATGCCTGAGTCCGTAATTGTACAATAAACAATATAATAACAATATTATGCATGTGTGTTTATATCTATACTTGTTTTCTTATCAGATTTTTATTTGCTAATAAGTATTTGAAGAAAAGGAGTTTTTTATTTTTTTTTCGTTCTAGTATGTTTATGACATAAAAATTGTTCATTGAACGATAAAAAAAGCGCTCAGAAAGTTTGGTCTAACGTCCTGTTGTACAAAGGAACATTTTGGATATTGACTCATCCACCACATGCTTATAATATTTCTTACGAGCTATTAGATTCAACTTTTTTATCAATTATATGTCTAAATCTTTACTAATAAAACAATCAGTTTAACAAAATGAAAGAAAAAAAAATAATACAAAAGTTAACTGAACTTTTTATATAAAAATGTACTTAAAAGCTTGTTTGGTAACACAAGAACTAAAAAATATATATAACTTTTCATCAACTTATAAAAGGATATAAACAATACTAATAGCAAACATTTGAATACTTGAATGATAGGTTACAAACTCTTTAAATAAAGTAAAAATGTAATACGCTAAAATATCTTTACGCTCAGTTTTATCAGTGTTTTGTGCGAAAAGTATTATTTTTTATTTTGTTTGTCAATTTTCAATGAACATTAATAACTATTTCTCATTCGAATAGATAAATAAGTTATTGCACACTTTTTTAATAACTTAAAAAATTGAATTCTACTATTACCAAACTTAACTTTTATTAATAAAAAGAAAAGAACAAGTATGTTAAACTTATGCTTCTAATAAAAAAAACAAAAAAAATCAAAATTATAATATAAACAACAACATATTTCCTTCTGTTTTAAAATGTACTTCTTTTTTTTATTTTTAATACTTGTTTTAGCCCAAAATTGTAATATTACAAGGCTAAAAGTATTTGTAAACATAAAAAAGAAGTTTTTTTTTCGATTTTCTCATAAAAAGAGATTTTTCAACATAAATTTGATTGAAACAGGTATCTCAGCGTACTTTTCAAATACTTAATTTTCATTTAAACTATATACATCTATACCTTTTTTTTTTACGTTGGCATGCGAAATAAAACAAAAAGTTTATAAGTATTCTAAACTTAACTCAAAATAGTAATCTAAAAAACAATCTAAAAAAATACCAGGTAGAAAATGCTGCAATCTAGGCTATACAACTGTTATTTATTGTAAGCGAATAATTCAACTTTTTAACTAAAAATAAATAAGTAGATAAAAAATTTGCTTATCAATTGACAAATACTATTAACTCCTTAAACAAACGTAATAAGACAAGATTTAATGATCATTAATAACCTTGTTAATCACTTTTCGATAGCTAACTTTTAAGTTCATGCTGGAATTTTCCAAAAAGACTTATATTTTTAAAACATAATGGTATCTCAATCCATAACTTTTTTTCTTGGTAGGAATGCGATTTATGACCTATTTTGCTGTTGAATCTAGGTAGGAAAAATTTATTTGTGAAGACCTGATTATGATAAATATGGACATTTTGTACGATTTTATAGTAGGTTTTAAAGTTATCTGGTAACAGATTTTTGTTAAACTTAAACATAAACAATCTAAATCTTATAGATACAGACTTTCAACATCTAATATTTTTTTCTGAGTTTCCAGTTCTCTTACACTATAATCATGTTTTTTATAAAGTATGCATCTAAGTGCTCTGTTTTTGAGAACATTTATATCATTTATGAATTTTTTACTTGTGTTCCCCAGCACAACAATCCATATCTAACGTTGCTCATAAGCAAACAAATCAGAATCAAATGTAACACTTTTTCATTTAAGGAGTGTCTTGTTTTAGTAAGATACCTAATGTTTTTTTAAATATTTTTATAGTTTCTATGTGTTCTGACCATTTTAAGTTTTTATCTATAATTATTCCGACGTTTTCAACGCTATTTGTGTTTTTGTCATAATCTTTTACCTATTTTTATATTAAGATCCAAATTTAAAAATAAAATATTTTTTTTGATTGATATAAAATCAAGCTACTAGTTTTTTAAGATTTAGTTTAACTTTGCTTCCATAAGCCAATTTGATACCTTTTTTAGTACTGTGTAAAATTATTACAGTATTTTTGGTGTATGTCTTCTGTGAATGTCTCCTATAACATTTTATCATCTACAAAATTGAGAACGTTAAGACTTGTATTGTTCTGTAAGTCGTTCTAATGTATTAGGAATAACAACGGTCTTAATACTTAGCTTGTGGTATCCCAACTTCACTTTTTTCACAGGTTGACTCGTATCCTCTAAAGATAACGACTTCCATCTCGATATGAGCTCAATCATAACATTGCATTTTCATAAGTAAGATATTTCTATTTACAATACCAAATACTTTACAAAATATTCAAACAAAATATTTCAGTCAAAGAAATTTAGGAAAGTGTTTGTTATTGTAATAAATTTTGTAAAGTTCAAAATCAAAATAAACTAAAAATAGTTTTGAAAAAAAATTAACCTTGTTCACAACATTCTCCTGCAAACACTTATTATTTAACGGGTAGGAGTTTTTTTTTTGTCGTAGCTGTACATAATACTGTCTTGATCTTTTTTATTTTTTGTTTTATTTAGTACTTTTTTGTTGTCACGACTTATTAATGATTAACATATTTCTTATTACAGTAGATTACTTTACACTTTTTTCTGTAAAAATTCTTTTTCGTGATGTCGTTTCGAAACTTTTTCTCAATTTGTTCCAAGAAGTATTCTTCTATATTAGTTTTTATTTATTGACAGTAGAGGAGATTAAAGAACACAATCTTTCTTGTTCGTTTTCGTTTCTTTTATCTGTAGGGTTCGGTAGATGTCAGAAAAGTACAGCGTCACTTTTGTACGGGTCGTCAATTTAGCACGGAGTGACACTTTAGCACTGCGTCACTTTAGCACGGGGTCACTTTAACACAGAATGACATTTTTTTCACGGATTTATTTAAAATCTTTTAAAATGTTCATTTAAATAATGGTTTGATGTTTTATAATTGATAAGTTAATAAACGAATACATTTGAAAATTTTTTCTAACACTTTTTATAGAACCGTCAAAAAAATTATTAATAAAGATTTTACTAGGAGCACTTAAAATTAAGCTGTTTTTTAGAATTTGAAAACAAAAAATTAGATAAAAAAATTAAACAGGTAAAAAAACTGTCGAATTAAGTTTATTTACCCATAGATTTAAATCTCTTTCAGATAAGAGCTTGTTATGTATAAGCATATGTTAAAAGTTTTTGAAATGTATGTGGAAATAGTTTTTTTTAAGACAAAAGATCTCAAAATATTTTTTTTAGATAATATTAATAATAATTATATTTACAAAAAGACAACGACGTTTCACTTAAAGTTGGGATCTTTAGGTCTGAAAACATATATATATAAAATTTACTTCCAAGAAATAATCTTTTCTAAACCTTAAAAACAAAAAAGTACCAAAGTTTTTTAAGGTCGACACGTCCCTTGCAGTCAAGTTCAAAAAAAACAACTTTACACTCAAAATTGAGTGCAGAACCATTAATCCAAACACATATTCACTCTGTATAACAAGTAAGAATATGCTTGAAAACACTTTGACTCAAATAGAAAAAACAAAATTCACTCAATGGAAAATTCACATATGAAGTGATAAATTGTTTGGTCAAATAGATAATAAATCAAGCAAATGTTTTGTCAACTTCGACATTCAAAAACTCAATCCAACCATCAAATTGAAGCACTTTAAAATTGCAACACAATTTGCAAAAAAAAAAACATATGTAAGTGAAGAGGGAACAAATATCATAAAGCACACGTACAACTCAGTCCTTACATACAATGGAAAAGCATGGACCAAAAAATATCAAGACTCAGCTTTTGATATCGAATGATTTTTATGTGCTCCATTTTGCGATATATTGGCTGTACATACTAGATATATTAGGAAAAATTGTTTAATTCAAACCAAATAGGCCTACATAGGGATGATAAATAAACAATTATTGAGTAAAAAAAAAGCAGGATCTTGAGAATATAAAAAAAAGAAACAAAAAACATCATTAAGAACTTCGGTTTCAGAATCACAATAGGTATAAGAATGACCAGACGCAACTTCTTAGATAACACTTTAGATCTAGCTTATAGCTGTAATATGACATACAGAAAAGTCAATTCCTCAACCAAATACATCAACAATAACTTTAAGCACCCGATGACTGTCAAGTAAAGCCTACCTAAATGATAAAGAAGTCTGTCTACAGACCTAAAATCCTCCAATAATGCAAAGTCCAGCTACCAAACTGCTCTACGCGAATATAACTTCAGATACGAGCTAGAATACGAAAAGAAGACCAATCCTAAACGAACCTGAACAAAAATTACTGCGACATTTTAGCACAGAGAGACATTTTAGCACAGAATTAATTTTCTTTTTTTTTTTTATGCTTAAATAATATTTGTACTATTATGTTTAAAAACTTAAAAAAATAACTATGCAACATGTAAAATAAAATTTTACAAGCGTTAAATGAGTTACGAGTTTAGGCTTTAATAAAAATTTAAATGAAAATAAATTTATAAACGTATCAAATATATAATTTTAAATTAAATAATTTGAAACATCTACTTTAAAATCATCTTTTACTTTGTTATTTTTAATCTATTTTATGAACATAAAACCATTTTTGAAAGCTAGCAATATATACAAGCACTAGGATTCCTAAAATATTTCAAAAGACTAAAGATTATTTTTTATAATGTTAAACTTTAAACGTAAAATTAAAATAAAAGGTTATATATAAAGGTTAAAAACTTACTTATTTCATTAGTTAAATACATATAAGTTTAAATGTCATATTACAAAAAAAAATAGTTCCTCTTATTTCTACATGCACGCATCTCGCATCTCGTTTTATGCTTATCTATGTGTTATAAAAATTATATTTGATACATCTACTATATCTGAAAGAAAAAAATTGTTAATTAAACAAAAAAAGAACTATTATGTAAAATGCTTAAAAATACTGTTTTTGATAACAGTATAAACTAATATAAAATTTACTTGTGCAAACTAGTCTTTAGAACAAAGCTATAATCTATGTGGCATTTAAAACAAAATTGTTATTTCATTGTTTTATTTTGAATTATTTTTGGATATAATTTTAGCCCTATACTTTTGAGTTTGGTTTCTAACTTTTTAGGTTTAATTGAGTTTAATTGTCATAGCAGTTAAACTGTTAAAACTTAAATTGCTTTTTATAAACTTAACAAACATTTCAATTACTCTGTGAACTAGTACAGACACGTGGTATTTTAGTAAGGGTGCGGAAGTTTTACAGATATTTAAAAGACCCATTAACTTAATATTTAAAAAAAAACTGTTAAGATTAAATTGCTAAAAATAGTAAAAAATTTAAAGTAAAAGATAAATTAATGTGATAAATATTTCTGATAATTAGTTCTCTAAGCATTATTAAAACCCAACTAAATCAGTTGCTTATAATAAACGTTTGAAAGTATTAACATTTAAGTAATTTGGCAAGATATTTTATACTTAATACATTTATAATTAGCTTGACAAAAGAATAGTTTGATTTTTTTTTATAGATTGTTTTGATTTAGATACGATGTTTTTGTTGTTTGAAAATCACTTAATGTCTAAAAAATTAACAAGCTGATTTATGTTTTTTGTCTTAAGTATGCGTTTTTAAAATGTATTTCTCATAAAATATTAATATTTATTAGTTATAACTATAAGTTTTGAAGTATTGATCGGTTTTTCAACTAGAAGTATACTTACTAATAATATCTACAATATTATTATATATCTAAATAATATTATGTTATCTAGATTCTAGTCTACTAATAGTTTCTATCAAAGTTTAACTTTTCAATAGATAAACTTATTACATGAATAAGAAAACACAAGTAAAAAGTATATGATTATATGAATCGTAACTAGTAAAGTTAAAGAGAACTTCTATAAAATGAAAAGTAAATATAGATCGCATAAGAACTTTAGTAAATAAACTAACTCTATTTAAAATTTTTTTTTCTACTACAATATACTAAATTATACTGATGTTCTTGGTTTTTTAAACAATAACTTCATTAAATAGGCATAATTGTAGAAGATGCAGATAATTTTTTTTTTAATTTGTAGTTATTTAAAATACATTATAAGACTAATAAATTTACGCATAAACAATAATGAAGAGCAAATTAGTAGATGTTCCTGATTGTTTAAATTAAAGCAAGAATGCAAAAAATTGAAATAGAATTAAACAAGCATTTTTTTTACTTTTTCTTTTATTTTTAGTTTGATCACAATAACAAAGTTTCTACATACACGGAATATTTTATGCATATTAGATGCTGCAGACTGCAGATACTTGGTTTTGGTAACTGCACTCAATTGCTTTGTCTTTTAAATTCTTTAGTTTGTTCAATGATGTCTCGAGTTTTGAATCTAACAATTTCGTGCTGATGCTTGATTTTACTGAGAATTTATTTTTGAAGATGCTCCGTTGTTTTTGACTTGATTGATATCAGTATTTCCGACTAATCAATGATTATTTTGCATACTTTGTAAATGTTTGGTTTTTATAATGTTAAATAGTTTTTAGACAGTATATTGCTTAAGTTTGATGCTGGTTAAACAAAAACAGTTTTAGCTTTAAAACTTACAACGGCAAATTAATATTTGACTATATGTTTTGTAACATTCACGACTTCATAAATACATGAATACATAATTTTCTTAATTTTTAAGTTAAGGTGTTAAATCAATTTAAAACTCACTTACTAGGCTTTAAAATAAAATTACTTTAATTTAGTTAAAACAGGGGCCTATTTAAAGCAGTCACTACATAAACTTTTAGTACACATTCTTTTTGTTTTGTACTTTTTCTGAAGCAGACATAGCTCAAGCGTTCCATAGCACGCGACGCCCCTGGTTTGAACGATTGCTTTTCTGCCTAAAAACAATAACCTAATAGTTAACGTCAGTGTCAACGAATGGTGTTTTTAAATACTTCGAAAACATACAAGCATCTAAAAAACCTTTTTTTAATATTTTGAAACTAATTAAACGAGGAAAAAAAAAACAACTAACTGTTAGGTAGCAAAGGTCTAAAAATTTTTTATTACAGTTTAATAACATTATAATAAAACTTTTAATTTTTTTTAGTAGTTTGGTGTGGAACATTGTAGCATCTGCATGTTCCACACCAAACTTGGTAAAAGTCATTGCGGTAAGTTCTATAAAGAGTCCTATTGAAACGTTAAGGTGTTTCCCCTAATATTTGCAGAGTTAGCAAATTTTTTAAAAGTTTTATTTTATTTTTATTTTAAATAATATCCTTACCTGTAAACCACCTTACCAAAAAAAAAACAAACGAAAAAACTAATAACTAAATATATAAAAAAACATTGTACAAGAACTTTATTATTTTTACTGACTTAGTAAATATTAGGGGTTACATCTTTATGTTTTAAAAAGACTCTGTTAAAAAGTCCTTGGCAGTAGGATTTTGTTATTACTTTATTTAATTGAAATTCTTCTGCCGGGGATTTTTTCAACACTAAAAACAGTGCTTTTTATCAAGTTCGCTCCACACTAGATGCGCCCCGAGTAGACATGTATAGGTAAATTTTTGTAAACATGTTTTTTTATGAATCTAGTATTCTAAAATAAATTTAGTACAGTTATCGATTCATTGGTTTTATTTATACTGTTAAATCTAGTTTTAATCAGAAAAGATGGTTACTCTGAATCAGGTAAGCCAGTATTTCAAAACTAAAGAACTCTCTGAATACTGAATAAACGTTCTTAATAGTTTTTTAATGCACGAGTAATTTTAGCTGATTTTTTTTTTCTTTTTGTTTGGCAACTATGCTCTGGAGTTTAATTTATAATTTTAAAACTAGAAAAAAGATTACTTATAAAATTTGTTACGACTTACTTTTTAACGCTTTGCATACCAGGTCTTAGACCAAATATTTTATCTATTTTCTTTTTGTTGTTCGATAACCAATATCAAAGAGCAACTAATAAGATACATCAAAAATAATATTTGTTTATAAGAAAGTTTTTGAATATTTAATTAGTTTTATTTTTGAAGGATTTTGCTAGCCTATAACTTAAATTATTTATTTTCCTAAAATATTTCACTTTACTACAAATGTTCCTCTCAAATTGGTTTACAAAATGTTTATAGCCAAAATTGTCACACCACTTTTGGGCACTTTTAATAATAAAGTTTATCAATTTACCACTTTTAAGAAATATCTTGACTTTTTATCATATATGTAAATAGTTCATGCAGTAGCAATTTTCTATTTTGCTAATTTTTTTTATGTTTGTTTGTTAAATTATAAATAAATTTGGTGTTGGTTGGAAAAGTTTTATGTAAAGTTTCAAATATAAAATGATGGGAATTACTACATTAGGTGTTTTATGAAGTTAGTTTCTAGATGTCTAAGGTAAACAAGGTTTACATAAAATAATATCCTTTCAAATATTATTATTTTCACTAACCTGATAAATAATAATAACCACATTTAAATGTACAATTTTTATTTCATACAGTGTAATAATAAACTATTAGATAGTTTTTTACCAAAACAATTTTGCACTACTACAAGTAAAAAATTTAGAGATTTAAGAAAAAAGATGATAGTTTTTAAAACACATTATTTGATATATATTTTGTAGCAACAAAAAAATATTATGAGACATTTTAAATAGACTAAGTGTTTTATAATTCTTATTTTTTTCATACTATATAAGTTATCTCAACTTCTATTGATACTGCCATTTATTTTATTTTTTGTAGGACATATAAATCTTACCTACAGGGTTGCCACTTAACCTGGAAAAAACCTGGAATTTGCGATTTAGGCAAAAAAAACTGGAAAAAATCTGTCAATTGGGAAATTTTGAAAAAAAATCTGGAAAAACTTAAAAGTTTGATCAAAAATCACTAAAAAAACTAGAAAAAACATTGAATTTTTAACAATTTTATTATATTCAGTAGTAAAGTTTCGATTTGATTTAAAATAAAATTTTAGGCTACTTGGCTTAAGTGTAAGTAAATAAATTAATAATGCTAGTTAATAATCTAAAATTTTTAAGATATAACAAAAAAAAGTTATATTATTATTTTTAGTTATTATAATAAAAACTAATGCAAAACAGTTTTAGGTACATTAAAATTTTTAAAACAACATTCCAAGTTTTTAAAAGATGAAAAAGACTTGTTTACAAATTTATACATTAATTTTTTTTTTATATTCTTAGATTTAATTTTGTATAAGAATTAAAATACAAAAATTGTAGTGTAAACATAAAACTAATTATAAATTTATTTTTTTAAATATTATAAACTGTGTCTTCAAATTTTTTTTATGAAATAAGGAGTCATATTGATGATAATGTCATAAGGGGACTAAAATGTAAAATGTAAAGAGTATTCTCCCAATTTTAGTCCACAAACTTATTATAGAACTGACAGAATATATGTCCCAAAAGTCACAATAGAACTGAAAAATTTAGTCAACAGTCACAATAGAACTGACAAAATTTAAGTCCAATTAATTAAAATGTATGAGTACATTAACTTACAAAAAATTTTAAGTCACAGTAAGTCATTTTAAACTTGTTTAAGACTCTTGAATAATTATAGAATTAAAAAATAGACAAAATTTGTAAAAAATTAAGACAGTAAAGACCAGAAAAAACCTAAAAATTTTAGAAATTTGTACCATAAGAGTTTGCATAGGCATAACAATTGAATGAGATTTATAATTGAAAAAGTTGTTTCAAATATAATTTTAATCTTCTTTTTTGTCAAATTATTGCAGGGTTGTCACACACTCAGGGAACTCAGAGAATTTCAAGTTACAGAATATCTCAGGGAAACTCTGGGAAAATCACAGAATTTTGGTTCTTTTTTTTTTACTTACAATATACTCAGGGCAGTTTTGTGTTTTTTTTTAATTTCAAGGAAATTTTATGTTTCATATGTATATATGAAATATAAAATTTATAATATGAATATTATATGAAATATATATATATATATATATAAATCTCAGGGAAAATTTTTTCTAGATCAAGAATGAGATTTAGTTAATTCAGTTCCAATATTTTGTTCAAATAAGTTAATTTTATTCATTTTTTATGTTTATTTAGAATTTTTTTATCCTCGCGTCTAGATCTTCAACATTCTTAGAATTAACATTTCAATTTTTTAATAAATAGTAAATTTTTAAGCTTTTAAACTAAAATCAGGGAAATTTGGGGAGCTTTAAGGTTACTCATGGAAGTTTTTTCTTACTCAGGAAAGATTTTTTGACTCAAAGAGTGGCAACCTTGTATTGACAATTTATGCTAATTAAGTATTCGTAAACAGCTTTTAGATATCTTTGAGTACTTTTAGTTTTCTAAATGTGAAGGCTTTAAAACAATTTGTTGAAGATGTTCAATTTCCTATCACTGTGTAGTTAAATGTTTCCTATTTCATTAGTTTTAAAACTAATTTAATGTTTGGTATTTTATAAAATAAAAAAAAAATCTGCTGTAGCTTTAAATAATTAAGAGGAGTTGCATTGTTTTGCAATAAATATTACTTTTCCTCACCATTGCCATAGCTAAAAGTAAAAGATAAGTGAGATTATCTTTAAAAATGGCTGAAAGACGAAGTGTAATTGTTAACAATTTTATTGCTGTACCATTTACAGGGTTGCCACTTTACCTTGAATTTACAAAAAATCTGAAATTTGACAATTTAGACAAAAGAAAAACCTGGAAAAACCTGAATTTTGAAAAATTTTGAAAAAAAAAACTTGAACAACCCGGAATTTTGAACAAAAGCAATTAAAAAACCTAAAATTTTAACATTTTTCACATGCACAGTAGTAAAATTTCGGTTTGACTCAAAAATTTCATCATATGAATAAAACATTTTTGTCATCATCAAAAATTTTTTACCAAATACCTTTATAAAACAACTTTTCAGTTCTTTTCAATGTTTTTATATTATTTAACGGAGTTTCTTACCTAAAACTTATCTTTAAACTAAAAATAAACTTAAAAATGTGTACTTTTAAAAACCTGGAAATAATTTTGAAAACCTGGAAAAATTTTTGAAAAACGACTGGCAACCCTGCATTTGTTTGAACATCGAATATTATTTAATTAGTCAAACAGAAAGCAAGTTAGTCTTAAGCAAGTTTAATTTTTCAAGATATATCAAAATAAACTAGCTACAGTGTGATTGCAGTTTGATTGCAGTCAAGACCTTCCAGATGGAGTTCTAGAACTGAACTTATTAGTAATTATACTGTTTATTGTAAATCTCTCTTTAAAAAACAACTCTAGTAATTATAATAAATATTTTGGTTTTAATTCCAAGTAGTTAATTTTTATTTAATATATATTCTTATACTATATTCCTATTTGATTTTATTTTAGTGTAAACGTTTTGACCACATTAAAGTATTTTCCAAAGTATGACGTTCTTTGATATTAAGAGTTTGATATTTTGTTTAATATAAAATATAACCACTAAAAGTTATTACTAGATTTTATAAGTAGTATAGAATACCTTTAATAACTATTTCTTATAAATAAAATTTAAATTTAACTATAGTTCAGTGTTGTTGTACACTACACTATAACTTTACAATATAATATTTGTTATTTTTATATTTTACAGGTTATTTAAATATTTATAAAAAATTAACTATGTCAATACAACATAGTCAAATTAAAAATACTACAAAGAAAATACAACTGGATGAAGAAGATGAAAGTATAAGCAATATTGCAGAATACAGAAGGCTTGCTATTCTGAAGTATTGCAAGGAAAATGGGGTTAAAAAAAACCAGTTAGATGAATTATCCATTTCAAAAGAACTTTATAAATTAGGTTTGTTTTCTTTATTTATTGTATTGATAATAATATTTATCTTTGAACTTAAGAAAGTATTCTATACGTTCGTTATATTACAAACTACAGTAGTATGTATGACGAGCTATCATATGCATAAATTATCTTTTAAGAAAACAAAAGTAAATCATAAACATTAGTTTGATAATTTTTTTTTTTTATTTAGGACTCTAATCGTCTAAGGTTAATAGTTAAATTATTAAGTTTAAATTTTAATCAACGGTAGATCATCAATCAACGAAGCTAATCTTTTATAAATAATGAACTGTTGATCGTAATTTAATCCAAGGATTAAAGCTTTTTTGTCAGTTTAGAATGTCATCTAAAAAATTTTTGCTTTATTGAATCATTCCTAGCTTGGTTTAAAGTGATACCTTTATTTAAATTAGTAGTAATTCAATAGTAATTTCGCGCATATAGTGTTTAACTCTTAAGCCTTCTCCTGAATTTATCTAACTCACTAGATTAAACGTATAATCACCAGACTTAATACTACTTAATATATGCAATATCTTTAAAAATGTTAGTTTATTTGAATTGACAAAGCAGCTTATCTATCAGTAGAACAAAACTGCGAAAATGGTTACAACAAGTAATCCAAATTTTCTACAAGCTGACAAAATCTTTTTTAGTGTTTTTATATAGAATCTTATTGAGTGTTATAAACAGAACCTTAAGATATATTGTTTAAATTTCATAATGTAAATGAAAATATTCATCTAGCGCATCAGGCGGTAGTTTTAAAAACAACAACATGTATAAAACTTGTTAAAATAAAAATACACAATAATTTTTTTTTTAGAACCAGTTTTTTTTTGTTTAAAGCGTTTGATTTTTTTAGTAACGACTAACAAAACTATTTAGGTATGAAAAACCGAAAATTAACTAAAATGGTAACAGCTACAAGATTTAACAAACTTTCCCTCAACGAAAATGCAGTTAGTACAATTTCTGCAGTCTTAGAAGAAAAAATACAAATCAAAAATGCTGCTTCTGTTTACCAGTTTGTGAATCTGTTCAATCTATCTAGCCTCAAAAATCCAACCTTCAGATATATACAACGTTGTTTTACAATTGTTAGTGATAATAAAAGCTTTTTAGAAATAGAATATAACTTTTTTTCTAAAATACTTGCAAGTTCTCAACTTCTAATTACTTCAGAAATTGAAGTTCTTAAAGTAGTTGTAAAATGGCTAAACCACGACATTGAAGAACGTATTAAGTACGCTGAAGATCTTTTATTAAAAGTTCGTCTTCATTTGCTTTCCACAGAAACTATAAGACATCTTTCAAATGATTCAACATTTTTTGAAAAACATGATGGTTGTATTAAAATTTTAAATAAAGTTCTAGATTGCAAAGAAAAACAAAATTATAAACCTTTAAGTGTATATCTTACGAGTAGGTATTGTAACCAAACAAATTTTAAATTACTAATTTTAGGGGGCTATAATTTAGAAACAGCAATGACTTGTAGCAATGTAAGTTGTATTGATGTTTATAAGGAAGAAGTTGTAGAAGCTTATCCATCAATGATAACGGAACGCACTTTTCTAAATGTTGTTTATTTAAAAGGTGAAATTTATGTTTTTGGTGGTTTTGATAATAATGGCAAATGGATAAAGTCTGTAGATAAATATTCACTTACTTCTAAAACATGGAGTAAGGTAGCTGAAATTCATGATGATCGTAATTTTTTTTGTGTGTGTGCATTCATAGATAAAATATATATGTTTGGAGGAAGAAAAGATGGAGGTAAAACCACTTTACAATTTGATACAAGTGATAACAGTTGGAAAGAAGTTGCTAGAATGAACGAAGTAAGAGCAAGTCCAGCTTGTGCAGTTTTTGATGAAAGAATCGTAGTTTGCGGTGGATGGAGTGATGGAAACATTTTAAATTCTGTTGAATCTTACGATGTTCTACCAAATAGATGGTCAACAATGCCAAATATGAACTCTGGTAAATATGGCCACAGTTTAGCTGTTGTTAAGAACAAGTTGTTTGTAATTTCACAGAGAAAAGACGAATGTGAAGTTTTTGAAAACATTTGTAAAAATTTTGTCACAATTAAATCAGCAAAATTTGATTTGCTTTATAGTGTCAGAGCTTATTCTGTTAAAAACAAAATTTTTGTTTTTCAAGAGAAATTGTTAAAAACCATTACTTATGATATTAACGAAAATGAATGGTCAGAAGAACCATGTGAAGTTACCAGGGAACTCAAAAAATTTGCTTGCGTAAAAATACCTTTTTTGTAAAATACATGTTTAAGATGTTAGTACACTTAAGATATACAAAAAACTTCATATTTCATAATTAACAAGTTAATTAGAATACATAGAAATAAACATACAAAAAAGTATATATTTTTTTCTATCTTACAAATAAAGTGCTATAAACTTTTAACTTTTTATTTTGGTTCTTGAAAAAGGGTCAATAGCTTAAGTCAATAATTGTTCAGCACATTTTTCTCTGATTGTTTTTTCTTCGTCTATTAATTCTATAAGAGATTTAAAATTTAGCTTCGATTTATTTTTTTGACTGATAAACATTTTTAATACTTACAGTTGTTTTTTGCTTTACGTCGTTTAATAAAGAGCTTGAAGTATGCAATTAAACTAAACAATTATTCTTTTATCTGTTTTGAAATTCACTAAGAAAAATACTATAGATTTTTATTAATAATTAATTGAAAAAAATTACTTAAGTTAACTTTCGAAATTTGTCAATTTTTACGCCGAAACTCATACATAAGTAACTTGTTTCTAAACGATTTAGTTTGTTTATAAGTGTCACATCTGCACATGTTGAAGCTTTTTTCACGGCATAACTGTTTTTGGACTAAAAAAAAATATTAAAGTATTTAAATGAAATAAATTCAGTCAAGTTTTTGTTATTACAGTAAACTTTTTGGTAAAAACAATGAAGAAGTTAAACAAAAGCTATTTTGAAAAAAGTAAACAAATTAAAGAATAATTACAATAAACTTTAGAAAATAAAGCAGTACAAAGTTTTCATAAAACCTGTATAAAATTGTGCGACAATTATTTAAAAGTTAAAACCTGACAGAAACTCAGTAAAAGTCAAAAAAAAATAATGTTTACACAATGGTAAAGCAACAGTTTTTTAAATACTTGAATAGTCTTTAGAAATAGTCCTAAAAAACATATAAAAAAAATTATCAAATAACAAACAACGTAACAAAAATCATAAAAAAAAGTTTTTTATTTTGCTGACGCAGCAAATATTAGGGCAAACACCTAAATGCTTCAACAAGAATCGTGAGAAAGTATTTAAGAATAAGCTTGATTTGAATTTTTTTCAAAACTAGTCTGAAAAAAAAAGATGAAAATAATAAACATTTTTTAAAAATCATTTACTGTTTTAATAAAAAAGTTTATATATATATATATATAAGATGATTCCTACAAGTTTTAATAAATCAATGAATCTGATAAATAGCACTAATACTCTACAATATACCAGTTTTGATTTTTTCAGTGTAATATTAAGCTATTAAAATTTGTTTTTATCAAAACTGTTTTGTTATATCTACAATTATAAAACTTAATGATTAAGAAAATAAATGATAGGTTTTATAAGTTTTAACATTATAATTATTTTGTTGCATTTTTGAAAAAAATGATGATTTAAAAACAAAACTAAGAATTGTTATAAACACTAGTATTTTAATAATTATGTAAGTAATCAGGGTTGCCACATGGTCAGGAAAAGTCAGGAAACCAGAAAAATTCAGGTTAAGTAGAAAAAAATACAGAAGTCGGGAAAAAATGTAGGTTTTTGAAAAAAGTCATGAAAAGTCAGAAAATATAACAAAATTTAACAAAAAGTTAGATATTGGCAGTTCAAATTTACAAAAGTCCTTATTTTCCAAAACCTACAAATGGTGAAAATGATATAAAAATTCTTATGTCAGACTAAAATTGTAAAATTTTCATAAAAGTTCACAAAATTAATATTTCCAATGCCTTCATCTTGTATAAATTAATAAAATATCCTTTACAAAACTGCAAATTTTTTATTAACGTATTGAACAACTAACCTAATTGAACAAGCAGTTTTTGTAAGCTTTTTAGTATTGATGATCTGTGCAGGGTTGCCAAACAACTTTAAAACCTGTAAAACCTGGATTTTAAACAATTTTAACATTTGTAAGTAGTAAAATTTTGATTTGACTCAAAAAATCTATCAAATTGATTTTATTTTTTGTCATCATCAAATTTTTTTATTTTTAAATACATTTAAAAATTCTTAAGAGATTTCTTTTCCATGTTGTTATACTATTGAACATAGTTTTTTACCTTAAAAAATAATTTTAAACTAAAAATAAACCCTAAAACGTCTAATTTTAAAGACCTGCAGGAAATTTTGAAAACCTAGAGAAAATTTGACAAAATCATTTGGCATCCCTGTCTGCGGTAATGAAACTTCCATAATGAAACTGTGATATATACACAATAGTTTATCTTGCAGAATTTAAGATTTAGATTGTTCTTTGTTTAAGTAAACAATTAAGCTATTTATAATTGAGCACTAAGTTTAGTATTTTATGTAGCAAGTTTATGTGTATACTATATCTTTTTATATATTTTTTTTTAACCTGAATAATAAGTTTTAAAAGAAGTATATTCCATTGTAGTTCAACTTATTTGTAATTTTTTTTAGAATAACTTGATTTTTTAGAATAAATAAGAGTAGATTTATTTGTTTTAAGTTTTATACTAAATAATAAAAGGAAATAATTTCTATAACAGGTATACAGTTTACTTTTGAGTTATTATTTTCTAATTGATTTTTGATTTACGGATTTTATATTACATGATTTAGGTAGTATTTTATTAAAGTAAGTGAAAAATTTATATAAGTATTACATGTTTTAAATGAATATTTCTTATTTTTAGTGTAATTACCTTTGGGTTAATTTTCAATTTTATTTTGGTGATAAAGCTGTTAATTTAAAATACATCAATTTTACAGATGTTTCCAGTGATGTAATGGAAGTTAGATGATTGAATTCAGCAAAAAAAAAATCTGTTAGGTTAACCTGTATAATAATAAAATTAAAAACTTATAATAGTTTCAAGTTTTTGATTATGTATTTTAGAATAAGTTTAAATTAACAGTTTGATTTATAAAAGTCAGGAAAAGTCAGAAAATTTTTCTCAGCTTGTTCTGTGGCAACCATGTATGTGGCAAGGACACTGCTATAGATAAACTTTGATATATAATTATATATACAAATTCTTTTTTACAGAGTATTAGAATCAGACTGTTTTTGTTTAAGTGAGAATTTATTAAGATTTATATTATTAAGCACTTAGTTTAGTACTTAATATAACAAGTATATGCGTATAGTTTACCTCTTATTTAATATTTCATAGTTATTTAAACTTTGAAAATAAGTGAAAGCAGATTATTTTATATATTTTTGTATTTTAAAAATCATAAAAGATAATAGGATAAAGTATTTTATAAAACATAGGTATAGTTTACTTTAATGTAATAATTATTAAGTTTGTTAGGTAAGTAAGAGTAGGAAAGTATTTACTATATTCAATTTTAAAATTATACTTTAAATGATTTAAAAGATTTAATTTACAGAAAATGGTTAAGTTTACTTATTTGTATTATTTTGTGGTATTACTTAAAATTTTTAAATAAATAAAAGTAGAAATCTCTGTTACAAATTTTAAAAATCTAAGATTTTATTTTTAATGATAAGAGGATATACTTTATATAACAAATGAATAGTTTAGTTTATTAATTTTTTACATTAACTTAACTCAGTACTAATAATATAGTAGATTATTTACTAGTGGTTATAGTTTTTTTTTTGTATTAAACTACTCAAGGTAGTATTTTTTATAACATATATGTAATTAAGTTTAGTATTTGAAATTTTATTTTAATTGTTTTAGTTTGTATAATCAGTAAATGTAGATTTTCATTAATGATGTTTTACTAAAAAGATTTTATTGTAATAAAATAATAAAAGTTAATATATTGTATAAAGTGACTGACACAATCTGTTTTTCACATTTAGTTAAATTTGTAAAAAGTTATAAAAGAAATAAATTTCAAAATTCTGCGTGACAACTCTTTTAAGGCTATTTGACTTAGTAATAGGTAAATGAATAAAAAATTCTAAATAGCAATCTAAAATGTTTTAAGTTATATCAAAAAATATAAATCTAGTTTATTATTAGTTATTGGAGTAGAAACTAAATCAAAACAAATTCCGTTACTGTAAAGGATAAAAAAAATATTTTAAATTTATAAAAAATACAAAGTAAATTTTTTACAAATGGCCGAATTCATCCAAAAAAGTATTAAACTTCTGGGGTTATAAGCTTTATTAAATTATTACTGTAAAGTATTAAAGGTAAAAAAAGCATTTAACATGGTGTATCTTTTTGAAACTTTACTTAATAAAATACATTATTTTATATTTTTGCATTTATAGGTTGTATAAATGTTAATAACAAAATATGTCAACACAAGATAGTCAAAATAAAAATACTATGAAGACGATAAAATTAGATGAAGTTGATGAAAATGTAATCAGTATTGCAGAATTCAAAAGGCTTGCTATTCTAAAGTACTGCAATGAAAATGGTATTTATAGAAACCAGTTAGAAGGATTTCCAATTTCAAATGAGCTTCATAGATTAAGTTTATGTTATTACATCGTATATTTATAGCAGGGTTTTCCAAACGTTTTTTCAAATGGTCCTTTCTAAAGAAAAAAAAAGCTATTGACCCCTCCAACAAGATAACCCTAAAATCAACTAAGACCTTTTCTTTTTGCTCATCTGTATATATCTGTATTTTCAGGATATCTAGTGTAATTTTGAATTATGACCTCATTACCCAGTTCGACCTCTATGCTGCTCATGGCCCCCTGAATATCTTTCACAGTCCCTGATCTCTATATCATCATTTATTATGTAAATGAAAATTTTCTCTACAGTAATGATAGAACTAAAAATAAACGTAATCATTACTACTAAGATTATACTCAAAAATGCTTTTAAACAAATAAAATTCAAAAATTAGGTAGAATTCAATAAAAATAGTTAATTTTTGTATATATTTTTTAAATTATACGAGATAGAGTTAAGTCTCGAGCTTTATTTTAAAACCGTAGTACATTAGAATTAACCAAACTTTAAATTACCTAAGTTAAAAATGAACTGTTACTCATAAATCAGTATAAGTAATTTAGTTTTTTTATTAGTTTCAAATGTAATTTAAACAAAACTATGTAATAAAGAAATAAGCTATTGAACTTAAGAATTTTTTTAGTTAAAACCGTTTGATTTATCTAGTTACATTTATAAATTTTTTAGGTATGAAGAACCAAAAAATAACTGACATTATTGCAGCTACAAGATTGAGAAAACTTTCCCTAAACGAAAATGCAGTTAGTACAATTTCTGCAAACTTAGAAGAAAAATTACAAATCAAAAATGCTGCTTCTGTTTACCAGTTTGCGAATATGTTCAATTTATCTAGCCTCCAAGATTCAACCTTCAGATATATACAACGTTGTTTCACAATCGTAAGCGACAATGAAAGCTTTTTAGAAGTAGAATATAAATTTATTTCTAAAATACTTGCAAGTTCTGAACTTTTAATAACATCAGAAATTGAAGTATTTAAAATAGCAAGTAGATGGTTAAACCACAGCACTGAAGAACGTAGCAAGTATGCTGAAGATCTTTTATTAAAAGTTCGTCTTCCGTTGCTATCAACAGAAACTATAAATCATCTTTTAAAAAATACATCATTTTTTAAAAAAGATGATGGTTGTGTGAAACTTATAAAAAAAATTTTAGACGGCAGAGTAAACCGTTTTTATAAATCTTCAAGTAATTATTATACAAGTAGGTATTGTAAACAAAGTTATTTTAAAATACTGGTCTGAGGGGGTTTTATCTCTCAAACATACATGGCTTGTAGCAATGTAAGTTGCATTGATGTTAATAACGTAGGAAATGTAGAAACTTATCCACCAATGAAAACGGAACGTGATAATCTAAGAGTAGTTTATTTAAAAGGTGATATTTATGTTTTTGGTGGTTTTGATAATAATGACAAATGGATAAAAACTGTAGATAAATATTCACTTAGTTCTAAAATATGGAGTCAGGTAGCTGAAATGAATGACGATCGTATAAATTTTTGTGTATGTGCATTCATAAATGAATTAATTATTATTAGAGGTAGCAGAATTGGCGTTAATACTAGTTCTTGTTTGAAATTTGATAAAAGTGATTACAGTTGGAAAGAAGTGGACAAAATGAAAGAGGCAAGATCAAGTGCAGCTTGTGCAATTTTTGAAGAAAGAATCGTAGTTTCTGGTGGAATTAGTGATAATGATGGAAATGTTTTAAACTCTGTTGAATCATACGATGTTCTACCAAATAAATGGTCAACAATGCCAAGTATGAACTCTGGTAAATTTAGACACAGTTTAGTTGTTGTTAAAAACAAGTTGTATGTAATTTCATGGAGAGAAGTTTTTGACAACATTTGTAAAAAGTTTATTACTATTAAATCACCACAATTTAACAGGTTTTCTACCATTAGTGGTTTTTCTATAGAAAAAAAAATTTTTGCTATTCATGACTACATGTCGAAAATAAGTACTTATGAAACAAACGAAAATGAATGGTCGGTAGAATATTGTGAAGTCATGAACAACCTTCGAAGGTTTTCAAGCGTTAAAGTACCTTGTTTATAAAGAAAATGTTAATTACGTTTAAGTTTAAATTTAACAATTTTTTTTTTTTGCAAATTATCAAACTAATTAAGTGAAAAAAAATATTTTTATATAATAGATTTAATTTCTACGCTTTAAATATATTTATTTTTAATAATTCTAGATTTAAATTATATTATTTTACTTATTAAAAAAGGTCAATAGTTTAAGTCAATTCTTGTTTAGCACTATTTTTCTGACAAAGTTTTCTTCGATTTTTATTTATTGAAAAAAGAAGTTATTTAAATTTTAACAATTTTAATTTATTTTTCTTTTATCGTTTAATGCAGGTCTTGAAACAAACAAATATATATACATATATATGTAAATGTATAACAATTAATTTTTTGTCTTTTTCGATAGTTTTCTTAAAAAATGTTATACTTTTTAAAGCTACTTATTCTTGAATGGTTGAAAAAGATTTTTTTAGTTCATATAAATGTGTAATTTTTGCATGACTATTGTGCATGTTTTCAAAAAAATACTAATAACATTTATCTTATCTAAGTTAACTAAAAACTATTTCTTTTTTTTAATATTAGCTACTTTTATTTCTCTACGTCTCCCCCTAACAGACTATTAAATAGTTTTTTTAGTTTTGTACAAACTTGTTAATGTCGTATGTACTATAAAAAATTTTCTTAAAAGCGATCTTTTTGATAGTAATTTTCTATAGATGTGCTACACTATTTCTTTTTTGAATGTACCAAGTTATCACCTTTTATATTAAACGAATTGTTTAAACTTATTTATTAGTTATTTATAAGTTAAACTTTGTTTAGTTTCTGGTTTACTTTTATTTCAATCTTAATTTGTCGATTAAAATTTATTTATTTTTATTGCCCTTCTCGTGTGTCTTGTTTAAGGGGTACGGATTTTGAAGCCTGAGTCCGAAATTGTACAATAAACAATAAAATAACAATATTATGTATGTGTTTTTATATCTATACTTGTTTTCTTATCAGATTTTTATTTGCTAATAAGTATTTGAAGAAAAGGAGTTTTTTCTTTTTTTTTCGTTCTATTATGTTTAAGACATAAAAATTGTTTATTGAAGGATAAAAAAAGCGCTCAGAAATTTTGGTCTACAGACATGTTGTAAAAAAGAACCTTTTGGTTATTAACTCATACACCACATGCTTATAATATTTCTTACGAGCTATTAGATTCAACTTTTTATCAGTTATATGTTTAAATCTTTATTAATAAAACAATCAGTTTACCAAAATGGAAAAAAAAATAATACGCAAGTTAACTGAACTCTTTGTATAAAAATGTAATTAAAGGCTTGTTTAGTAACATAAGAACTAAATAGATATAACTTTTCATCAACTTATAAAAGGATATAAACAATACTAATAGCAAACATTTGAATATTTGAATGATAGATTACAACCTCTTTAAACAAAGTAAAAATGTAATACGCTTAAATATCTTTACGTTCAATTTTATCAGTGTTTTGTGCGAAAAGTTTTATTTTGTTTGTCAATTTCAAATGAACATTAAATACTATTTCTCATTCGAATAGATAATTAAGTTATTGCATAATTTTTTAATAACTTAAAAAAAGTCAATTCTTCTATGACCGAACTTAACTTTTATAATGAAAATAAAAAGACAAGTAATGTTAAATTTATGCTTCTAATAAAAAAACAAAAAAATCATAATTATAATATAAACAACAACATATTTCCTTTTGTTTCAAAATATACTTTATTTTTTATTTTTAATACTTGTCTTAGCCCAAAATTGTAATATTACAAGGCTAAAAGTATTTGTAATTATAAAAAAGAAGTTTTTTCTTTTTTTTAGATTTTCTCATAAAAAGAGATTTTTCAATATAAGTTTGCTTGAAACAGGTATCTCAGCGTACTTTTCAAATATTTAATTTTCATTTAGACTATATGCATCTATAACTTTATTTTACGTTGGCATGCGAAATAAAACAAAAAAGTTTGTAAGTATTCTGAACTTAACTCAAAATAGTAATCTAAAAAAACAATCTAAGAAAATGCCAGGTAGAAAATGCTGCAATCTAGGCTATACAACTTTTATTCATTGTAAGCAAATAACTCAATTTTTGAACTAAAAATAAATAAGCAAATAAAAAATTTGCTTATCAATTGACAAATACTAATAATTCCTTAAACAAACGTAAATAAACAAGTTTTAATGATCATAAATGACCTTATTAATCACTTTATGTTAGATTACTTTTAAATTGATTCTGGAATTTTCCAAAAAGACTTATATTTTTAAAACATAATGGTATCTCAGTCCATAACTTGTTTTCTTGGTAGGAATTCGATTTATGACCTATTTAACTGTTGAATCTAGGTAGGAAAAAAAAATTTTTGTGAAGACCTGGTATGATAAATATAGACATTTTATACACTTTTATAGAAGGTTTTAAAGCTATCTGTTAACAGATGATTGTTAAAATTAAACATAAACAGCTCTAAATCTTATAGGTTCAGACTTTCAACATCTAATATTTTTTTCTAAGTTTTTAGTTCTGTTACACTATTATCATGTTTTTTATAAAGTATGCATCTAAGTGCTCTATTTTTGAGAACATTTATATTATTTATGAATTTTTTATTTGCTCTTCCGCAGCACAACAAGCCATATCTAACGTTGCTCATAAGCAAAAAATTCAGAATCAAATGTAACACTTTTTCATTTAAGGAGTGTCTTGTTTTAAATAAGATACCTAATGTTTTTGAGATTTTGTTTTTTATAGTTTCTATGTTTACTGACCATTTAAAGTTGTTATCTATAATTATTCCGAAGTTTTCAACGCTATTTGTGTTTGTTATAATCTTTTACCTATTTTTATAGTAAGGTCCAAATTTAAAGTTAAAATATTTTTTTGATTGATATAGAATCAAGCTTCTAGTTTTTTAAGATTTAGTTTAACTTTGTTTCCATAAGCCAATTTGATACCTTTTTTAGTACTGTGTAATATTATTACAGTAATTTTGGTGTATGTGTTCTGTGAATGTCTTCTATAACATTTTATAATCTACAAAATTGAGGACGTTAAGACTGGTATTGTTCTGTAAGTCATTCTTATATATTAGGAATAACAACGGTCTTAATACTTAGCTTTGTGGTACCCCAACTTCACTTTTTTCACAGGTTGACTCGTATCCTCTAAAGATAACGACTTCCATCTAGATATGAGCTCAATCATAACTTTGCAATTTCATAAGTAAGACATTTCTATTTACAATATCAAATGCTTTACAAAATATTCAAACAAAATATTTCAGTCAAAGAAATTTAGGAAAGTGTTTGTTATTGTAACAAATTTTGTAAAGTTCATAATCAAAATAAACTAAAAATAGTTTTGAAAGAAAAATTAAGCTTATTTACAACATTCTCCTGCAAACACTTATTATTTTACGGGTAGTATTTTTTTTTGTCGTAGTTGTACATACTACTGTCTTTATCTTTTTTATTTTTTGTTTTATTTTTACCTTTTTGTTGTCACGACTTATTAATGATTTAAAATATGTCTTATTACAGTAGATTAATTTTGAATTTTTTCTATCAAAATTCTTTTTCGTCCTGTCGTTTCGAAACTGTTTCTCAATTTGGTCCAAGAAGTATTCCTCTATATTAGTTTTAATTTATTGGCAGTAGAGGAGATTAGAGAACACAATTTTTCCTGTTCGTTTTCGTTTCTTTTATCTGTAGGGTTGGTAGATGTCAGAAAATTACGGCGTCAATTTTGTACGGGTCGTCAATTTAGCACGGAGTCACTTTAACACAGAATGACATTTTTTCACGGATTTATTTGAAATCTTTTAAAATGTTAATTAAAATAATGGTTTGATGTTTTATAATTAATAAGTTAATAAACGAATACATTTGAAAATTTCTTCTAACACTTTTTATAGTACCGTCAAAAAAAATTATTAATAAAGATTTTACTAGGAGCATTTAAAATTAAGTTGTTTTTTAAAATTTTAATACAAAAATTTAGATAAAATAAATTAAACAGGTAAAAAAACTGTCGAATTAAGTTTATTTACCCATAAATTTAATCTCTTTCAGATAAGAGCTAGTTATGTATAAGCATATGTTAAAACTTTTCTAAATTTTAAATGTATGTGGAAATAGTTTTTTTTAAGACAAAAGATCTCGAAATATTTTTTTAAAGATATTATTAATAATAGTTATTTTTACAACAAGACAACGACATTTCACTTAAAGTTGGGATCTTTAGGTCTGAAAACATACAAACATAAAATTTACTTCCAAGAAATAATCTTTTCTAAACCTTAAAAACAAGAAAATACTAAAGTTTTTTGAGGTCGACACGTTCCTTACATTCAAGTTCAAAAATTTTACAAACTTTACACTCAACATTGAGTGCAGAACAATTAATCCAGACAAATATTCCCTCTGTATAAAAAGTAAGAGTATACTTGAAAACACTTTGATTCAAATAAAAAAAAACAATCATTCAATGGAAAAATCACATATGAAGTAATAAAATAGTTTGATCAAATAAATGATAAATCAAGCAAATGTTTTGTCAACTTCGAAATTCAAAAACTCTATCCAACTCTTAAATTGAAGAAGTTTAAAATTGCAACAGAATTTGCAAAACAAAAACATATGTAAGTGAAGAGGAAACAAATATCATAAAGCACACGTGCAATTCAGTCCTTAAATACAATAAAAAAGCATGGACCAAAAAATATCAAGACTCAGCTTTTGATATCCAATGGTTTTTAGGTGCTGAATTCTGCGATGTGTTGGTTGTGCATACTAGATATATTAAGAAAAATATTTAATTCAAAGCAAATAGGCCTACATAGGAATGATGGATTAATAATCAGCAGGATCTTGAGAATATAAAAAAAGAAACAAAAAAGGTCATAAAGAACATCGGTTTCGGAATCACATACAGAATCACAATAGGTATAAGAATGACCAGATGCAATTTCTAATACTTAAGATCTAGCTATTAGCTGTTTTATGACATACAGAGAAGACAACTCCTCAATCAAGTACATCAACAATAACTTTAACCACCCGATGACAGTCAGGTAAAGCCTACCTAAATGATAAAAAAGTCTGTCTACAGACCTAAAATCCTTTAATAATTTAAAGTCCAGCTACCAAACTGCTCTACACGAATATAACTTCAGACACGAGCTAGATTACGAAAAGAAGACCAATCCTAAAGGAACCTGAACAAAAATTACTGCTTCACTTTAGCACAAAGCGACATTTTAGCACAGAGCGACAACTTGCACAGAGTTAATTTTGTTTTTTTTTCTATGCTTAAATAATATTTGTACTATAATATTTAAAAACTTAAAAAAAGAACTATGCAACATGTAAAATAAAAGTTTACAAGCGTTAAATGAGTTACGAGTTTAGGCTTTAATAAAAATCTAAATGAAAGTAAATTTACAAACTTTATCAAATATATTATTTTGAATTAAATATTTTGAAACATCTACTTTAAAATCTTCTTTTACTTTATTATTTTTTATCTATTTTATGAACATAAAACCATTTTTTAAAGCTAGCAATATATACAAGCACTAGGATTCCTAAAACATTTCAAAAGACTAAATATTAGTTTTTATAATGTTAAACTTTAACCGTAAAATTAAAATAAAAGGTGATATATATAAAGGTTAAAAACTTACTTATTTCCTTTGTTAAATACATATAAGTTTAAACGTCATATTACAAAAAAAATTAGTATCTCTTATTTCTACATGCACGCATCTCGAATCTCGTTTTATGCTTATCTATGTGTTATAAAAACTATATTTGATAAGTCTATGTTAAGTGAAAGAAAAAAAAACAGTTGAAAACTATTATGTAAAATGCTTAAAAATACTGTTTTTGATAACAGTATAAACTAATATAAAATTTACTTGTGCAAACTAGTCTTTAGAACAAAGCTATAATCTATGTGGTATTTAAAACAAAATTGTTATTTCAATATTTTATTTTGAATTATTTTTGGATATAATTTTAGCCCTATACTTTTGAGTTTGGTTTCTAACTTTTTAGGTTTATTTGAGTTTAATTGTCATAGCAGTTAAACTGTTAAAACTTAAATTGCTTTTTATAAACTTAACAAACATTTCAATTACTTTGTGAACTAGTACAGACACGTGGTATTTTTGTTAAGGGTACGGAAATTTTACAGATATTTAAAAGACCCATTAACTTAATATTTAAAAAAAAATTTGTTAAGATTAAAGTACTAAAAATAGTAAAAAATTTAAAGTAAAAGATAAATTAATGTGATAAATATTTCTGATAATTAGTTCTCTAAGAATTATTAAAACCCAACTAAATCAGTTGCTTATAATAAACGTTTGAAAGTATTAACATTTAAGTAATTTGGCAAGATATTTTTTATGTACTTAATACATTTATAATTAGCTTAACAAAAGAATAGTTTGATTTTATTTTTATAGATTGTTTTGATTTAGATACGATGTTTTTGTTGTTTGAAAATCACTTAATGTCTAAAAAATTAACAAGCTGATTTATGTTTTTTGTCTTAAGTATGCGTTTTTAAAATGTATTTCTCATAAAATATTAATATTTATTAGTTATAACTATAAGTTTTGAAGTAATGATCGGTTTTTTAACTAGAAGTATACTTACTAATAATATCTACAATATTATTATATATCTAAATAATATTATGTTATCTAGATTCTAGTCTACTAATAGTTTCTATCAAAGTTTAACTTTTCAATAGATAAACTTATTACATGAAAAGAAAACACAAGTATTTTAACTTATTGTTTTGTGGGGGTTATAACTCAAAAACATATATTACTTGTAGCAATGTAAGTTGCATTGATGTTTATAGCATGGAAGATGTAGAAGCTTATCCACCAATGCAAATGGAACGTGAATGTCTGAAAGTAGTTTATTTAAAAGGTAGTATTTATGTTTTTGGCGGTTTTGATAATATCGGCAAATGGATAAAGTCTGTTGATAAATATTCACTTATTTCTAAAACATGGAGTCAGGTAGCTGAAATACATGATGATCGCTATGATTTTTGTGTATGTACATTCATAGATAAAATATATATGTTTGGAGGTAAAAAAAATGGATTTACAACTAGTTCTTGTTTAAAATTTGATAAAAGTGATTACAGTTGGAAAGAAGTGGACAAAATGAAAGAGGCAAGGTCAAATGCAGCTTGTGTGGTTTTTGAAGACAAAATTTTAGTTTCTGGTGGAATTAGCGATAATGATGGAAATGTTTTAAACTCTGTTGAATCATACGATGTTCTACCAAATAAATGGTCAATAATGCCAAACATGAACTCCGGTAAATATGACCATAGTTTAGTTGTTGTTATAAACAAGTTGTATGTAATTTCACAGTCAAAAGACGATTGTGAAGTTTTTGACAACATTTGTAAAAAGTTTATTACTATTAAATCATCACAATTTAACAGGGGTTCTACCATTAGTGGTTTTTCTATAGAAAACAAAGTTTTTGCTACTCATGACAACATGTCGAAAATAATTACTTATGAAACAAACGAAAATGAATGGTCGGTAGAATATTTTGAAGTCATAAAAAACCTTCGAAATTTTTCAAGCGTTAAAGTACCTTGTTTATAAAAAAAATGTTAAGTACGTTTAAGTTTAGATTTAACAAAAACTTTTGAAAATTATCTAACTAATTAAGTGAAAAAAATTTTTATATAAAAGATTTAATTTCTATGCTTAAAATATATATTTTTTTAATAATTCTAGACTTAATTTATTTTATTTTACTTATTAAAATAGGTCAATAGTTTAAGTCAATTCTTGTTTAGCACTATTTTTCTGACAAAGTTTTCTTCGATTTTTATTTGATTGAAAAACGGAGTTATTTAAAAATTTTTTTGACTCATAAACAATTTTAGTTTATTTTTCTTTTTATCGTTTAATGCAGAGCTTAAAATAAACAAATATATATACATACATATCTAAATGTAAAACAATTATTTTTTTGTCTATTAAGATAGTTTTCTTAAAAAATATTATACTTTTCAAAGCTACTTATTCTTCAATGGTTAAAAAAAGATTATTTTAGTTCATATAGATGTGTAATTTTTGCATGACTATTGTGCATGTTTTCAAAAAAAAAACTAATAATATTTATCTTATATAAGTTAACTAATAAATCTTTCTTTTTTTTAATATTAGCTACTTTTATTTCTCTACGTCTCCCCCTAACAGAATAATAAATAATTATTTATAAGTTTTGTACCAATGTGTTAATGTCTTATGTACTATAAAAAATTCTTCTTGAAAGCGATCTTTTTGTTAGTAATTTTCTATAGATGTGCTAAGTTATTTCTTTTTTAAATGTACCAAGTTATCACCTTTTACATTAAACAAATTGTTTATACTTATTAATTAGTTATTTATAAGTTAAACTTTGTTTAGTTTGTGGTTTACGTTTATTTTAAACTTAATTTGTTGAATATAAATTTATTTTATTTTTATTGCCCTTCTTGTGTTTCTTGTTTTAGGGGCTCGGGTTTTGATGCCTGAGTCGAAATTGTACAATAAACAATATAATAACAATATTATGTATATGTGTTTATATCTATACTTGTAATCTTATCAGATTTTTATTTGCTAATAAATATTTAAAGAAAAGAAATTTTACTTTAATTTTTTTTCGTTCTAGTATGTTTATGACATAAAAATTGTTTATTGAATGATAAAAAAGCGCTCAATAAGTTTGGTCTACAGACATGTTGTACAAAGGAACCTTTTGGTTATTGACTCGTACACCACATGCTTATAATATTTCTTACGAACTATTAGATTCAATTTTTTATTAATTATATATTTAAGTCTTTACTAATAAAACAATCAGTAAAACAAAATGAAAGAAAAAAAATAATACGAAAGTTAACTGAATATTTTGTATAAAAGTGTACTTAAAAGCTTGTTTAGTAACGTAAGAACTAAGTAGATATACCTTTTCATAAACTTATAAAAGGATATAAACAATTCAAATAGCAAACATTTGAACACTTGAATGATAGGTTACAACCTTTTCAAATAAAGTAAAAACTTAATACGCTAAAATATCTTTACGTTCAATTTTATCAGTGTTTTGTGCGAAAAGTTTTATTTTGTTTGTCAATTTCAAATGAACATTAAATATTATTTCTCATTCGAATAGATAATTAAGTTATTGCATAATTTTTTAATAACTTAAAAAAAGTCAATTCTTCTATGACCGAACTTAACTTTTATTAATAAAAATAAAAAGACAAGTAATGTTAAATTTATGCTTCTAATAAAAAAACAAAAAAATCATAATTATAATATTAACAACAACATGTTTCCTTCTGTTTTAAAATATACTTTTTTATATTTCTAATACTTGTCTAAGTCAAAAATTTTAATATTACAAGGCTAAAAGTATTTGTAAACATAAAAAATAAGTTTTTTCTTTTTTTTAGATTTTCTCATAAAAAGAGAATCTTCAACGTAAGTTTGCTTGAAGCAGGTATCACAGGGTACTTTTCAAATACTTAATTTTCATTTAAACTATATACATCTATAACTTTTTATTACGTTGGCATGCGAAATAAAACATAAAGTTTGTAAGTATTCTGAACTTAACTCAAAATAGTAATCTAAAAAAACAGTCTAAAAAAATACCAGGTAGAAAATGCTGCAATCTAGGCATTACAACTGTTATTTATTGTAAGCGAATAATTTAACTTTTAAACTAAAAATAAAAAAGTAGATAAAAAATTTGCCTATCTATTGACAAATACTATTAACTCCTTAAAAAAACGTAAATAGACAAGTTTTAATGATCATAAACAACCTTGTTAATCACTTTATGTTAGATTACTTTTAAAATCATGCTGGAATTTTACAAAACATAATGGTATCTCAGTCGATAACTTATTTTCTTGGTAGGAATGCGATTTATGACCTATTTTGCTGTTGAATCTAGGTACGAAAAAAAAATTTTTGTGAAGACCTGGTATAATAAATATAGACATTTCATACAATTTTATAGTAGGTTATAAATTTATCTCATAACAGATTATTGTTAAATTTAAACATAAACACATCTAAATCTTATAGATACAGACTTTCAACATCTAATATTTTTTTCTGAGTTTTAAGTTCTCTTACACTATCATCATGTTTTTTATAAAGTATGCATCTGAGTGCTCTGTTTTTGAGAACATTTATATCATTTATGAATTTTTTATTTGCTCTTCCCCAGCACAACAAGCCATATCTAACGTTGCTCATAAGCAACGAATTCAGAATCAAATGTAACACTTTTTCGTTTAAAGAGTGTCTTGTTTTAAATAAGATACCTAATGTTTTTTGAAATTTTTTTTTTTATAGTTTCTATGTTTTCTGACCATTTTAAGTTTTTATCTATAATTATTCCGAAGTTTTCAACGCTATTTGTGTTTGTTATAATCTTTTACCTATTTTTATATTAAGATCTAAATTTAAAAATATTTTATTTTTTTTGATTGATATAGAATCAAGCTACTAGTTTTTTAAGATTTAGTTTAACTTTGTTTCCATAAGCCTATTTGATACCTTTTTTAGTACTGTGTAAAATTATTACAGTATTTTTGGTGTATGTCTTCTGTGAATGTCTCCTATAACATTTTATCATCTACAAAATTGAGAACGTTAAGACTTGTATTGTTCTGTAAGTCGTTCTTATGTATTAGGAATAACAACGGTCTTAATACTTAGCTTTGTGGTACCCCAACTTCACTTTTTTCACAGGTTGACTCGTATCCTCTAAAGATAACGACTTCCATCTAGATATGAGCTCAATCATAACATTGCAATTTCATAAGTAAGATATTTCTATCTACAATATCAAATGCTTTACAAAATATTCAAACAAAATGTTTCAGTCAAAAAAATTTAGGAAAGTGTTTGTTATTGTAATAAATTTTGTAAAGTTCATAATCAAAATAAGCTAAAAATAGTTTTGAAAAAAAGAACCTTATTTACAACATTCTCCTGCAAACACTTATTATTTAACGGGTAGGATTTTTTTTGTCGTAGTAGTACATACTACTGTCTTGATCTTTTTTATTTTTTGTTTTAGTTAGTACCTTTTGGTTGTCACGACTTATTAATGATTTAACATATTTTTTATTACAGTAGATTACTTTACACTTTTTTCTGTAAAAATTCTTTTTCGTGCTGTCGTTTCGAAACTGTTTCTCAATTTGGTCCAAGAAGTATTCTTCTATATTAGTTTTTATTTATTGACAGTAGAGGAGATTTGAGAACACAATCTTTCTTGTTTGTTTTCGTTTCTTTTATCTGTAGGGTTCGGTAGATGTCAGAAAAGTACAGCGTCACTTTTGTACGGGTCGTCAATTTAGCACGGAGTGACACTTTAGCACGGCGTCTTTTTAGCACGGGGTCACTTTAACACAGAATGACATTTTTTTCACGGATTTATTTAAAATCTTTTAAAATGTTCATTTAAATAATGGTTTGATGTTTTATAATTTATAAGTTAATAAACGAATACATTTGAAATTTTTTTCTAACACTTTTTATAGAACCGTCAAAAAATTTATTAATAAAGATTTTACTAGGAGCACTTAAAATTAAGCTGTTTTTTAGAATTTGAAAACAAAAAATTAGATAAAAAAATTAAACAGGTAAAAACACTGTCGAATTAAGTTTATTTACACATAGATTTAAATCTCTTTCAGATAAGAGCTTGTTATGTATAAGCATATGTTAAAACTTTTTTAAATGTATGTGGAAAGAGTTTTTTTTAAGACAAAAGATCTCAAAATATTTTTTTTAGGTAATATTAATAATAATTATATTTACAAAAAGACAACGACGTTTCACTTAAAGTTGGGATCTTTAGGTCTGAAAATATACATGTATAAAATTTACTTCCAAGAAATAATCTTTTGTAAACCTTATAAACAAAAAAGTACCAAAGTTTTTTAAGGTCTACACGTCCCTTACAGTCAAGTTCAAAAAAAACAACTTTACATTCAAAATTGAGTGCAGAACCATTAATCCAAACACATATTCACTCTGTATAACAAGTAAGAATATACTTGAAAACACTTTGACTCAAATAGAAAAAAACAAAAATCACTCAATGGAAAATTCACATATGAAGTGATAAATTGTTTGGTCAAATAAATGATAAATCAAGCAAATGTTTTGTAAAACTTCGAAATTCAAAAACTCTATCCAACCATCAAATTGAAGCACTTTAAAATTGCAACACAATTTGCAAAAAAAAAAACATATGTAAGTGAAGAGGGAACAAATATCATAAAGCACACGTACAACTCAGTCCTTACATACAATGGAAAAGCATGGACCAAAAAATATCAAGACTCAGCTTTTGATATCGAATGATTTTTATGTGCTCCATTTTGCGATATATTGGCTGTACATACTAGATATATTAGGAAAAATTGTTTAATTCAAACCAAATAGGCCTACATAGGGATGATAAATAAACAATTATTGAGTAAAAAAAAGCAGGATCTTGAGAATATAAAAAAAAAGAAACAAAAAACATCTATAAAAACATCGGTTTCAGAATCACAATAGGTATAAGAATGACCAGAAGCAACTTCTTAGATAACACTTTAGATCTAGCTTATAGCTGTTATATGACATACAGAAAAGAAAATTCGTCAACCAAATACATCAACAATAACTGTAACCACCCGATGACAGTCAAGTAATGCCTACCTAAATGATAGAGAACTCTGTCTACAGACCTAAAATTCTTCAACAATTCAAAGCCTAGCCACCAAACTGCTCTACGCGAATATAACTTCAGACACGAGCTAGAATACGAAAAGAAGACCAATCCTAAAGGAACCTGAACAAAAATTACTGCGTCGCTTTAGCACAGAGCAACTTTTTAGCACAGAATTTTTTTTTTTTCTACACTTAAGTAATATTTGTACTATTATGTTTAAAAACTTAAAAAAAGAACTATGCAACATGTAAATAAAAGTTTACAAGCGCTAAATGAGTTATGAGTTTAGACTTTAATAAAAATTTAAATGAAAATAAATTTACAAACTTTATCAAATATTTAATTTTGAATTAAATAATTTGAAACATCTACTTTAAAATCTTCTTTTACTTTATCATTTTTAATTTATTTTATCGACAACTTACTTATTTCATTAGTTAAATACATATAAGTTTAAATATCATATTACAAAAAACAAATAGTTCCTCTTATTTCTACATGCACGCATCTCGTATCTCGTTTATGCTTATCTATGTGTTATTAAATTTATTTTTGATACATCTATTTTATCCGACAGAAAAAAAAACAGTTGATTAAACAAAAAAAAAACTATTTTGTAAAATGCTTAAAAATTCTGTTTTTGATAACAGTATAAACTAATATAAAATTTACTTGTGCAAACTAGTCTTTAGAACAAAGCTATAATCTATGTGGCATTTAAAACAAAATTGTTATTTCATTGTTTTATTTTAATTATTTTTGGATCTAATTTTAACCCTATACTTTTGAGTTTGGCTTCTAACTTTTTAGGTTTATTTGAGTTTAATTGTCATAGCAGTTAAACTATTAAAACTTAAATTGCTTTTTATAAACTTAACAAACATTTCAATTACTTTGTGAACTAGTACAGACACGTGGTATTTTTGTTAAGGGTGCGGAAATTTAACAGATATTTAAAAGACCCATTAACTTAATATTTTAGAAACAATTTGTTAAGATTAAAGTACTAAAAATAGTAAAAAATTGAAAGTAAAAGATAAATTAATGTGATAAATATTTCTGATAATTAGTTCTCTAAGCATTATTAAAACCCAACTAAAGCAGTTGCTTATAATATACGTTGGAAAGTATTAACATTTAAGTAATTTGGCAAGATATTTTATACTTAATACATTTATAATTAGCTTAACAAAAGATTAGTTTTATTTTATTTTTATAAATTGTTTTGATTTAGATACGATATTTTTTGAAAATCACTTAATGTCTAAAAAATTGACAAGCTGATTTATGTTTTTTGTCTTAAGTATGCGTTTTTAAAAAGGATTTCTCATAAAATATTAATATTTATTAGTTATAACTAAAAGTTTTGAAGTAATGATCGGTTTTTCAACTAGAAGTATACTTACTAATAATATCTACAATATTATTATATATCTAAATAATATTATGTTATCTAGATTCTAGTCTACTAATAGTTTCTATCAAAGTTTAACTTTTCAATAGATAAACTTATTACATGAATAAGAAAACACAAGTAAAAAGTATATGATTATATGAATTGTAACTAGTAAAGTTAAAGAGAACTTCTATAAAATGAAAAGTAAATATAGATCGCATAAGAACTTTAGTAAATAAACTAACTCTAGTTAAAAATTTTTTTTCTACTACAATATACTAAATTATACTGATGTTCTTGGTTTTTTAAACAATAACTTCATTAAATAGACATAATTGTAGAAGATGCAGATATTTTTTTTTTTAATTTGTAGTTATTTAAAATACATTATAAGACTAATAAATTTACGCATAAACAATCATGAAGAGCAAATCAGTAGATGTTGCTGATGATTCAAAATTAAAGAAATAGTGCAAAAATTAAAATAGAAATAAACAAGCTTTTTTTTTACTTTTTCTTTTATTTTAACTTAACCACAATACAAAAGTTTCTGTATACACGGAAAATTTTATGAATATTAGACGCTGCAGACTGCAGATACTTGGTTTTGGTAACTGCACTCAATTGCTTTGTCTTTTAAATTATTGGTTTGATCAATGATGTATCGAGTTATGAATCAAAGTATTTCGTGCTGATGCTTGATTTTCCTGAGAATTTATTTTTGAATATGCTGCGTTGTTTTAAACTTGATTGATATCAGTATTTCCGACTAATCGATGATTATTTTGCATACTTTGTAAATGTTGGTTTTTATAATGTTAAACAGTTTTTAGACAGTATATTGCTTAAGTTTGATGCTGGTTAAACAAAAACAGTTTTAGCTTTAAAACTTACAACGGCAAATTATTATTTGACTATATGTTTTGTAACATTCATGACTTCATAAATACATGAATACATAATTTTCTTAATTTTTAAGTTAAGGTGTTAAATCAATTTAAAACTCACTTACTAAGCTTTAAAATAAAGTTAATTTAATTTATTTAAAGCAGGGGCCCATTTAAAACAGTCTCTACATAAACTTTTAGTAAACATTCTTTTTGTTTTGTACTTTTTCTGAAGCAGACATAGCTCAAGCGTTCTATAGCACGCAACGCCCCTGGTTTGAACGATTGCTTTTCTGCCTAAAAACAATAACCTAATAATAAACGTCTGTGTCAACGAATGGTGTTTTTAAATACTTCGAAAACATACAAGCATCTAAAAAACCTTTTTTTAATATTTTGAAACTAATTAAGCGAGGAAAAAAACAACTAATTGTTAGGTAGCAAAGGTCTAAAAATTTTTTATTACAGTTTAACAACATTATAATAAATCTTTTAATTTTTTTAGTATTTTGGTGTGGAACATTGTAGCATCTGCATGTTCCACATTAAACTTGGTAAAAGTCATTGCAGTAACTTCTATAAAGGGTCCTAATGAAACGTTGAGGTTTTTCCCCTGTTATTTGCAGAGTCAGCAAATTTTTTAATTTTTTAATTTTATATTTATTTTAAATAACATCTTTATCTCTAACCCACCTTACCAAAAAATAAAAAAATAATAAGTAAAAATATAAAAAATTATGTACAAAAACTTTATTATTTTACTGACTTAGCAAATATTAGGGGTTACATCTTTATGTTTTAAAAAGACTCTGTTAAAAAGTCCTTGGCAGTAGGATTTTAGTTGTTACTTTATTTAATTGAAATTCTACTGCCGGGGATTTTTTTAACACTGAAAACAGTGCTTTTTACAAAGTTCGCTCCACACTAGCTGCGCCCCTAGTAGACATAAACAGGTAAATTTTTATAAACATGTTTTTTTTTCAATCTAGTATTCTAAAATAAATTTAGTACAGTTATCGATTCATTGGTTTTAGTTATACTGTTAAATTTAGTTTTAATCAGGAAAGATGGTTACTCTAAATCAGGTAAGCCAGTATTTCAAAACTAAAGAACTCTGAATACTGAACAAACGTTTTAAATAGTTTTCTCATGCACAAGTAATTTTAGCTGATTTTTTCCTCCTAATTTGGCAACTATGCTCTGCAGTTTAACTTATAATTTTAAAACTAGAAAAAAAAACTACTTATAAAATTTGTTACGACTTACTTTTTAACCAGGTCTTAGACCAAATATTTTATCTATTTTACTTTTTGTTTTTCAATAACCAATATCACAGAGCAACTTATAAGATACATCAAAATAAAATTTGTTTATAAAGAAATTTTTGAACTTTTTAATTAATTATATTTTTGAAGGTTTTTGCTAGCCTATAACTTGTAATTGTTTATTTTCCTAAAATATTTCACTTTACTACAAATGTTCCTCTCAAATTGGTCTACAAAATGATTATAGCCATAATTGTCATACCAGTTTTGGACACTTTTAATAATAAATTTTATCAACCTACCATTTTTAAGAAATATCTTGCCTTTTTATCATATATGTGAATAGATCCTGCATTAGTAATTTTCTATTTTGTTAATTTTTTTTATGTTTTTTTGTTAAATTTTAAACAAATTTGGTGTTGGTTGGAAAAGTTTTATGTAAAGTTTCAAATATAAAATGATTGCTATTACTACATTAGGTGTTTTAGAAAAGTAGTTTTTAGATGTCTAAGGTAAACAAGGTTTACATAAAATGACACCCTTTCAAATATTATTATTTAAACTAACCTAATAAGTAATAATAACCACATTAAAATAAACAATTTTTAATTTCATACAGTTAAAAACAAAACTATTAGATAATTTTTACCAAAACAATTTTCACTACTACAAGTATAAAATTTAATGATTTAAGAAAAAAGATGATATTTTTTAAAACACATTATTTGATATATATTTTGTAGCAAAAAAAGGAATATTATGAGACATTTTAAAAAGACTAAATTTTTCTAATTTTTTTTTTTTCATACTTTATAAATTATCTCAACTTCTATTGATACTGCTATTTATTTGCTTTTTTTTTGTAGGAAATATAAATCTTATTTACAGGGTTGCCACTTAACCTGGAGTTCTGGAAAAACCTGATATTTGACAATTAAGACAAAAAAACCTGGTAAAAATCTGTAAATTTTGAAATTTTGAAAAAAAAAATCTGGAAAAACCTGGAATTTTAACAATTTTCTTATATTCAGTAGTAAAGTTTCGATTTGACTTAAAATAAAATTTGAGGCTACTTGGCTTAAGAATATGTAAATAAATTAATAATGCTAGTTAACAGTCTAAAATGTTTAAGAATTAAAAAAAATATATATTATCGTTTTTAGTTATTATAATAAAAACTAATGCAAAACTATTTTAGTTACATTATAGTTTTTTAAATAACATTCCAAGTTTTCAAAAGATGAAAAAATAAATAGTTTGCAAATTTATACGTTAAAAAAATTTTTAAATTCTTAAATTTAATTTTTTATAAGAATTGAAATACAAAAAAATGTAGTTAAAAAATAAAACTAATTATTAGTTTAAATTTTTAAATAATATAAACTGTGTCTTTAAAATTTTATTTATGAAATAAAGGTCATATTGATGATAATGCCATAAGGGGACAAAAATGTAAAGGGTAATGTCCCAATTTTAGTCCACAAACTTATTATAGAACTGACAGATTATATTTCCCAAAAGTCACAATAGAACTGAAAAAATTTAGTCTACAGTCACAATAGAACTGAAAAAAAATTTAAGTCAAATTAACTCAATTAAAATGTATGAGTACAAATAACTTACAAAAAATGGTGACCGATTTTAAGTCGCAGTAACTCATGTTAAACTTAATTAAGACTCTTGAATAATTATAGAATTAAAGTATAGACAACATTTGTAAGTAATTAAGACAGTAAAGACCAGTAACATGCTGAAATTTTAGAAGTTTGTAGGCATAACAATTCAATGAGATTTTAATTGAAAAAGTCTTTTTAAACATAATGTTAATGTTTTTTTTGTCAAGCTTTTGCAGGGTTGTCACACACTCAGGGAATTTAGGAAAACACAGTGAATTTTCAAATTACAGAAAATCTCAGGGAAAATCAGGGAATTTTGATTCTTTTTTTAAATCAGAAAAAACTCAAGGCAGTTTTGGTTTTTTCTAAAAACTTCAGGAAAATTTTATATTTCATTTATAAATATATTATTTATTTTATATATAATAATATTTCTGGAAAATTTTAGGATTTAAAAAAAAATCTCAGGAAAATTTTTTCTAGTTCTAGAATGATAATTAATTAACCTAGTTTCAATATTTTGTTCAAAAAAGATAATTTTAATTAATTTTTGTGTTCATTTAAAAAAAAAATTTCCTTGCGTATAGATTTTCAGTATTTTTAGAGTTTACATTGTAATTTTTTAATAAATATTAAATTTTTTAAGCTTTTGAAAAAACTCAGGGAAACTTAGGGAACTTTAAGGTTACTCAGGGAAGTTTATGGTCACTCAGGTAAGATTTTTTGACTCAAAGAGTGGCAACCTTGTATTGACAATGTATGCTAATTAAATATTCTTAAACAGCTTTTAGATACCTTTGAGTACTATTAGTTTTCTAACTGTGAAAGCTTTAAAACCATTTGTTGAAGACATTTAATTTCCTATCACTTTGTATTTAAATGTTTTTAATTTATTAGTTTTAAGACTAATTTAATATATGGTATTTTATAAAGTTATAAAAAACAATTTCTGCTTTAAACAATTAAGAGAATTTGGACTGGTTTGCAATAAGAATTACTTTTCCTCGACATTGCCATAGCTAAAAGTAAAAGTAGAGAGAATCTTAAAAAATGGCAGGAAGAATTCTATCAGTTTTCTTGCTGTACCATTTACGGGGTTTCCACTTTACCTTGAATCTATGAAAAACCTGAAATTTTACAATTTAGACAAAAAAAAACCTGGAAAAACTTGAATTTTGAGAAATTTTTGAAAAAAAAATCTTGAAAAACCCTGAATTTTGAACAAAAACCACTAAAAAAACCTGGAATTTTATCATTTTTACATGCACAGTAGTAAAATTTCGGTTTGAATCAAAAAATCGATCATATAGAAAAAAAATTTGTTATCATCAAAAATTTTTTTTCTAAATACATTTATAAAATAGCTTTACAGTTTCTTTTCAATGCTTTTATACTGTTTAACACAGTTTCTTACCTAAAACTTATCTTTAAACTAAAAATCGACTTGAAAATGTGTACTTTAATTAACCTTGAAGAAATTTTGAAAACCTGGAAAAATTTTTTTAAAACGACTGGCAACTCTGCATTTATTTGAGATATAAAATATTATTTAATCAGTCAATTAGAAAGCAAGTTGGTCTGAAGCAAGTTTAAATTTTCAAGATATATCAAGATAAACCAGCTACAGTTTAATTGCAGTTTGATTGCAGTACAGACCTTACAGATGGAGTTCTAGAACCAAACTTATTATAATTATACTGTTTATTAAACACCTCTTTTTAAAACAAATCTAATAATTATAATAGATATTTTGATTTTAATTCCAAATAGTTAATTATTAATTATATAGATGTTCTTATAGTATATTCCTATTAAATTTTATTTTAGTATAACGTTTTGGCCACATTAAAGTATTTTCCAAAGTATGATGTTCTTCGATATTAAGTGTCTGATATTTTGTTTAATATAAATATAACCACTAAAAGTTATTATTAGTTTTTATAAATAGTATAGAATACCTTTAATAACTATTTCTTATAAATAGATTTAAATTCAATTATAGTTTACAGTGTGGTTGTATGCTAAACTATAAATTTTACAGTATATTAATTGATAGTTTTTTATTTTACAGGTTATTTAATTAATTATAAAAGATAAACTATGTCAACATTACTTATTGAAAATAAAAGTACTACAAAGAAAATAAAACTAGATGAAGAAGATGAAAGTATAAGCAATATTGCAGAATACAAAAGGCTTGCAATTCTGAAGTATTGCAATGAAAATGGGGTTAAAAAAAACCACTTAGATGAATTATCCATTTCAAATGAGTTTTATAAATTAGGTTTGTTTTGTTATTTTGTTTGATAATTTTTTTTATTTTTAATTCTAACAAAATCTTCTCTATGTTCGTGGTATAAAAAACTACAGTAGTACTCACTACTAGTAATCTTTTTCACAATTTTTCCTTCAAGAAAAACATAAATAAATTATAAATCTTAGTTTGGTAAACTTAAATAATTCTTTTTTATTTTTACTGAGGATTCTAATCGTATAAGGTTAATAATTAAACTATAAAGCTTGAAGTTAAAACAACGATAAGTCATCAACTAACGAAGCTTATCTCTTACAAAAAATGAAATGTTTATCATAATTCAATCAAAGAAATAAATCTTTGTTGTTAGTTTAGAATGTAATTTGAACAAAGCTATGTATTATTGTAACATCCCCACTCTGGTTAAGAAAACTATTTTAAATTAAAGTAAATTCGCGCTTTGAGTGTTCAACTATTAAGCCTTCTCTTATACTTTTTGGTACATGCTCGTTATAAAATTCTTTCTAAAAAGCTTGTACCAAAAAGTTTAGAGAGTGTTTGCTTTTCTAGATAAGAAAGATGATATACTGGTCAAGATTTTAAACGCATCTAAACGTTCATCTATTGCAGAACATTTAGTTGTTAATCCAACTTGTGCAAACAGCTATAGTATAAATAGACTTAAAATTATTAAAGCTTGCAGTAATGTTTTCTATTTGATCAAATTAGAAGCCATTTGTATTTTATTTATAAAAACCTGTTTTATGTAAGTAAAACGATTTTGACTATACTTTTTCATTATTTTCGTAATACTTTATATGGATTTTTTTCATTTTATTTATGTTAAGTTTTACTTTAGTCCAATTATAACGTAAATTGTCGTATTTGATTTTAACTTTTACTCATTGCTTTTATTTTTATTCATCTCATGATTATTTTATGATTACTTGGTTACTTTATAAAAATGTAAAATCTTATTAGTTGTTAGCATTGTACTCTACTGAAGAGAATTGCTCGAAATATATTTAATGTTTTTAAAATTGTGTGTCTTGTGTAACATATTTTATATTGACTGGTCACTTATGTTCCAATATGTGTAATATCTTTAAAAAGGTTAGTTTATTTGAATTAACAAAGCAGCTTATCTATCAGTAGAACAAAACTGCTAAAATGAACAAGTAATACAAATTTTCTACAAACTAATAAAACATTATTAAGCGTTTTTATTAAGAATAGTTTTGAGTGTTATAAACAGAATCCTAAAATATATTGTTTAAATTTTATAATGTATATGAAAAACATTAATCTAGCGCCTCAGGCGGTAATTTTAAAAACAAAAAAAAAAGTATATAGTTTGTTAAAATAAAAAACAAATATTTTTTTTATTATCATTTTTTTTATTGTTTAAAGGGTTTAATTTTTCTACTAACCACTAAAAAAACTATTTAGGTATAAAGAACCGAAAATTAACTGAAATAGTCACAGCTACAAGATTTAACAAACTTTCCCTCAAAAAAAATGCAAGTAGTCCAATTTTTGCAATCTTAAAAGAAAAATTACAAATGAAAAATGCTGCTTCTGTTTATCAGTTTGTAAATCTGTTCAATTCATCTAGCCTCAAAAATTTAACCCTTAGCTATATAGAACGTTGTTTTACAATTGTCAGCGATAATGAAAACTTTTTAGATATAGAATATAACTTTATTTCTAAAATACTTGCAAGTTCTGAACTTCTAATTACTTCAGAAATTGAAGTACTTAAAGTAGTTGTAAGATGGTTGAACCACAACATTGAAAAGCGTATCAAGTACGCTGAAAATCTTTTATTAAAAGTTCGTCTTCATTTGCTTTCAACAGATACTATAAGACATCTTTTAAATGATTCAACATTATTTGAAAAAGATGATTGTTGTGTAAAAATTTTAAATAAAATTCTAGACTGCAAAAAGAAAAAAAATTATAAACCTTCAAGTATTTATCTCACAAGTAGGTATTGCAACCAAAATTATTTTAAAATACTGGTTTTAGGGGGTTATGATTTAAAAACAAAAAATATTTGTAGCAACGTAAGTAGTTTTAATGTTAAAAAAGTAGGAGATGTAGAACCTTATGCTCCAATGAAAACGGAACGTGATCATTTAAAAGCAGTTTATGTAAAAGGTGATATTTTTGTTATTGGTGGTCGGAATAATAGTGGTTGGATAAAGTCTGTTGATAAATATTCACTTACTTCTAAAACATGGAGTCAGGTAGCTGAAATGAATGATGTTCTTAAATATTTTTGTGTATGTGCATTTATGGACAAAATATTTATTATTGGAGGTTACAAACATAGAGTAGAAACCAATTCTTGTTTAAAATTTGATTCAACCGATCACCGTTTGAAAGAAGTTGCTAGAATGAACGAAGCAAGATCAAGTGCAGCTTGTGCAGTTTTTGAAGAAAGAATCGTAGTTTGCGGTGGATACAATGGCAACCATGGAAACTTCTCAAATTCTGTTGAATCATATGATGTTCTACCAAATAAATGGTCAACAATGCCAAATATGAACTCTGGTAAATCTCACCACAGTTTAGTTGTTGTTAAAAACAAATTATTTGTAATATTCACAGACAAAAGACGTTGTGAAGTTTTTGACAACACTTGTAAAAAGTTTATCACTATAAAACCACCAGAATTTTACTACTCGTTTAATTGTATAAAATCTTTTTCTATTGAAAACAAAATTTTTGTCTTACCAGAAAACTATTCGAAAATTATTTCTTTTGATCCTAACGAAATTGAATGGTCGGAAGAATCTTGTGAAGTAACAAGTAAACTTGTATATTTTTCTAGCGTGAAAATACCTTGTTTGTAAAAAAAAACATCATATTTGAAGTCTCAAAATTAAAAGAAAAGTTTTAAATTATAGTTTTGATAATTTGCAAACTAACTAGATTACAACGAAAAAAAATATAAAATAAATATTGTTCTCTAATCTTTTAATGTATATAGAATAATAATATTTTGAAATTTGGTTTTTGTTCCTAAAATAGATCAATAGTTTGAATCAACGATTATTGAGCACTTTGTTTTCTTGTGATTTCTTAATTTTTTTTAATGCAAATCTTCAGTTTAAAAGTTTGTTTAGTTTTTTTTGACTAATAAACAATGTTGTTTTTTATTGTGTATCTTGCTTTACGACGTTTAAAACAGAGGTCGAAGTAGACAAATATTAAAACAAAACCAATTCTTTTTTATACAAAAAATTATAGTTTCCGTATCTACTTATTCTTAGATAATCTATAAAGGTTACTTTAACTCACAGAAATTTGTCATTTTTGTACGGTGTCACTTATACATAACGTTTTTGTAAGAGGCTTAGTTTATTAGTGACATTTGTGGACATATCAGAGTTTTTGCACAGAAATTCATTTTGCAGGGCATAACTTTTGTATATTAATAGTTTTTACAAAAGTAATTAAACAAAATAAATACAAGAATTAATCTGTTTTAGAAAAAATATTTAGCAAAAAGAATATAAAAACTATGCTTAAAAAATTTCTAGATAATTTAAAGATATAAAAAAAGAATTAAAATAAACTTGAGTGAAAATCAAGCTACAATTATTTTTTTATAAAACCTTTTTTAAATTCTATGACATTTATACAACTGTAATATGACACTAAATTCAATTGCAGACAATACAAAAGTATAAACAGTATTTAAATACCAATAAACCAACAACTTTCATATATTTGAGTGGTATTTATAGACTTTTTTATACAATACTTTACTAAATATTTATTTTATGTTATTAAGTATAAAACGCAACGTTGTTACATAAAAGTATAATCAATTTAGTAGACTATATCAACACAAATGTTTGTTAGCATCGACAATTTCTAATTTATAATTATACTTAAATAAAATTTTATTTAAAAGTTTCGTGAACATTCTAAGCTTAAATGTATTCTTAAAATATTGGTTTTAATCGAGTAAAACTTATTTTGATCTTAGTGCTCACTTTACTGGCAGTCTTTGAAAGGTTTGTTTATCAGATGGAGTTTTTATACAGTTAGTTTCATAAAAAATTAATTAAGAACAATTCTACGTGAAGCTAGTTTTAATTTCATATATGATTTCCAAAATAAAACTTAAATTAATTTCTTTAAAACAACTATTTTTTTAATTGGTCTGATAGTTGCCAGATTAGAAATCAGCAAATTGCCAAACATTACTCGAGCATGGAATTAAAGTTAAAACCAGCAAAAATTTTCTCACTATTTATTTATAATAATAAAATTAAAGCTTGTGCATATAATGCTCCATACATATATGTTTCGAAATTATTCTAATAAGTTATCGTTCATAGTTAAGCTTTCTGTTTATTTTCTAAAACGTGTTAAACATACTAACTTAAATATGAAATCAAAGATCCTACATTTTTTTAAATCTATCTTTTTTATATCTAAAACGAATTTTGGGAAACCATGTTCACATATCTAAGAATAATGTATCAGTCTATAAATACATGATACAGAAATACTAAAGTATGTAAACAAATCATCATCATATCTTTTTTAATTTCAAGTACTTATAACAGTATTTTCCAAAAACTAGTGAAATTTAGTTCACATGCTTAAGTATTCTGTATCATTTTGTAAACATATGGTACGGAAACACTTAAATATGTCAACAAAACTTAGTTTTTTTGCTATGTAAAACAACTTTCTGGTTCTCTTAAAAATTTAAGACGAATTTGTTTTATTTATTTATTTTAATAACAATTTTTTTGTTGTTCAATTTTCCAGAATACAGACTACTTACTTGGCTAAGTAGTAATTATAATCTATGCATAGTGAGCAAAATTTACTGTATATATACAATAAGTGTGAGAGAATGAGTAGTAAAAATTTCAATTTAAGCAGCTTGTGAAAATTTGATTAAACTATATTTGAAGTTTTATGAACAGTTAAATCTTATAGAATGAGAAAATGGTGTAAATATATGCGAGTTACTTGCGTATTAGAAACTTAAAAGCATGAGTAAGAAAAATCTATTTTGATCTTCTGATGAAGATTTTTTTTTAAATTGCGAATACAAGATATTCATAGTTATACAATAGTAGTCTTTTAAGTCATAGTCCACATTTTTCATAAAAAAGTTTTAAACAAAACTTCAACTAAAAATCTCAGTATAATAAACTTTTAGGATTTATTACTTAGATGTCAACAATTCCTCTAGAAAATTGAAAAGATGTCTGACTTAGATTTTAAAATTTAATATTTTAGCTAGTGTTCATTTTCCGAAATGTTTTTATAAATATACGCCTTATAGTTTTTTTTATTTTATTTAGATGTCTTATAATTTAATATTTTATATCTAACTAATTAAAAGAATAAAGTAAGTTATAAAAATTATCTAATATTACAATTTAATTGTTTTGATTGATGAAATTCCGTTCGAACTTTTTCCCTAAACTTTTTAGTTTAGATTTTAATTAATAATGATTTTTAAAATTGAGAAAATTTTTATTATTATCGGTAGAACTTATTTAAACTTATATTGCTTTTATTGACTTGACACACATTTTAACGACGTGTGGTAGTTTTGTTAAGGTTGCAAAATTTTTAAAATAAATAAAAGATCCCTTAATTTGATAAATTTAAAGTCAACTTAGTAAGCTTTAAGTACTATGATAACAAAAAAAACATTATAAACAAAAGTTAAATTAATCAGATAAAAATTTATAAGTTCTGCTAAGCATTATATATTTTTCAAGTTAGCATCTGCTTCAATAAGACTTACGCAAAGCCACTGCAGAGCAGTAAACTGTTAGAAATACTAAATGTAAGCTATTTTAAAAAATGTCTAGTACACAGTAAATTTATAATTTGCTTGAAAATCTTAAGATTTAACTTTTTCTAAAGACTATGTTGGTAAGAAACCGATGATTTTATTGTTTCAAAAACACTTACTGTCTAAAAAATAATAAGGTGACTTTTATTTATTACCACAAATCTTGCTACTTGTAAACTTTGTTTAATACAACATAGTATAGTTCACAAGTTATACTTTAAAGTTCTGAAGTAACAATCGGTTTTTGAATCGAAATATACTCACAAATAATATCTTCAATTATATTATAACATCCAGTCTACTTTTAAGTTTTTATAAAACTAGTATTTTTAGTAGAAAAAACCACTACATAAACGGAACCAAATATTTTTATTTATAGCTATGTGAATCGTAACTAATAAATTTAAAATACCTTTTTACAAAATAAAGAATAAAGAAAAACTTTACAAACAATAAAAACTTCAAAGACTTGATTTTGGTACCTGCACTCAATTTAATTTCTTTGTCATTTAAATTCCCGGGTTTGATCCGTGATGTCCTAAACTGTGAGTCTGATTATTTTGTGCTAATGCTTGGATTCCCTGAGAATGTCTTCCTGAAGATGCTTGGTTGTTTTGAATTTGATTGTTACCACTACTTTCAGCAAGTTGTCTGTTTTGCATTCTTTGCAAACGTTCATTACTAAAGTGCACTGCGATTTGATAGAGAAAACCGTTAATGTTCGGGGTAGGCCTTATCTGGTTCAAAAAGTTGCAGTAGTTTAAATGGTTTTGGTAGTGGTAGTCATAATCATCAGCAACGCGAATTGTTTGATGAATGTTGTGAACATTTATAGGAACGTTAGGCGTACTGTTTACTATTGGTTGGTTTTGAAAAAACTGATTTGAGTCATTGCTTACATCTTGTTGATTAATTCGATTAGTTGTATTACTAACTGCCGAAATAGAAGGTTCACTATCCGCTTTTAACAAACGTCGAGCTCTTTGGTGTTTGTTTATAAATCTTTGATATTTAATTTCTGGCTCATTCAAATCCTTTATGTTATAGAACCAAATTTCAACTTTTAACTCGTCAATACCAATTTATCTCGCTATCTCTTTCATTTTTTCAACTGACAACTCTTTGACATTGCAGTGCTTTTCAAAGGACTCTTCCAATGTTCGCTTTTCATTTTCGCTGTACTCAAACGTGTAAGCAACCGAGCTTTGTATTTTGAGTTTTTTTCTTCTGTTTTGAAAGTATCGAAAGACTGCCAGTTTTTCTGCTTTCAATACGCGGCTTATAGTAGCATATTCTGATAGTGGCGGTTTTGGGTTTAAACTAAAATACACTTTTGCTAATGGAACTTGATTTTTCTCCAAATTTTTTCTTCCCAAATTCATACTATGCATTTTATTGAACCATTTCCACAAAAAGTCTCTGCTTTCCCCAGTAATATCTGACAAAAAGTTAATATCAGTGTCTTTGGGTACATATTGTCAAGAAAGAATTTGGCCAGCAGTTTTTCGCAACGTTCGTCGTCACTCAAAGAAGTTTCTCGACTGCTTGTATTTAGCGTGCTTGTCAACGGAACGTCTGGTGATTCTTGAGTCAAATCAATTACATTGGATCCTGCTAGAGGAAGAGTTAGAGGTTTTTCAAGTTTTTTAGTGGACTGTATGTCTTGAGGTCTTTCTTTTACAAGTTTGCTAATAGATGGTAATTTAGATGGTATGTCTTGAGGTCTTTCGTCTGTAAATTTGCTAGTGCACGTCATATATTTAGGTCTTTCGTCTGTAAATTTGCTAGTCGACATCATGTCTTTAGGTTTTTCGTCTGAAAATTTACTAGTGGATGGTATTTCTTGAGGTCTTTCGACTGCAAATTTGCTAGTTGACGGTATGTCTGATGACTTACAACTGTTAAGATTATCTGAAAAACAACTTGAAGAAGCTCCACTGCTATCTTTTGAATTTTTATACATTTTTTTGATTTGAGCGTTTATTAGATTTCGTTGGGGTTTTGTAATTTGATTTTCTGGAAATTTAGTTATTTAGTTTTATGTACTTGATTTTTAGTTTATAGTTGAATAGAAGTCTGCAAATTAAATACTTTATTTATGACCAGGTATATTTTTGAAACCGGACGAAACCTGGTCATAAATAAAGTGTTTAATTTACACACCTCTATTTAAATAAGCTCTTTACATTCTAATAAATTGAGCAATCTTTTTAGATAAGAAAAATAACTGTATAGTTTATAGGTATCAAAAAATTTTAATGAAATAAAATTTATAAAACTATACTTGTAATTTAAACCTTAAAATTAACTTTGTGTAGTTAGAATACAGATTTTTACTCTATCTATTTTGATTTTTTCTTACGTAATTAGTTTTATATAAAACACTTATAAAGTTATGATGAAATCTTCTTAAAGTTTATACTTTTTTGTTAGGGTAAGTTATGTTTATTGATTTACTTAAATTTATACTAAATAGATAAATAGCCTCAATAAAGTTTAATCTTATTATTCAACTAAAATACATGTTAAACTCTAAATAAAATAAAAAGTTAAATGTTATTTTTAAAATATTACCTTTTAATTAAAGATGAATAGAAAAGCAAGTAAAAATAAACTAACTATTCAAAAACTTTAGATTATATTCATTACTTGAGGGTGCTTTACCAGTGCTTTCGTTGAACGCTAAAAAAGTTTTGTTTTTCTTTTTCATTTTACTACCTAATAAAAAGTATATTTCTAAACTATGTTACTTACTTATCTTTCTAGTCACAGTTTTAAAGTTATCAAATTCTTCATTATTGTTTTGAGATATGTTAATTTCACACAATTTTGTTGCAATATTTTCAATATCTTGTTGTTGTTTTAAAAGTTCTCTTTGTATTTGCGATAGTTTTTCCTCGACAGCTAAAGGACTATTAGTTCTTTGAAACATTTAATATGTTTTAATGCTTTTCAATGACTTTCAATAACTTTTTTAAATAATCTAAACAGTTTTATGGCTAATCAAACTATTATTGTTATACAAACTGTTTGGTATTTAAAAGAAAAACATAAAGCAAAAAGTTAAAACATATATGAGAAGTATATTAAGCAATTTAAAAAAATATATTTTAAATAATTTATCTTAACATAATATATGTAAAAAATAAATTGTATTTATATACTGTAAGAGTGCTTTGCAAATAACTTTAAACAAAAGCGATAATTAAAATACTTTTTTGAAAGTAGTTAAAGAGCTTTTTACACAAAGTTTGGTCATTCCATAATTATAATGAGTTGTATCACATTAGTGTAGACTTTTTTATTTTATAAACTAACATAAAAATTGAAAATGTAGCAAGCACTTTTTTTTTTTAAATGACACTAAGCTTGTAAATAAAAAACACTAATTTGCTAAGCGAAATAATTAAAATAAACATCTACGTGATTTAAACCAAAGCGCTTGAATTGTTTTATTGACTACTATTGCAAATTTACAACACGCTTTTGTGAATAAACAATTTTCAGCTAACTTGATTTTCTATCTAACTAACCCACTAAGAGGCAAAAGTTGCACTGGATGTTCAACTAATGGTACTATTGTTAAACAAAAAGTATTTAAAAAAATTATGAAAAAAGTCTACACTTGTTTAGTCTAAACTGATAAAACCATAGTTAAAAGTTAAAATTCTAATAGTAGAATCATCAACAAAAATAATTTTGATGTTTTTTTTAAACATATACTTTACAGCTTTTAGTTAAAAATTTAAGTTTTTATGTTTAGTAGTAATTGAAAAACCAAACCTTTTAGCTGTTTTTAAAACTGTATCGTCACATTTTAAAAATATTTTATAATTTTAGCAATTTTAAATAAAACTGAATTTATTTTATATTTCATACTTCGTAAAGTTAGAATTTATTTCATCGATTATTAATAAATTGTGCACAAATTATAATTTATCAAACAAGTTATAAAGTGCTTTTCGCCGAATAAAAACAATTTAATCAAGTTAATACAAAAGTATATTTTACTGTTTTAAACATTTTTAAGAAAACTAAACATATTTTTAACTAACAGAGTTTATTCATATTTTTATAAAAAACTTTTGAATAATTGATTAGAGTTTTATATTTTATTTTTTAATGTCTAGACCATAAATATTTGTTAAAATTCAACATTCTTTTTATTTAAAGTAAAAAGTAGAAACCGTTGGATTGACATCTTTTCAAAGTGGTTTCCGCAAGCTAAAAAAACGCTTTTTTTACACTTTTGTTGTTTAAAAAGTTGTATTTAAAGCTAAAAAAAAGAGTCTAGTATTATAATTATAACTATTATCTTTTTATGTTTCTACATAACACTTGTCACCTAGTTTAAATTGTAATGTGTTACCGAATGTATTCTATAAAACAATTGAACTCAGTTAAAGTTATTTTTAAAAAAGACATTGAATATTAGTTAGAAATATAAAAACATCTGTATCTCTATACAAGTAGATACGACAAAATATAAAATTTAAATTTTTTTAAATAAAACAACTAATGTTGCAATGCATAAATAATGAAATTTATTTTTTTTTTAGTATATACTGAAAACAAATGGCGGTGCGTGGTATTTTTGTTAAGGGTTACTCATTAAAAAATTCCCTAACTTAAATATTTTGTCTTGAGCTGTGAACGCTTCGTGTTGTTAGCTTTTTTACTATTTTTAATAAACTGCGCTTGTTGTATCGCTTGTAGCTTCACCTTCTAGCTGGCCTGATTCAATTTTAGTGTTGCTGCTATTTGGCTCACTGTAGTTGCTTCGCTTGCTAGCTTAACCCTATTTCGTGGCTTGCACGTCAACTCGCTTAAACATTTAGATTTTGATAGATTTCATTGCTTGTTTTTGATAATTTTTTAAATTTAGAAGATTTTTTAATGTATAACGTTTTAACTTTTTCTTTTTATTTTACATAGTGCTTAAGGTAAAAAAAAAATATTGAAATTTTGTGTATGATTTAGATGCAGCTGTCACAGATTGAGTTTGCAGCTTCAATATTACGAAAACTTTGTGCATCATATATAAAAGTAAAATTAAACAAATATAGCAGGAAAATTAACGACGTTCTTTTATTATTTAGTTGTATGTTTTGTACAAATTTATAACTACACAACTTTCGTAATTTTTAAGCTAAGGTATTAAATCAGTTTAAAGTTCACGTCCTAGGCCTTAAAAATAATTCTCAATTATATTTGGGTGTTACAGCTAAAGCAGGCCCCATTTAAAACAGCGTCTACATAAACTTAAACCTTTTTTTTACATTCTTTTTGTTCTGTATTTTTCTAGGTGCAGCCGTAGCTCAAGCGTTCAATAGCACGCGACGCCCCTGGTTTGGACAACTGTTTTACTGCCTAAAAAAAAGTTAAACCTAATAATAGACATCAGTGTCGACGAATGATATTTTTCATATACTGCAAAAACATACAAGCATCAAGAAACTGTAATTTCATACTTTGAAACTAACTTTACGAGACAAAAAAACAAAAAATTATTTGAAAGCAAAATTGTATGATTATTTTTACACTTTTATAATGCTATGATAAGGTGTTAAACTTTCCTTGGTAGAGTATCTGCTCTAACGTTTTACTATAAATTTGGAAAAAATCATTATGGTTAGTGTTAAAAAAGGTTCCGAATTTAACGTTGAAGTGTTATACTAATATTTGCAAAGTCACCAAATTAAAAGAAAAACTTTTTTTTAAGTTTATAGCCTTATTCCTAACTCATCTAACTCAAACACGTTTAGAATAATAATAAAAAAGTTAACGACCAAAAATATAAAATCATGAAATTTTTTCTTTTAATTTTATAGACTCAGCAAATATTAAAAGTAAAACTTTAATGTTTCAACAAGACTCTGATAAAAAGTCCTTGGAAATTTTATTTATTACTTTAACTAGTTTAAATTCTACTGCGAGGATTTTTTAACACTAAACACAATGCTTTTCATCAAGACTGCTCCACACTAGTAGCGCCCCTGGTAAACACTTCTAAGTAAAAGTTAACAAACATGTTTTCTTTATATATTTAATGTTTTAACATAGTTAAGTTCAGACATTGACTCATTGGTTTAAGTTATACTTGTATATTTAATTTGTTTAAAAAATAATAGTAACCATGAATTAGGCTAGCCAGAATTTCAAAATAAATGAGTCCTGAATACTGAACAAACGTTTTTAATTGTCTTCAATGCACGAGTAATTTTAGTCGACTTTTTCCTTCTAAGCTGGCAACTATTTCCTGTAGTTAAACTTAAAATTTTAAAACTAGAAATAAAACTACTTATAAAACTTGTTATTACTTACTATAATCGCTTTACATACCAGGTCTGAGACCAAATGTTTTATCTTTTTTTTTTGTTTTTCAATAACCAATATCACAGAGCAACTTATAAAATACATCGAAAATAATGTTTGTTAATAAGAAAACGCTTGAACTTTTTAAATAGTTTATTTTTTTGAAGGTGTTTTTCATCTTATAACTTATAATTATTTTATATCCTAAAATATTTTACTTTAATACATTTGTTCCCCTCAAAATACTTTACAAAATGTTTATAGCCAAAATTGATCACACCAGTTCTTGGCATATTTAACAAAAAATTTTATCAATCTACTACTTTTGAAAAATATATTGCCTTTTTATCATATATATAAATAGTTCATGCAGTAGTAATTTTCTAGTTTGTTAGTTTTTTAATGTATTTTTGTTAAGTTTTAAACAAACTTGGTGTTAATTGGAAAAGTTTTATGTAAAGTTTCAATTCTAAAATGTTGGCTATTAATACATTAGTTGTATTACAAAAATAGTTTTTAGATGTCTAAGATAAACAAGGTTTACATAACATAATATTTTTTCAGACATTTTTATTTTAACTAACCTGATAAATTATAATGACCACATTAAAATATACAATTTTTGTTTTTATACAGTGTAATACTTAACTAATAGATAACTTGTTACTAAAACAACTTTGCTTAACTACAAGTATAAAATTTAATGATTTAATAAAAAGATGATAAGTTTTAAAACACATTATTTGATATATAATTAGTAATAATAAAAAAATATTATGAAACATTTCAAAAAGTCTATTTATGAATTTTATTTATTTTTTTTTAAATTTATATAAGTATCTCAACTTCTATTGATTGCCATTTTTATTTTTTTGTAGGAAGTATAAATCTTATTTATAGTGTTACCAATTTACCTGAAATTCTGGAAAACCTTAAATTTGACAATTAAGGCAAAAAACACCTGAAAAATTTGGAGTTTTGGAAATTTTGAAAAAAAAACCTGGAAAAACCTAAAACTTTGAATTAAAATCACTAAAAAAACTGGAAAAACCTGGAATTTTAACAATTTTCAAATTTTCAGTAGTAAAATTTTGATTTGACTTAAAAAATTTATCATATAGTTAAAAAATGTTTGACACTATCAAATTTTTTTTTATTAAACACGTATTTAAAGTAGCTTTACAGTATCTTTTAGATGTTATTATACTATTTAACAGTTTCTTAGCTTAAACTTAACTTTAAACTAATAATGGACCCAAAAATGTGTTCTTTTAAAAGCCTGTAAAAAAAAATTTAAAAAACTAGTGGCAACCATGTGTTTAGTTTGTTGCAAATATTAGCTTAATAGACAATATACTGTTGATACATACTGAAGCTACTTACACTTAATTAAAATTTTTATTTGTTTTGTACTTTGTTAAACATTTTCTAATAGTTTTGTTGTGACTTATAATTTGTTTTACCCTCTTATTTCTTTAAATATAAATTTTTTTATAGAACTTTATGTTAACTACATTATTAAAGACAAAAAAATGATGTAAAATCGTAATTTTAGGCTACTTGGCTTAAGAATAAGGAAATAAATTAATAATGCTAATTAACAGTCTAAAATGTTTAAGATAAAACAAAAGATGATTTAATATTAATTTTAGTTGTTATAATAAAATCTAATGCAAAATGTTTTATTTACAGTAAAATTTTTTTGAATAATATTTCAAGTTTTCAAAAGATAAAAAGGGAACTTGTTTACTAAGATATACACTCGAAAAATGTTTAATTTTTCCTTGTTATATATCTTAGTTTAATTTATTGTAACAATTAAATTCCAAAAAAAAAATTGTTGTGTTAATATATAATTTTAAATTTAAAGAAAAAAAACTGTTTCTTCATTTTTTCATAAAATAAGGGATCATATTGATAAAAAATTCCATAAGGGGGGACTAAAATGTAAACAACAAAGGGTATTGTCCCAATTTTTGTTTTCAGACTAATTATGGAACTGACAAAATATGATAATTGAATGAGATTTTTAATTGAATAAGTTGTTTCAATCATAATGTTAATGATTTTTTGTCTAGTTATTGCAGGGGTGAAATAACACACTCAAGAAACTCAGGTAAATTCAGGGAAACTCAGGGAAGGTTCAAGTTTAAAAAAATCTCAAGGAAAATCAGGGAATTTTAAATCTTTTTTTTTTACTCTGAAAAACTCAGGGCAGTTTTGATTTTTTCTAAAAATTTAAGTTAAATTTTCAAAAAAATCTCAGGGAAAATTCTTATCTAGATCTAGAGTCAGATTTAGTTAATTCAGTTAGTTTCAATATTTTGTTCAAAAAATTTAATTTTATTTATTTTTGTATTTATTTAGAAACTTTTACCCTTTCGTCTAGATCTTCAATATTTTTAAATAAAAACATTTTAATTTTTTAATAAACAGTAAAATTTTTAAAGAGAAAAAACTTAGGGAAACTTAGGTAAGTTTAAGGTTAATGAGTGTAGTTTTTGGTCACTTAACGAAGATTTTTTGACTAAGAGAGTGGCAACTCTTTATTGACAATTTATGCTTAACAAATGATCTTAAACAGCTTTTAGCTATTTTTGAGTACTATTAGTTTTCTAAATTTAAAAGCTTTAAAACCTTTTGTTGAAGATATTTAATCTGTCACTGTGTATTTAAATTTTTCCTATTTTATTAGTTTAAGACTAGTTTAATGTTTTGTGTGTTATATAATTTAAATATTTTTTCTTCTGTAAGTTTAAATAGTTAAGAGAAGTTGCACTGTTTTGCATTAAAAATTACTTTGCCTCACTATTGTCATAGCTATAAGTAAAAGTTGAGAGGATCTTTGAAAATGGCAGGAAGAGTAAATGTATTGGATTATCAGTTTTCTTGCTGTATCATTTACGGGGTTGCCACTTTACCTTAATTCAACGAAAAACCTGAAATTTGATAGTTTAAACGAAGAAAAAAAACTTGGAAATCCAAGAATTTTGAACAAAAACCACTAAAAAAACCTGAAATTTTAACAATTTTCATATGCTCAGTGATAAAACTTCGGTTGGGCTAAAAAAATCTGTCATATAAACAAAAACTTTTTGTCATCATCAAAAGTTTTTTATCGAAATACATTTATAAAATAGCTTTACGGTATCTTTTCAATGTCTTTATACTATTTAACACAGTTTCTTACCTTAAACTTATCTTTAAAGTAAAAATAGACTTAAAAATGTTTATTTTTAAAAAAGTTAAAGAAGTTTTAAAAACCTGGAAAAATGTTGGGAAACGACTAGCAACTGAGCATTTATTTAAACATCAAAAATTATTAAACAAGGCAACTAGTAATAAATAGTAATTATACTGTTTATTAAACATTTTTTTGATTTTAATTCCAAGTAGTTAATTATTAATTTAACATATATTCTATAGTATATTCCTGTTAGATTTTATTTTAGTTTGAACGTTTTGACCACATTTAAAGTATTTTCCAAAGCATGATGTTTTTTGATATCAAGTGTTTGATATTGTTTCTATTATAAAATATAACCACTAAAAGTTATTATTAGTTTTTATAAATAGTATAGTAAAGAATACCTTTAATATCTATTTCTTATAAATAAAATTTAAGTTTATTTATAGTTCATGTGGTTTTACAGTACACTATAACTTTACAATATTTTATTTGATAGTTTTATATTTTACAGGTTATTTAAATATTTATAAAAGTTTAACTATGTCAATACATCATAGTCAACATAAAAATACTACAAAGAAAATACAACTAGATGAAGAAGATGAATGTATAAGCAATATTGCAGAATTCAAAAGGCTTGCTATTCTGAAGTGTTGCAAAGAAAATGGAATAAAGGAAAAACAATTAGATGAATTATCCATTTTAAATGACTTTTACAAATTAGGTTTATTTTGTTTTTTTATTATATTGATAATAGCATTTATCTTTGAATTCTAAAAAAATTTTCTCTACGTTCGTGATATAACAAACTCCGGTAGTACTCATTACTAGCTACCTTATGCACAAATTTTCTTTTAAGAAAACAAAAGTAAATCATAAACCTAAGATTGATTAACTTAAATAATTTTTTTTAATTTTTTTTAATAATTTTAATAGTAAGATAGTTAAACTATTAAGCTTAAATTTTAAACAACGGTAAATCATCAACTAACGAAGCTAATCTCTTAAAACAATGAGCTGTTAATCATAAATTTATCTAAGGAATAAAACTTTGTTGTCAGTAAAGAATATCATAGGAAAAATTTATGTATAATTGAAAGATCCCCAGCCTGGTTTAGAGTAATACCTTCAATTAAATTAGTAGTATTTGAATAGTAATTTCGCGCATTGAGTGTTAAATTCTTAATCCTTCTCCTGAGTTCATCTAACTCATTAGATTACACATATAATTAACAGACTTAATACTACTTAATATATGCAATATCTTTAAAAAGGTTAGTTTATTAGAATTGACATAGCAGCTTATCTATCAGTAGAACAAAACTGCGAAAATTAATACATAGATTAATCCAAATTTTCTCAAGTTTATAAAATCTTGTTTAGAGTTTTTATTAAGAATCTTATTAAGTGTTATAAAAAGAATCTTAACATATGTTGTTTAAATTTTATAATTTGAATGGAAAACATTAATCTAGTTCTAGCGCCTCATGCGGTAATTTTAAAAATATTAAAATGTAAATAGCTTAATAAAGTTTTTTTTTTTTGGAATCAGTTTTTTTCTATTTAAAGGGTTTAATTTTTCTAGTAACCACTAACAAAACTATTTAGATATAAAGAACCGAATATTAAGTGAGAATGTTACAGCTACAAGATTAAACAAACTTTCCCTCAACGAAAATGCAAGTAGTTTAACTTGTACAATCTTAAAAGAAAAATAACAGTGTAAAAATGCTGCTTTAGTTTACCAATTTGTGAATGTGTTTAATCTATCTAGCCTCAAAAATTCAACCTTTAGCTATATACAACGTTGTTTTACAATTGTTAGTGGTAAAAAAGGCTTTATAGATATAGATTATAATTTTATTTCTAAAATACTTGCAAGTTCTGAACTTCTAATTACTTCCGAAATTGAAGTACTTAAGGTGATTGTAAAATGGTTAAACCACAACATTGAAGAGCGTAGCAAGTACGCTGAAGATCTTTTATTAAAAGTCCGTCTTCATTTGCTTTCAACAGAAACTATAAGATGTCTTTTAAATGAATCAACATTATTTGAAAAAGATGATGGTTGTGTAAAAATTTTAAATAAAATTCAAGATTGCAAAAAAATAAAAAATTATAAACCTTCAAGTTTATATCTCACAAGTAGGTATTGCAACCAAAATTATTTTAAAATACTGGTTTTAGGGGGTTATGATATAAAAACAAAAATGATTTGTAGCAACGTAAGTAGTTTTAATGTAAATAAAGTAGGAGATGTAGAATCTTATCCACCAATGAAAATGGAACGTGATCATTCAAAAGTAGTTCATGTAAAAGGTGAACTATATGTATTTGGTGGAAAAAATAATTATTGCAAAAGGATAAAGTCTGTTGATAAATATTCTCTTACTTCTAAAACATGGAGTCAGGTAGCTGAAATGAATGATGTTCTTAAATATTTTTGTGTATGTGCATTTATGGACAAAATATTTATTATTGGAGGTAACAAAAATAGAGTAGAAACCAATTCTTGTTTACAATTTGATACAAGTGATAACAGTTGGAAAGAAGTTGCTAGAATGAACGAAGCAAGATCAATTGCAGCTTGTGCAGTTTTTAAAGAAAGAATTGTAGTTTGCGGTGGATGGAGTGATAATGGAAATTTTTTAAATGGAGATATTTTAAATTCTGTTGAATCATACGATGTTCTACCAAATAAATGGTCAACAATGCCAAATATGAACTCTGGTAAATCTCACCACAGTTTAGTTGTTGTTAAAAACAAATTATTTGTAATTTCACAGTCAAAAGACGATTGTGAAGTTTTTGACAACACTTGTAAAAAGTTTATCACTATAAAACCACCAGAATTTTACTACTCGTTTTATTGTATAAGATCTTTTTCTATTGAAAACAAAATTTTTGTCTTACCAGAAAACTTTTCGAAAATTATTTCTTATGATCCTAACGAAATTGAATGGTCGGAAGAGTCTTGTGAAGTAACAAGTGAACTTGTATATTTTTCTTGCGTGAAAATACCTTGTTTTTAAAAAATGTTTAACATACTTGAAGTCTCAAAATTAAAAAACAAATTTTAAATTATAATTATGATAATTTGCAAACTGACTAAATTACAAAGAAAAAAAATATAAAATAAATATTATTCTCTAATCTTTTAATGTATATATAATAATATTTTGAAGTTTGATTTTTTTCCTAAAAAGGATCAATAGTTTAAATCAACGATTATTGAGCACTTTGTTTTCTTATGATTTCTTACTTATTTTTAATGCAAATCTTCAGTTTAAAAGTTTGTTTTGATTTTTCGACTAATAAACAATGTTGTTTTTTATTGTGTATTTTGCTTTACGACGTTTAAAACAGAGGTCGAAGTAGAAAAATATTAAAACAAAACCAATTGTTTTTTATACAAAATATTATAGTTTCCAAATCTATTTATTCTTAGATGATCTATAAAGGTTACTTTAGCTCACAGAAATTTGTCATTTTTGTACGGCGTCACTTATGCATAACGTTTTTGTATGAGACTTAGTTTATTAGTGACATTTGTGGACATATCAGAGTTTTTGCACAGAAATTCATTTTGCAGGTCATAACTTTTGTATATTAATATACAAAAGTAATAAAACAAAATAAATACAAGAAAATATCTGTTTTAGAAAAAATATTTAGCAAAAAGAATATAAAAACTATGCTTAAACAATTTCTAAATAATTTAAAGATATTTAAAAACGGTTAGAATAAACTTGAGTGAAAATCAGGCTACAATTAATTTTTCATCAAACCTTTTTTAAACTCTATGACATTCATACAACTGTAATATGACACTAAATTCAATTGCAGACAATACAAAAGTATAAACAGTATTTAAATACCAATGAACCAACAACTTTCATATATTTGAGTGGTAATTATAGACTTTTTTTATGCAATACTTTACTAAATATTTATTTTATGTTATTAAGTATAAAACGCAACGTTGTTACATAAAAGTATGATCAATTTAGTAGACTATATCAACTAAAATGTTTGTTAGCATCGACAATTTCTAATTTATAATTATACTTAAATAAAATTTTATTTAAAAGTTAGTGAATATTCTAGGCTTAAATGTATTCTTAAAATATTGGTTTTAATCGAGTAAAATTTATTTTGATCTTAGTGCTCACTTTACTGGCAGTCTTTGAAAGGTTTGTTTATCAGATGGAGTTTTTATACAGTTAGTTTCATAAAAAATTAATTAAGAACAATTCTACGTGAAGCTAGTTTTAATTTCATATATGATTTCCAAAATAAAACTTAAATTAATTTCTTTAAAACAACTATTTTTTTTAATTGGTCTGATAGTTGCCAGATTAGAAATCAGCAAATTGCCAAACATTTATCGAGCATGGAATTAAAGTTAAAACCAGCAAAAATGTTCTCACTATTTATTTATAATAATAAAATTAAAGCTTGTGCATATAATGCTCCATACATATATGTTTCGAAATTATTCTAATAAGTTATCGTTCATAGTTAAGCTTTCTGTTTATTTTCTAAAACGTGTTAAACATACTAACTTAAATATGAAATCAAAGATCCTACATTTTTTTAAATCTATCTTTTTTATATCTAAAACGAATTTTGGGAAACCATGTTCACATATCTAAGAATAATGTATCAGTCTATAAATACATGTACAGAAATACTAAAGTATGTAAACAAATCATCATCATATCTTTTTTAATTTCAAGTACTTATAACAGTATTTTCCTAAAACTAGTGAAATTTAGTTCACATGCTTAAGTATTCTGTATCATTTTGTAAACATATGGTACGGAAACACTTAAATATGTCAATAAAACTTTGTTTTTTTGCTATGTAAAACAACTTTCTGGTTCTCTTAAAAATTTAAGACGAATTTGTTTTATTTATTTATTTTAATAACAATTTTTTTGTTGTTCAATTTTCCAGAATACAGACTACTTACTTGGCTAAGTAGTAATTATAATCTATGCTTAGTGAGCAAAATTTACTGTTTATATACAATAAGTGTGAGAGAATGAGTAGTAAAAATTTCAATTTAAGCAGCTTGTGAAAATTTAATTAAACTATATTTGAAGTTTTATGAACAGTTAAATCTTATAGAATGAGAAAATGGTGTAAATATATGCGAGTTACTTGCGTATTAGAAACTTAAAAGCATGAGTAAGAAAAATCTATTTTGATCTTCTGATGAAGAATTTTTTTTTAATTGCGAATACAAGATACTCATAGTTATACAATAGTAGTCTTTTAAGTCATAGTCCACATTTTTCATAAAAAAGTTTTAAACAAAACTTCAACAAAAAATCTCAGTATAATAAACTTTTAGGATTTATTACTTAGATGTCAACAATTCCTCTAGAAAATTGAAAAGATGTCTGACTTAGATTTTAAAATTTAATATTTTAGCTAGTGTTCATTTTCCGAAATGTTTTTATAAATATACGCCTTATAGTTCTTTTATTTTATTTAGATGTCTTATAATTTAATATTTTATATCTAACTAATTAAAAGAATAAAGTAAGTTATAAAAATTATCTAATATTACAATTTAATTGTTTTGATTGATGAAATTCCGTTCGAACTTTTTCCCTAAACTTTTTAGTTTAGATTTTAATTAATAATGATTTTTAAAATTGAGAAAATTTTTATTATTATCGGTAGAACTTATTTAAACTTATATTGCTTTTATTGACTTGACACACATTTTAACGACGTGTGGTAGTTTTGTTAAGGTTGCAAGATTTTTAAAATAAATAAAAGATCCCTTAATTTGATAAATTTAAAGTCAACTTAGTAAGCTTTAAGTACTATGATAACAAAAAAAACATTATAAACAAAAGTTAAATTAATCAGATAAAAATTTATAAGTTCTGCTAAGCATTATATATTTTTCAAGTTAGCATCTGCTTCAATAAGACTTACCCAAAGCCACTGCAGAGCAGTAAACTGTTAGAAATACTAAATGTAAGCTATTTTAAAAAATGTCTAGTACACAGTAAGTTTATAATTTGCTTGAAAATCTTAAGATTTAACTTTTTCTAAAGACTATTTTGGTAAGAAACCGATGATTTTATTGTTTCAAAAACACTTACTGTCTAAAAAATAATAAGGTGACTTTTATTTATCACCACAAATCTTGCTACTTGTAAACTTTGTTTAATACAACATAGTATAGTTCACAAGTTATACTTTAAAGTTCTGAAGTAACAATCGGTTTTTGAATCGAAATATACTCACAAATAATATCTTCAATTATATTATAACATCCAGTCTACTTTTAAGTTTTTATAAAACTAGTATTTTTAGTAGAAAAAACCACTACATAAACGGAACCAAATATTTTTATTTATAGCTATGTGAATCGTAACTAATAAATTTAAAATACCTTTTTACAAAATAAAGAATAAAGAAAAACTTTACAAACAATAAAAACTTCAAAGACTTGATTTTGGTACCTGCACTCAATTTAATTTCTTTGTCATTTAAATTCCCGGGTTTGATCCGTGATGTCCTAAACTGTGAGTCTGATTATTTTGTGCTAATGCTTGGTTTCCCTGAGAATGTCTTCCTGAAGATGCTTGGTTGTTTTGAATTTGATTGTTACCACTACTTTCAGCAAGTTGTCTGTTTTGCATTCTTTGCAAACGTTCATTACTAAAGTGCACTGCGATTTGATAGAGAAAACCGTTAATGTTCGGGGTAGGCCTTATCTGGTTCAAAAAGTTGCAGTAGTTTAAATGGTTTTGGTAGTGGTAGTCATAATCATCAGCAACGCGAATTGTTTGATGAATGTTGTGAACATTTATAGGAACGTTAGGCGTACTGTTTACTATTGGTTGGTTTTGAAAAAACTGATTTGAGTCATTGCTTACATCTTGTTGATTAATTCGATTAGTTGTATTACTAACTGCCGAAATAGAAGGTTCACTATCCGCTTTTAACAAACGTCGAGCTCTTTGGTGTTTGTTTATAAATCTTTGATATTTAATTTCTGGCTCATTCAAATCCTTTATGTTATAGAACCAAATTTCAACTTTTAACTCGTCAATACCAATTTATCTCGCTATCTCTTTCATTTTTTCAACTGACAACTCTTTGACATTGCAGTGCTTTTCAAAGGACTCTTCCAATGTTCGCTTTTCATTTTCGCTGTACTCAAACGTGTAAGCAACCGAGCTTTGTATTTTGAGTTTTTTTCTTCTGTTTTGAAAGTATCGAAAGACTGCCAGTTTTTCTGCTTTCAATACGCGGCTTATAGTAGCATATTCTGATAGTGGCGGTTTTGGGTTTAAACTAAAATACACTTTTGCTAATGGAACTTGATTTTTCTCCAAATTTTTTCTTCCCAAATTCATTCTATGCATTTTATTGAACCATTTCCACAAAAAGTCTCTGCTTTCCCCAGTAATATCTGACAAAAAGTTAATATCAGTGTCTTTCGGGTACATATTGTCAAGAAAGAATTTGGCCAGCAGTTTTTCGCAACGTTCGTCGTCACTCAAAGAAGTTTCTCGACTGCTTGTATTTAGCGTGCTTGTCAACGGAACGTCTGGTGATTCTTGAGTCAAATCAATTACATTGGATCCTGCTAGAGGAAGAGTTATAGGTTTTTCAAGTTTTTTAGTGGACTGTATGTCTTTAGGTCTTTCTTTTACAAGTTTGCTAATAGATGGTAATTTAGATGGTATGTCTTGAGGTCTTTCGTCTGTAAATTTGCTAGTGCACGTCATATCTTTAGGTCTTTCGTCTTTAAATTTGCTAGTCGACATCATGTCTTTAGGTTTTTCGTCTGAAAATTTACTAGTGGATGGTATTTCTTGAGGTCTTTCGACTGCAAATTTGCTAGTTGACGGTATGTCTGATGACTTACAACTGTTAAGATTATCTGAAAAACAACTTGAAGAAGCTCCACTGCTATCTTTTGAATTTTTATACATTTTTTTGATTTGAGCGTTTATTAGATTTCGTTGGGGTTTTGTAATTTGATTTTCTGGAAATTTAGTTATTTAGTTTTATGTACTTAATTTTTAGTTTATAGTTGAATAGAAGTCTGCAAATTAAACACTTTATTTATGACCAGGTATATTTTTGAAACCGGACAAAACCTGGTCATAAATAAAGTGTTTAATTTACACACCTCTATTTAAATAAGCTCTTTACATTCTAATAAATTGAGCAATCTTTTTAGATAAGAAAAATAACTGTATAGTTTATAGGTATCAAAAAATTTTAATGAAATAAAATTTATAAAACTATACTTGTAATTTAAACCTTAAAATTAACTTTGTGTAGCTAGAATACAGATTTTTACTCTATCTATTTTGATTTTTTCTTACGTAATTAGTTTTATATAAAACACTTATAAAGTTATGATGAAATCTTCTTAAAATTTATACTTTTTTGTTAGGGTAAGTTATGTTTATTGATTTACTTAAATTTATACTAAATAGATAAATAGCCTCAATAAAGTTTAATCTTATTATTCAACTAAAATACATGTTAAACTCTAAATAAAATAAAAAGTTAAATGTTATTTTTAAAATATTACCTTTTAATTAAAGATAAATAGAAAAGCAAGTAAAAATAAACTAACTATTCAAAAACTTTAGATTATATTCATTACTTGAGGGTGCTTTACCAGTGCTTTCGTTGAACGCTAAAAAAGTTTTGTTTTTCTTTTTCATTTTACTACCTAATAAAAAGTATATTTCTAAACAATGTTACTTACTTATCTTTCTAGTCACAGTTTTAAAGTTATCAAATTCTTCATTATTGTTTTGAGATATGTTAATTTCACACAATTTTGTTGCAATATTTTCAATATCTTGTTGTTGTTTTAAAAGTTCTCTTTGTATTTGCGATAGTTTTTCCTCGACAGCTAAAGGACTATTAGTTCTTTGAAACATTTAATATGTTTTAATGCTTTTCAATGACTTTCAATAACTTTTTTAAATAATCTAAACAGTTTTATGGCTAATCAAACTATTATTGTTATACAAACTGTTTGGTATTTAAAAGAAAAACATAAAGCAAAAAGTAAAAACATATATGAGAAGTATATTAAGCAATTTAAAAAAATATATTTTAAATAATTTATCTTAACATAATATATGTAAAAAATAAATTGTATTTATATACTGTAAGAGTGCTTTGCAAATAACTTTAAACAAAAGCGATAATTAAAATATTTTTTTGAAAGTAGTTAAAGAGCTTTTTACACAAAGTTTGGTCATTCCATAATTATAATGAATTGTATCACATTAGTGTAGACTTTTTTATTTTATAAACTAACATAAAAATTGAAAATGTAGCAAGCACTTTTTTTTTAAATGACACTAAGCTTGTAAATAAAAAACACTAATTTGCTAAGCGAAATAATTAAAATAAACATCTACGTGACTTGAACCAAAGTGCTTGCATTGTTTTATTGACTACTATTGCAAATTTACAACACGCTTTTGTGAATAAACAATTTTCAGCTAACTTGATTTTCTATCTAACTAACCCACTAAAAGGCAAGTGTTGCACTGGATGTTCAACTAATGGTACTATTGTTAAACAAAAAGTATTTAAAAAAATTATGAAAAAAGTCTACACTTGTTTAGTCTAAACTTATAAAACCATAGTTAAAAGTTAAAATTCAAATAGTAGAATCATCAACAAAAATAATTTTGATGTTTTTTTTAAACATATACTTTACAGCTTTTAGTTAAAAATTTAAGTTTTTATGTTTAGTAGTAATTGAAAAACCAAACCTTTTAGCTGTTTTTAAAACTGTATCGTCACATTTTAAAAATATTTTATAATTTTAGCAATTTTAAATAAAACTGAATTTATTTTATATTTCATACTTCGTAAAGTTAGAATTTATTTCATCGATTATTAATAAATTGTGCACAAATTATAATTTATCAAACAAGTTATAAAGTGCTTTTCGCCGAATAAAAACAATTTAATCAATTTAATACAAAAGTTTATTTTACTGTTTTAAACATTTTTAAGAAAACTAAACATATTTTTAACTAACAAAGTTTATTCACATTTTTATAAAAAACTTTTGAATAATTGATTAGAGTTTTATATTATATTTTTTAATGTCTAGACCATAAATATTTGTTAAAATTCAACATTCTTTTTATTTAAAGTAAAAAGTAGAAACCGTTGGATTGACATCTTTTCAAAGTGGTTTCCGCAAGCTAAAAAAACGCTTTTTTTACACTTTTGTTGTTTAAAAAGTTGTATTTAAAGCTAAAAAAAAGAGTTTAGTATTATAATTATAACTATTATCTTTTTATGTTTCTACATAACACTTGTCACCTAGTTTAAATTGTAATGTGTTACCGAATGTATTCTACAAAACAATTGAACTCAGTTAAAGTTATTTTTAAAAAAGACATTGAATATTAGTTAGAAATATAAAAACATCTGTATCTCTATACAAGTAGATACGACAAAATATAAAATTTAAATTTTTTTTAAATAAAACAACTAATGTTGCAATGCATAAGTAATGAAATTTATTTTTTATTAAGTATATACTGAAAACGAATGGCTATGCGTGGTATTTTTGTACCCATTAAAGAATTCCCTAACTTAAATGTTTTGTCTTGAGCTGTAAGTGCTTCGTGTTGTTAAATTTTTTATTATTTTTAATAAACTGCGCTTGTTGTATCGCTTGTAGCTTCACATTCTAGCTGGCCTGATTCAATTTTAGTGTTGTTGCTATTTGGCTCACTGTAGTTGCTTCGCTTGCTAGCTTAACCCTATTTCGTGGCTTGCACGTCAACTCGCTTAAACATTTAGATTTTGATAGATTTCATTGCTTGTTTTTGATAATTTTTTAAATTTAGAAAATTTTTTAATGTATAACGTTTTAACTTTTTCTTTTTAATTCACATAGTGCTTAAGGTAAAAAAAAAATATTGAAATTTTGTGTATGATTTAGATGCAGCTGTCACAGATTGAGTTTGCAGCTTCAATATTACGAAAACTTTGTGCATCAAATATAAAAGTAAAATTAAACAAATGTAGCAGGAAAATTAACAACGTTCTTTTATTATTTGGTTGTATGTTTTGTACAAATTTATAACTACACAACTTTCGTAATTTTTAAACTAAGGTATTAAATCAGTTTAAAGTTCACGTCCTAGGCCTTAAAAATAATTCTCATTTATATTTGGGTGTTACAGCTGAAGCAGGGCCCCATTTAAAACAGCGTCTACATAAACTTAAACCTTTTTTTTACATTCTTTTTGTTCTGTATTTTTCTAGGTGCAGCCGTAGCTCAAGCGTTCCATAGCACGCGACGACCCTTGTTTGAACAACTGTTTTACTGCCTAAAATAAGTTAAACCTAATAATAGACATCAGTGTCGACGAATGATATTTTTCATATTCTGCGAAAACATACAACCATCAAAATACTGTAATTTCATACTTTGAAACTAAATTTACGGGACAAAAAACAGTAAATTGTTAGATAGCAAAAGTCTATATTTCTTTTACAGTTTTATTATGCTAGAATAAGGTTTTTAAACTTTCCTAGGTAGAGCATCTGCTCAAACGTTTCGCTATGAATTTGGTAAAAATCATTATGGTTAGTGTTAAAAAAGGTCCGGTTGTAACGTTGTGGTGCTTCCCCTAATATTCGCTGAGTAAGCAAACTTTTTAAAAGCTATTTTTTCTTAATTATATCGTTATCCTTAACCCATTTTACCTAAACACATTGAAACTGATCAAAAATATTTTTGAAAACTAAAAATAAAACAATAATGAATAAAAATATATTATTTTGCCGATTATGCAAGAATAAGGGGTAACACCTTAATGTTTCAACAAGAATCTGTTAAAATACTTGGTACTAGGGTTTTAATGATTAGTTTTATAAATTTCAATTTCACTTCCAGAAATTTTTTAAAACATAACACAGTGCTTTCAACAAAGTTAGCTCAACACTAGCTGCGCACCTGGTAGACTTATATCGGTAAAATTTTCATAACATGTTAATAAGAATTTTTAAATCTGGTGTTCTAATATAGTTTAGTACAGATATTTATTCATTAGTTTTAGTTAAATTGTTAAATTTAATTTAAATTAATAAAAACTATTTGATCTGAACCAGGTTAGCGAGAATTTTAAAGCTAAAGAACTCTGAGTACTGAACGACCGTTTTAAATTATTTTTCCATACACGAATAATTTTAGCTGATTCGTTCATCCTAATCTGGCAACTATGTCCAGTCTAGATATAAATCTAAAAAACTTAATAAAAAAATTATTTACTCATAAAATTAGTTACGACTTATTTTTTATTGCTTTTTATACCAAATTTTTAGACCAAATATTTTGAGAACTTTTTTTGTTTTCGTTCAATAACTAGTATTACAGAACAATTTAAAAGATATATCAAAAAAAATGTTTTTTGATGAAAGACTTTTGAACTTTTTAAATAGTTTAGTATCTTTAACTTTTTTGCCTTCTTATAACTTGTAAATACTTTTTTTCCTAAGATATTTTATTTGAATATAAATGCTTCCCTAAAATTACATTACAAAATGTTTATAGCCAAAATTGTCACACCAGTACTAGACATTTTTAACAATAAGTTTTATCAACCTACCATTTTAAAGAACTATCTCGCTATTTTTCATATATTTAATAATTCATTCTATTGTAATATTCTAGTTCATTAATTTTTTTAAACGTTTTATGTTAAACTTCAAATAAGACGGGTGTTGGTTGAAATAATTGTATGTTAAGTTTGAAATATATTCTGATTACTAATAATAAGTAAGTATTTGAATAAATAGTGTTTAGATGTCTAAATAAAACAAGGTTTACATAAAATTAATATTTTTAATATTTCTATATTAACTATCCTGATTAATTATAATAAACACCCTTAAGTATACTATTTTTGTTTTTATACAGTGTAATACTTAACTATTAGATAATATTCCATCAAAACATTTTTGATCTAACTACCAGAATAAAATTAAATGATTAAAAAAAAAAAGTTTTTAAAACACATTATATGATATTTACTTTTCAGCAAGAAAAAATAAGGGGCTGTTTAAAAAGTCTATATAAAAGTTAAATAAATTTTAATTTTATTTATAACATAAAAGTTATCTAAAGTTTTTTCTAATATTTGCAACAAACTAAAAAAGATTTATATTTCTTACAAAAATATAAAAATAGATTAAAGTATTTATAAAAGTTATCTAAACTTTTATAAATACTTTAATCTATTTTTATATTTTTGTAAGAAATATAAATCTTTTTTAGTTTGTTGCAAATATTAGAAAAATAACCAATATACTGTTAATAGATACTGAACTAAGTTATACTAAAATAAAATTTTTTTCTAATAGTTTTGTAGTGACTTAAAATTTCTTTTACCTTGTCATTTTTTTTAACATAAGCTAAGAGTATTTTTTTATAGAACTATATGTTAACTGCATTATTAAAATCATAACACTCAAATAAAAATATAACTTTTGGCTACTTGGCTTAAGAATAAGTAAATCATTTAATACTGCTAGTTAATAATCTAAAATGTTTTAGATATAACAAAAAAAATAAAATTATATTATTATTTTTCTTACTATCATAATAGAGACTATTGAAAAACTGTTAGAGTTTCATTAAAATTTTAAAATAACACTTTAAGTTTTCAAAAGATGAAAAAGACCTTGTTTGCAAATCTGTACATTAATATTTTTTTAAATTCTTAAATTTAATTTTGTATAAGAATTGAAAAACAAAAAAAAATTAGTGTAGAAAATAAAGTTAATTAATAACTAAAAAATATAAAGAATAAAAACTGTGTCTTCAGTTTTTTTTAAATAAAGGGGTCATATTAGTAAAAATGCCATAAGGGGACTGAAATGTGAAATGTAAAGGGTATTGTCCCAATTTTAGTCCACAAACTTATTATAGACCTGACAGAATAAATGTCTCTAAAGTCACAATAGAACTGTAAACATTTAGTTCACATTCACAACAGAACTTACAAAGTTTAAGTCCACAGTCACAATAGAACTGACAAAATTTTAGTCAAATTAACTCAATGAAAATGTATGAGTACAAATAACTTACTAAAAATGGTGACCAATTTTAAGTCACAGTAACTTATGTTTAAATTATTTAAGACTCTTGAATATTTAAGAATTAAAAAATAGACAATATTTGTAAATAATTAAGACAGTAAAGACCAGTAACATGCTAAAATTTTTAGAAGTTTGTACCATAGGAGTTTGCAGAGACATGAGAATTGATTGTGATTTTTAATTAAAAAACTTGTTTCTATCATAATGTTAGTTTTTTTTTTTGTCTAGTTATTGCAGGGTTGCCATACACTCAGGGAATTCAGGGAAACTCCGAAACGTTTTAAAATTATAGAAAATCTCAGGAAAACTCAGGGAAAAACAGGGAATTTTGACTCTTTTTTTTTCAATTCATAAAAAACTCATGGCATCTTTGGTTTTTTCTAAAAATTTCAAAATTCTAAAATAAAAAAAAAAAATATCAGGAAAAATTTTTCTAGTTTTAGAATGAGATTTAATTAACCCAGTTTCAATATTTTGTTCAAAAAAGATAATTTTAATAATTTTTTGTGTTTATTTAGAAATTTTTATCCTTGCGTATAGATCTTCAATATTCTTAGAATTTCATTGTAATTATTAATAAATATTGAATTTTTTAAGCTTTTAAAATTTCAGGAAAACTTAGGGAATTTTAAGGTTACTCAGGGAAGTTTTTGGTCACTCAGGTAAGAATTTTTGACTCAAAGACTAGCAACTCTGTATTGACAATTCATGTTAATTAAATATTCTTAAACAGATTTTAAATAATTTTGAGTACCATTAGTTTTCTAAATTTGATAGCTTTAAAACCATTTTTTGAAGATATTTAATTTCCTATTACTGTGTATTTAAATGTATCCTATTTTATTAGTTTTAGGACTGATTTAATGTTTTGTATATTATATAATTTAAAGGTTTTTTCTGTTTTAAATAAAAACTATTTTTCCACAACATTGTTATAGCTAAAAGTAAAAGAAGAGAGAGACTCTTTTTGAAAATGGCAGGAAGAGGAAATGTAATGGTTAACAATTTTATCGTGTACCATTTACAGGGCTGCCACTTTACCTGAAATCCTTGAAAAACCTGAAATTAGACAATTTTGGCAAAAAAAACCTAAAAAATCCACGATTTTGAGAAATTTTGAAAAAAAAGTGGAAAATCCGGAATTTTGAACAAAAATCACTAAAAAACCTGGAAAAACCTATAAATTTAACTTTCACATGTTCAGTAGTAAAATTTAAATTTATTAAATACATTTTCTAAATAGCTTCACAGTAGCTTTTCAATGTTTTTATACTATTTAACACAGTTTCTTACCTTTAATTAAACTTTAAACTAAAAATATAGCTGAAAATGTATACTTTTAAAAACCGGAAAGAAATTTGGAAAACCATAAAAAAAATTTGAAAAACGAAAGGCAACCCTGCATTTGTTTGAACATCAAACATTATTAAACCAGGCAACCAGGAAGCAAGATGGTCTTAAGCAAGTTTAAATTTTCAAGATATATCAAGATAAACCAGCTACAGTTTAATTGCAGTTCGATTGCAGTCAAGACCTTCCAGATCGAGTTCTAGAGCTGAACTAATTAGTAATTATACTGTTTATTGTGAAGCTCTTTTTAAAACAATTCTATTAATTTTAATTGATTTTTGATTTTAATTCCAAGAAACTAACTTTTATATTGATATACATTCTTATAATATATTCCTGTCAGAATTAACTTTAGTGTAAACATTTTTGAAATTTAAGGTATTCTCCAAAGTATAATGTTCTTTGATATCAAATAATTGACATTTTGTTTAATATAAAGTATTACCACCAAAAGTTTAATCTAGTATTTATTTGTAGTATAGAATACATTTAATAACGTTTTTCTAATTTAAAATTATTTATAGTTTTCAGTGTGGTTTTACACCACATTATAACTTTACAATATAATAATTGTTAGTTTTTTTATTTTACAGGTTATTTAAATGTTTATAAAATATTAGCTATGTCAACGAAACATAGTCAAACTAAAAATACTATGAAGAAAATACAACTAGATGAAGTAGATGATAATGTAAGCAGTATTGCAGAATACAAAAGATGTGCTATTCTAAAGTATTGCAAGGAAAATGGAATTGAAAAAAATCATTTAGATGAATTATCCGTTTCAAATGAGCTTCATAAAATGGGTTTGTTTTATTATTTTGTTATCTTTATGATACTATTTATATTTAAATCTATGTAAATTTTCTGTATGTTCGTGGTATAACGAACTAATGTAGTACTCATTACGAGCTATCTTATGCACAAATTTTCCTTCAAAATAACAAAAATAAATCATAAACCTTAGTTTGATAAACTTAGATAATTCCTTTTCTATTTCCTTTTATGATTTTAATAGTAAGAGGTTAATACTTAAACTATCAAGTTTAAAATTAAAACAATGGTCGGTCATCAGTCAACGAAGCTTATCTCTTTAAAAAAATGAACTGTTAATCATAATTTAATCTAAGAAATAAAACTTTGTTGTCAGTTTAGAACGTAATTTTAGCAAAGCTAAGTGTTATTGTAACATCCCCACTCTGTTTAAGAGTACTATGAGTAATACCTTCAATTAAAGTAATTTCGCGCTTGAGTTTTAAACTATTAAGCCTCTCCTATACATTTTGGCACATGCTCTTTAAAAATTTCTTTTTAAAGAGCATGTACCAAAAGGTGTAGAAAATTTTTGCTTTTTAAATAATAAACCTGATATACTGGTTAAGGTTTTAAACGCTTCTAAAAGTTCATCTGTTGCAGAACATTTAGTTGTTAATCCAACTTGTGCAAACAGCTATAATATAAATAGACTCAAAATTATTAAAGCTTGTAGTAATGTTTTAAATTTAATTAAATTAGAAGCCATTTGTATTTTGTTAAGGAAACCTGTTTTATGTAGTCAAAAAGATTTTCACTTTACTGTTTCTTTATTTACGTAATATTTTATAACAATTGTTTTCATTTTATTTATGTTTAGTTTTACTTTAGATCAAATATAACGTAAAGGGTCTTATTTGATTTTAAATGTTACTAATTGCTTTTATGTTTTATTAATCCCTTGGTTACACTTTGATTACTTGATTACTTGGTTACTATATAAAAATGTAAAATCTTATTAATTGTGAGCATTGTACCCTACTGAAGAATTACTCGAAATGTATTTAGTGTTTTTGAAATTGTGTGTCTTGTGTAACATATTACATATTTACTGGTCACTTATGTTCCAACATGTGTAATATCTTTAAAAAGGTTAGTTGATTTGAATTGACAAAGCAGCCTATCTATCAGTAGAACAAAAAAAATGCATACAACAGTCGAAAATGCAGTCGAAAATGCATACAAGAAGTAATCCAATTTTTCTACAAGCTGACAAAATCTTATTTATTGTTTTTATTAAGAATCTTATTGAGTGTTATAAACAGAATCTTGACATAAAATGTTTAAATTTTATAATGTGAATGGAAAACATTTATCTAGCACCTCAGGCAGTAATTTTAAATACGACAAAGTGTATATAGCTCGTTAATTTAAAAAACAATTTAACAAACTTCATTAGTTTTTAAATTATTTTTTTTTTTTAAAGGGTTTATTTTTTTAGTAACTATTAATAAATATTTAGGTATGAAGAACCGAAAATTAAGTGAAATAATTACAGCTACAAGATTTAACAAACTTTCCCTCAACGAAATTGCAAGTAGTACAATTTCTACAATCTTAGAAGAAAAGATACATATTAAAAATGCTGCTTCTGTTTACAAGTTCGTGAATCTATTCAATTTTTCTAGCCTCCAAGATCCCACCATAAGCTATATAGAACGTTGTTTTACGATTGTTAGTGATTATGAAAGCTTTTTAGAACTTGAATATAAGTTTATTTCTAAAATACTTGCAAGTTCTGAACTTCTAATTACTTCAGAAATTGAAGTATTTAAAGTAGTTAATAAATGGTTAAACTTCAACATTGAAGAACGTAGCAAATACGCTGAAGATCTTTTATTAAAAGTTCGTTTTCATTTGCTTTCAACAGAAACTATAAGACATCTTTTAAATGATTCAAAAATTACAAAAGCTGATATTTGTGTAAAATTTTTAAGTGATATGCTAAACTGCAGAGAAAATTGTTCTTATAAATCTTCAAGTGATTATCATACTAGTAGGTATTGTAACCAAACAAATTTTAAACTTGTGGTATGTGGAGGTCTTAACTCAGTAACATTAATGACTTATCGCTATGTAAGTTCTATTGACTTTAACAAAGTAGGAGATGTAGAAGCTTATCCACCAATGAGAACGGGACGTATTTCACCAAAAGTAGTTTATTTAAAAGGTAAACTTTATGTATTTGGTGGTTGGAAAAGAAACAAGAATTGGATATTGTCTGTAGATAAATATTCACTTATTTCTAAAAATTGGAGTCAGGTAGCTGAAATGAAAGATGATCGTATAGATTTTTGTGTATGTTCATTCATAGATAAAATATTTGTTATTGGAGGTTTGAAAGGTGGATTTGAAACTAGTTCTTGTTTACAATTTGATACAAGTGATTATAGCTGGAAAGAAGTTGCTAAAATGAACGAAGCAAGATCAAGTGCAGCCTGTGCGGTTTTTAACGAAAGAATTGTAGTTTCTGGTGGATTTAGTGATAATGGAGATGTTTTAAACTCTGTTGAATCATACGATGTTCTACCAAATAAATGGTCAACCATGCCAGATATGAACTCCTATAAATATGACCACAGTTTAGTTGTTGTTAAGAACAAGTTGTATGTAATTTCAAAGAGAGAAGACAGTTGTGAAGTTTTTGACAACATTTGTAAAAAGTTTATCACAATAAAATCACCAGAATTTAACCTGTTTTGTACCATTAGTGCTTTTTCTATAGAAAACAAAATTTTTGCCATTCAAGACGAGCTGAAGAAAATAATTACTTATGATACTAACAAAAATGAATGGTCGGAAGAATCTTGTGAAGTCAGAAAAAACCTTCAGCGGTTTTCTAGCGTGAAAGTTCCTTGTTTATAAACAATATTAACCCAATTATAAATTTTAAAACTTAAAAAAAGAGCTTATAAGTATTGTTTTGATAATTGACAAAAAGACTAGATCACATAGAAATAAAAACAAGAAAAAAAAAACAAAAAATATTATTCTCTACTCTTTGAATATATAGAGAAGTACAATATTTAGATTTTAGGTTCTTTAGAATAATTTAAGTCAACGATTAATGAGCAATTTTTTTTCTTGTTGTATCTTCTTAGGTTTTTATTTCAATGCAAAATTTTAAATTTTAGAAGTTCGATTTGATTTTTTTTGACTAATAAACAATGTTATTTCTTATTGCTTGTTTTGCTTATCGACGTTTAAAACATAGCTTGAAGTAGACATATATTAAAACAAACAAGTTTTTTAACCTCTTATAAAGGTTTTTATAGAAAAAATTACAGTTTTCAAATCTATTTATTCTTAGATCATCTGCGAAGATTACTTTACATAGAATTTTGTCATATTAACACGACGTCACTTATGCTTAAGTGCAGTTTTTGTATGAGACTCAATTTATCTATGTGTCACGTTTATGTACATATCAGGGTTTTTGCACAGAGCTTCATTTTAGCACGGCATAACTTTTGTATATTAATAGTTTTAACGAAAGTACTTAAGTTAAGTAGATACTAGAGATATCTTTTTTTTTAGTTTTTGGTAAAGACAAAGTGAAATGTAAATTTAAACTAGTTTTAAATTAATTAAACATATTATAAAAAGACAAAGCTTGTTTAGTTAATTTTATTCAGTGTAATTGTTTAAATCAAAAAATATATATGTATATATACCTCCTACATATGTAAAAAATAGTTTATAATCTATACAATCTAATAAAACAATGAAAAATAGTAATATACAATAAAAATGATAATAAAAATTTCAACTTAAACAGGTTGTGAATATTTGCTTCAACTAAGTATTTTTTTCAACAGTTAAAATCTTATAAATTGTTTTCATTGAAAAATGTGCGAATTTTTTGCAAAAGACCGCTTGAAAATGTATGTTAAAAAAATGAATGTTTGATCTTATGATGAAAGAAATTTTTGAGTCACGAACACATGCTTGACATAATTATTTAATATTCATTTCTCACGTCATAGTTCAGAGTTTTCATAAACTATTTTTTCAAACTTACACTTATAATATTTGTGTAAACGCGTGTTAGGATTAGTTGTGTCTTACTTCACGGTTAAGAGTTTAAATAAATGATCTTTGAATAAAGCTTTAAATAAAAAAGTTTGTATATAAGTGTGATAAGATTTTCTACTTAAATATCAAAACTTCCTATAAAAAAATAAAATTTAAAAAAAATAAGACTTTAAATGTTACATTTAATTTTTAGTTACCTTTTTTTATTAATTAAAGTCTTATAGTATAATTTTGTATATTCAAGAATTCTTTTTTTTATAAATAAAACTTAAATGTGAAGCTGGTATTATCAACAATTTTTACAAGTTTAATCAGTACTTTAGTGTTAAATTTATAATTATCTATAATGTTTATTGTATACTACTTAAGAAAGTTTTTAGATAAATGCTAAAGTTTTAGTGACATTTAAAACAAAGTTGTTGTTTCATAGTTTTATTTAGAATAATTTTCGGTTCAAATTTTAGCCCTAATTTTTGAGTTTGGCTTCTAACTTATTAGGGTTATTTGAGTTCAATTGTCATAGCAGTAAAATTATTAAAACTTAAATTGCTTTTTATTACGAAACATACAATTAAATTATTGTGCAACCAGTAAAGACACGTGATACTTTTGTTATGGGTGCGGAAAATTTACAGATATTTAAAAACCTCTTTGGTTGATCTTTTAAAAATAATTTGTTAAGATTAAAGTACTACAAATATTAAAAACTTGTAAGTAAAAGATAAAATAATGTGATAAATTTTTCTTGAAATTAGTTCTGGTTAGCATAATATATTTTTCAAGTTAGTATCTGCTTCAATAAGACCCACCCCAAGAAGCCGTTAATTATTAATATACGGTTAAAAGTATTAACATTCAGGCAATTTGGCAAGATATTTAATATATTGTTAATTTTCTTAACAAAACAGTAGTCTGATTTTAATTTGTAGATTGTTTTGACTTGGAAACGATGTTTTTGTAGTTCTAAAATCACTTATTGTCTAAAAGTTTGATGAGATGGTTTATGTTTTTATTGTAAATTTTGCATTTTTAAAACTTATTTGTCACAAAATACTGAAATTCGTAAGTTATACTTTAAAGTTTTGAAGTAATAGTCGGTTTTTCAACTAAAAGTATGCTCACGAAAATATCTACAATTATTTTATCGTATCTAGTCTACTATTTAGTTTTTATCAAACTTTTAATTTTTAATTGAAAAATTTATTACATGAATAATAAAACACGAGTAAAAAGTATTGATTATATGAATCGTAACTAGTAAAGTTAAAGAGAACTTCTATAAAATGAAAACTAAATATTGATTGCATAAGAAGTTTAGTAAATTAAATAATTCAAGTTACAATTTTTTTTACTACAATATACTAAATTATAATGATGTTCTTGGTTTTTAAAACAATAACTTCATTAAATAGGCATAATTGTAGAAGATGAAAGTATTTTTTTTTAATTTGTAGTCATTTAAAATACATTATAAGGTTAATGAATTTACGCATAAACAATAATGAAGAGCAAATTAAATGATGTTGCTGATGATTTAAAATTAAAGCAAGAATGCAAAAAATTAAAATAGAAATAAACAAGCATTGTTTTTTACTTTTTCTTTTATTTTAACTTAACCACAATACCAAAGTTCCTATATACACGGAATATTTTATGAATATTAGATGCTGCAGACTGCAGATACTTGGTTTCGGTAACTGCACTCAATTGCTTTGTTTTTTAAATTATTTGGTTTGACCAATGATGTCTCGAATTATGAAGTATTTCGTTCTGATGCTTGATTTTCCTGAGAACTTATTTTTGAAGATGCTCCGTTGTTTTTGACTTGATTGATATCAGTATTTCCGACTAATTGATGATTATTTTACATATTTTGTTATTGCTGGTTCTTATAATGTTAGACTATATATTGCTTAAGTTTGATGCTGCTTAAAAAAAAGACAGTTTTAGCTGAATAGTTAACGACCGCAAATTATTATCTGTCTATATAGTTTGTAAGATTTATGACTTCATAAATACATGAATACATAATTTTCTTAAATTATTAAGTTAAGGTACCAAATCAACTCACAGCTCACTTACTAGGCTTTAAATTAAAGTTATTTAATTTAGCTTCAGATGTTACAGCTTTAGCAGGGCCTTATTTAAAACAGTCTTTAATAACCTTAAACTTTTTGTTTAAAATTTTTTTGTTTTGTATTTTTTACTCGGTGCAGCCATAGCTCAAGCGTTCAACCGCACGCGACGCCCCTAGTTTGAACAACTGTTTTTCTGCTAAAAAAATTTGAACTTATAATAGACATCAGTGTCGACGAATGATAATTTTCATATACTGCGAAAATATACAAGCATCAAAAGACTGTAACTTCGTACTTTGAAACTAACTTTACGAGACAAAAAAAAATTATTAGAAAGCAAAAGTATATGATTATTTTTACAGTTTTATAATGCTATGATAAGGTTTTAAACTTTCCTTGGTAGAGCATCTGCTCTAACGTTTCACTATAAATTTGGAAAAAATTATTATGGTTAGTGTTAAAAAATGTTCCGATTGTAACGTTGAAGTGTTATACTAATATTTGCAAAGTCACCAAATTAAAAGAAATTTTTTTTTTTAAGTTTATAGCCTTATTCCTTACTTATCTAACTCAAGCAGGTTTAGAATAATAATAAAAAAGTTAACAACCAAAAATATAAAATCATGAAATTTTTTCTTTTAATTTTATAGACTCAGCGAATATTAAAAGTAAAACTTCAATGTTTCAACAAGACTCTGATAAAAAGTCCTTGGCAACTTTATTTATTACTTTAACTAGTTTAAATTCTACTGCGAGGATTTTTTAACACTAAACACAATGCTTTATATCAAGACTGCTCCACACTAGTAGCGCCTCTGGTAAACACTTCTAAGTAAATGTTAACAAACATGTTTTCTTAATATATCTAATGTTTTAACATAGTTGAGTCAGACATTGACTCATTGGTTTAAGTTATACTGGTAAATTTAATTTGTTCAAAAAATAATAGTTACCTTGATTTAGGCTAGCCAGAATTTCAAAATAAAAGAGTCCTGAATACTGAACAAACGTTTTAATTTGTCTTCAATGCACGAGTAATTTTAGTCGACTTTTCCTTCTAAGCTGGCAACTATTTCCTGTAGTTAAACTTAAAATTTTTAAACTAGAAATAAAACTACTTATAAAACTTGTTATTACTTACTATAATCGCTTTACATACCAGGTCTTAGACCAAATGTTTTATCTTTTTTTTTTTGTTTTTCAATAACCAATATCACAGAGCAACTTATAAAATACATCAAAAATTATATTTGTTAATAAGAAAACTTTTGAACTTTTTAAATAGTTTATTTTTTTGAAGGTGTTTGCCATCCTATAACTTATAATTATAATTATTATTCCTAAAATATTTTCTTTTAATACATTTGTTCCCCTCAAAATACTTTACAAAATGTTAATAGCCAAATTTGTCACACCAGTTCTTGGCATTTTTAACAATAAATTTTATCAACCTACCATTTTTAAGAAATATCTTGCCTTTTTTTTATATATGTAAATAATTCATGCAGTAGTAATTTTCTAGTTTGTTAGTTTTTTTAATGTTTTTTTTTGTTAAGTTTTAAACAAACTTGGTGTTAATTGGAAAAGTTATATGTATAGTTTCAATTCTAAAATGATGGCTATTAATACATTAGTTGTATTACGAAAATAGTTTTTAGATGTCTAAGATAAACAAGGTTTACATAAAATAACATTTTTTCAGACATTTTTAATTTAACTAACCTGATAAATTATAATGACCACATTAAAATATACAATTTTTGTTTTTATACAGTGTAATACTTAACTATTAGATAATTTTTTATTAAAACAATTTTACTTAACTACAAGTATAAAATTAAATGATTTAAGAAAATAGATGATTAGTTTTAAAACATATTATTTGATATATAATTAGTAACAATAATAAAACATTATGAAACATTTCAAAAAGTCTATCTAAGAATTTTATTAATTTTCTTTCAATTTATATAAGTATCTCAACTTCTATTGATGCTGCCATTTTTTTTTTGTAGGAAGTATAAATCTTATTTATAGGGTTACCACTTTACTTGAAATTCTGGAAAAACCTGGAATTCGTTAATTAAGGCAAAAAAACTGTGAAGAATTCGGAATTTGGGAAGTTTTGAAAAAAATACCTGGATAAACCTAAAACTTTGAACAAAAATCACTAAAAAACTGGAAAAACCTGAAATTTTAACAATTTTCAAATGTTCAGTAGTAAAATTTTGATTTGACTCAAAAAATTTATCATATAGTTAAAAAATGTTTGACACTATAAAAATTTTTTTTTATTAAACACGTATTTAAAGTAGCTTTACAGTATCTCTTAAATATTATTTTACTATTTAACAGTTTCTAGCTTACACTTAACTTTAAACTAAGAACGGACTCAAAAATGTGTTCTCTTAAAAACCTTGAAAAAAACTTTAAAAAAACTAGTGGCAACCCTGTGTTTAGTTTGTTGCAAATATTAGCTTAATAGACAATATGCTGTTGATACATACTGAAGCTACTTACACTTAATTAAAATTTTTATTTGTTTTGTACTTTGTTAAACATTTTCTAATAGTTTTGTTGTGACTTATAATTTGTTTTACCCTCTTATTTTTTTAAATATCAATTTTTTTATAGAACTATATGTTAACTACATTATTAAAGACGAAAAAATGATATAAAAATGTAATTTTAGGCTACTTGGCATAAGAATAAGGAAATAAATTAATAATGCTAGTTAGCAGTCTAAAATGTTTAAGATAAAATAAAAAGTGATTTAATATTAATTTTAAGTGTTATAATAAAATATAATGCAAAATGTTTTATTTACAGTAAAAATTTTTTGAATAATATTTCAAGTTTTCAAAAGATAAAAAAAAAAACTTGTTTACTAACATATACACTCAAAAAATGTTTATTTTTTCTTGTTATATATCTTAAGTTTAATTTTTTGTAAGATTTAAATTCAAAAAAAAATTGTTGTGTTAATACATAATTTTAAATTTAAAAAATAAAAACTGTTTCTTTATTTTTTTCATAAAATAAGGGATTATATTGATAAAAAATTCCATAAGGTAGGACTAAAATGTAAACAACAAAGGGTATTGTCCCAATTTTAATTTTCAAACTAATTATGGAACTGACAAAATATAAGTCCCCAAAGTCACAATATAACTGAAATAACTTAGTCCACAGTCACAATAGAACAGACAAAATTTAAGTCCAAAAAACTCACAAAAGTATTGAAAATGTATGAGTACGATTAAGTTACAAAAAATGGTGACCAATCTTAAGTCACAGTAACTCATGTTAAACTTATGTAAGACTCTTGAATATTTATAGAATAAAAAAAAAGACAATATTCGTAAGTAATTAGGACAGTAAAGACCAGTAACATGCTGAAATTTTTAGAAATTTGTACCATAGGAGTTTTCATAGGCATGATAATTGAATGAGATTTTTAATTGAATAAGTTGTTTCAATCATAATGTTATGGATTTTTGTCTAGTTATTGCAGGGGTGCCACAGACTCAGGGAACTCAGGTAATTCAGGGATACTCAGGGAAGGTTCAAGTTTAAAAAAATGTCAGGGAAAATCAGAAAATTTTGAATCTTGTTTTTCACTCAGAAAAAACTTAAGGCAGTTTTAATTTTTTTCTAAAAATTTAAGTAAATTTTTAAAAAAATCTCAGGGAAAATTCTATTCTAGATCTAGAGTGAGATTTAGTTAATTCAGTTAGTTTCAATATTTTCTTCAAAAAAGTTAATTTTATTTATTTTTGTGTTTGTTTAGAAACTTTTATCCTTTCGTCTAGATCTTCAATATTCTTCGAAAATACATTTTAATTTTTTAATAAACAGTAAAATTTTTAGGATTTTGAAAAAACTCAGGGAAACTTAGGTAAGTTTAAGGTTAATGAGGGTAGTTTTTGGTCACTTAACGAAGATTTTTTGACTAAAAGAGTGGCAACTCTTTATTGACAATTTATGCTTATTAGATGTTCTTAAACGGCTTTTAGATATCTTTGAGTACTATTAGTTTTCTAAATGTGAAGGCTTTAAAACAATTTGTTGAAGATATTTAATTTCCTACCACTGTGTATTTAAATTTTTCCTATCTTATTAGTTTTAGACTAGTTTAATGTTTTGTGGATTATATAAATTAAAGATTTTTTCTGCTGTAAGTTCAAATAATTAAGAGAAGTTGCACTGTTTTGCATAAAAAATTACTTTGCCTCACTATTGTCATAGCTAAAAGTAAAAGTTGAGAGAATCTTTGAAAATAGCAGGAAGAGTAAATGTATTGGATTAACAGTTTTCTTGCTGTATCATTTACGGGGTTGCCATTTACCTTAATTCTACGAAAAACCTGAAATTTGATAGTTTAGACGAAGAAAAAAAACTTGGAAATCCCAGAATTTCGAACAAAAACCACTAAAAGATCCTGAAATTTTTACAATTTTCATATGCTCAGTGATAAAACTTCGGTTGGGCTCAAAAAATCTGTCATATAAACAAAAACTTTTTGTCATCATCAAAAGTTTTTTATCTAAATACATTTATAAAATAGCTTTACAGTATCTTTTCAATGTCTTTATAGTATTTAACACAGTTTCTTACCTTAAACTTATCTTTAAACTAAAAATAGACTTAAAGATGTGTATTTTTAAAAACACTGAAGAAATTTTAAAAACCTGGAAAAATGTTGGGAAACGACTAGCAACTGAGCATTTATTTAGACATCAAAAAATATTAAACAAGGCAACCAAGTATTTTTACTGTTTATTAATTTTTTTTTTAAACAACTCTAATAATTATAATAGATATTTTGATTTTAATATTCCAAGTAGACAATTATTAATTTAACATATATTCTTATAGTATATTCCTGTTAGATTTTATTTTAGTTTAAACGTTTTGACCACATTTAAAGTATTTTCCAAAGCATGATGTTTTTTGATATCAAGTGTTTGATATTATTTTTATAATAAAATATAACCACTAAAAGTTTTTATTAGTTTTTATAAGTAGTATAGTATAGAATACCTTTAATAAAAAATTCTTATAAATAAAACTTAAATTTAAATATAGTTCATGTGGTTTTACACTACACTATAACTTTACAATATATTATTTGTTAGTTTTATATTTTACAGGTTATTTAAATATTTATAAAAGATTAACTATGTCAACACAACATAGTCAAATAAAAAATACTATGAAAAAAATAAAACTAGATGAAGTTGATGAAAATGTAAGCAGTATTTCCGAATACAAAAGGCTTGCTATTCTGAGGTACTGCAATGAAAATGGGGTTAAAAAAAATCAGTTAGATGAGTTATCCATTTCAAAAGAATTTTATAAATTAGGTTTGTTTTCTTTTTTTTTTATATTGATAATAATATTTAACTTTAAATTCTATGAAAGTTTTTTCTACGTTCGTGATATGATAAACTACAGTAGTACTCATTACTAGCTATTTTATGCACAAATTTTCTTTCAAGAAAACAAACGTAACTCATAAACCTTAGTTTGATAAACTTAAAAATTTTTTTAATTTCTATTTATGATTTTAACCGTATGAGGTTAATAGTTAAACTATCAAGTTAAAGTTAAAACAAAGGCAAGTCATCAATCAACGAAGCTTATCTCTTATAAATTAAAGGGCTGTTAATCATAATTTTATCTAAGGAATTAAGCTTTGTTGTCAGTTTAGAATGTCAATTGAAAGTTTATGTGTTATTGAAACATTTCCAACCTGGTTTAGAGTAATACCTTCAATTAAAATAGTAGTATTTCAATAGTAATTTTGCGCATTTAGTGCTTAATTCTTAAGTTTTCTCCATATAATCACCAGACTTAATACTACTTAATATGTAATATCTTTAAAAAGGTTAGTTTATTTAAATTGACGAAGCAGCATATCTATCAGCAGAACAAAATTGCGAAAATGAATACAACAAGTAATCCAAATTTTCTACCAGCTGACAAAATCTTATTTAGTGTTTTTATAAAGAATCTTATTGAGTGTTATAAATAGAATCTTAATATAGGGTGTTTAATTTTTATAATGTAAATTGAAAACAATTATATAGTAACTCAGGAAGTAATTTTAAAATAAACAAAATGTATATAGCTTGTTAGAATAAAATAAAAATATTATTTTAGAATCAGTTTTTTCTGTTTAAAGCGTTTGATTTTTTATAGTAACCACTAACAAAACTATTTAGGTATGAAGAACCGAAAAATAACTGAGATAATTACAGCAACAAGATTTAATAAACTATCTCTCAACGAAAATGCTGTTAGTACAATTTCTGCAGTCTTAAAAGAAAAAATACAAATTTAAAATGCTGCTTCTGTTTACCAGTTTGTGGATTTGTTCAAATTATCTGGCCTCCAAAGTTTAACACTTAGCTATATAGAACGTTGTTTTACAATTGTGAGTGATAATAAAAGCTTTTATGAACTAGAATATCACTTTATTTCTAAAATACTTTCAAGTTCAGGACTTCTTATTACTTCAGAAATTGAAGTATTTAAAGTAGTTGATAGATGGTTGAACCACAACATTGAAGAACGTAGCAAGTATGCTGAAGATCTTTTATTGAAAGTTCGTCTTCCGTTGCTTTCAACAGAAACTATAAGACATCTTTTAGAAAATACATCATTTTTTATAAAAGATGATGGTTGTGTTAAACTTATAAACAACATTCTAGACTGCAGAGTAAACCATTTTTATAAATCTTCAAGTACTTGTCATACAAGTAGGTTTTGTAACCAAAAATATTTTAAATTATTAGTTTGTGGGGGTTATAACTCAAAAGAATATATGACTTGTAGCAATGTAAGTTACATTGATGTTTATAGCATGGAAGATGTAGAAGCTTATCCACCAATGCAAATGGAACGTTACTATCTGAAAGTAGTTTATTTAAAGGGTAGTATTTATGTTTTTGGTGGTTTTGATAATATCGGCAAATGGATAAAGTCTGTTGATAAATATTCACTTACTTCTAAAACATGGAACCAGGTAGCTGAAATACACGATGATCGTTATGATTTTTGTGTATGTACATTCATAGATAAAATATATATGTTTGGAGGTAAAAAAAATGGATTTAGAACTAGTTCTTGTTTAAAATTTGATAAAAGTGATTACAGTTGGAAAGAAGTGGACAAAATGAACGAGGCAAGGTCAAGTGCAGCCTGTGCGGTTTTTAAAGACAGAATTGTAGTTTCTGGTGGATTTAGTGATAATGATGGAGATGTTTTAAATTTTGTTGAATCATACGATGTTCTACCGAATAAATGGTCAAAAATGTCAAATATGAACTCTGATAAATATGACCATAGTTTAGTTGTTGTTAAAAACAAGTTGTATGTAATTTCATGGAGAGAAGACAGTTGTGAAGTTTTTGACAACATTTGTAAAAAGTTTATTACTATTAAATCACCACAATTTAACAGGGGTTCTACCATTAGTGGTTTTTCTATAGAAAACAAAGTTTTTGCTACTCATGACAACATGTCGAAAATAATTACTTATGAAACAAACGAAAATGAATGGTCGGTAGAATATTGTGAAGTCATGAAAAACCTTCGAAATTTTTCAAGCGTTAAAGTACCTTGTTTATAAAGAAAATTTTAAGTACGTTTAAGTTTAGATTTAACAAAAATTTTTGAAAATTATCAAACTAATTAAGTGAAAAAAAATTTTATATAAAAGATTTAATTTTTACGCTTAAATATATTTTTTTTAAATAATTCTAGATTTAAATTATTTTATTTTACTTATTAAAAAAAGTCAATAGTTTAAGTCAATTCTTGTTTAGCACTATTTTTCTGACAAAGTTTTCTTCGATTTTTATTTGATTGAAAAACGGAGTTATTTAAATTTTTTTTTGACTCATAAACAATTTTAGTTTATTTTCTTTTTATCGTTTAATCAAGAGCTTAAAATAAACAAATATATATACATACATATCTAAATGTAAAACAATTAATTTTTTGTCTATTAAGATAGTTTTCTTAAAAAATATTATACTTTTCAAAGCTACTTATTCTTAAATGGTTGAAAAAGATTATTTTAGCTCATATAAATGTGTAATTTTTGCATGACTATTGTGCATGTTTTCAAAAAAAAATGCTAATAATATTTATCTTATATAAGTTAACTAATGAATCTTTCTTTTTTTTTATATTAGCTACTTTTATTTCTCTACGTCTGCCCCTAACAGAATAATAAATGATTTTTTATTAGTTTTTTACAAATGTGTTAATGTCTTATGTACTATAAAAAACTCTTCTTGAAAGCGATCTTTTTGTTAGTAATTTTCTATAGATGTGCTAAGTTATTTCTTTTTTAAATGTACCAAGTTATCACTTTTACATTAAACAAATTGTTTATACTTATTAATTAGTTATTTATAAGTTAAACTTTGTTTAGTTTGTGGTTTACGTTTATTTTAATCTTAATTTGTTGAATATAAATTTATTTTATTTTATTACCCTTCTTGTGTGTCTTGTTTTAGGGGCTCGGGTTTTGATGCCTGAGTCCGAAATTGTACAATAAACAATATAATAACAATATTATGTATATGTGTTTATATCTATACTTGTAATCTTATCAGATTTTTATTTGCTAATAAATATTTAAAGAAAAGAAGTTTTACTTTAATTTTTTTTCGTTCTAGTATGTTTATGACATAAAAATTGTTTATTGAATGATAAAAAAGCGCTCAATAAGTTTGGTCTAAGGACATAATGCACAAAGGAACCTTTTGGTTATTGACTCATACACCACATGCTTATAATATTTCTTACGAACTATTAGATTCAACTCTTTTATCAATTATATGTTTAAATCTTTACTAATAAAACAATCATTTTAACAAAATGAAAGAAAAAAATAATACGAAAGTTAACTGAACATTTTGTATAAAAATGTACTTAAAAGCTTGTTTAGTAACATAAGAACTAAGTAGATATACCTTTTCATAAACTTATAAAAGGATATAAACAATACAAATAGCAAAAATTTGAATACTTGAATGATAGGTTACAACCTTTTCAAATAAAGTAAAAATTTAATACGCTTAAATATCTTTACGTTCAATTTTATCAGTGTTTTGTGCGAAAAGTTTTATTTTGTTTGTCAATTTCAAATGAACATTAAATACTATTTCTCATTCGAATAGATAATTAAGTTATTGCATAATTTTTTAATAACTTAAAAAAAGTCAATTCTTCTATGACCGAACTTAACTTTTATTAATAAAAATAAAAAACCAAGTAATGTTAAATTTATGCTTCTAATAAAAAAACAAAAAAAAATCATAACTATAATATTAACAACAACATATTTCCTTCTGTTTTAAAATATACTTTTTTATATTTCTAATACTTGTCTAAGTCAAAAATTTTAATATCACAAGGTTAAAGTACTTGTAAACATAAAAAAGAAGTTTTTTTTTTCTCATAAAAAGAGAATCTTCAACGTAAGTTTGCTTGAAACAGGTATCTCAGGGTACTTTTCAAATACTTAATTTTCATTTAAACTATATACATCTATAACTTTTTATTACGTTGGCATGCGAAATAAAACATAAAGTTTGTAAGTATTCTGAATTTAACTCAAAATAGTAATCTAAAAAAACAGTCTAAAAAAATACCAGGTAGAAAATGCTGCAATCTAGGCTATACAACTTTTATTTATTGAAGCGAATAATTCAACTTTTAAACTAAAAATAAATAAGTAGATAAAAAATTTGCCTATCTATTGACAAATACTATTAACTCCTTAAAAAAACGTAAATAGACAAGTTTTAATGATCATAAATAACCTTGTTAATCGCTTTATGTTAGATTACTTTTAAAATCATGCTGGAATTTTGCAAAACATAATGGTATCTCAGTCGATAACTTATTTTTTGGTAGGAATGCGATTTATGACCTATTTTTCTGTTGAATCTAGGTAGGAAAAAAAATTTTTTGTGAAGACCTGGTATAATAAATATAGACATTTTATACAATTTTATAGTAGGTTATAAATTTATCTCATAACAGATTATTGTTAAACTTAAACATAAACAGATCTAAATTTTATAGATACAGACTTTCAACATCTAATATTTTTTTCTGAGTTTTCAGTTCTCTTACACTATTATCATCATGTTTTTTATAAAGTATGCATCTGAGTGCTCTGTTTTTGAGAACATTTATATCATTTATGAATTTTTTATTTGCTCTTCCCCAGCACAACAAGCCATATCTAACGTTGCTCATAAGCAAAGAATTCAGAATAAAATGTAACACTTTTTCATTTAAGGAGTGTCTTGTTTTAAATAAGATACCTAATGTTTTTTGAAAATTTGTTTTTTATAGTTTCTATGTTTTCTAACCATTTAAAGTTGTTATCTATAATTATTCCGAAGTTTTCAACGCTATTTGTGTTTGTTATAATTTTTTACCTATTTTTATATTAAGATCCAAATTTAAAAATAAAATATTTTTTTTGATTGATATAAAATCAAGCTACTAGTTTTTTAAGATTTAGTTTAACTTTGCTTCCATAAGCCAATTTGATACCTTTTTTAGTACTGTGTAAAATTATACAGTATTTTTGGTGTATGTATTCTGTGAATGTCTTCTATAACATTTTATCATCTACAAAATTGAGAACGTTAAGACTGGTATTGTTCTGTAAGTCGTTCTTATGTATTAGGAATAACAACGGTCTTAATACTTAGCTTTGTGGTACCCCAACTTCACTTTTTTCACAGGTTAACTCTTACCTCTAAAGATAATGACTTCCATCTAGATATGAGCTCAATCATAACATTGCATTCTCATAAGTAAGATATTTTTATCTACAATATCAAATGCTTTACAAAATATTCAAACAAAATGTTTCAGTCAATGAAATTTAGGAAAGTGTTTGTTATTGTAATAAACTTTTGTAAAGTTCATAATCAAAATAAACTAAAAATAATTTTGAAAAAAATTTGACCTTATTTACAACATTCTCCTGCAAACACTTATTAATTAACGGGTAGGAGTTTTTTTTGTCGTAGTTGTACATACTACTGTCTTGATCTTTTTTATTTTTTGTTTTAGTTAGTACCTTTTTGTTGTCACGACTTATTAATGATTTAACATATTTTTTATTACAGTAGATTACTTTGCACTTTTTTCTGTCAAAATTCTTTTTTGTGCTGTCGTTTCGAAACTGTTTCTCAATTTGGTCCAAGAAGTACTCTTCTATATTAGTTTTAATTTATTAACAGTAGAGGAGATTAAAGAACACAATCTTTCCTGTTCGTTTTCGTTTCTTTTATCTGTAGGGTTGTGTAGATGTCAGAAAATACAGCGTCACTTTTGTACGGGTCGTCAATTTAGCACGGAGTGACACTTTAGCACGGCGTCACTTTAGCACGGGGTCACTTTAACACAGAATGACATTTTTTTCACGGATTTTTTTGAAATCTTTTAAAATGTTAATTTAAATAATGGTTTGATGTATTATAATTAATCAGTTAATAAACGAATACTTTAGAAAATTTCTTCTAACACTTTTTATAGTACCGTCAAAAAAAATCATTAATAAAGATTTTTCTAGGAGCACTTAAAATTAAGCTGTTTTTTAAAATTTGAAAACAAAAATTTAGATAAAAAAAATTAAATATGTAAAAAACTGTCGAATTAAGTTTATTTACCCACAGATTTAAATCTCTTTTAGATAAGAGCTAGTTATGTATAAGCATATGTTAAACCTTTTCTAAATTTTAAATGTATGTGGAAAGAGTTTTTTTAAGACAAAAGATCTCGAAATATTTTTTTTGAGATAATATTAATAATAACTATATTAAAAAAAACAACGACGTTTCACTTAAAGTTTGGATCTTTAGGTCTGAAAACATACATATATAAAATTTACTACCAAGAAATAATCTTTTCTAAACCTTAAAAATAAGAAATACCAAAGTTCTTTAAGGTCGACACGTTCCTTACAGTCAAGTTCAAAAAGCAAACTTTACACTCAACATTTATTGCAGAACAATTAATCCAGACAAATATTCACACTGTATAAAAAGTAAGGATATACTTGAAAACACTGTGATTCAAATAAAAAAAACAATCATTCAATGAAAAAATCACATATGAAGTAATAAAATGGTTTGATGAAATAGATGATAATTCAAGCAAATGTTTTGTCAACTTCGACATTCAAAAACATATGTAAGTGAAGAGGGGACAAATATCATAAAGCACACGTACAACTCAGTCCTTACATACAATGGAAAAGTATGGACCAAAAATATCAAGACTCAGCTTTTGATATCCAATGGTTTTTAGATGCTGAATTCTGCAATCTGATGGCTGTACATACTAGATATTTTAGGAAAAATTGAAACAAAATAGGCTTATATAGGTATGATAAATTAACAATTGTTGAGTAAAAAAACTCAGAATCTTCTATCAAACTTTTATTTTTATAACCGAAAAATTTATTACTAAAATAAGAAAACCCAAGTAAAAAGTATTCCATTATATGAATCGTAACTAGTAAAGTTAAAGAGAACTTCTATAAAATGAAAAGTAAATATAGATCGCATAAGAACTTTAGTAAATAAACTAATTCTAATTACAATTTTTTTTACTACAATGTACAAAATTATACTAATGTTCTTGGTTTTTTAAACAATAACTTCATTAAACAGGCATAACTGTAAAAGATAAATTAATTTCATTTAAATTGTAGTTATTTAAAATACATTATAAGGCTAATTAATTTCCGCATAAACAATAATGAAGAGCAAATTAATAGATGTTGCTGATAATCTAAAATTAAAGCAAGAATGCAAAAAACTGAGATAGAGATAAACAAGCATTTTTTTACTTTTTCTTTTATTTTTAAGTAAAGCACAATAACAAAGTTTCTCAACACACAGAATATTTTATGGATATTAGATGCTGCAGACTGCAGAGACATGGTTTTGGTAGCTGTACTCAATTGCTTTGTCTTTTAAAAACCAAGCATCTAAATAACCTTTTTTTTAATATCTTTAAATAAATTTAACGAGACAAAAATACAACTCATTGTTAGATAGCAAAAGTTTGAAATTTTTATTACAGTTTTATAATGTTTCAATAAGACTTTTAAGTTTTTTTTAGTAGTTTGGCTTGGACAATTGTAGCATCTGCATGTTCCACACCAAACTTAATAAAAGTCACTGCGATAGGTTCTGAAAAGGATTCTATTTAAACGATGAGGTGTTTCCCCTAATATTTGCTAAGTCAGCAAACTTTTTAGGGGCTTTTTTTTATTTTTATTACAAATATTATCCTTATCGCTAACCGACCTCACCCAAAAAAAATAAACAAAAAAAAATTAAGAACTAGAAATAAAAAAAATATGTACAAAAACCTTATTATTTTGTCAATTAAGCAAATATTAGGGGTTACACCTTACTTTTCAACAAGAATCTGTTAAAAAAATCCCTAGCAGTAAGATTTTAGTATTTACTTCAACTAATTTAAATTCTACTGATGGGGATTTTTTAACACTGAACACAATGCTTTTTACAAAGTTTGCTCCACACTAAAAGCGCCCCTTGTAGACATATACAAGTAAATTTTGATAAACTCGTTGATTTTTTTTATGGATCTAGTATTTTAAGATAGTTTAATACAGACACTGACTCATTAGTATTAGTTATACTGTTAAATTTAATTTAGATTAATAAAAAATAGTTACGCTGAATTAGGTTAGCCAGAACTTTAAAATTAAACAATTCTGAATACTGAACAAACGTTCTAAATAGTTTTTCCATGCACGAGTAATTTTAGCTGATTTTTCCTCCTAGTTTGGCAACTATGTCCTAAAGGCTAAATTAAAATGTTAAAACTTGTAAAAAACTACTTATATATTTTGTTACGACTTATTTTTTATCGCTTTGTACATCAGGTCTTTAGACCAATTATTTTAAGAACTTTTTTTTCGTTGTTTAATAACCAATATCACAGAGCAACTAAAAAAAACATCAAAATTAATATTTGTTAATAAGAAAAATGTTTGATTTTTTTAAATAGTCTAGTTTTTTGAAGGTTTTTGCCATCTTATAACTTTAATTATATATTATTTAAAGTACTTTAGTTTAATATAAGTGTTCCCTCGAATCACTTTACAAAATATTTGTAGCCAAAATTGTCAAACCAGTGCTTGAAATTTTTAACAATGAATTTTATTAACCTACCACTTTCAAGAAATATATTGCCTTTTTTTCAGATATGTAAACATTTCATGCAGTTGTAATTTTCTAAGTTGTTAATTTTTTTTTATAAGTTTTATGTTAAACTTCAGATAAAACAGGTGTTGGTTGGAATCAGAGATGTTAAATCGCAGAGCACAAAATCCCCGCAGTAGAATAAAAAAATAAAAAGCATGGCAATAGAGTTAAAATTTCTTATGAAAGCAAAAGCTGTATTTTACAAGTTGAGAACATAAAAGTTTCATATATTCAATTACACCAACATATTTAAAAGCATATAGTTTTTATAAGTATGAATGCCTTAAATGTAAGTTTATGTTTTTTATTTTCATAAGGTTAATTTTATTCACTTTATTGTTAATTTAATCATAACTACCTTTTAACCTTGTATTAGTAGGTAATGTTTGGTTAGAAAAATTAAAGAAAAGTATCTTCCACTTATTTAAATGGTTAATAAACTAAAAACATTGTAGCTTTGGAACTAATCGATGTTAAATTAATTTATTATTTGATTTTTTTTTCAAAAAATTAGATGCAATAGACAAATTATTTTTTCTTATATCCTACTTTTATCAAATTATTTGAATTTTTAAACTTAAAAATAAAGTTTGATTATTATAATTTTTTAAGATTCATTATAAATTATTTATTAAGACATAGATTTCACTTAAAAGTAATTTGAATATAATTTGTTTTTTTTGTTTACAAACTTGAAACTACTATTTGCTTAGATTAAATCTATTTAAAATTTTTAATGTGACAAATTTATTGAGTCTTTTTTTATTATAATTAGGTAGTTTATCTAAAAAAATATTATACTTGAAAGTTTTAGTGTACAACTCAATGTTTTTAAAACTAGTTTTGTAAATTAAGCAGAGTTGAAACAAGGCCAGGAAAAGTCAAAAAACTCAGGAAAAGCAGAAAAAAAAGATAAATAACAAGAATAGTAAGGTTTTTTTTTTAAACAGTCAGGAAGTTTGACTAAATATTAAAAAATACCAGATTTTGTCAGTTTAAATTCACTGAATTCCTTATATTCAAAAACAAGTCTTTGAATGGTAAAAAATTAATTTAAATTCTTCAAAGTGTAATTAAAATTGAAAAAATTTCCAAGAATTTTACAAAATTACTTAATGCCTTCATCTGGTAAAATTAAATGAATATCCTTTATAAAACTGCAAAATGTTTCTATTAAAATTTTTTTAAACTATCCTACTAGAACAAACAGTTTTTGTAAGCAGTTTGATAATCTGTAGCATTTTTTAGTAAAACAATGATAATACACATAAGTTTGTTTATCTAGCATATGTTAGAATTGAATTGTTTTTTGTTTAAGTAAATAAATAATTTCATTCTAATTAAACACTAGGTTTAGTGTTTTGGGTAATAAGTTTATGTTTATAATTTACCTCATTATAATTTTTTCAAAATTGTTTAAATTTTTAAAATAAATTATAAAAGAGGTGAACTTCTTGGTTAAGTTTAATTATTTATAGTTTATTGTAGAATAGTTGTTTTTTAATATTTTTTACATAAATAAGGGTAAAATATTTACTACTAATTTTATAAATATTGATAAACTGAAATATAAATTGAAGGCTTTATTAATTCCAAGTGTTTGAATATGTATTATATTATTTGTTTAAATTGATAATTTGATTTAGAAAAGTCAGGAAAATTGTAATAAAAAGTCAGGAAATTGTTTAAAGAGTGGATAATAACTATAGGGTTGCTATTTTACCTAGAAATTAAAAATTCTGTACTTTGACAATTAAGGCAATTAAAACCTTAGCAAAGCTGAAATTAGATATAATTTAAAAAAAACCTACATTTGTTAACAATAAACCTAAAAAACCTGAAATTCTTAACAAGTTTACATAGTTCGGTAATAAAATTTAACTTGATTCAAAAATCTATCATATAAATAAGTTTTTTTTTATCAGCAAAAAAAACTTTTTTTCATAAAACGCATTTCAATAAACTTAAGTATTTTTCAATGGCTTATGCTATCAGGGTTGCCACTTTACCTGGAAATCTGTTTTTACCTGGAAACCTGATACTTAACAACTAAGGCAAAAAAAACCTGGAATTTGAGAAATTTTTAACCAAAGACTTAGAAAAACATTCAGTTTTTAACAATTTCAGCATGTTAAGTAGTACAATTTTAACTTGACACAAAAAAACTATCATATAAATAAGATTTCAATTAAAATTTTTTAGTTATAATACACATTTTAATTAACTTTATAGTACATATACAATGTTTTTTTATTATTTAACACAGTTTTTTATATTAGACATAACTTTAAACTGAAAATAAACCAAAATACATGTAATTTTAAAAGCCTTGTAGAGATTTGAAAAACCAGGAAAAATTTATAAACATGAGTGGCAACCTTGTACCATTCCAAACAGTTTATTACAATAAATTTAACTTTAAACTAAAGCTAGACTCTAAAATGTGTATTTTTGAAGATTTTTTGAAATCATGTAAAAAATTTAAATAAAAATCAGGTGGCTATTCTCAGGGTTGCCACATAGTCAGGAAAATTCAGGAAATCAGGAAAAACTAAGAAAAATGACAAAAGTCAGGAAAATTCAGGTCAAAATGGGGGGTTTTTGAAAAAATTCAGGAAAAAGTCTGGAAAAAAATTTATAAAAACCTCAGATATTGTCAGTTCAAATTTATTTATTTCCTTTTATTTCAAAGCCTTCGATTAGTGAAAAATTAATTAAAAATTATTTAAAGTCAGACTAAAATTGCAAAAATTTCCTTAAATTTTACAAAATTACTTAATTTTCAATGCCTTTTTTAGTAAAATTATAGTAAAAAGTCAGAAAAATCTTGAAAAAAGTCAGGAAAACTTTAGTAAAATGTCAGGAAAAAGTCAGGAAAAATTTCTCAGCTTGACTTGTGGCAACCATGCTATTCTGTAGTAGTTAAGGTAAGTCTCTAATGGTTTTTTTTTTCTTGGGTTTACAAATAGTTATTAAGTTACACACTAAACACATTACTTTAGCAGTTACATTTTCGTAGGTAACAACCGTTGAAATTATTTTAGATGAAACTCCAGACCAAGAAGATTTACCAACATTAGATTTTCCACCACCTAAAAAGATGAGGTACCAGAAATCTTGGGAATCTGTTTATGAGTTAAAAGGTTTTTTATTTCTAACAATTTGTAGTATTTAAGAATACACATTTGAGTATTTCAATTTTAAATTCAACAACAATTTTTTTTTAATACTGAGCTTTTTTATTAAATATTATAAAGGAAAGTTCTCATGTTTTTATAGAATTAAATTAATTTTTCCATTGTAATTTTTGATAAAAAAAAAAATTTTTTAATAGTTTTTAAAGTATTTTTTGTAATTTTATTTCAATAATGCACAAAAAATTTTATCATCTAAAGTCAAAAATTCCAATTCAATTTTTACCTAAAAATTAACATTTTGTTTTAATAATTTAATAATTAACAATACTTTAGCATGACATTTTTTTTACTTTAGTACTAACCTTTGACTACTTTATTTAAATAAATATACTTAAAATACATTTTATAATAACAACACACAAATTAAACTGTTAATTTTATTATAAAATTAAAACCAAAATTTGTTAGTATAAAACAAAGTTCGCTTCATAGACAAAAATTGAATTTCTAATTTTATTATTTAAGTAAAATGGTTCATAGAGGCCATAAGGCGGTGAGATGGGCAAATTATTTATTTACAACAATTTTTTGGTTTTACACCTTACAAATTATCATGATTTTTGTTTGTTAAACAAAAAAAAAGTTTTTAATTTTTGTCATAAAATACATTTATTTGAATATTAAAAATATTTTTCTGACAAATGGTTTGTGGTAATATCAAGAATTCTTTATAAAATTTTTTAGTATATTGCTTTCAAATACAAAAAGAAAATTTTTATTTACTATTTTATAAATGCTAAGAAGATTAGCTTTGACTGATTTAATTACTAGACAGATCTACTTAGTTTTTTTATTTCAAAAAAGAATTATTTCACTGAATTGATTAAATTTATATATAAATTTTTGATAAAAGTTGTGATATAAATAACAATTTTATTATAAGCAAATTTATTATCCCATTTGTAAGCTTAGATTTATAAGATAGATTTAACTAAAGCTTTTATTAATTGAGAATAAATAAATTAAAAAAAAATTGTTATTTATTGATCTTGTAGTGAAACAAAACTTTTAAAAGCACGTTTTAAAAGTAAATACATACTTAATTAGCTCAAGTTGAACTGTGATGCTTACATCGGGCTAGCCACTTTACCTGGAAGCCTATAATTTGTCAAATTAACCCAAAAAAAAAACCAGGACTGTTTGTATTTTTGAAAAAAAATCGGAAAAACTTCAAATTAAAAAAAAACCTGGAAATTTTAACATTTTAAGCATTGTCAGTAGTTAAATTTTCGATTTGACACAAAAATTTATAATATAAATAATATTTTTTTTCTTCATCTAAAAATTTTTTATCTACCAACACATTTATTGTAAGTTTAAAGTATCTTTTTAATGTTGTCATACTATTTAACACAGTATCTTACTTTGAACCTAATTTTCGACCAAATAAAGATTAAAATTGTGAACTTTTAAAATTTTGTAAGAATTTTGGAATACTTTGAAAAAAATTTGAAAATACAAGGCAACACTATTACATCTATTAAACTGTTTAGTTTATTGTGAAACGTTTTTTTTAAATCATTGAAATCTCAATTGTTCACTTATTAATAAAATAAATATTAGATACACAACTTATTTATAAACAAATATAAATAGTGTTTAATGTTTTATTAGTTATATCTGTTATGTCAACTATGTGTAATGCTGTTTTACTTATTAGATTGGATTGCTCCAACAAATTGTGAAACTAAAGCTTTTTGCAAGTGGTGCAATGTAGAACTACAAGCAAAAAAGAGCAACTTAAAAGTTCATTCTTATTCTGACCGACATAAACGCGCATCTCCAGTCACAAATAACCACAACTCAATAAATCAGTTTAGGATGGAAAAATCTTTTAAACAGCAATTCAACAATTTCCTTAAAGAAAACGTACGCCAGACAGAAGTCCGGTTAGCATTGCAACAAGCTCTTCACGGGAACTTGCTAGCAGGCGAACACCAGATAGATGTCATGAAGACACTTGGGACAGCTCACGAATCAGCAACGCTTAAAAGGAGGAAAGCAAAAATGATTCTGTGCAATACTCTCGCACCAATTTGCAGAAGACTAATCATAACTGATTTTATGGTGAAGCATTGTTCTTTCTATCTGGATGAGAGTACAGATACTGCTGGACAAAGTTTTCTAGGTAAGAAAATTACTTTTAAGCTTTGTTAATTTAATTAAGTTTAAGTTTGTTATTAATTTACATACATTCTGTTGAATATAAAAATATTTTAATACAAAAAGCTTATTAAATTTAAACTTCAAACATGAAATAAGCTTTAAACACATTGTTCTTTGTTTTATTTTTTTAATATAGACTAATTCTTGTAACACGTTAGCTGTAAAAGAAAATATTTTGTTATGCAATGAGTTGGACATTGTTAGATTACTCAGATGTAAGTAGGTTTAATGACAGTTAAAGGAAAACGTTTTTATTTTACAGAATTTAATAGGTTAATAAATTAAAATTTACATAAAATTAAAGTTAGAATTACTATGATTTTTTTTAATAATTATACAGTAAACTCGTTCTAGTAAACTAAGTCAGTTTCATTTCTAACATATATTTGATTTTTGTGTTGACTTTTATTTAATAGTTTAAGAAATATGTCAAAATATTGTTGATTTTATTTTTCTAATAAGGAGAATGATTTAATTATTAAAATATTTATTAAACAGCAAAAATTTTAATTAATAAAGAAAATAATGAATAAATTAGCAATTTGTTGCTTTAACGAGCAGGGTTGCCACTTCACCTAGAAACCAGGAAAAACATGGAGTTAAAATTTTAGGCATAAAAATACCTGGAATTTTGTACATAAATTTTTAAAAGACGTTGAAAAACCTGATATTTTCAATAATTTTTACTTGTATAGTAATAAAATTTGGATTTGAATAGAAAATTATACCCTATTTTTCAAAGTTTTTTGTCATCATCAATTTTTTTTATTAATGAACCATTTATAAAGCAGCTTTAGTGTACCTTTTCCATGTTTTTATACTCTTTAATACAGTTTTAACATTAAACTTAACTATTAACTTTAAACAGACCTTAATATGTGTAATTTTAAAAACGTGGAAGAAATTTAGAAAACCTGGAAAAAATTTTAAAAATACCGAGTGGTTAACCGGAAGCAGTTTATGTTCAAATGATTATAACAGTTTTCCTTTTATATACAGCGGTTGTAATTACAATTAAAGCTATACTTTCTTAAACTTTTGTTCTACTACCTTCAGTTGTTTAACTAGAACAAAGTGGTAGTCCTTTAATTTCACAGATTTTATGTACTTAAAAGTTCGACTATATTTGGTATTTTTTAACTTTCTTAGATATCTATTTAAAAAAGCATGAGTAGTAGTTACCAACAGATAATTTTAAAACATTTATATTTTTTTTTATTCCAAAGTATACAGATTATAAGTTCTTTTCATTCAAAATTTTACAGTTATTAAACTTATAACAAAAAAAATTAGAAAGCTTTATGTTTGAATCACTGGTGTTAGTATTTGTTATCTAAGCAAAATAAAGAAAACTTCAGTATCTACATTTTTACACCTCGAAGACCTTGGAAGAGACAAATCAGCGTTATCTATTGCTAACGCATTCAAAAGAGTCTTAAAGATGTATAATGTTCAGTTAAAAAATGTAGTTTCAATATGTAAGTATATATGAACTGTTACTGTTTTTTTCATTTTTGTATTCTAGTTATGTATTTATTAAATATGTACTACTAACGTGTTTTTAATTTTAAATTTAGATATTAATAGTAAGTTAATTTTTGTTTATTTCAGCTATTCTCTGTGTATTCTTGCTAACTTTTATAAACTAGTTTTAATATCTTACAATGATCTATCTTTATTAATAGACTTAATTTGATTTTATTCAATTGTTTAAGAAAAGTATAAATTTAAGCACAAACTGGTCTTATAATTTAAGAAAAATATTTTTTTTTTTTAACTTAGTAAATATATTTTTAGGTACAGACGGAGCTGCTTCCATGACAGGAGTTAAGAATGGAGTAGGACAAATTCTGAAAAAAGATAATCCCAGGCTTATAACAATATCCTGTACAAATCATGCTTTGCAAAATGCATGTTTAAATGCAACCAAAGCTACAATACCTAATGAAGTAAGTATTAAAACTATTTTATATAAATTATTAATTCAATTGTTGAATGAGAATTTTAGTAAGCTGCATTTATTCAAGTTACAAAGTTGTTTTTTTATATTTATTTATGATAATTTATTTTATCTTATATTTATTTTTAGTATTAAAAAAAACCATTGTTGTTGAATAAAAGTGTGTATACTTTGAAATTAAATAAGGTTGAGGAGCTTATTAAGAAAACGTTTAACTACTTCAAGTTATCTAACACAAGAAGAAGTGACTTTGAAAGTTTAGGTGTGTGTATGACGGGTGAAATTCCGTTAAAATTTAAAGCCTTAAGCAAAACTAGATGGATATCACACTTTCCATGCATTGAAAGAATTTTATTGAATTGGGAAGTACTCAAAGCTTTTTTTAATGAAGTAGGTATTAAACTATTACTATAAACTTCAAGACGCTTTAATAATTAGAAAAATTATTAGTATAAAACTTAAAACAATCCTGTTTTAAATTATTTAGCATTTTTACAATTATATTTTTACAAATATCTATAAATTTAAAATTCAATCTGCCCTGAAACTTAGTAATCATATGTTTACTAAGGTAACATTTTATTAAATCAAATATATAATCAGAAGATATATAATAAATGTTTAAAAGCACAAATTAATTAACATAGATTTAATAAGAATATATATCTTTTTAAACAAAACTTTCTTTGTTAATGAGCCTTGTTTTATAAGTATTAGTGTTTATTAACTATAATGATGTTTGTTATCGAAATTTTTATTCTTACCTATAACATTTGTTTGTATATTAGCCGGAAAGAAGAAGAAACGATTTACATGCTGAAAGTATTCGAAAAATGCTAAATAGCAATAGATTAAATTTTGTTTTTAAATTTATGGGCAAAATTTTAGAGAAAGTTAGTTTCTAAGACCTATTATCTGCTTAATAATGAATTAACACCCTAAGCACTATAACATAACTAATTTCAATCATTCTAATTTGATTTTAAATGTTTATTTTTAATTACTTATTTTGTAGTCATGCCAAGTTTAGCTGTAAGTATTAAATGTAAAGCAAGACTAAATTTTTACAGTGTAATAATTAATTATTTTTATTCATCAGGTAAATTCTGTTAATATTCTTCTACAAAAAAGTAAAGTAGAACCTTTTAAGTTTGGATTAGCAATAACAAAACTTATACAGCATCTAAAAGACCTCATTTACCAACCAAATTCAAGTAAGCTTAATTTAGATCACAAGGCAACTAAATATAATTTTTAATTTTAGGCTATTAATAATAAAGTTTCGTTTGATTTTATATCTACAACATTTTGGCGTAAATAAACATTATTTTTTAATTAGTAACGCAAACAAACGTACAATAACGTTCTTATAACAAAACATTACTAACATTTTGTTAAAGGTTTAGTAGATTCAAATTTAGATTGGATTTTATACAGAGTAAACGATATAAGTAATTATTATCAATATTTTATTTTTTTACCAAATTAATTGTTAAATTATTATTTTACTATATAAACTAAGTTGTAGTTACTAAAATTTACATTTTTTTGTAGCTAACCTTTTGGAAGAACCTATCTTTCATGTAGAAGTAAACGAAGTTTATGCAAATTTATCCATTAGTAAGAAGGCAGAGGTTAAACTAATTAAAATTCACGTTGTTTAGTCAATTGGGTTTATTAACAACTAAACTTAATTGATTTTTTTTAAATAGGATTTGTTTAATGAGAATAATTTCTGAAATTGTTTTTACTTTACTTGAAAAAATTTTAAGTCAAAATACAAGTTATTATAATAACTGTGTTTTTTTTTTACATAATCGTTTTTTTTTTCAGTAAATTCTCATACTTTACTTAAGTAATTTACTTAATGTTGTGTATAACACGTGAAAAAATTTCTGTTAATGACACGCTACGGTTCTAATCTGTAACTAATTTTCCTATAATTCCAACATTTTTATAATTAATTGTTTAAATACAGGTAAAAAATATTTTTCAAAGTTTTGTTGTAGTGTTTATAATTGAATTGGAAAAAAGAATGCTGCAAAATCTTGAATTTATGGCTCAGTATGAAGTTGTAAACGATGTTAGTTGGTATTAAATATATCTTCAAAAAATAAAATAACTTATTTAAATATCATTAAAACTTATAATTTTTTAAAGGCCTTAAATAGACGGATGCCGGATATTGAGAAGTTTTTAGAACATCCAAAAATTAAAAAATTGTTTGAAGGAAACCACAGAGACACTATCTCACTTCAATACAAAAGTTTGCATGGACGTCATCAAACAAGTATCGGTTAGCTAAAGGAAAATAACAATAGTAACCTACTACTTAAATATAAATTAAAATTTTCAGTGTTAATGTTAAACAAGTTTTGTAATTTAGTAAACATTGTAAATCTACCGAAAACTAAGTTCTGATAAAATAAAAACATGATTTATTATTGTAAGAGTACACTTACAATTGATTATGTACATAAAAAGTTATCAGTTTATTCTTAACAGATAAATCAACAAACGTTAACTTTTGGAGCAGTGTTCGCGTTTAATACCAAGAACTTAAGGAGTTAATGATGAAACTACAAACGATACCTTTTAGTAACGCGCAAATCGAGCGAGACTTTTCCTTGATGAATATCTCGAAAAACAATAGACAATCTAATATGGGCCATATTTTGTTAAACTCCTTAATGATTATTAGGTAAGTAAAAATTTAATGTATTTGGATTTATGTCTTTTTATTTTAAACTATTTATTTCATAGAAATGAAATTTTATTGTGTTATTTAAACTGTAAAGTTTTTAATCATTATTTAGATTATTTAATTTTAGTTAAAGTTGGGTATGCAACTCGATGACCGAGAGGTCTTTTTGTGTACCCGGATCCTTGAAACAAGAAATTTTTGAATTTTGTTTTGTTATTATTCAACAAACCTTATCATTTTGATTTTTACTTTTAAAAAACATATTTTATTATAGGAGACATAAAGGCCCTATTAATAACTTGTTTTTTTTAATGTAATCCAATTAAATTAATATTTTGTATTACAACGATTTGTTTTATATAATTTTTTTTCTTTTATTTTAAATATAAGGGAAGAATAAATGCATAATAAGAATTGAAACTTTTTTTTTGCTAAATTTATCGGTATATTATCAGTAAAATTCAATAATATATATCACTAGTAAAAGTTACTAGAACTTTTTTAACAAATTTTAGTTTAGGTAGTTTTTTAAATTTTTTATTCTAATTAAAACTATTTGTACAAGGTTAAAAAGCTTGGCGTTTGCTTATTATTTAAATATTATATAGGTTGTTGTCTTTTTAGATAAAGTAAAGTATAGTGTTAATCTGTTTGTTGAATATTTTTATCATAAATATAATATTGGTAAAGTACAAAATTATAACTCAATGTATGGTTTATAAATTACTCTTTTTCATTCAAAGGTTCAATTCAAACATTAGTAATAAAAAATTCCTACAATTACTTTTTACATTCTTAAGCCAATTATTACCCAAAGTTATAATAAATTCTATTTTTCTCAGATCAACCTGCAAAAGAATGGAGTTATGCTGTGACAAATTTCCACTTTCAGATACATTGATAGAAGAAGTTGGTAAGTCTAGTTTGTACAAACCAAGAAGCCAAGATGTCAATGAAATCTTGACAAACGAAGAGTACAGCAAATTTAAACCTTCAAATTTGACAATGTTTGCAGCAAACAATGTAATATAAAATTTCAACAAAATTTTTGCGTGTTAAAAAGCAGTTAATTTTTTTCAAAAAAAAAATGCTTTTCATTTAAAGTCAATTCACTATTTTAAAAACACTTTTACTTGAGTGACTGTTAAAGCATTCTACTGTTTAAATTTGTTGTGACTGTATTTTATTCAAAAATTTCAAATTTGTTTATTTACAAAGTTTTGTACATTAATTGCTAAAATTTCTTAGACTATTTGTACTTTTTTACATTTTTTGTAGTAACAATAATAAGTTCAATAATAATCCAACCGTTTATCGCGCTAATTTTTTATCATATGAGTATAATGCTAAATTTCTTTTGCCTTACAAACTTAAAAATTTCTCATTTTCTTAGTTTTTATTAAGTATTTTTTAATACTTAAAATTGTTATTTTAAATTTCCGTATTAACTTTTGTATTTTTTAAAATTTTTATTTAAAATTTTAGGTTTTTAAACAAAACATTTTTACTTCAAATCAGCTTTTTTTTTAAACAATTTTCTTTATTTACCAATATAGATTTTTTTTTAATTGCCATAACTGCTAGTTATTGCAATACAAATTAGTTTAAGTCATAGTGCTGTAAACTGCCCTTATGTTATGCACTTGTTCTTTTATTAATAAACATATAAAATTAATCCAAGCTCTTTATATATATATCAAAAAAGTATGTAGAGTATATAGCTTGTATTAGTATAATATTTTGTAGTGTCGAAGGTTTGTATAATTTTTTTAATTACAATATATCCTAGTTTTTATTTTTTCACAATCTTTGAAACTTGAATTAAATGAATAAACCTAGAAGTACATAAGCAACTTACAAAAATAAATTTCTTTTTAGTTAACTATACTTACAAATTAAACATTGAAAATGGTTTAAAACTTAAAGATAAATGAAATAAGTAATACTAGTAACCTTTTAGATTTTTTTTCTCTTAAATAAAGTTTTATTTTATGAAACAAATTAAAGTAGTTTAACATGAATTCCTTTAAATGTACAATTTCAGTCTTTGCTTTATATCATAGTCATTATTATCTAATAAAATATCTTTTCACTAAGTTAACATTTTTAGCTACGAATATTCTTACTGCAAAAGCTTTAGTATAATTAGATTGTTATAAAACTTATAGCAGAAAATATTTTTAATTTAGTTTAAAAAAGTAAATTAAGCTTAAATCTTTAACAAACCAGTTAAACTGACCTTATTTTTTTTCATTTAATAAAAATTTAAGGTATATAAACAAATAAATTTTTGATAAAAATTTTCATAAGAAAAAAAATTGTTAAAATAAGTAAGTAAATTGTAAATTAAACACTTATGTAGTTTTTCACTTTAATAAAATTTTTGCAGGAACAAAAAAAAATTATGACTTTAAGAAATATAAGACAAGACGTGAAAGTTAGTTAAAACTTAAAAAATTAACATGCATTATTAAAGTTTTAAAATTAAGTGAATTACTCAAGCGTACGATTTTGGCTTATAAATTTCTTTTTTCTTCTAGCTCTCTCACTTTTGCGCTAAAACTTTGCGTCTATTTGTAAAGTTCTTAAATGAAGAGAATAACTCGAGCGCGCTCCAGCGTACCACTCACTTTTCACTTTAGTTTCTTTTATTTCTCCAAATTTCTCTCAATTTACTATAGAGCTTTAAAGCGCGTGTTTACAATTAAAACAGCTGTATTTAACTGCCATCTTGATTATACCATGTCTGGTTGGAATAATTGTATGTTAAGTTTGAAATATAAAATGATTTCTATAAGTAAGTAGGTGTTTTGAATAAATAGTTTTTAGATGTCTTAGTAAAACAAGGTTTACATAAGATTAATATTTCTATATTAATTAACCTGATAAATTATAATAAACACCCTTATATATGCTATTTTCGTTTTCATACAGTGTGATACTTAAATATTATATAATATTCTATCAAAAAAATTTTGATTCAACTACAGCTATATAATTTAAAGATTTAAGGAAAAAGATGATAGATTTTAAAACACATCATATGATATTTATTTTGTAGCAATAAAAAATATGAGGCTGTTTAAAAAGTCTATATAAGATTTTTATAAATTTTAATTCTTCATATCATATAAATTATCTCAACTTCTATAAATACTTCCATTAATTTTTTTTATTTTTGTAAGAAATACCAATCTTATTTAGTTTGTTGCAAATATTAGATAAATAACCAATATACTGTTAATAGATACTGAACCTAGTTACACTATAATAACATTTTTAGTTGTTTTGTACTTAGTAAAACATTTTCTAACAGTTTTGTTGTGACTTAAAATTTGTTTTACTTCGTCATTTTTGTTAACATAAGCTAAGAATTTTTTTATAGAACTTTATGTTAACTGCATTATTAAAATCGTATCATTAAAATAAAAATATAACTTTTAGCTACTTGGCTTAAGAATAAGTAAATCAATTAACAATGCTATTTAATAGTCTAAAATTTTTTAGATATAAGAAAAAAAATTCATACTCTATTTGATAGTTATTATAATAAAGACTACACAGTTTGAGTTACAGTAAAATTTAAAAATAGCATTTCAAGTTTTCAAAAGATGAAAAAGACCTCGTTTGCAAATTTATATATTAAAAAAAATTTAAATTCTTAAATTTTATTTTGTATAAGAATTGAAATACAAAAATATTGTGGTGTACATAAAGTTAGTTAGTAATTTAAAATTTTAAATATTAAAAACTGTGTCATCAATTTTTATTATGAGTTAAGGGGTTATATTGATAAAAATACCATAAGTTTATTAAAAGGTAAAATGTAAAGGGTATTGTCCCAGTTTTAGTCTACAAACTTATTATAGCACTGTCAGAATATATGTACCTAAAGTCACAATAGAACTGTAAAAATTTAGTCAACAGTCACAATAAAATTGACAAAATTTAAGTCCGATTAAATCAATGAAAATGTATGAGTACAAACAACTTGTGACCAATTTTAAGTCACAGTAACTCATGTTAAACTTATTTAAGACTCTTGAATATTTATAGAATTAAAAAGTAGACAATATTTGTAAGTAATTAAGACATTAAAGACCATTAACATGCTGATATTTTTAGAAGTTTGTACCATAGGAGTTTGCATAGGCATGATAATTGAATGAGATTTTTATTAAAAAAGTTCTTTCAATCATAATGTTAATTTTTTTGTCTAGTTATTCCAGGGTTGCCACACACTCAATAAATTCAAGGAATTCGGAAAAATTCAGGGAATTTTTAAGTTATAGAAAATCTAAGGGAAATTCAGGGAATTTTGATTCTTTTTTTTTACTCAGAATAAACTCAGGGCAGTTTTGGTTTTTTCTAAAAATTTCAGGAATATTTTAATTTCATATATATATTATATATTTAAGGGAAATTTTGAGATAAAAAAGAATCTCAGGAAATTTTTTTTTCTAGATCTACAATGAGATTTAGTTGATCAAGTTTTAATATTTTGTTCAAAAACGTTAACTTTATTTATTTTTTGTGTTTATTTAGAAATATGTTATCCTTGCGTCTAGATCTTTAATACTCTTAAAATTAGCATTGTAATTTTTTAATAAATATTATAACTTTTAAGCTTTTGAAAAAATCTTAGGCAAACGTAAGGAACTTTAGGTTACTCAGGGAAGTTTTTGGTCACTCAGGTAAGATGATTTGACTGAAAGAGTGCCAACCCTGTATTGACAATGTATGCTAAATAAATATTTATAAACAGCTTTTGATATCTTTGAGTACTATTAGTTTTCTAAATGTGAAGGCTTTAAAACTATTTATTGTAGAAATTTAATTTCCTATCACTGTGTAGTTAAATGCTTCTATTTTATTAGTTTTAAGACTAATTTATTGTTTTGTATTTTATAAAACTAAAAAAAACATTTCTGCTTTAAATAATTAAGAGAAGTTGAACTGGTTTTGCAATAAAAATTACTCTTGTTTACCATTGCCATAGCTTTAAGTAAAAAAAGAGAAAGAGGTTCTTTAAAAATGGCAGGAAGAAAAAATGTAATGGATAACAATTTTGTTGCTGTACCATTTACAGGGTAGCCACTTTGTCTGGAATCCTGAAAAAACCTGAAATTTGACAATTTGGGCAAAAAAAAACTTAAAAAAAACCACGATTTTGAGAATTTTGAAAAAAACTTTAAAAACCTGGAATTTTGTACAATAATCACTAAAAAACCTGGAAAAACCTCGAACTTTGACAATTTTCACATGTTCAGTAGTAAAATTTCAATTTATTAAATACATTTTTTAAATAGCTTCACAGTATCTTTTCAATGTTTTTATACTATTTAACATAGTTTCTTACCTTTAACTAAGTTTTAACTAAAAATGTGTACTTTTACAAACATGGAAGAAATTTGGAAAATCTTTTAAAAAATTTGAAAAACGATAGGCAACTCTGCATTTGTTTTAACATCAAATATTATTAAACCAGGCAACCAGGAAGCAAGATGGTCTTAAGCAAGTTAATTTTTTAAGATATATCAAGATAAACCAGCCACAGTGTGATTGCAGTCAAGACCTTCCAGACGAAATTCTAGATTAGAACTTATTAGTAATTAAACTGTATATTGTAAAGCTCTTTTTAAAACAATTCTATTAATATTAATTGATTACTTGATTTTAATTCCAAGTAATTAATTTTAATTTAATATACATTCTAAAAGTATGTTCCTGTTAGAATTAACTTTAGTGTGAACTTTTTGAACAAAATTTAAGGTATTCTTCAAAGTATAATGTTCTTTGATATTAAATAATTGACATTTTGTTTAATATAAAGTATAACCACCAAAAGTTAAATTTAGTATTTACTAGTATAGAATACCTTTAATAACGTTTTTTTTCTAATTAAAAATTATTTATAGTTTTCAGTGTGGTTTTACACCACAGTATAACTTAACAATATAATATTTATTAGTTTTTTTATTATCCAGGCTATTTAAATATTTATAAAAGTTTAATTATGTCAACACAACATAGTCAAACTAAAAATACGACAAAGAGAATACAACTAGATGGAGTTGATGAAAATGTAAGCAGCATTGCAGAATACAAAAGGCTTGCTATTCTGAAGTATTGCAATGAAAATGGAATTGAAAAAAATCAGTTAGATGAATTATCAATTTCAAATGAGCTTCATAAATTTGGTTTATTTTGTTTTTTTATTACATTGATAATAACATTTATCTTTGAATTCTGTAAAAGTTTTCTCTATGTTCGTGATATAACAAACTACGGTAGTAGTCATTACTAGCTACCTTACGCACAAATTTTCTTTTAAGAAAACAAAGGTAACTCATAAACGTTAGTTTGATAACCTTAAATACTTTTTTTATTTCTATTTATGAATTTAACCATATGAGGTTTATAGTTAAACTATCAAGCTTAAATTTTAAACAACGGTAAGTCATCAACTAAGAAGCTAATCTCATATAAACAATGAGCTGTTAATCATAATTTAATCTAAGGAATAAAGCTTTGTTGTCAGTTTAGAATATAGTTTGAAAAATTTATGTTTTATTTAATCATTCCCAGCCTGTTTTAGAGTAATACCTTCAATTAAGTTAGTAGTATTTCAATAGTAATTTCGCGCATTGAGTGCTTAATTCTTAAGCATTCTGCTGAATTCATGTAGCTCATTAGATTAAACATATAATCAACAGACTTAATACTACTTAATATATGTAATATATTTAAAAAGGTTAGTTTATTTGAATTGACATAGCAGCTTATCTATCAGCAGAAAAAAACTGCAAGAATAATACATAAAGTAATCCAAATTTTCTACAAACTAATAAAATATTTTTTGACGTTTTTATTAAGAATCTTATTAAAAGTGTTATAAACAGAATTTTAACCCAAAATGTTTAAATTTTGTAATGTAAGTGAAAAACATTCATCTAGCGCCTTCTAATTTAAAAAAAATGTATATAGTTTGTTTAAATAAAAAACAACTTTTTTTTTTAATCAGTTTAATTTTCTGTTTATAGGGTTTAATTTTTCTAGTAACCACTAACAAAACTTTTTAGGAATGAAGAACCGAATATTAAGTGAGAAGGTTACAGCTACAAGATTAAACAAACTATCCCTCAATGAAAATGCAAGTAGTACAACTTGTACAATTTTAAAAGAAAAATTACAGTGTAAAAATGCTGCTTCTGTTTACCAGTTTGTGAATCTGTTCAATCTATCTAGCCTCAAAAGTTCAACCTTTAGCTATATACAACGTTGTTTTACAATTGTAAGTGATAATGAAAGCTTTTCAGAACTAGAATTTAACTTTATTTCTAAAATACTTGCAAGTTCTCAACTTCTAATTACTTCAGAAATTGAAGTACTTAAGGTGATTGTAAGATGGTTGAACCACAACATTGAAGAGCGTAGCAAGTACGCTGAAGATCTTTTATTAAAAGTTCGTCTTCATTTGCTTTCCACAGAAACTATAAGACATCTTTCAAATGATTCAACATTATTTGAAAAAGATGATGGTTGTTTTAAAACTTTAAATAAAATTCTAGATTGCAAAAAAATAAAAAATCATAAACCTTCAAGTATTTATCTCACAAGTAGGTATTGCAAGCAAAAATATTTTAAAATACTGGTTTTAGGGGGTTATGATTTAAAAACAAAAATGATTTGTAGCAACGTAAGTAGTTTTGATGTTAAAAAAGTAAGAGATGTAGAACCTTATGCTCCAATGAAAACGGAACGTGATCATTCAAAAGTAGTTTATTTAAAAGGTGATGTTTTTGTTATTGGTGGTCGGAATAATAGTGGTTGGTTAAAGTCTGTTGATAAATATTCACTTACTTCTAAAACATGGAGTCAGGTAGCTGAAATGAATGATGTTCTTAAATATTTTTGTGTATGTGCATTTATGGACAAAATATTTATTATTGGAGGTAACAAACATAGAGTAGAAACCAATTCTTGTTTACAATTTGATACAAGTGATAACAGTTGGAAAGAAGTTGCTAGAATGAACGAAGCAAGATCAATTGCAGCTTGTGCAGTTTTTGAAGAAAGAGTTGTAGTTTGCGGTGGATGGAGTGATATTGGAAATTTTTTAAATGGAGATATTTTAAATTCTGTTGAATCTTACGATGTTCTACCAAATAGATGGTCAACAATGCCAAATATGAACTCTGGTAAATCTCACCACAGTTTAGTTGTTGTTAAAAACAAATTATTTGTAATTTCACAGTCAAAAGACGATTGTGAAGTTTTTGACAACACTTGTAAAAAGTTTATCACTATAAAACCACCAGAATTTTACTACTCGTTTTATTGTATAAGATCTTTTTCTATTGAAAACAAAATTTTCGTCTTACCAGAAAACTTTTCGAAAATTATTTCTTATGATCCTAACGAAATTGAATGGTCGGAAGAGTCTTGTGAAGTAACAAGTGAACTTGTATATTTTTCTTGCGTGAAAATACCTTGTTTTTAAAAAATGTTTAACATACTTGAAGTCTCAAAATTAAAAAACAAATTTTAAATTATAATTATGATAATTTGCAAACTGACTAAATTACAAAGAAAAAAAATATAAAATAAATATTATTCTCTAATCTTTTAATGTATATATAATAATATTTTGAAATTTGATTTTTTTCCTAAAAAGGATCAATAGTTTAAATCAACGATTATTGAGCACTTTGTTTTCTTGGGATTTCTTAATTTTTTTTAATGCAAATCTTCAGTTTAAAAGTTTGTTCTGATTTTTCGACTAATAAACAATGTTGTTTTTTATTGTGTATTTTGCTTTACGACGTTTAAAACAGAGGTCGAAGTAGAAAAATATTAAAACAAAACCAATTGTTTTTTATACAAAATATTAAGTTTCCAAATCTATTTATTCTTAGATGATCTATAAAGGTTACTTTAGCTCACAGAAATTTGTCATTTTTGTACGGCGTCACTTATGCATAACGTTTTTGTATGAGACTTAGTTTATTAGTGACATTTGTGGACATATCAGAGTTTTTGCACAGAAATTCATTTTGCAGGGCATAACTTTTGTATATTAATATACAAAAGTAATAAAACAAAATAAATACAAGAAAATATCTGTTTTAGAAAAAATATTTAGCAAAAAGAATATAAAAACTATGCTTAAACAATTTCTAAATAATTTAAAGATATTTAAAAACGGTTAAAATAAACTTGAGTGAAAATCAGGCTACAATTAATTTTTCATCAAACCTTTTTTAAATTCTATGACATTCATACAACTGTAATATGACACTAAATTCAATTGCAGACAATACAAAAGTATAAACAGTATTTAAATACCAATGAACCAACAACTTTCATATATTTGAGTGGTAATTATAGACTTTTTTTATGCAATACTTTACTAAATATTTATTTTATGTTATTAAGTATAAAACGCAACGTTGTTACATAAAAGTATGATCAATTTAGTAGACTATATCAGCACAAATGTTTGTTAGCATCGACAATTTCTAATTTATAATTATACTTAAATAAAATTTTATTTAAAAGTTAGTGAACATTCTAAGCTTAAATGTATTCTTAAAATATTGGTTTTAATCGAGTAAAATTTATTTTGATCTTAGTGCTCACTTTACTGGCAGTCTTTGAAAGGTTTGTTTATCAGATGGAGTTTTTATACAGTTAGTTTCATAAAAAATTAATTAAGAACAATTCTACGTAAAGCTAGTTTTAATTTTATATATGATTTCCAAAATAAAACTTAAATTAATTTCTTTAAAACAACTATTTTTTTTAATTGCTCTGACAGTCGCCAGATAAGAAATCAGCAAATTGCCAAACATTACTCGAGCATGGAATTAAAGTTAAAACCAGCAAAAATGTTCTCACTATTTATTTATAATAATAAAATTAAAGCTTGTGCATCTAATGCTCCATACATATATGTTTCGAAATTATTCTAATAAGTTATCGTTCATAGTTAAGCTTTCTGTTTATTTTCTAAAACGTGTTAAACATACTAACTTAAATATGATATCAAAGATCCTACATTTTTTTAAATCTATCTTTTTTATATCTAAAACGAATTTTGGGAAACCATGTTCACATATCTAAGAATAATATATCAGTCTATAAATACATGATACAGAAATACTAAAGTATGTAAACAAATCATCATCATATCTTTTTTAATTTCAAGTACTTATAACAGTATTTTCCAAAAACTAGTGAAATTTAGTTCACATGCTTAAGTATTCTGTATCATTTTGTAAACATATGGTACGGAAACACTTAAATATGTCAACAAAACTTTGTTTTTTTGCTATGTAAAACAACTTTCTGGTTCTCTTAAAAATTTAAGACGAATTTGTTTTATTTATTTATTTTAATAACAATTTTTTTGTTGTTCAATTTTCCAGAATACAGACTACTTACTTGGCTAAATCGTAATTATAATCTATGCTTAGTGAGCAAAATTTACTGTATATATACAATAAGTGTGAGAGAATGAGTAGTAAAAATTTCAATTTAAGCAGCTTGTGAAAATTTGATTAAACTATATTTGAAGTTTTATGAACAATTAAATCTTATAGAATGAGAAAATGGTGTAAATATATGCGAGTTACTTGCGTATTAGAAACTTAAAAGCATGAGTAAGAAAAATCTTTTTTGATCTTCTGATGAAGAATTTTTTTTAAATTGCGAATACAAGATACTCATAGTTATACAATAGTAGTCTTTTAAGTCATAGTCCACATTTTTCATAAAAAAGTTTTAAACAAAACTTCAACTAAAAATCTCAGTATAATAAACTTTTAGGATTTATTACTTAGATGTCAACAATTCCTCTAGAAAATTCAAAAGATGTCTGACTTAGATTTTAAAATTTAATATTTTAGCTAGTGTTCATTTTCCGAAATGTTTTTATAAATATACGCCTTATAGTTTTTTTATTTTATCTAGATGTCTTATAATTTAATATTTTATATCTAACTAATTAAAAGAATATAGTAAGTTATAAAAATTATCTAATATTACAATTTAATTGTTTTGATTAATGAAATTCCGTTCGAACTTTTTCCCTAAACTTTTTAGTTTAGATTTTAATTAATAATGATTTTTAAAATTGAGAAAATTTTTATTATTATCGGTAGAACTTATTTAAACTTATATTGCTTTTATTGACTTGACACACATTTTAACGACGTGTGGTAGTTTTGTTAAGGTTGCAAGATTTTAAAAATAAATAAAAGATCCCTTAATTTGAGATTTTTTAAAACAACCTTTATAAGCTTTAAGTACTATGATAACAAAAAAAACATTATAAACAAAAGTTAAATTAATCAGATAAAAATTTATAAGTTCTGCTAAGCATTATATATTTTTCAAGTTAGCATCTGCTTCAATAAGACTTACCCAAAGCCACTGCAGAGCAGTAAACTGTTAGAAATACTAAATGTAAGCTATTTTAAAAAATGTCTAGTACACAGTAAGTTTATAATTTGCTTGAAAATCTTAAGATTTAACTTTTTCTAAAGACTATGTTGGTAAGAAACCGATGATTTTATTGTTTCAAAAACACTTACTGTCTAAAAAATAATAAGGTGACTTTTATTTTTTACCACAAATCTTGCTGCTTGTAAACTTTGTTTAATACAACATAGTATAGTTCACAAGTTATACTTTAAAGTTCTGAAGTAACAATCGGTTTTTGAATCGAAATATACTCACAAATAATATCTTCAATTATATTATAACATCCAGTCTACTTTTAAGTTTTTATAAAACTAGTATTTTTAGTAGAAAAAACCACTACATAAACGGAACCAAATATTTTTATTTATAGCTATGTGAATCGTAACTAATAAATTTAAAAAACCCTTTTACAAAATAAAGAATAAAGAAAAATTTTACAAACAATAAAAACTTCAAAGACTTGATTTTGGTACCTGCACTCAATTTAATTTCTTTGTCGTTTAAATTCCCGGGTTTGATCCGTGATGTCCTAAACTGTGAGTTTGATTATTTTGTGCTGATGCTTGGTTTCCCTGAGAATGTCATCCTGAAGATGCTTGGTTGTTTTGAATTTGGTTGTTACCACTACTATCAGCAAGTTGTCGGTTTTGCATTCTTTGCAAACGTTCATTACTAAAGTGCACTGCGATTTGATAGAGAAAACCGTTAATATTCGGCATAGGCTGTATCTGGTTCAAAAAGTTGCAGTAGTTTACATGGTTTTGGTAGTGGTAGTCATAATCATCAGCAACGCGAATTGTTTGATGAATGTTGTAAACATTTAAAGGAACGTTGGGCGTACTGTATATTATTGGTTGGTTTTGAAAAAGCTGATTTGATGAATTTCTTACATCTTGTTGATTAACTCGATTTGTTGTATCACTAACTGCTGAAGTTGAAGGTTCACTATCCGCTTTTAACAAACGTCGAGCTCTTTGGTGTTTGTTTATAAATCTTTGATATTTAATTTCTGGCTCATCCAAATCCTTTATGTTATAGAACCAAATTTCAACTTTCAACTCGTCAATACCAATTTCTCTCGCTATCTCTTTCATTTTTTCAACTGACAACTCTTTGACATTGCAGTGCTTTTCAAAGGACTCTTCCAATAATCGCTTTTCATTTTCACTGTACTCAAACGTGTAATCAACCGAGCTTTGTATTTTGAGTTTTTTTCTTCTGTTTTGAAAGTATCGAAAGACTGCCAGTTTTTCTGCTTTCAATACGCGGCTTATAGTAGCATATTCTGATAGTGGCGGTTTTGGGTTTAAACTAAAATACACTTTTGCTAATGGAACTTGATTTTTCTCCAAATTTTTTCTTCCCAAATTCATTCTATGCATTTTATTGAACCATTTCCACAAAAAGACTCTGCTTTCCCCAGTAATATCTGACAAAAAGTTAATATCAGTGTCTTTCGGGTACATATTGTCAAGAAAGAATTTGGCCAGCAGTTTTTCGCAACGTTCGTCGTCACTCAAAGAAGTTTCTCGACTGCTTGTATTCAGCGTGCTTGTCAATGAAACGTCTGGTGATTCTTGAGTCAAATCAATTACATTGGATCCTGCTAGGGAAGAGTTTGAGGTTTTTCAAGTTTTTTAGTGGACTGTATGTCTTGAGGTCTTTCTTTTACAAGTTTGCTAATAGATGGTAATTTAGATGGTATGTCTTGAGGTCTTTCGTCTGTAAATTTGCTAGTCGATATCATGTCTTTAGGTTTTTCGTCTGAAAATTTACTAGTGGATGATATTTCTTGAGGTCTTTCGTCTGCTAATTTGCTAGTTGACGGTATGTCTGATGACTTACAACTGTTAAGATTATCTGAAAAACAACTTGAAGAAGCTCCACTGCTATTTTTTGAAGTTTTATACATTTTTTTGATTTGAGCGTTTATTAGATTTCGTTGGGGTTTTGTAATTGGATTTTCTGGAAATTTAGTTATTTAGTTTTAAGTACTTGATTTTTAGTTTATAGTTGAATAGAAGTGTGCAAATTAAATTTTGTTTTGAAACCGGACGAAACCGGGTCATAAATAAAGTGTTTAATTTACACATCTCTATTCAAATAAGCTCTTTACATTCTAGTAAATTGAGCAATCTTTTTAGATAAGAAAAATAACTGTATAGTTTATAGGTATCAAAAAATTTTAATGAAATAAAATTTATAAAACTATACTTGTAATTTAAACCTTAAAATTAACTTTGTGTAGCTAGAAATACAGATTTTTACTGTATCTATTTTGATTTTTTGTTACGTAATTAGTATTATATAAAACACTTATAAAGTTATGATGAAATCTTCCTAAAATTTATACTTTTATGTTAGGGTAAGTTATGTTTATTGATTTACTTAAATTTATACTAGATAAATGAATAGCCTCAATAAAGTTTAATCTTATTATTCAACTAAAATACATGTTATACTCTAAATAAAATAAAAAGTTAAATATTATTTTTAAAATATTACCTTTTAATTAAAGATAAATAGAAAAGCAAGTAAAAATAAACTAACTATTCAAAAACTTTTGATTATATTCACTACTTGAGGGTGCTTTACCAGTGCTTTCGTTGAATGCTAAAAAAGTTTTGTTTTTATTTTTTTTTTGTACTACCTAATAAAAAGTATATTTCTAAACAATGTTACTTACTTATCTTTCTAGTCACAGTTTTAGAGTTATTAAATTTCTCATTATTATTTTGAGATATTTTAATTTCACACAATTTTGTTGCAATATTTTCAATGTCTTGTTGTTGTTTTAAAAGTTCTCTTTGTATTTGCGATAGTTTTTCCTCGACAGCTAAAGGACTATTAGTTCTTTGAAACATTTAATGTGTTTTAATGCTTTTCAATGACTTTCAATACTTTTTTCAAATAACCTAAACAGTTTTATGGCTATTCAAACTATTATTGTTATACAAAGTGTTTGGTATATAAAAGAAAAACATAAAGCAAAAAGTAAAAACATATATAAGGATTATATTAACCAAGTTAAAAAAAATATTTTAAATTATTTTTGTTAACATAATATATGTAAAAAATAAATTGTATTTATATAAGTAAGTGTAAGTATATATAAGAATGTAAGAGTGCTTTGCAAATAACTTAAAACAAAAGCGATAATTAAAATATTTTTTTGAAAGTAGTTTAAGAGCTTTTTACACAAAGTTTGATCATTCCGTAATTATAATGAGTTGTATCACATTAGTGTAGACTTTTTTATTTTATAAACTAACATAAAAATTGAAAATGTAGCAAGCCATTTTTTTTAAATGACACTAAGCTTGTAAAAAAAAAACACAAATTTGCTAAGTGAAGTTTTCAAAACAAACATCTACGTGCTTTAAACCAAAGCGCTTGCATTGTTTTAATGACTACTATTGCAAATTTACAACACGCTTTTGTAAGTAAACAATTTTCAGCTAACTTGATTTTATATCTAACTAATTTATAAAGAGGCAAGTGTTGCACTGGATGTTCAACTAATGATACTATTGTTAAACAAAAACTATTCGAAAAAATTATAAAAAAAAATTATCAGTTGTTTAGTCTACTGAAAAAACCATACTTTAAAAGTTAAAATTCAAATAGTAGAATCTTCAACAAAAATAATTTTGATATTTTTCTTAAACATATACTTTACAGCTTTTAGTTAAAAGTTTTAGTTTCTATTTTTAATAGTAATTGAAAAACCAACATTTTTGGTACTTTTAAAACTGTATCGTCACATTTTAAAATATTTTATAATTTTAGCACTTTAAAATAAAACAGAATTTATTTTATATTTCATACTTCGTAAAGTTAGAATTTATTTCATTAATCGTTAATAGATTCTGCACAAACTATAATTTATCAAATAAGTTATACAGTTCTTTTAGCTGGATCAATATAAATTAATAAGTTTAATACGAAAATAAGTTTAAGTTACTATTTTAAATATTGTTAAGAAAACTTAAACATATTTTGAACTAACAGAGTTTATTTAAATTTTTACAATGAACTTTTGAATAAATGATTACATTTTTTTTTTATCTAATGTGTAGACCATAAATATTTGTTAAAATTCTACATTCTTTTTATTTAAAGAAGTAAGTATAAACTGTTGGATTGACATCTTTTCAAAGTGGTTTCCGCAAGCTAAAAAAAGCTTTTTATACACTTTTTTTGTTTAAAAAGTTTTATTTAAAGTTAAAATAAAAATCTTTTAGTATTATGATTATAACTATTAATTTATTATATATCTACATAAAACTTGCCGCCTAGTTTAAATTGTATGGTTTTACCGAATGTATTTTATAAAACAATTGAACTCAGTTAAAGTTATTTTTAAAAACAACAATGAATATTAGTTAGAAATCTAAAACATCTGTATCTCTATATACAAGTAGATACGAAGAAAATTTTAAATTTAAAACTCATTTAAATAAAACAACTAATGTTCTAATGCATTATTTAGGAACACTGATTTTTCAGATATACTGAATACACGTTACGACGCTTGGTATTTTTGTTAAGGGTTACTGACGAATTACTCATTAAAAAAATTGCTAACCTTCACCTTCTAGCTGACACGCTTCAGTTTTCGTGTTGCAACTACTTGGCCCGCCGCAGTTGCATCGCTGGCTAGCTTAACCCGCTTTCGTAGCTTACGCGTCTGCTCGCTTGAACATTTAGATTTTGATAATTTTTATCGCTTGTTTTTGATAGTTTGTTTACATTTAGAAACGTTTTAATGTGTAAAGTTCGAATTTTTTTTATTTACATAGTGCTGAACAAAAAATAAGTTATTGAAATTTTGTGTATGTTTAAGATGCAGCTGACACAGATTGAGCTTGCAGCTTCAACATTACGAAAAATATAAGCATCAAATTTAATAACTAAAATTAATCAAATGTAGCGGGAAGATTAACGACGTTCTGTTATATTTTGGTTGTATGTTTTGTATAAATTTATATCTACATAACTTTCCTAGTTTTTAAGCTGAGATGTTAAATCAATTTAAATCTCAATCTCTAGGATTTAAAATGGAGTAATTTTAGTTTAGCATTGGGTGCTACAGTTGAAGCAGGGCCTCTTTTAAAATAGCGTCTAAACAAATAGAAACTTTTTGTACACATTCCTTTTGTCTTGTACTTTTTCTGAAGCAGCCATAGCTTAAGCGTTCTATTGTACGCGACGTCCCTGGTTTGAACGACTGCTTCTGCCTAAAAAAACAGTTAAATCTAATAATAGACATCATTGTCGACGAATGATATTTTTCATATACTGCGAAACCATACAAGCATCAAAAAACTGTAATTTGATACTTTGAAACTAACTTTACGGAACAAAAAACAACAAATCATCAGAAAGCAAAAGTAAATGATTATTTTTACAGTTTTATAATGCTAGAATTAGGTTTTTAAACTTTCCTAGGTAGAGCATCTGCTCCAAGGTTTCGCTATAAACTTGTTAAAAATCATTATGGTTAGTGTTAAAAAAGGTCCTGTTGTAACGTTGAGGTGCTTCTCCTATATTCGCTGAGTCAGCGAACTTTTTAAAAGCTTTTTTTTTAATTATATCTTATCCTTAACCTATCTTATCCAAACACATTGATAATGATCAAAAATATTTTTGATAACTTAAACAAAAATCATGAAAAATCTTTATTATTTGGCCGATTCAGCAAGAAAAAAGGGTAACACCTTAGTGTTTTGACAAGGCTCTGCTAAAAAGTTCTTGGCAAAAAGTGTTTAGTGATTACTTTAATAAAATTCAATTTTACTTCCGGGGATTTTTAAAAAAATAACACAGTGCTTTCAACCAAGTTAGCTCAACATTAGCAGCGCACCTGGTAGAGTTAACGAGCGTGTACTTGGGACACGTTCAAAATCCACCCGCAATCAGAATCCACCCGCGATCAAAATCCACCCGATCAAAATCCACCCGATCAAAATCCACCCGATCAAAATCCACCCGGTTCAAAATCCACCCGATCAAAATCCACCCGGGTCAAAATCCACCCGATCAAAATCCACCCGGTTCAAAATCCACCCGATCAAAATCCACCCGGGTCAAAATCCACCCGATCAAAATCCACCCGAGTCAAAATCCACTCGAGTCAAAATCTACCCGTTCAAAATCAACCCGAGTCAAAATCCACCCGATCAAAATCAACCCGGTTCAAAATCCACCCGATTAAAATCAACCCAATCAAAATCAACCCGAGTCAAAATCAACCCGAGTCAAAATCCACCCGATCAAAATCAACCCGGTTCAATATCCACCCGATCGAAATCCATCCGAGTCAAAATCCACCCGATCAAAATCCACCCGATCAAAATCAACCCAGATCAAAATCACCCGATCAAAATCAACCCGGTTCAAAATCCACCCAATCAAAATCAACCCAGTTCAAAATCCACCCGAGTAAAAATCAACCCGGTTTAAAATCTACCCGATCAAAATCCACCCAGTTTAAAATCCACACAATCAAAATCAACCCGAGTCAAAATCCACCCGATCAAAATCCACCCTGTTCAAAATCCACCCGAACAAAATCAACCCGAGTTCATTTTTTTTCGAAATAAGAATTAATTTCTAATAGAATTTTGCAATATTGAATAAAGTTATATGTTTAAACAACTATTGGTATAAAAAAGAGTAAGTATTTATAAAGAAAGAAATTTTAATTTATTTAATAAAATAATTAAAAAAATAAGTTAAACAATATAATTAAACAGCATTAAAAAAATATTCATAGTAGCTTTACAAGTATTTAAAATGTTTATAATTGATTAATGTTAGTAGTGTTGGTGTTACTTTTAAAAAAAGAAGTTAAAAAAAAATAAAAAAAGAATTACGCTCAGTTTTAATCCATTTAAACTTCCTTCTAGTTTAATTTCCCAAAGTCAATCATAATTAAATATAAATATTTACTAAGGATAACTCATAGTAAATTAAAATATCAAAACTATAGAAGTTTATAAATTTGAAGAATCTTATATTTATATATTAATTTAATATTCTTATATTATAAATATTAATCTAAAATTTTTGAGCTTTTTTTCTTGATGTAAAAAGTTTTGTGTTTTGTGCTTTACTTAAAATTCAAAATAGTATTACATACAATATTTTATTATAAAAAAATTTCAACTAACAGTGTTTATAAAAAATTAAATATAGATAAAGAATAATATAAAATTGCTACGTGATAATAAAATAAAAATCCTTTGTTAAATTTGGAAAAACTATCACCTATTAATTATATTTTAAACATTATTGTTTTCGACGTGGAAAAGACGTTAAAAGATATTTTTGGTGTGCGACTCGATAACTTTAAGGTTTGTTCGTGCAAGAGGACTTAGGACCAAATATTTTGAGCGCTTTTATTTGTCTTTAGTAAACAATTTATTGACGTTTCTTTTATTAGTAATTTTTAAAAACAGAACATAAATTTTAATATAAAAATACGAAAACTAATTTACTAAAAATATAAATGAGGAATATGTAAGAAATCAATAATTGTTTTAAAACAATTTTAGTGTTTTCTATCTAATTTTTGTTACAAATATTTTTTAGTTACTTTTTTTAATTTATACAATAATTTCAGCTGCTATTATCTTTTTTCAAAGTGTTTAAGTTATTTGAATTTTATTTAATTAAATGTTTTTTTTATAAACCATCTATTTTTGAAAAAACTAAAAATTGTTTCGTCTAAAGTAACTAAAGTTATAAATTATTTTTAATTAGATAACAACTTAATTTGCTAGTTTTTAACTAATAGTACAAATTAAAAAGCTAAACATTTTTCTATGAATTCTAAAGTCCTTTACATAAAACCAATATCGACTTTACAATTCATTGAATTTGCTCAAATAGCTTGTAAATTGCAACTAAAAAAGTTAGTAGTTAGACTTGAGCTAGGGAAATTATATACTTTAGAATTGTAGTAGTAAACAAATAAGTTGAGTTTTTTAGAAATGACATATCTAAAATATTAAAAATTAAAATATTTATTTACTAAATATTACGAAAAAAAAACTTATAACATTTTTTTATTATTATTAAAATGTTCTATTTTTACATATGTCCATTATAAAAAGTATGTATTTCAGACAAGAGAGTTTAAATTCAAGTAGAAGTTATTTTTATGAATTTTTGTACCAGACTGTATCAACTTAAACAATCGTATTATTAATTTTATTAATAGGTTAAGGCCAGTTTTGAAACTGATTAATTGAGTGGTTTTATAAAAGTTAATCTCTTTTGGTTAACGTTTAAATTTTAAATTTAAAATTTTTTAATCTAAAACTTTTAATTTACATGCGATAAATTTTCTTGAATTAATTTCCGACAATTTAAGTTAAAAGCTATAACTGCATGTTTTTAATTAATTAGTTGTGAACGTTTTATGTTTTTTTATAAATATAAAGTTGAATAGAAATTGTAATTAAGTAAGCTAAATTATTATTTACTGTTCAATATTATATTGTTAACACATGTAAAACTTATTTAAGACTCTTGGTATTTATAGAATTAAAAAATGGACAATATTTATAAGTAATTAAGACAGTAAAGATCAGTAACATGCTAAAATTTTTAGAAGTTTGTACCATAGGAGTTTGCATATGCATGACAATTGAATGAGATTATTATTTAAATAAGTTGTTTCAATCATAATGTTAATGATTTTTTTTTGTCAAGTTATTGCAGGGTTGTCACACACTCAGGGAACTTAGATTCCAAGTTATAGAAAATCTCAGGCAAACTCACGAAGACTTAGGAAAACTCAGGGAGTTTTGATTTTTTTTTAACTCAGCGAAAGTCATGGCAGTTTTGATCTTTTTTATAACTTCCAGGGAAATTTTAAGATTTAAAAAACAATCTCAGAGAAAACTATTTATAAATCTAGAATGAGATTTAGTTAATCAAGTTTCAATATTTTGTTTAAAATAATTCATTTCATTTATTTTTGTGCTTATTTAGAAATTTTTAATCGTTGCAGCTAGATCTTCAATATTTGTTGAATTAAGATTGAAGTTTTTTGATAAAGAGTAAATCTTTTAAGGTTTTGAAAAATCTCAGGGAAGTTTTTGGTCACTAAGGGAAGATATTTTGACTCAAATAGTGGCAACCCTGTATTGACAATTTTTGTTAATTAAATTTTTCTAAACAGCTTTTAGATAATTTTTTATATTGTTAGTTTTTTAAATGTGAGTGCTTTAAAACCATTTTTTGAAGATATTTAATATCCATCAATGCATACTAAAATGTTTCATATTTTATTAGTTTTAAAATTAATTAAATGTTTTGCATGCTACATAATTTAAAGATTCTGTCTGCTGTAGATTTAAATAATTAAGAGAAGTTGCACTGTTTTGCAAGAAAAATTACTTTTCCTTACCATTACCATACCTTAAACTTAAAGTAAAAGAAGAGAGAATCTTTGAAAATGACAGAAAACGTAATGGTTAAACAGTTTTATTGCTGAACCATTTACAGGGTTGCCATTTTACCTGAAATTCTGTAAAAACCTGAAATTTGTTAACTAAGGAAAAAAAAACTGTTAAAACCTGGAATTTGGGTTATTTTGAAAAAATACTTGGAATATTAACAATATCACATGTTGAGTAGTAAAATTTCGGTTTTACTCAAAAAATCTATCATATAAATAAAAACTTTTTGTCATCATCAACATGTTTTTTGTTTTTGTTAAAAACAATTATAAAATAGCTTAACAGTATGTTTTTAATGTTTTAATTTTATTAAACATCTTTTCTTACTTTAACCTTAACATTAAACTAAAAATAGACCAAAAATTGTGTACTTTTAAAAACCTGAAAAGTTTTTGAAAAAACGACTAGCAACTCTGCATTTTTTTGATTATCAAACATTATTTAATCAGTCAATTAGAAAGCAAGTTAGTCTTAAGCAAGTTTAAAATTTCAAGATAGAACTAAATAAACCATCCACAGTGTGATTGCAGTTTGATTGCAGTCAAGACCTTCCAGATAGAGTTCTAGAACTGAAATTATTAGTAATTATACTGTTTATTGTAAAGATTTTTTTAAAAAAATTATATTAGTTTTAATTGATTTCTTGATTTTGATATCAAGAAATTAATTTTTAAATTGATATACATTCTTATAATATATTCCTGATAGAATTAATTTTAGTGTAAACTTTTTGACCAAAATGAAGTTATTTTCCTAAGTATAATGTTCTTTGATATTTTGTTTAAAGTATAATATAACTACCAAAAGTTATTTCTAGTTTTTATAAGCAGTATAGAATACCTTTAATAACAATTTTTTCTAAACAAATTTTAAAATTAATTATAGTTTTCAGTGTGGTTGTACGCTCCATTATAACTTTATAATAAATAATTTATTAGTTTTTTTATTTTACAGGGTATTTGAATATTTATAAAAGATTAACTATGACAACACAACATAGTCAAAATGAAAATACTACAAAAAGAGTACAACTAGATGAAGAAGATGAAAGTATAAGAAATATTGCAGAATTCAAAAGACTTGCTATTCTGAAGTATTGTAAGGAAAATGAGATTGAAAAAAATCATTTAGATGAATTATCAATTTCAAATGAGCTTTATAAAATAGGTTTATTTTATTATTTATTATATTGATAATAATATTTATCTTTCAATTCTATGAAAATCTTCTCTATGTTCGTAGTATAACTAACTACAGTAGTACTCATAACGAGATATCTTATGCACAAATTTTCTTTAAAAAAAAACAAAAGTAAATCATAAACCTTAGTTTGATAAACTTAAATAATTTTTTTCTATTTCCTTTTATGATTTTAATAGCAAGAGGTTAATAGTTAAACTATCAAGTTTAAAATTAAAACAATGGTAGGTCATCAGTCAATGAGGCTTGTCTCTTACAAAAAAATGAACTGTTAATCATAATTTAATCTAAGAAATAAAACTTTGTTGTCAGTTTAGAACGTAATTTTAGCAAAGCTAAGTGTTATTGTAACATCCCCACTCTGTTTAAGAGTACTACGGGTACTACCTTCAATTAAAGTAATTTCGCGCTTGAGTTTTAAACTATTTAGCCTCTCCTATACATTTTGGTACATGCTTTTTATAAAACTCTTTTTAAAGAGCATGTACCAAAAAGTTTAGAAAATTTTTGATTTTTAAATAATAAAGCTGATATACCGGTCAAGGTTTTAAACGCATCTAAACGTTCATCTACTGCAGAACATTTAGTTGTTAATCCAACTTGTGCAAACAGTTATAGTATATATATACTCAAAATTATTTAAGCTTGTAGTAATGTTTTAATTTTAGTTAAATTAGAAGCCATTTGTATTTTGTTAAGGAAACCTGTTTTATGTAGGCAAAAAAAATTTCACTGTACTGTTTCTTTATTTACGTAATATTTTATAAGAATTGTTTTCATTTTATTTATGTTTAGTTTTACTTTAGATCAAATATAACGTAAATGGTCTTATTTGATTTTAACTGTTACTAATTGCTTTTATGTTTTATTATACTCTTGGTTACATTATGATTACTTGATTACTATATAAAAATGTAAAATCTTATTTATTGTGAGCATTGCACTCTACTGAAGAGAAATGCTCGAAATATATTTAGATTTTTTTAATTGTGAGTCTTCTGTAACATATTATAAATTTACTGGTCACTTATGTTCCAATATGTGTAATATCTTTAAAAAAGTTAGTTTATTTAAATTGACAAAGCAGCTTATCTATAAGTAAAACAAAACTGCGAAAATGAATACAACAAGTAAATTTTCTATAAGTTTATAAATATTAGTTAGCGTTTTTATTAAGAATCTTATTGAGTGTTATAAACAGAATCTTGACATGTATTGTTTAAATTTTATAATGTGAATGGAAAACATTCATCAGGCACCTAAGGCAGTAATTTTAAAAACGACAAAGTGTATACAGCTCGTTAATATAAAAAACAATTAAACAAGCATCGTTAATTTTTAAGTTAGATTTTTTTTTGTTCAAAGGGTTTATTTTTCAAGTAACTACTAATAAATATTTAGGTATGAAGAACCGAAAACTAAGTGAAATAATTACAGCTACAAGGTTAAACAAACTTTACCTCAACGTAATTGCAAGTAGTAGAATTTCTGCAATCTTAGATGAAAAGATACAAGTTAAAAATTCTGCTTCTGTTTACAAGTTCGTGAATCTGTTCAATTTTTCTAGCCTCCAAGATTCAACCCTTAAGTATATAGAACGTTGTATTACAATTGTAAGTGATAATGAAAGCTTTTTAGAACTTAAATATAAGTTTATTTCTAAAATACTTGAAAGTTCTAAACTTCTAATTACTTCAGAAATTGAAGTATTTAAAATAGCAAATAGATGGTTAAACCACAAAATTGAAGATCGTAGCAAGTATGCTGAAGATCTTTTATCAAAAGTCCGTCTTCATTTGCTTTCAACAGAAACTATAAGACATCTTTTAAAAGATTCAACATTTACAAAAGCTGATATGTGTATAAAATTTTTAAGTGATATGCTAAACTGCAGAGTAAACGGTTCTTATAAACCTTCGAGTGATTATCCTACTAGTAGGTATTGTAACCAAAAACATTTTAAACTTGTGGTATGTGGCGGTCTTAACTCAGTAACATTAATGACTTATCGCAATGTAAGTTGTATTGACTTTAACAAAGTAGGAGATGTAGAAGCTTATCCACCAATGAAAACGGGACGTATTTCACCAAAAGTAGTTTATTTAAAAGGTGATATTTATGTATTTGGTGGTCGCAATAATAATGGCAAATGGATAAAGTCTGTAGATAAATATTCACTTAGTTCTAAAACATGGAGTCAGGTAGCTAAAATGAAAGATGATCGTATAGATTTTTGTGTTTCTTCATTCATAGATGAAATATTTGTTATTGGAGGTTTGAAAGGTGGATTTGAAACTAGTTCTTGTTTAAAATTTGATACAAGTGATTATAGTTGGAAAGAACTTGCTACAATAAACAAAGCAAGATCAAAAGCAGCTTGTGTAGTTTTTGAAGAAAAAATTGTAGTTTCTGGTGGATGTAGTAATTATGGATATGGTTTAAAATCTGTTGAATCATACGATGTTCTACCAAATAAATGGTCAGCAATGCCAAATATGAACTCCCGTAAATCTGACCACAGTTTAGTTGTTGTTAAAAACAAATTGTTTGTAATTTCAATGAGAAAAAACAATTGTGAAGTTTTTGACAGCATGTGTAAAAAGTTTATCACAATAAAATCACCAGAATTCGACTTGTTTTCTATCATTTGTGCTTTTTCTATAGAAAACAAAATTTTTGCCATTCAAGACGAGCTGAAGATAATAATTACTTATGATACTAACGAAAATAAATGGTCGGAAGAATCTTGTGAAGTCAGAAAAAACCTTCAGTGGTTTTCTAGCGTGAAAGTACCTTGTTTATAAATAATATTAACCCAATTATAAGTTTTAAAACTTAAAAAAAAAGATTATAAGTATTGTTTTGATAATTGACAAAAAGACTAGATCACATAGAAATAAAAACAAGAAAAAAATTATTCTCTACTCTTTGAATATATAGAGAAGTACAATATTTTAATTTTAGGTTCTTTAGAATAATTTAAGTCAACAATTAATGAGCATTTTTTTTCTTGTTGTATCTTCTTAGGTTTTTAATTCAATGCAAAATTTTAAAGTTTAACAGTTCGCTTAGATTTTTTTTGACTAATAAACAATGTTATTTCTCATTGCTTGTTTTGCTTGTCGACGTTTAAAACATAGCTTGAAGTAGACATATATTAAAACAAACAAGTTCTTTAACCTCTTATTATGGTTTTTATAGAAAAAATTAAAGTTTTCAAATCCATTTATTCTTAGATCATCTGTGAAGATTACTTAACATAGAAACTTGTCATATTTACACGACGTCACTTGTGTTTCAGTGCAGTTTTTGTATGAGACTTAATTTATCTCACGTTTAGGTACATATCAGGGTTTTTGCACAGAGCTTCATTTTAGCACGGCATAACTTTTGTATATTAATAGTTTTAACAAAAGTATTTAAGTGAAGTAGATACTGGAGTTATCTTTTTATTAGTTTTTGGTAAAAACAAAATGAATTATAAATTTAAACTAGTTTTAAATCAATTAAACATATTTAAATGCGGCAAAGCTTGTTTAGTGAATTTTGTTCAGTGTAAATGTTTTAATGAAAAAATATATATGTATATATACCTCCTACATATGTAAAAAATAATTTATAATCTACCTAATCTTATAAAACGATGAAAATAGTTATATACAATAAAAATGAGAGATAAATAATAAAAATTTCAACTTAAACAGCTTGTGAAAATTTGATTCAACTAAGTACTTTTGTCAACAGTTCAAATCTTATAAATTTATTTTATTTTAAAATATGCGAATTAGTTGCGACTGACCGCTTTAAAAGGTATAATAAAAAAATATTTTGATATTATGATGAGGGAATTTTATTTTTTTTGAGTCACAAACACATGCTTCACAAATTATATAATATTCATTTCTCACATCATAGTTCAGAGTTTTCATAAATTAATTTTTTCAATTTACACTTATAATATTTGTGTAAACGCGTGTTAAGATTAGTTGTGTCTTACGTCACAGCTTAGAGTTTTCACAAATTATTTTTTCAAACTTACACTTATAATATTTGTGTAAACGCGTGTTAAGATTAGTTGTGTCTTACGTCACAGTTTAGAGTTTTAATAAATGATCTTTGAATAAAGCTTCAAATAAATAAATTTGTGTATTAGCGTGATAACATTTTCTATTTAAATATCAAAACTTCCTAAAAAGAAAACAAATTCAATTAAAAAAAGACTTTAAATGTTATATATAATGTTTAGTTTCTTTTTTTTTTGTTATTTAAAGTCTTATAGTATAATTTTTTATACTCAAGGAAATTTTTTTATATAAATATAACATAGATGTGAACCTGGTATTATCAACAATTTTCAAAAGTTAAGTCTTTATTTTAAAGTTTACTTTAAAATTTCTATAAGGTTCATTATATACTACTTAGTAAAGTCTTTAGATCGATGCTAAAATTTTAGTGACATTTAAAACAAAGTTGTTGTTTCATAGTTTTATTTAGAATTATTTTCGGTTTAAATTTAAGCCCTAAATTTTTGAGTTTGGCTTCTAACTTTTTAGGATTATTTGAGTTCAATTGTCATAGCAGTAAAATTGTTAAAACTTACATTGCTTTTTATTGACTTAACAAACATTTAAATTATTGTTTAACCAGTACAGACACGTGATATTTTTGTTAAGGTTGCGGAAAATTTACATATATTTAAAAACCCCGTTGTTTAAAATAATTTGTTAAGATTAAAGTAGTAAAAATATCAAAAAAAAAAAATTGTAAGTAAAAGATTAAATAATGTGATAAATGTTTCTGTAAATTAGTTCTGGTTAGCATAATATATTTTTCAAGTTAGTATCTGCTTTAATAAGACCCACCACAAGAAGCCGTTAATTATTAAAATACGGTTAAAAGTATTAACATTCAAGCAATTTAACAAGATATTTAATGTATTTGTAATATTATTAACAAAATAGTAGTCTAATTTTAACTTATAGATTGTTTTGACTATGAAACGATGTTTTTTTAGTTTTAAAATCACTTATTGTCTAAAAAAATTTAATGAGCTAGTTTATGTTTTTATTGTAAAATATGCGTTTTTAAAATTTATTAGTCACAAAATATTAAAATTCATAAGTTATACTTTTAAGTTTTGAAGTAATAATAGGTTTTCCATCTACAATAATTATTTTTTGTTATCTAGTCTACTATTTAGTTTCTATCAAACTTTTATTTTTTAATAGAAAAACGTATTACATTAATAAGAAAACACAAGTAAAAAGTATTTGATTATATAAATAGTTACTAGTAAAGTTAAAGAGAACTTCTATAAAATGAGAAATAAATATTGATTGCATAACAATTTTAGTAAACAAACTAGTTCTAATAACAATTTTTTATACCACAAAATACTAAATTATAATGATGCTCTAAGTGTTTTAAACAATAACTTCATTAAATAGGTATAATTGTAGAAAATGAAGACAAATTTAACTTTTTTCATTTGTATTAGTTTTTTAAAATACATTCTGAGTCTAATGAATTTACGCATAATCATTAATTAAGAGAAAACTAAATTATGTTGCCGATGATTTAAAACTCAAGCAAGAATGCAAAAAATTAAAATAGAAATATACAAGCATTTTTTACTTTTTCTTTTATTTTTAACTTGACAACAATATCAAAGTTTCTCTACACACGGAATATTTTATTAATATTAGATGCTGCAGACTGCAGAGACTTGGTTTTAGTAACTGCACTCAATTGCTTTGTCTTTTAAATTCTTTAGTTTGATCAATGATGTATCGAGTTATGAATCAAAGTATTTTGTGCTGATGCTTGATTTTCCTGAGAATTTATTTTAGAAGATGCTCCGGTGTTTTAGACTTGATTGATACCAGTATTTCCTACTAATTGATGATTATTTTGCATACTTTGTATTTGCTGGTTGTTTTAATGTTAAACAGTTTTAGACAGTATATTGCTTAAGTTTGATGCTGGTTAAAAAAAGAAAGTTTTAGCTGGAAAATTATTGACAGCAAATTATTATCTGCCTATACATTTTGTAACATTTATAACTTTATGATTACATCACTACAAAAATTTCTTAAGTTTTAAGTTAAGGTATTAAATCAGTTTAAATCTCACTAACTAGGCTTTAAAATAAGGTTATTTTAATTAAGGTTCGGGTTTAACAGCTAAAGCAGGGGCCTAAATAAAACAGTCTCGACATAAACTTAAACTTTTAGTACACACTCTTTTTGTTTTGTACTTTTTCTGAAGCAGACATAGCTCAAGCGTTCCATCACACGCGACATCTATAGTTTAAAAGATTGTTTTTCTGCCTAAAAACAGTTAAACCTAATAATAGACGTCAGTACCGACGAATGGTGTATTTTATATACTTCGAAAAACATACAAGCATCTAAAAAACCTTTTATTTAACATTTTGAAACTAATTTGACGAGACAAAAAGACAACTAATTGTTTGATAGGAAAAACCTAATTTTTTTTATTACAGTTTTATAATACTTTATTAAGACTTTTAATTTCTTTTAGTAGTTTGGTGTGGAACATTGTAGCATCTGCATGTTCCACACCAAACTTGGTAAAAGTCATTGCGGTAAGTTCTAAAAAGGGTCCTACTGAAACGTTAAGGTGTTTCCCCTATTATTTGCTGAGTCATCAAACTTATTAATGCTTTTTTTTTTTTTATTATAAATAATATCTTTATCCCTAAACAACCTTACCCAAACAAAAAGAAAATTAACAATAAAATTAATAACTAAAAATATGTACGAAAACCTTATTATTTTGTCAATTCAGCAACTATTACGAGCTACACCTTAATTTTTCAACAAGAATCTGATAAAAAATCCCCGGCTGTAGGATTTTAGTAATTACTTTAACTAATTTAAATTCTACTGATTGGGATTTTTTAACACTAAACAAAATGCTTTTTATTAAGTTTGCTCCACACTAGAAGCGCCCCTGGTAGACATATATAAGTAAATTTTAATAAACACGTTGACTTTTTTTTACGAATCTTATAATTTAAGATAGTTTAGTACAGATACTGATTCATTAGTTTTAGTTGTACTGTTAAGTTTAATTTAGATTAAAAAATAGTTTTGCTGAATAAGTTTAACCAGAATTTCAAAATTAAATAACACGGAATACTGACCAAATGTTCTAAATATTTTTTCATGCACGAGTAATCTTAGCCGATTGTCCTCCTAATCTGGCAACAATGTCCTAAAAGCTAAATTAAAATTTTAAAACTTGTAATAAACTACTTATAGAACTTGTTACGACTTATTTTTTATCGCTTTGTAAACCACTTCTTTAAACCAATTATTTTAAGAACTTTTTTTTTCGTTGTTCAATAACCAATACCACAGAGCAACTTATAACAAACATCAAAATTAATATCTGTTTATAGGAAAAATCTTTAATTTTTTAAAAATAGTCTAGTTTTTTGAAGGTTTTTGCCATCTTATAACTTTAAATATATATTATTTAAAATACTTTAGTTTAATATAAACGTTCCCCTCAAATTACATTACAAAATGTTTGAAGCCAAAATTGTCACACCAGTAGTGGATAATAATAATAAAAAAGTTTATCAACTTTCTACTTTCAAGAAATATCTAGCATATTTTTTAAATATGTAAATAATACATGCAATTGTAATTTTTTAGTGTTAATTTTTTTATACATTTTATGTTCAACTTCAAATTAGATAATTGTTGGTTGGAATAATTGTATGTTAAGTTTGAAATATATACTGATTGCTAAGAATAAGTAAGTGTTTTAAATAAATAGTTTTTAGATGTCTAAGTTATACACGGTTTACATAGATTAATATTCCTAATATTTCTATATTAACTATCCTGATAAACTATAGGAAAACACCCTTAAATATGCTATTTTTGTTTTCATACAATGTAATACTTAAATATTAGATAGTTTTTTCTACCAAAATAATTTTTCTCAAACTACTAGTATAAAATTAAATGATTTAAGAAAAAATATGATAGTTTTTTAAACACATTATATGGTATTTATTTTGTAGCAATAAAAAAATATTAGGCTGTTTAATAATTCTATATAACAGTCTTATAAATTTTAATTTTTTCATATTATATAAGTTGTCTCAACTTCTAGACATAATTCCATCTATTTCTTATATTTTTGAAAATAAAAACAATCTTATTTAGTTTGTTGCAAATATTAGATAAATAACCAATATACTGTTAATAGATACTGAACTTAGTTACAATACAATAAAAATTATAGTTGTTTTGTACTTAGTAAAACATTTCTATTAGTTTTGTCGTGACTTAAAATTTGTTTTACTTCGTCATTTTTGTTAACATAAGCTAATAATATTTTTTTATAGAACTTGATGTTTACTGCATAATTAAAATCATAACATTCAATAAAAAATATAAATTTTAGCTACTTGGCTTAAGAATAATTTAATCAATTATTAATGCTAGTTAATAGTCTAAAAGGTTTAAGATGTAACAAAAAAAATTTATAATATTTTTATTAGTTATTATATTAAAGACTAAACAGTTTGAGTTACAGTAAAATTTAAAAATAGCACTTCAAATTTTCAAAAGATGAAAAAGTCCTTGTTTGCAAATTTATTCATTAGAAAATTTTTAAATTCTTAAATTTTATATTGTATAAGCATTGAACTACAAAAAATTGTAGTGTGAAAATATAGTTAATTAATAATAAAAAAATTTAAAGAACAAAAACTGTGTCTTCAAATTTCTTTTTAATAAATAAGGGGTCATATTGATAAAAATGCCATAAGGGGACTAACATGTAAAATTTAAAGGGTATTGTCACAATTCTAAGTTACAGTAAGTCATGTTAAACTTATTTAAGACTGTTGAATATTTATAGAATTAAAAAGAAGACAATATTTGTAAGTAACTTAGATAGTAAAGACCAGTAACATGTTGAAATTTTTAGAAGTTTGTACCATTGGAGTTTGCATAGACATGACAATTGAATGAGATTTTTAACTAATTAAGTTGTTTAAATCATAATGTTAATGTTTTTTTTTGTCTAGTTATTGCAGGGTTTTTCACACACTCAGGGAGCTCAGGGAATTCAGGGAAACTTAGGGAGCTTTCAAGATACAGAAAATCTCAGAGAAAACCAGAGAATTTTGATTCTTTTTTAAACTTAGAAAAAACTCAGGGCAGTTTTGGTTTTTTCTAAAAATCTTAGGGAAATTTTTTCAAGATATAGAATAAGATTTACTTAATCTAGTTTCAATCTTTTGTTCAAAAAAATTAATTTTATTACTTTTTTGTGTTTATTTAGAAACTTTTATCCTTGCGTCTAGATCCTAAAATTTTTTAGAATTAACATTGTACTTTTTTAATAAATAGTAAAATTTCTAAGCTTTTGAAAAAAAATCAGGGAAACCCAAGGTTACTCAGGGGAGTTTCTGGTCACTCAGGTATAATTTTTTAACTCAAAGAGTGGCAATCCTGTGTTGACAATTTATGCTAACTAATTATCATTAACAGTTTTTAGATATATTTTAGTACTATTAGTTTTCTAAATGTGAAGGTTTCAAAACCATTTGTTGAAGATATTTTGTTTACTATCACTGTGTAGTTAAGTGTTTCCTATTTTGTAATTATAAGACTAATATAATGTTAAATATTATATAAAACTTAAAAAAATTTTCTGCTGTAGCTTTAAATAATTAAGTGAAGTTGCACTGTTTTGCAATAAAAATTATTTTTCCTCACCATTGTAATAGCTAAAAGTAAAAAATGAGAGAGACGCTTTTTGAAAATGGCAGGAAACAGAAATGCAATGGTTAACAATTTTGTTGCTGTACCATTTACAGGATTGCCATCTTATCTGAAATCCTGGAAAAATTTGCGATTTAGGCAAAAAAAAAACCTATAAAACACCACGATTTTGAGAAATTTTGAAAAAACTGTAAAAACTCGGAATTTTAAACCAAAATCACTAAAAAACCTGGAAAAACCTATTTTAATAATTTTTAAATGTTAAGTAGTAAAATTTCAGTTAAGTAAATACATTTGTTAAACAGCTTCACAGTATCTTTTCAATGATTTTTACTATTAAACAAAGTTTCTTACCTTTAACTAATCTTTAAACTAAAAATATAAATAAAAATTTGTACTTTTAAAAACCTGAAAAACCTTTTAAAAAATTTGAAAAACGACTGGCAACCCTGCATTTGTTTGAACATCAAATATTATTAAACCAGGCAACCAGGAAGCAAAATGGTCTTAAGCAAGTTTAATTTTTCAAGATATGTCAAGATAAACTAGCCACAGTGTGATAGCAGGTTGATTGCAGTCTAGTGATGTACCGGACCCACAATTTCAGGTCCGGCCGGACCCGGATCCGGAATTTTTTTTCAAATTAGAATCCGGGCGGAACCGGATCCGGACTTTTTTTTCAAATTAGAATCCGGCCGGAACCGGACCCGGACTTTATTTTCAAATTAGAGTCCGGCCGGAACCGGATCCGGACTTATTTTTCAAATTAGAATCCGGCCGGATCCGGATATCAGACAAAAATGGCAATATCCGACCGGACCCGGATAGTGAGTCCGGTACATCACTAGAATAAACTAGCCTGAGTCAGAATGAGGTTTTTAAGAACTGAAAAAAAAAGAACTTTAATCTAATAATAAGTAGAACAGCTAGCCACAAGGTTTACAAATTTAGGTGTTATTTACAATTAAAAATCTGATATAAAGTTCTTGAACAAAATACACTAGAAAAATACAAAATATTGAAAACTGGATCAGCTCAAACTTATTCAAAATCTAAAAAAAAACTAGCCTGAGTTCTAATAAAAAACTAAACTAGCCTGAGGCAGTCCAAGATTTTCTAAAATTCCCAAAAATTTTCAAACTAGCAGGGTTGCCACTGTTTAAGTCAATAAAACTAGCTAGAGTAAGTATAAACAAGCCTGAGTCAGAATGAGGTTTTGAAAACTAAAAAAATTACTTTAATCTAATAATCAGTAGAACAGATAGCAAAGGTTGACAATTTAGTAGTAAAGTTGTGGACTCATATTGATACACTTAACTTATTAGTACTACCCATCATAATTAAATCCTACCTTATTTAACTAATATCTAACAAATACTAAGACTACTTTCTATAATCAGACACGACAGTTTTGAGTGATAAATCTTTAATATAAAACACAACAAGAAATACTAGCATATACAAAATTATTAATTACTTTGGTAACACTTTAAAAACTAGAAGCTATTTAAATCTATATCAAAAGACTTAAAACAAAAAACTAAAAATTAAATAAAACTTTTAGTAAACAAGAAACTGTAAAATTTTTAATAAACTATTAAACTATAAAACTGGCTCAATTATTTAAGCAATTAAACACCTGTTGAAATATTCACTTTTAAAACAAAACACTACTTACAATAAGCATTCACAAAAACGTTCAAGATATTTTGTTGCTTCAAGCTACACACCAAACTAACTAACTGCTTACATATAAACTTCCTGTCATGTTCTGATGTTTTGTTGCATCAGTATTTAGTTTGAAACATTTCGTCGTATGATTCTCATTGGCTCGTACATTCAACCGTTTTAACTCTTAATATTCTCTGAGCTCAACTTTAACAATAAATAATGCAAATATTTATTCCAAAGTTTTCAATTTTATAACATATGTAAAGAGTTGCATTTCATGAAATGTTTATTTCATTGTTTAAATGTAAACAAATGTAAATTAGTAACGTGTACAAAATGAGCCAATCACGGTAGGTGTTTAATTTTAACTGACGAAAATGACTCTTATTAATTTACATAGGGTTTGTTTTTAAAAAAATACTTTTCAGTATGCTCTTTTTTACTAACTAGATCCGGGTCCGGCCGGATCTCTGTTAGGATCCGGCCGGAACCGGATCCGGACTATTTTTTCAAATTAGAATCCGGCCGGAACCGGACCCGGACTTTTTTTTCAAATTAGAATCCGGCCGGAACCGGATCCGGACTTTTATTTCAAATTAGAATCCGGCCGGATCCGGATATCAGACAAAAATCGAAATATCCGGCCGGACCCGGACCCGGATAATGAGTCCGGTACATCACTATTGCAGTCAAGACCTTCCAGACGGAGTTCTAGAACTGAACATTGTTGTTAAAATACTATTTATTGTAAAGCTTTATTTAAATGTTTCTATTAATTTTGATTGATTTCTGATTATAATTCCAAGTAGGTAGTTCTTAATTTAATATACATTCTTATAGTATTTTACTGTTAATTTAAATTTAATGTAAAAGTTTTGACCACATAAAAAGTATTTTTTAAAGAATCATGTTCTTTAATAATATGTGTTTGATATTTTGTTGAATATAAAATATAATTACTAAATAGTTATTACTAGTTTTGATAAATATTTTAGGATTCTTTTAATAGCAATTTTTTTAAATTAAATTTTAATTTAATTATAGTTTTCATTGTGGTTCTACACTACACTATAACTTTACAATATATTATTTGTTAATTTTTTTATTTTCCAGGCTATTTAAAAGTTTATAAAAGATTAACTATGTCAACACAACGTAGTCAAAATAAAAATACTACAAAGAGAGTACAACTAGATGAAAAAGATGAAAGTATAAGCAATATTGCAGAATACAGAAGGCTTGCTATTCTGAAGTATTGCAAGGAAAATGGAATTGAAAAAAACCAGTTAGATGAATTACCCATTTCAAATGAGATTCGTAAAATAGGTTTGTTTTATTATTTTGTTATATTGATAATAATATTTGTTTTTGAATTCTATGAATGTCTTCTCTATGTTCGTGGTATAACAAACTACAGTAGTACTCATTACGAGCTATCTTATGCACAAATTTTCTTAAAAATAAAACAAAAGTAAATCATAAACCTTAGTTTGTAAAACTTAAATAATTCTTTTCTATTTCCTTTTATAATTTTAATAGTAAGAGGTTAATAATTAAACTATCAAGCTTGAAGTTAAAACAATGGTAGGTCATCAGTTAACGAAGCTTGTCTCTTACAAAAAATTAACTGTTAATCATAAATCAATCTAAAAAATAAAACTTTTTTGTTAGTTTAGAACGTAATTTTAGCAAAGCTAAGTGTTATTGTAACATCCCCACTCTGTTTAAGAGTACTACGAGTACTTCCTTCAACTAAAATAATTTTGCGCTTGAGTTTTAAACTATTAAGCCTCTCCTATACATTTTGGTACATGCTCTTTATAAAACTGTTTTTAAAGAGCATGTACCAAAAGGTGTAGAACATTTTTGCTTTTTAAATAGTAAAGCTGATATACCGGTTAAGATTTTAAACGCATCTAAACGTTCATCTAATGAAGAACATTTAGTTGTTAATCCAACTTGTGCAAGCAGTTAAAATATAAATAGACTCAAAATTATTAAAGCTTGTAGTAATGTTTTAAATTTAATTAAATTAGAAGGCATTTGTATTTTGTTAAAGAAACCTGTTTTATGTAGGCAAAAAGATTTTCACTTTACTGTTTCTTTATTTACGTAATATTTTATAAGAATTGTTTTCATTTTATTTATGTTTAGTTTTACTTTAGATCAAATATAACGTAAATGGTCTTATTTGATTTTAACTGTTACTAATTGCTTTTATGTTTTATTAATCTCTTGGTTACATTATGATTACTTGATTACTTGGTTACTATATAAAAATGTAAAATCTTATTTATTGTGAGCATTGTACTCTACTGAAGAGAAATGCTCGAATTATATTTAGTGTTTTTATAATTGTGAGTCTTGTGTAACATATTGTATATTTACTGGTCACTTATGTTCCAATATGTGTAATATCTTTAAAAAGTTAGTTTATTTAAATTGACAAAGCAGCTTATCTATTAGTAGAACAAAACTGCGAAAATGAATACAACAAGTAAATTTTCTACAAGTTTATAAATATTAGTTAGCGTTTTTATTAAGAATCTTATTGAGTGTTAAAAACAGAATCTTGACATGTATTGTTTAAATTTTATAATGTGAATGGAAAACATTCATTAGGCACCTAAGGCAGTAATTTTAAAAACGACAAAGTGTATATAGCTCGTTAATATAAAAAACAATTCAACAAGCTTCATTAATTTTTAAATTAGCTTTTTTTTTGTTTAAAGGGTTTATTTTTTTAGTAACTACTAATAAATATTTAGGTATGAAGAACCGAAAATTAAAAGAAATAATTACAGCTACAAGGTTTAACAAACTTTCCCATAACGAAAATGCAAGTAGTACAATTTTTGCAATCTTAGAAGAAAAGATACAAATTAAAAATGCTGCTTCTGTTTACAAGTTCGTGAATCTGTTCAATTTTTCTAGCCTCCAAGATTCAACACTTAGCTATATAGAACGTTGTATTACAATTTTAAGTGATAATGAAAGCTTTTTAGAATTTGAATATAAGTTTATTTCTAAAATACTTGCAAGTTCTAAACTTCTAATTACTTCAGAAATTGAAGTATTTGAAATAGTAAATAGATGGTTAAACTACAACATTGAAGAACGTAGCAAATACGCTGAAGATCTTTTATTAAAAGTTCGTCTTCATTTGCTTTCAACAGAAACTATAAGACATCTTTTAAATGATTCAACAATTACAAAAGCTGATATTTGTGTAAAAATTTTAAGTGATATGCTAAACTGCAGAGTAAAATGTTCTTATAAATCTTCAAGTGATTATCATACTAGTAGGTATTGTAACCAAACAAATTTTAAACTTGTAGTATGTGGAGGTCTTAACTCAGTAACATTAATGACTTATCGCTATGTAAGTTCTGTTGACTTTAACAAACTAGGAGATGTAGAAGATTATCCACCAATGAAAACGGGACGTAGTTTACCGAAAGTAGTTTATTTAAAAGGTGAAATTTACGTGTTTGGTGGTTGGAAAAGAAACAAGAAATGGACATTGTCTGTAGATAAATATTCACTTACTTCTAAAAATTGGAGTCAGGTAGCTAAAATGATAGATGATCGTATAGATTTTTGTGTTTGTTCATTCATAGATAAAATATTTGTTATTGGAGGTATGAAAGGTGGATTTGAAACTAGTTCTTGTTTGCAATTAGATACAAGTGATTATAGTTGGAAAGAAGTTGCTACTATAAAAGAGGCAAGACCAAATGCAGCTTGTGTATTTTTTAAAGATAGAGTTGTAGTTTCTGGTGGATGGGATAATAATTATAATAACTTAAAAACTGTTGAATCGTATGATGTCTTACCAAATAAATGGTCGCCAATGCCTAATATGAATACCCGTAAATCTCACCACAGTTTAGTTGTTGTTAGTAACAAATTATTTGTAATTTCAAATATAGAAAATGGTTGTGAAGTTTTTGACAGCGTTTGTAAAAAGTTTATTACTATTAAATCAACACAATTTGACTCGTTTTCTCCCATTAGTGCTTTTTCTATTGGAAACAAAATTTTTGCCATTCAAGACGAGCTGAAGAAAATAGTTACTTATGATACTAACAAAAATGAATGGTCGGAAGAATCTTGTGAAGTCAGAAAAAACCTTCAGTGGTTTTCTAGCGTGAAAATTCCTTGTTTATAAATAATATTAACCCAATTATAAGTTTTAAAACTTAAAAAAAAAGGTTATAAGTATTGTTTTGATAACTGACAAAAAGACTAGATCACATAGAAAAAAAAAATATTATTCTCTACTTTTTGAATATATAGAGAAGTACAATATTTTAATTTTAGTTTCTTTAGAATAATTTAAGTCAACGATTAATGAGCAATTTTTTTCTTGTTGTATCTTCTTAGGTTTTTATTTCAATGCAAAATTTTAAAGTTTAGAAGTTTGCTTTAATTTTTTTTGACTAATAAACAATGTTATTTCTTATTACTTGTTTTGCTTATCGACGTTTAAAACATAGCTTGAAGTAGACATATATTAAAACAAACAAGTTTTTTAACCTTTTATAATGGTTTTTATAGAAAAAATTACAGTTTTCAAATCCATTTATTCTTAGATCATCTGTGAAGATGACTTTACATAGAATTTTGTCATATTTACACGACGTCACTTATGCTTAAGTGCAGTTTTTGTATGAGACTTAATTTATCTATGTGTCACGTTTATGTACATATCAGGGTTTTTGCACAGAGCTTCATTTTAGCACGGCATAACTTTTGTATATTAATAGTTTTAACAAAAGTATTTAAGTGAAGTAGATACTGGAGATATCTTTTTTTTAGTTTTTGGTAAAAACAAAATGAAATATAAATTTAAACTACTTTTAAGTTAATTAAACATATTTAAAAGCGGCAAAGCTTGTTTTGTGAATTTTGTTCAGTGTAAATGTTTAAATGAAAAAATATATATGTATATATACCTCCTACATATGTAAAAAATAATTTATAATCTACCTTATCTTATAAAACAATGAAAATAGTTATATACAACAAAAATGAGAGATAAATAATAAAAATTTCAACTTAAACAGCTTGTGAAAATTTGATTCAATTAAGTACTTTTGTCAACAGTTCAAATCTTATAAATTTATTTTAAAATATGCGAATTAGTTGCGACTGACCGCTTTAAAAGGTGTGATAAAAAAAATATTTTGATATTATGATGAGGGAAATCTATTTTATTTGAGTCACGAACACATGCTTCACAAAATTATTAAATATTCATTTGTCACATCATAGTTCAGAGTTTTCATAATTGTTTCTTTCAAACTTATAATATTTATGTAAACGCGTGTTAAGATTAGTTGTGTCTTACGTCACAGTTCAGATTTTTAATAAATGATCTTTGTATAAAGCTTCAAATAAAAGTTGTTTGTATATTAGCGTGATAAGATTTTTTACTTAAATATCAAAACTTCCTAAAAAGTAAATAAATTCTATTAAAAAGAATGACTTTAAATGTTAAATATAATGTTTAGTTTCCTTTTTTTTTAATTTATTAAAGTATTATAGTATAACTTTTTATATCCAAGGAAATATATTTTTTAAATAAAACATAAATGTGAACCTGGTATCATCAACCTTTTTTAAAAGTTTAATCATTATTTTATCACTAATGTTTTTTGTATACTACTTTGGAAAGTCTTTAGATCGATGCTAAAGTTTTAGTGGCGTTTAAAAAAAAGTTGTTGTTTCATAGTTTTATTTAGAATCATTTTCAGATTAAATTTTTATTCTAAATTTTTGAGTTTGGCTTCTAACTTTTTAGGGTTATTTGAGTTCAATTGTCATGGCAGTAAAATTATTAAAACTTAAATTGCTTTTTCTTGACTAAACATACATTTAAATTATTGTGTAACCAGTACAGACACGTGATACTTTTGTTAAGGGTCCGGAAAATTTACAAATATTTAAAAACCCCTTTGTTTGATATTTTTAAATAATTTGTTAAGATTAAAGTACTACAAATATTTAAAAAATTGTAAGTAAAAGATTAAATAATGTGATAAATGTTTTTGAAAATTATTTCTGCTTAGCATAATATATTTTTCAAGTTAGTATCTGCTTCAATAAGACCCACCACAAGCTGTTAATTATTAATATACGGTTTAAAGTATTAACATTCAAGCAATTTGGCAAGATATTTAATATATTTGCAATTTGCTTAACAAAATAGTAGTCTCATTTTAACCTATAGATTTTTTTGACTTGGAAACGATGTTTTAGTAGTTCTAAAATCACTTATTGTCTAAAGGTTTAATTAGGTGGTTTATGTTTTTATTGTAAATTATGCGTTTTTAGATTTATTTCTTCAAAGTACTAAAACTCATTAGTTATACTTTAAAATTTTGAAGTAATAATCGGATTTTTTAACTAGAAGCATACTCACAAATGATATCTACAATTATATTTTGGTATCTAGTCTACTATTTAGTTTTTATCAAACCTTTATTTTTTAATAGAAAAATGTATTACACTAATAAGAAAACACAAGTAAAAATTATATGATTATATGAATCGTAACTAGCAAAGTTAAAGAGAACTTCTATAAACTGAAAAGTAAGTATAGATTGCATAAGAACTTTAGTAAATAAACTAATTCTAGTTATTTTTTTTTTTTTTACTACAAGAAACTAAATTATACTGATGTTCTTGGTTTTTTAAACAATAACTCCATTAAACAGGCATAATTGTAGAAAATGAAGACAAATTTAACTTTTTTTCTTTTGTAGTATTTGTTTAAAATACATTATGAGTCTAATGAGTTTACTCATAATCATTAATTAAGAGAAAACTAAATTATGTTGCCGATGATTTAAAACTCAATCAAGAATGCAAAAAATTAAAATAGAAATAAACAAGCATTATTTTTACTTTTTTATTTATTTTCAACTCAAACACAATAATAAAGTTTCTCTACACACGGAATATTTTATTAATATTAGATGCTGCAGACTGCAGATATTTGGCTTTAAAAGCTGCACTCAATTGTTTTGTCTTTTAAATTCTTTAGTTTGATCAATGATGTCTCGAGTTTTGAATCTAGGTATTTCGTTCTGATGCTTGATTTTACTGAGAATTATTTTTGAAGATGCTCCGTTGTTTTTGACTTGATTGTTACCAGTATTTCCAACTAATCGATGATTATTTTGCATACTTTGTAAATGTTGGTTTTTATAATGTTAAACAGTTTTTAGACAGTATATTGCTTAAGTTTGATGCTGGTTAAACAAAAACAGTTTTAGCTGAAAAATTAACAACGGCAAATTATCATTTGGCTATATGTTTTGTAACATTCATGACTTCATAAATTCATGACTTCATAATTTTTTTAATTTTTAAGTTAAGGTATTAAATCAATTTAAAGCTCACTTACTAGGCTTTAAAATTAGGTTATTTTAATTTAGCTTCGGGTTTAACAGCTAAAGCAGTGGCCTATTTAAAACAGTCTCGACATAAACTTAAACTTTTTGCACACACTCTTTTTGTTTTGTACTTTTTCTGGAGCAGCCATAGCTCAAGCGTTCCATCGCACGCGACGCCCTGGCTTGAACGATTGTTTTTCTACCTAAAAACAATTAAACCTAATAATAAACGTCAGTGTCAACGAATGGTGTTTTTTACATACTTCGAAAACATACAAGCATCTAAAAAACCTTTTATTTAACATTTTGAAACTAATTTGACGAGACAAAAAGACAACTAATTGTTTGATAGGAAAAACCTAATATTTTTTATTACTATTTTATAATACTTTATTAAGACTTTTAATTTTTTTTAGTAGTTTGGTGTGGAACAAGGTAGCATCTGCATGTTCCACACCAAACTTGGTAAAAGTCATTGCGGTAAGTTCTAAAAAGGGTCCTATTGAAACGTTGAGGTGTTTCCCCTATTATTTGCTGAGTCATCAAACTTTTTAAAATGTATTATTTTATTTTTATTTTAAATAATATCCTTATTCCTAACCCACCTTACCCAAACAAAAAGAAAATTAACAATAAAATTAATAACTAAAAATATGTACGAAAACCTTATTATTTTGTCAATTCAGCAACTATTACGAGCTACACCTTAATTTTTCAACAAGAATCTGATAAAAAATCCCTGGCAGTAGGATTTTAGTAATTACTTTAACTAATTTAAATTCTACTGATTGGGATTTATTAACACTAAACAAAATGATTTTTATTAAGTTTGCTCCACACTAGAAGCGCCCCTGGTAGACATATATAAGTAAATTTTAATAAACACTTTGATTTTTTTTTACGAATCTTATAATTTAAGATAGTTTAGTACAGATACTGATTCATTAGTTTTAGTTATACTGTTAAATTTAATTTAGATTATAAAAAAAAGTTATGCTGAATAAGTTTAAGCAGAAATTCAAAATTAAATAACACTGAATACTGAACAAACGATCTAAATAGTTTTCCATACACGAGTAATTTTAGCCTATTGTTCCTCCTAATCTGAGAACTATGTCCTAAAGGCTAAATTAAAATTTCAAAACTTTTAAAAAACTACTTTTAGCATTTATTACGATCTATTTTTTATCGCTTTGAATTTTTTTATCTTAAGACCAATTATTTTAAGAACTTTTTTTTCGTTGTTCAATAACCAATATCACAGAGCAACTTATAAAAAACATCAAAATTAATATCTTTTTATAGGAGAAATCTTTGATTTTTCAAAATAGTCTAGGTTTTTGAAGGTTTTTGCCATTTTATAACTTAAATTATTTTTTTTCCTAAAATACTTTAGTCTAATATAAATGTTCCCCTCTAATTACATTACAAAATGTTTGAAGCCAAAACTGTCACACCAGTTATGGCTAATTTTAACAAAAATATTTATCAACTTTCCACTTTCAAGAAATACAAAAATTTGTTGTGTAAAAATATAGTTAACTAATACTAAAAATATTTAAAGAACAAAAACTGTGTCTTCAATTTTCTAGTATTAATTTTTTTTATACGTTTTATGTTCAACTTCAAATTAGATAATTGTATGTTAAGTTTGAAATATATACTGATTGCTAAGAATAAGTAAGTATTTTGAATAAATAGTGTTTAGATGTCTAAATAAAACAAGGTTTACATAGAATTAATATTCTTAATATTTCTATAATCATTAACCTGATAAATTATAATAAACACCATTAAATATGCTATTTTTGTTTTCATACAATGTAATACTTAACTATCAGATAGTTTTTTCTACCATAATAATTTTTCTCTAATTACTAGTATAAAATTAAATGATTTAAGAAAAAAATATGATAGTTTTTTTAAACACATTATATGGTATTTATTTTGTAGCAATAAAAAAATATGAGGCTGTTTAAAAAGTCTATATAAAAGTTTTATAAGTTTTAATTTTTTCATATTTGCTAGATTATCTCAACTTCTATAAACAATTGCATCTATTTTTTTTTTTTTTTGAAAAACAAAACCAATCTTATTTAGTTGTTGCAAATATTAGATTAATAACCAATATACTGTTAATAGATATGGAACTTAGTTACAATACAATAAAATTTTTAGCTGTTTTGTACTTAGTAAAACATTTTCTATTAGTTTTGTCGTGACTTAAAATTTGTTTTACTTCGTCATTTTTGTTAAAATAAGCTAAGAATATTTTTTATAGAACTATATGTAAACTGCATTATTAAAATCATAATATTTAATAAAAAATATAACTTTTGGCTACTTAGCTTAAGAATAAGTAAATCAATTAATAATGCTAGTTAATAGTCTAAAATGTTTAAGATGTAACAAAAAAAAAGTTATAATAATTTCATTAGTATTATACTTAAGACTAAACAGTTTGTGTTACAGTAAAATTTGAAAAAAAAGCACTTCAAGTTTTCAAAAGATGAAAAAGTCCTTGTTTGCAAATTTCTTGTTTCCTATTCTTAAATTTAATATTGTATAAGAATTGAAATACAAAAATTTGTTGTGTAAAAATATAGTTAACTAATACTAAAAATTTTAAAGAACAAAAACTGTGTCTTCAATTTTTTTTTTACTAAATAAGGGTCATATTGATAAAAATGCCTAAAGGAGACTAAAATGTAAAATGTAAAGAGTATTGTCCCAATTTTAGTCCACAAACTTATTATAGAACTGACAGAATATATGTCCCCAAAATCACATTAGAACAGAAAAAATTAAGTCCACAGTCACAATAGAACTGACAAAATTTAAGTCCAATTAACTTACAAGAGTATTAAAAATGTATGAGTACAAATAACATGCAAAAAAAGGTGACCAACTTTAAGTCATAGTAAATCATGTTAAACTTATTTAAGACTCGTGAATATTTATTGAATTAAAAAGTAGACAATATTTGTAAGTAATTAAGATAGTAAAGACCAGTAACATGCTGAAATTATTAGAAGTTTGTACCATTTGACTTTGCATAGGCATGACAATTGAATGAGATTTTTAATTAAACAAGTTGTTTAAATCATAATGTTATTGTTTTTTTTGTATAGTTATGCAGATTTGTCACACACTTAGGAAACTCAGGGAATTCAGGGAAAATTAGGGGGCTTTCAAGATACAGAAAATCTCAAAGAAAATTAGAGAAATTTGATTCTTTTTTTTAACTCAAAAAATACTAAGGGCAGTTTTGGTCTTTTCTAAAAATCTCAGGGAAATTTTTTTCTAGATATAGAATAAGAATTAGTTTCTAGTTAATCTAGTTTCAATATTTTGTTCAAAAAAGTTAATTTTATTTAATTTTTGTGTTTATTTAAAAAGTTTTATCCTTGCGTCTAAATCCTAAAAATTTTTAGAATTAACATTGTAATTTTTTAATAAATAGTAAATTTTTTAAGCTTTTGAAAAAAAATCAGGGAAACTTAGGGAACTTTAAGGTTACTCAGGGAAGTTTTTGGTCACTCAGGTAAGGTTTTTTGACTCGAAGAGTGACAATCCTGTGTTAACAATTTATGCTAACTAAATATTATTAAACAGCTTTTAGATATATCTAACTACTATTAGTTTTCTAAATGTAAAGGTTTTAAAACCATTTGTTGAAGATATTTAATTTACTGTCATTTTGTAGTTAAATGTTTTCTATTTTATTAATTATAAGACTAATTTAATGTTTAATATTTTATAAAACTTAAATATTTTTTCTGCTGTAGCTTTAAATAATTAAGTGAAGTTGCACTGTTTTGCAATAAAAATTACTTTTCCTCACCATTGCCATAGCTAAAAGTGAAAAATGAGAGAGACGCTTTTTGAAAATGGCAGGAAAAAGAAATGCAATGGTTTGCAAGTTTTATTGCTGTACCATTTACAGGGTTGCCATCTTATCTGAAATCCTGGAAAAATTTGACAATTTAGGCAAAAATAACCTAAAAAACACTAAAATTTTGAGAATATTGAAAATAACTAGAAAAACCCGAAATTTTGCACCAAAATCACTTAAAAACCTGGAAAAACCTAGAATTTAACAATTTTACATGCTCAGTAGTAAAATTTCAGTTAAGTAAATACATTTTTTAAACAGCTTCACAGTATCTTTTCAATGATTTATACTATTTAACACAGTTTCTTACCTTTAACTAAACTTTAAACTAAAAATATAACTAAAAATGTGTACTTTTAAAAACCTGGAAGAAATTTGGAAAACCTTAGAAAAAATTGAAAAACGACTGGTAACCCTGCATTTGTTTGAACATCAAATATTGTTAAACCAGGCAACCATTAAGCAAAATGGTCTTAAGCAAGTTTAATTAATCAAGATATATCAAGATAAACCAGCCACAGTGTAATTGCAGTCAAAACCTTCCAGATTGATTTCTAGAACTGAACTTTTTAGTTATTATACTATTTATTGTAAAGCTCTATTTAAATGTTTCTATTAATTTTGATTGAATTTTGATTATAACTCCAAGTAGGTAGTTCTTAATTTAATACACATTCTTTTAGTATACTACTGTTAATTTAAATTTAGTGTAAAAGTTTTGACCACATTAAAAGTATTTTTTAAAGAATCATGTTCTTTAATAATAAGTGTTTGATATTTTGTTTAGTATAAAATATAACCACAAATAGTTGTTACTAGTTTTTTTAAGTATTATAGAAAACTTTTAATAGCAATTTTTTCTAAATAAAATTTTAATTTAATTATAGTTTTTGTTGTGGTTCTACACTACACTATAACTTTACAGTATAATATTTTCTAGTTTTTTATTTTACAGGCTACTTAAATATTTATAAAAGTTTAACTATGTCAACACAACATAGTCAAAATAAAAATACTACAAAGAAAATACAACTAGATGAAGTTGATGAAAATGTAAGCAGTATTGCAGAATACAGAAGGCTTGCTATTTTAAAGTATTGCAAGGAAAATGGGGTTAAAAAAAACCAGTTAGATGAATTATCCATTTCAAATGAGTTTTATAAATTAGGTTTGTTTTGTTTTTTTATTATATTTATAATCAATATTTATCTTTAAATTCTCTAAAAGTTTTTTTTTATGTTCGTGATATAACAATCTAAAGTAGTACTCATTACTATTAATCTTTTTAAAATTTTTATTTCAGGAAAACAAAAGTAAATCATAAACCTTAGTTTGATAAACTTAAATAATTCTTTTTTATTTCTACTTCTGATTTTAATAGTAAAGGTTAATAGTTAAACTATTGAGCCTAAAATTAAACAACGGTAAGTCATCAATTAATGAAGCTAATCTCTTATAAACAATAAACTGTTAATCATAGATTAATCTAAGGAATTAAGCTTTGTTCTAGTTTAGAATGTCATTTAAATAAATTTATGTATTATTGTAGCATCCATACCCTTGTTTAGAGTAATACCTTCAATTAAAGTAATTTCACGCATTGAGTGTTCAACTATTAAGCCTTCTCCTGAATTTACCTAACTCATTAGGTTAAACATATGATCACTAAATTTAATACTACTTAATATATGCAATATCTTTAAAAAGGTTAGTTTATTTGAATTGGCAAAGCAGCTTATCTATCAGTAGAACAAAACTGCGAAAACTAATACATAGAGTAATCTAAATTTTCTAAAATTTATAAAATTTTATTAAGCGTTTTTATTAAGAATCTTAATGAGTGTAATAAAAAGAATCTTAACATATATTGTTTAAATTTTATAATTTGAATGGAAAACATTCATCTAGTTCTAGCGCCTCATGCGGTAAGTTTAAAAACAACAAAATGTATATAGCTTATTAAAATAATTATTTGTTTTGGAATCAGTTTTTTTGTGTTTAAAGCGTTTGATTTTTTAACAACTAAAAAAACTATTTAGGTATGAAGAACCGAAAATTAACTGAAATGATTGCAGCTACAAGGTTTAACAAACTTTCCCTCAACGAAAATGCAATTAGTACAATTTGTACAACCATAAAAGATAAAATACAAATCAAAAATGTTGCTTCTGTTTACCAGTTTGTCAATCTGTTCAATTTATCAAGCCTCCTAGGTTCAACCCTTAGTTATATAGAACGTTGTTTTACAATCGTGAGTGATTATGAAAGCTTTTTAGAACTAGAATTTAGCTTTATTTCTAAAATACTTGCAAGTACTGAACTTCTAATTACTTCAGAAATTGAAGTATTTAATGTAGTTGATAAATGGTTGAACTACAATATTGAAGAACGTAGCAAGTATGCTGAAGATCTTTTATTAAAAGTTCGCCTTCATTTACTTTCAACAGAAACTATAAGATATCTTTTAAATGGTTCATCATTTTTAAAAACAGTTGATGGTTGTGCAAGTTTTATAAAAACAAAGTTAGACTGCAGTGAGAAAAACAATTATAAATCTTTAAGTAATTATTATACAGGTAGGTATTGCAATCAAAAATATTTTAAAATACTGGTTTGTGGAGGTTATAACCGCAAAACTTACATGACTTGTAGCAATGTAAGTTGTGTTGATGTTAACAGATTAAGAGATGTAGAAGCTTATCCACCAATGAAAACGAAACGCACTTTTCTAAAAGTGGTTTATATAAAAGGGGATATTTATGTTTTCGGTGGTTGGAATGAAAATGGCATATGGACATTGTCTATTGATAAATATTCACTTACTTCTAAAACATGGAGTCAGGTAGCTCAGATGATAGACAACCGTATTTATTTTTCTTTATGTTCATTCACGGATAAAATATTTATTTTTGGAGGTAAGAAAGATGAAGGTAGAACTACTTCTTGCTTACAGTTTGATACAAGTGATCACAGTTTGAAAGAAGTTACTAGAATGAACGAGGCGAGATCAAGTGCAGCTTGTGCAGTTTTTGAAGAAAGAATTGTAGTTTCTGGTGGGTGGAATGATAATGTAGGTCTTTCAAATTCTGTTGAATCATACGATGTTATACCGAATAAATGGTCGAAAATGCCAAGTATGAACTCCGGTAAAAACAACCACAGTTTAGTTGTTGTTAAAAACAAACTGTATGTAATTTCAAAGACAAAAGACAATTGTGAAGTTTTTGACAACATTTGTAAAAATTTTGTCACTATTAAATCACTATATTTTGACTGGTATTATATTATTGGAGCTCATTCTATTGAAAATATAATTCTTGCTATACAAGACAAATCGTCAAAAATTAATTCTTATGATACTAACAAAAATGAATGGTCGGAAGAATCTTGTGGAGTTACAGAAATCCTTGAAGATTTTTCTAGCGTGAAAGTACCTTGTTTATAAAAATATGTCAATACATTTAAGATTTACGAAAAGTTTAACAATATTGTTTTGATAACTAACAATTTAATTAGATTTCATAGAAACAAACATATAAAAAGGTATTGTTATGTACTCCTTATCTATGTATACCATATTTTAAACTTTGATTTAATTAAATTTTGGTTTTTGAAAATGGTCAATAGTTTTCGTCAATAATTGTTAAACACATTTCTTTCTGATTTTTTTATGTTTTTTTATCAAATCGAAAAACTTAACAGTTTATAATTTATTATTGAATTTTATTGACTCATAAACAATTTTGTTACTTATAATTTATTTTGCTTCATCGTGTTAATACAGAGCTTGAAATAGGCAAATATATTTATGTGTAAACAAACTAGTTCTTTTGTTATCTGTTTTAAGAGTTATCATACAAATTGCTTTAACTTTTAAATGTACCTATTCTTAAATGATTGTAAAACATATTTTAGCTTATAAAATATTTTTATTTATAAAAAACTGACATTTATGTATGACACCTCATTTATTCATCAGTGACATATGAGCACATGTTAAAGCTTTCGAACGAGTTTCATATATTCCGATATAGCTTTTATTAAACTAAAAATATAAATTAGATAAATTCAAATATGTATTTGTTATTTGAAAAAACTTTGTTAAAAAAAATAAAGAAGTTAAACTGAAACAAACTTTGAAAAGAAGTTAACATAAAATACAATTACCGTAACTTAATTATAAAAACAATTTAAAAAAAAAACATGTTTTCAAAATTTTGTCATTTTACTAATGTATGTCTAATTCTTAAACATTTGAAATTTATTTTTAAATATGGCTACCTTAAAACAGACATGTTAAAATAATCAAAAGTTAGTTTCAAAGAGTTTACAAATTTATCTGTAAATTTAACTTAAAAAAGTTATTTAATAATATATCTTGAAGGTTATAATCGATTTTTATACTTATATACTTAAATGAGTAAAGTATTTTTTGATCTTAGTGTTCACGTTAAGAAAAAAATTAAAGATTGATTTTATTTCAATCTAGAGAGGTTTATTGTAGTTAGTTTTATTAGAAATTAATTTGAAAAATATCTACTGAAAGCTAATTTTAACTTAAAATTTTATACATCATTAATTAATCAAATTTTATTTTTAAAACTCAGTTTCACCCTTTAAGGAATCTTTAGTTACAATTTAAACTTTAAAAATAAAAGTAAAACAAAATTATGAAGATACTAAAAAGTAAAACAAAAAAAGTAAAATAGAATTTGTATCTTATGATATTTAGAAAGTTTCAAGTCTTAACAATGAAAGTTGTATGTACTAGAGTTACTGAATAAATTGAAAACTTTAACTTAGGTATTGCACATAAAGAAACTAGACTTAAAAACACAATCAGCTTAAAGTGAATAAATAAACTAAATGACTTACATATTACCATGAACAAAGGGATTTGAATTCAATTTATAACTTGATAAACTACTAGCTAGCTGGGGTCAAATTGATCTATGTAATTTAGAATTGCATTGAAATTTTTCTGAAAAACATCGCTTCTATTATTATGACGTAACTAATGTATACTTTGAACTAAGTTAATGTTATAATTTAGTTTTTACAGTTTAAAGCTGGAGTTGTTAACTATTTAAATAGAAATAAAAACGTTTTTTACTAATAAATGAAAAAGATTTAAAAAAATAAAAAATAATGACATGCAAAACTAATTATCAAGCGCTTAAGTCTTAAAGTGAAGTTTTTAAGTGTGGACAATTAGCAAACAGTTCGTGTCTTTTGTTTAAGTTCTTTTATGAACTTTTTTGAAGTTAAATGACTTCTTTAAAACTTTACCAATAGTCACCAGATTGGAAATAAGCAAAAATACTCGAAAGTGGCATTTAAGTTGAAACAAACAAATGTTTCTTCACTATTAAGATTTTTGAATTTTGGAAACCTTGTATCTTTGTTGATAAACTAAAAGTGTAAAATGTGAGACCTTCAGGCCGTAACTAGTTTACCACCAGGGGCGTGGTTTCTAAAAAATCAATTCGTAGCGTTTTTATAAAGCTTTGTTCTAAAAACCTTTTTTGAATAGTACTTGGTGTATTTTTTGAGAAAAGTATTGATTTAAATTTAAGTTTTATAAAAGTTGTCATTTGAGATATGTGTAACTTTTTAAAATTATTTATAATTATTTAAGAATTTTAATGTAATGACGAATTGTTTATAAATATATTTTGTTTAAATTAAGTTTTGCTCAAAGAGATCGTCAGTGCTTACAATAAACTAAAAATTTATTTACAATAAGATTTGAACAGAAGTTATAACTTTATTTTAATTACTGATGAGCTTTTGAGTGGTACTTAATTTGCCAAATAAAAAAATCTTTTAAAAAATAAAAGTTTTTTTTTTTTGCTTTTATGAAAAAATCCCACTATATTTTTTCCATCAATGAAATTTTTAATACAAAAAATTTAATTTGTTTCATACAAATTAAGTTTTATTTTGAATATTTTTTTACACAAATCATCTTTTTAATTTTATTAGTTTTTATATTACTTTCCATTTATTTTTCATGATGTATTTTTTTAATTTAATTCAACGCTTTTTAAGGTAACAGCTTGTTCAATGTCTATACAAATAACTGACAAAATTTAAAATCAAGAAACCAATTGAAATTAACTTGGTCTACTTACGAAATAAGTATAAAACTGAATTTAATTAAAGAAAAAATAAGAAATAAAAAACATATTGAGAAACAAATGTACATTCCCCATTTTTTTTTTCGTTTACCATTCAAAACTACACTGTGTAAAACAAATTAAACTACAGTCCCATATACTTTTTTAAACAACTTTACTTTTACACTTAACAATAAAATCTATGCAAAATATGCTTTGAACTAAGGTATACTTATATATAAATAAAGATATTAATGAAAAAAAATTGTTGGTGATTTTTATCAGGAATATAAAAATCTCTGCTTTATACAAAAATAAAAACTAGTATATTTAATTAAAAAATAACATTTATATAACTTGTAAATTTATTTTGTTAATGATAACTTTGCTAAATGCTACTATAGCTATTTGTAGTAGGTAGAAAAGGAACACAGCAAAGTAGTTTAAGATAACTTGACTGTTAGATACAGCTTACAAAACGTTTTATCTTTGTAAAATCTTTAAACTATATTAGATGGAATTAGAAATCATAATCAGTATACAAGATATTTCAGTAACCTGCCTGCTAGGTACGCACTGTGTACCCAACCGGCAGTGCGTACCTAGAAAGTTTTGGTCTTTAATTACCTTCATTAAGCCTTATACAAACATGCTTAAAACCGAGAAAGCTTGCGAAAAACTATTTTAGTAAAATTCTCCGAAACAAAAGGTTTCATCATTAAAACAAATCATATTTATCGGAAGTACGTATACATAAGAAGGTTTGAGTTTTTATTTAATAATATATATTCAAGTACTTACTTAAGTATGTATAATTGTGTTTATATTCAAATCAAAAGATTTTTTATGTGTTTTGTATTTTCTTATACCTTTAAATTATACATAGACCTTATAAACATTTTGAACTAATTAAAGATCTATTAAAATACTGATTATGCTTTTATTAAATTCTTTTTACTAAAACAAAGTCTAGCATCAATAAATTTTCTTCTTACTTAATTATAATTTAGAAATTTTTAAATTTTAAGTGGTTTTCTTAGTAGAAAAGACAACAGTAAAGGATTAGATAGTGTAGTAGACGGTGATTTCCATAGTCAATATTGGCATAAAGGATTTTAAAATGATTTACATTTTTTACTAATTTATAAGTTTACTTTTTACATCTTTTGATTTGTGTATTTAACATTTCCACGACAATCTAAGGTCACTTAGTCTAATTAAAATAAATCATACTAGTTTATAATTAAAAAAAAATCATGTTACTTTTTTTTATACAATTTTAAAAATAATACTTTTATATTAATATATTTATTTTTTTAAATCAAAAAAAATATCATTAATAACCAACATTGATAAAGGATACCATACCGGTAGTTCGTACCTACTAAGTGCGCACCTAGTTGGTAGATGACTGTACTTAAACCGGTAAAAATTACTAAACTCTATGAACTAATTTCGACGTAACAACACGACTTACAAAATACTATAGAATTGCCTTTATTTACTTAAATTCTTATTCTTTAACTTAAACGTTTATTACAGGACAGGGCTACATATATAGTTTTGCTGCTACTTGGTCTGCTCCTGTTGCTTCGCCCGCTTGCGTGGCCTGCTTGTTTGCTCGCTTAAACATTAAGATTTTGATTTATTTTAATACTTTGATAGTATGTCTACATTTAGAAGATTTCGTAAACTATTTTTGCTGAAATCCATGCAGCTCAAGCACTAGATTATTCAAAAACTTTTTGTACATGCGCTGTGTTCAAAGTGCGTACCTAGGAAATATTTGTGTTTAATTACCTTCATTAAGCTCATTACAAGCATTTTTAAAGCCAGCTTTTCTTTTGCTTTTAGTCATTTATGCTAACAAATGACTACTACAGCAAAATGTCTTCAAACAAAAACTTCATTATATAAACAACAAAAAAATCTTTGAAATGACATACATACATTATGAGTCTTGAGTATATCTATTATTAACTATTCAAAATTTAAAGTTAATTGTTTTGCTATAAAGATCCTAGCAAAACAAGTTCACTGGAATAAAATAATAACAAATTTAAACAGTACTCTTTCTATACTAAACTAACACATGTTTCTGTGTGTTATCAAGTTAATACACTTCAATGTACTTATATAGATCTACTTTAGCTTCTATTCTTTCCTTACAGTATTCATTCTGTTACAGAGCTCCGTAGAAGTTTGTTAAGTAGATTGGTTATTATTATATCTAGTAATATGTATTTACTTGCAAAAATTTATTTATGTGTGTATATATTTTTTATGTTTATATTCTACCCATTAAGTTTTTTTTTTTTTATAAAATAGTTCTGACATGACTATGTTATTAACTTATCTATTTCGTCAAAAAGAAATCTTATTTTTAAATACAATTTACTTAACACTTTTATACTCACAACAATTAGAACGATTTATAAAAGAATATAGCTTGTATTAAATTTTCTTATAATTATTTGTGTCGTTTTTCTCAAATACTCAAAAACTCAATTCCTTAGCTTTAAAACAGAGTTATTCTAATTACGTTTTGGTTGGTACAGCTGAAGCAAGGCCCCATTTAAACCTGCTTCTACTAAAGCTTAAAATTTAAATTTAAACTTTTTTTACACTATTTTTTTTTTATTTAATTTTTGCAACAGCTCCAGCGTTCCATTCTAGCGTTGCACCTGTTAGCTATTTACTGTAAGTAGTAAAAAAAAATATTAGAAACTTCACTGTTAAATGGAACTTATAAAACGTATTATCTTTTAATCTTCTAATAATCTGAATATTTAGAACTGTCATACAAAAACTAAATATTTACTAAAACTGACCAAACTTATTAAAACATACAAATTAACTTAAGCATAAAAGCATGACTTACTAAACACTAAAAATTCTTGTTTTTTAAGTAAAATCTAAAATCTTTCACGAGACCACGTATAATACTAAGCTTTGAATGCTTTAAAGTTTATTTGTAACACAAATTTACACTTTTTTCATCTTATAATTCGTAAATGCAATTTAAAGTAGCACAAAAACTATTACTTAATACTTTATAAAGTTTTATCTCAAAGAAATGAATTTAATGAAAACAAAAGCTTATGCATCTAGTTTCATATACTTTTCGAAACGATTTTAATAAGTTAGTGAAATTTAATGTTCATATTTAAGCTCTCTGTTTATATTTTACAATTTCAAACAGACTAACTTAAATATGATATCAAAGATCCTACAGTTGTTAAAATCTAACTTCTAAAATCTAATCTTTCTAAAATGAAATTTGTGAAACCCTGTTCACATATTTAAGTATTCTGTATTATTCTATAAACAAATGATACAGAAATACTTAAATATGTAAACTAAATATCATCATATTTTTTAAAACTTTAAGTACTCATAATAATAATTTTCAAAAACTAGAGAAATTTGGTTCACATACTTAAGTTTTCTGTATCATTTTATAAACATATGGTACAGAAATACTTAAATATGTAAACAAAACTTCATGATGTTTTTACAACAAATAATCTATATAGAACCAGAACAAAAATAGTGAAATCCGGTTAGCATATTTAAGTATTCTGTATCATTTTATAAACATATGGTACAGAAATACTTAAGTATGTAAACAAAACTTCATGTTATTTTTGCAACAAATAATCTATATAGAACCAGTTCAAATTAGTGAAATCCGGTTCGCATATTTAAGTATTCTGTATCATTTTATAAACATATGGTAGAGAAATACTTAAATATGTAAAGAAAACATCAAACTTTTTTGCTGAAAAAAAAAATTGCTCATTCTGTTTAAATTTTATACAAAACTTGTATAGTCATTTGGTGCAATTAAACTTTAATACACTGTTTTGATTTTTCCAAAAAAATATGCTACTTACTTTGCTAAATAGTATAATCTATACATACTGAGCAGAAATTACAGTTTATATACAATGAATGTGAGAGAAAGAGTAGAAAAATTTTCAATTTAAACAGCTTGTGAAAATTTAATTGAACCAATTATGAACTTTTATCAACAGTTCAAATCTTAAAAAAGAGAAATTGATGTAAAAATATTTGAGTTACTGACGTAATAGAACAACAAAGCATGAGAAAAAAAAATCTATTTTGATCTTCTGATGAAAGAAAAATGTTTTCTTTGAATTGTCAGTACGTATTATGCATAACATTTATAACTCTGTTCTTACGTCATATTTAGAAGTATTCATATGAACGATTTTAAACCAAAACCTCAGCATAAAATTTATGGATAATAATATATATCAAAACTTTATCTAATAAGTAAAAAGTTTTTTCTACAAAAAACGTAAATACAAAAAAATGACTTTTAGCAATTAACTTTATTAAAACAAAGTGAATGTGAACCTATTACTATTGAAACATTTTTTAGAAGTTTATTAACTAGTTTACTGTTTAATTTTATATTTTTACTGATGCTAATTTATATTGATTTACTTGTGATATTAAAAACGATAATTATGATTTAATTTTTTTATTCTTAAATTTAGGTTAATTTCAATTTTAAATGCAACATTTTTCGAATTGATTTTTGCTAAATTTTCAAGTTGATACAAGTTTGCTTATTGTAGCATTATTATATAATTTATTTTATTTTTGTTATTTATCCTAGCACACAATTAGTTTGTTATGTAAATTAAAAATAATATAGTGAAACACGGAAATTTAAAAATGTACTTCCTTAAAATAAATTGTATAAACAAGCTGATATCTTGCACAAGTCACATTTTAGTTTACTTATGATTGTATTTCTTATATTTAGAAATAAAATTTTTAAGGACAAAGAGTAATTCAGTTAAAATTTCTATAAGATTAATCAGTACTAAATAAATTGTTTGTGTTGAAGGTTATTTCATATAACTCTTTTTATATGTTTTACTTCAGTTTAGAAACATATTTAAATTTTTACACAATCTTTTAAACGTAGTTTCATTAAAACTAATTTCGAAAAATAAAACTTATGTCCTTACTAATTACTTCTTTTATTCGACATAAAATTTTTGTTTTAAATATAAACTTTGGAAACAAACTAAGTGCACACTAAAAATCCTAATTTTGTTCTAATTTCATGAAAAATTGTAATTTTATGACTTAGTTGTGATAGTTGTGATAGTTATTATCAATCATATGTAAATAAAACAATGAGAATTTTTAGTTAATTTAAAAATTAAGGAATATAATATAACAAACCTTGAACAAGAGAACAAGTTAAAAGTAAAACTTTGTGTTTCATCTAAAACTTTTAATATTACTAATGTGCTAAACTGAGTGAAATGACTGACATTTCAAAAACTTTTGATTATTGCGTAAAATTTTACTATACTACCCAACGTCTTGTTTTAACATATTTAGTGGTTTATTTACTTAGTTGGATGTTATCATAAGTAGGACAACTAAGAGTCATTTAGCCATTAAAATCCACCAATTAAGAATGGTCTGTAGTAACAATTTTTATTCTTTCATTAAATAGATTTATGCTAAGTGTATATTTTATTCGCGACCGGTTTCGGTGGCAAAAGATTGCAACCTTTTCAAGCAAAAAATAAAATATGAAACTGCATTTAGTTAAGGCTATTCTTTCATTAAAAAACTTCTCTCAAAAAGCTAATAAACTGTTTGTAAATGTTTTGTTGTAAAACCGTAAAAATTTTGAAAAAATTGCTAAAAACATTATTTGATGCACACCGATTGCTTGTAACTCTAATTTTATTCGCTTTGTTCACGTAAGTTTAGTGAACCTTACTTGTAAAAAAATCACAAAGCATTTCTGATAAAAAAATCTTAAACTAAAACTTGTCATTGAACAACCAAAAAAAAGACTTTTAATTGATAGGTGTTAGGACCTGGTGTACATAAAACTTTTCGGTTAACGACTCGTACATCACAAATTTAATGTCTTGTCTAGGACCGTAAAAGTATTCAAACTAAAGTTTACGCATATCTTATTGTACATATAACTGCGATTAACATACATATTAACTATGTACATTGTAAGTATTAGAAAAATGCTTTACTTAGCAACAATATAGAGCAAAACTTTACTAGTGATTTTAACATATGAAAAAACTCAAAATGTGGTGAAGTCTAAGATAAATTTCTGTTTTTAAAACAAGACACTTTAAACTTAGTTTGTAATAAAACCTATAACTTTAAAACATATTGGTTAAAATCATTAAATTTCTAAGAATAAACAATTTTCACTTATAAATACTAAGCTGATCGATTATATTCATTGTTAAGTTAAGAAAACAGAGTAATACTTTTAAAATTTTCTCATAGATTTAGTCAAAAATAAAATGAAAACAATTTCACTGATAACTTTGGCACTTTTATGCCAACTTTTAAACACTTCAGTTGCCTTAAAAAGAAAAGTTTCTGACGAAATTAAAATTCTTTCCTCAGTTCTGAAAGAATACTCATTTGAGAATTTGGGAGTTCTCGACGTTTATTTCAACGAAAAGTTTTTCATCGAACGATACACGGATGATCAGCTTAAGGACATGGACAAGTTCAATGAGGTTCTTTTGAAAAACATTTTTCCGGGTCACTAAAAAAACAACGAGTCCCACCACATTGAAGAAAGTCACTGTAGAGACAAGTTAGACGAAGAAAAGTTGTCTTCAAACGACAGTTTCGCGCCATATTTCAACGTATACCTGATCAAAGCTGATGATGCGTGGAAAATAAGAAAAATCGGTGACAACGAAGTTACTTACTTGAACGTTGATAATAATAACGTGATGGACTTGGTGGTGTTTTTGTACGCATTCAGCCGTAACGACAAAATGGACCGATACGACACAGAAAAGTTGCTGGCGTTGATTAAAATGAAGTATCAATTGGAAGAAGCCACAAAAGAGACGGGAAAAACCATGACTAAACTTGAAAAGAAGTTTTGGAAAAAGTACAGACTTGGATCCGATCTGATCCAGAAGGTTATAAAGCTGATATACGTATTTGACGAGTTTCAGCACGAAAAAGACGAACTGTATTTTGGAGTCGATGGAGAAAAGCATGTGGTTTACAAGCATTTGGGGAACGTTTCGTTCTCCCGAGTGTTTGAAGAACATCTTAGAAATTTCAATTTCACTTTGTCCTATTACAATGGAATGCGAGATCAGTTTACCATGAAAGATGCGGTTAAAAAGTTAACTTAAAGTTTAAAAAGATTACATGGAAACGCTAGAATGGAGATAGTTAAACAAAATGAAGAAACAGCAACTGTCGAAAAAGTAACTGTAGACGATGTTTCAATAAAAGGTACTTTTTTATCATGATTCTAACTTTTTATAAACTTAACGTAGAAATTAGTCTATCATATATTAAATAATTAACATTATTTAATACCTTTTTTTGCCTGAAAAATGCTAATTTTTAAGATACTTAAAGCAAGTTACGTGTTATTTCTTAGGTTAAATCAAAAAAGTATCATTTGAAATTTCTTACACTTTTGATGCAAAGTTGTATTAAAATGTTGTTTATTTAACTAAAAACTGTTAAAAACAACTTTTAAAAGCAGATCACACAACCAAATACTCAAAACTACACCGAAATGACAGAAACAAAAAAAGAAAGCTCAAAATGAGCAAAAAACAAATTGAAAGAACTAAAGTACTTCCAATGAAATTTGCTAAAAAGAAAGTAAGTTGTGCCCATAAAAACTTAAATATTTACTATATGATTGTATAGTTTTGTTAAAAAAATTAAAGACATAATTAAGCACATTAAAACTTAATTACTCTATTAAAAGTTACTTCCTAGTGTTGTTAATTAACAAAATAGTTTATTGTGTAATCAATCATGTATCTTAAAATTTAAAAGTATTAATAATTTAAACTCTAGCCTTATTTAATATTTTTTATACAGTTACCTTGCAATGTTCACCTAAAAAAAATAATAAAGAAAAATAAAGAAAGTTACAAGTATTGGAAGCCATTTTGTAATCCGGATGGCTCGTATAAAACTACTGAAAAAATTGTGAGTTACGAAATATTACTTATTTGTTTAAACAGTTTACATTAAAAAACTAACTTTGTAATACGCAAGTCTATTTTTAAATTTCATACTCACAAAAAGTGCTTTTTGGAAAATCTATAAAGGTTTTTATTATAAACTTTTGGTTATATAAAACGATTAAGTAGATACTTTCGTTTTAAATTAGTAATCTTGGCTAAACAAAAAGTTTTTTTAAGTTTGAAAACTTGGTCGCCGAAACTTGAATTTAACTTATGATAGCTTTTAAAGACTGTATTTGTATAAAAACTCATCCTAGTTTAAAAAAACACAACTTAAAGTCTATTATACGACCTTTAATTTAATTATATATTTTTTCTAATATTGCTCAAAGGCGGCCAAACTATTAAGACAAATGTCTTTACTTTTTGAAATATTCGTTGATTTCAAATTATAAAGTAATAAAATAAGGTATAATTTATATAAAACACTCTATTAGAATGTATTTATTTATAAAAAGCATGATACTTATGTAAAATAAAATTAACAACTCTGTTTTAAGATAGATTTATAGAATTTTAGCTGCAAAAGAATTTTTTGGAATAAATGTATATATTTACAGTGTAGAAAAAGACAGTGTTGGTGTGTTGACAATAAAGGAATATTCGTGAAAAAAATATCCAAATTTTCTGATGTATGTTAAAGTAAACAACACAAATATTCTATCTCCAGAATATGTTTTTATTACCCGATATATTATTAATTTTTTATGATTTAAAGTAATTAAGTTCACTTGTATTTATTAGCTGAAAGACTTAATGTTAATATCGTATTTGTCTTACTCTGTATTTAGATAAGATAAAAATAAAGTTTGGTGTATGATTAATATAAATCATATTTTTATAGTTAAGTAGATTAAAACGCTCTTTTAAACATATTTTATTTTACTACAAATTAAGTTTCAATATCTTAACATCATTACTATATTTTTTAATTCTATAATTTTGTAAATAAACAATTGATGAGCACGTTTGTTACTTGAGCTCTTGTTATATTTTAAAATGTAACGAATTTTACAAACTTTTTTTTATATAAGCTATTGAGCAAGGTACATAAGATAACTAAAAAAAGCTAAGATTTTATCAAAAATAAATAGAAACTGTAGCCTTAAATGGTAAGTTTTTCGTATAACTAGATCAGATATTACGCTTATCACTTACTTATCTTTTAATATGAATGATTAGAAATTATAGTTTATAAAAATATATGTTTACAAAATAAAATTCATCGAGACTTTATTCCAATATATAGGAAACAATTCTTAGTTGTTTTTCAAATGTTAATATAGCACTAGTTATTAAACATTCATGCTACTTCTTTCAAAATTTTTAAAACAAAAATCTTTAAATAAAGCTATTTTATTTTTAGATTCTTATAAGTTTATTAAGAACACAATTTGTATTTTTCAGCTTCATCACTTAGTTTTTAAAACATTGTTTTAAAGTTTTGATCTACATAACGTTTTTTTATTACTACAAAGTATACACACTACGATCTTTTTACGTAATAAAAGTATTACGTAAACAGGATCGTAGGTGTTGAATTAAAGTGAAATATAATCACTAAATGCCTTGTTAAAAATAGTAAGATTTTTTAGATTAATGCTACTTACTTCCAGTTTGTTAAGTTTACTCACTTCGTGTTGTTCAATATTTACAAGTACGTTTAAGCCTTGCTTTATTAATATTCAACCATTTTAAAACATTCTTTGCTACCCAAATGTGTATAAAGCAAATTGAAAACTGATTTTGTTTTTGTAGTAGTGACATTACTTCAAATAATGCAATAAGGTTTTCCGAGCCAGTTAATAACTTATGTTTATAAAATATACAAAACTTGATCACTTTTATAGCTTTTAAATAACTTTAAATTCTTATATTTTCTTTTTAAACTGATTCTAAAATCTTGTTGCATTTAATTTTAAAAAGAACTATTTTAAGTATTTTATGCATCTGAATCAAAAAACAAATACAATTTACACAGTTTAGAACAGATATTGATTTATTAGTTTTAACAATAATTTACATAAATAAAAAATATTTACTCTGAATCAAATTAGCCAGAACTTTAAAATTAAATAACCCTGAATACTTAACAAACGTTCTAAATTATTTTTCATGCACGAGTAATTTTATCCGATTTTTTCCTCCTAATCTGGCAACCAACTATGTCCTGGAGTCTAAATTAAAGTTTTAAAACTTAAAAAAAGACTGCTAATGACATCGCTTTGTACACCAACTTTTTAAACCACATATTTTAAGCACTTTGTTGTTTTTCATTAACCAATACCAATATCACAGAGAAACTAATAAGATACATTATAAAAATGTATTTATTTAAAATGAACTTTTTAAATAGTTTAGTTTTTTAAAGTTACTGCCATCCTATAACTTATAATATTTTTTTCATAAAATATTTTATTAGATTATAAATGATCCCCCTCAAATTACTTTACAAAATGTTTGTTGCCAAAATTGTCACACTAGTGCTGGAAATTTTTAATAAAAAGTTATATTAACCTTCCATCTTTGAAAAATTACTTTTCTCAAAAAATTTTAATAGTTAAATTTTCTTCTAGTTTATTTTATTTTTTTTTGACAAACAGGTATTTGTTGAAATAGTTGTATGTAATGTAGGACACTTGTGCAAAATCTTATTTTGCCTTGTGTCCAAATTTTTATAATTTAAAGGAATTAATGTTTTTCACTTGATATTATATTTTTTTTCCTTAAAAAAGAAAACATTGAATAAATATAGTAAAACTGTTTTCAAATAAAAAAAAACTATTTTTCACAAACAAAATAAGTGCTAGTTAAAATGATTGTTGTCTTTGATTTCTTGATTAAACTGGAAATTGCTGTTCATGGGTGTGGCTAAGGGAAAATGAGAGAATAAAATGAGAGATCAAGTGATCTACAGTCCAAAGTCCAGGAAAATGAGAGAATCAAATGAGAGATCGCGTGATTTATGGAAAATTCTAGAAAAAGAATTCAAAATCTATAAATACGCTCAATCAGAGCATGAAGCGGGCAATCCACCACGAAACAAGCAAGAAGCGACACTCTGCTCCGCAAAAGAAATAACATCGTCAATCTTCAAGCAAGAAGATTTCAACAACCATCTAATCGAAGAAGCCCACGCATTCTGTGGCATCGAGAATTTCAGTACTGGTAGTACTCTTTCATCAAACACTCTAAGTTGGACTCAACGATCGAGTCACAGCGTTCAATCAAGTTAAAGTATACATTCATCTCAGCAAGCAAACCCACACAGACTGGGCGCCAACCTTAGCTACACTTCAACGAACAAGTTGTTTCATACTGTTTGACTCTATCGTATTGTTTATATATTCATATTATCATATATACTCACTATTGTATTTGCATTGTAATATTTATATATATTTATATCACCGCATTTATTCACTATTGTATTTGTATTGTAGTAATTATACATATTGATATCATCGTGCTTATTTTTTATCGTATTTTATCGCCGCTCTGCTTACGGAAAGGAAAAGAAACAGACCACGCTACGTCTAGCCAGATTCTGCAAACGAGACGGACCAACGTCGAGTGCCAGAAGCTGAGCGAACGAGACCAGTGACACGCCAAAGGGGGAATCCGGAGCGCGGTTCCTTCTATTTGTTAACATTAAGTGTCTAAACTTATTGTGAGCTGTCATTGCGTATTTGTACATAATAAACCAACATTATTTAGTTTCATTATATTTAGTCAAATATATATAAATATAAATAAAGTTAAATATAAATTATATAATTATGTCCTTAAAACCCTTAAAAAAGGCATTAGTCCTGAAGGTACCCAGGACTCGGTCCAGAACCGAGATAAGTTGTTCCGAGACTATTGCTAACCTGGAATCCGATGAGATTGTTGAGACTGAAACCGAGGCAATTGCGAAGGAAACCAGTGAGGCTCCTAGTCTGGGTATACAATAATGGCGTCCTCGGTCGTGCTCTTAAAACTAACCTTTCGAAGACAAGGCAAACATAAGTAAAGATTTAATTAAAACCGATCAGAAAATAATTTTTTTTACTAAGTTATTTTTTAAGAATTCATTCATTTATTAGACTTACAACTCGGAATAATTTCTACAATGCTTTTCTACGTGTAAAACTGAACTTAATTATAGTTTGCGATGATCGCTTATTTGATTTTAGTAAGGATGGTAGTGTAAATCACCGGTCTTTGTGACAGTGAGTGTAAAATTAAAGGTAAAAGCGTGTGGTAAAAGTCTACTATGTTTTATTAAAATGATAGTGTTTATTTCTCGAGTGGTTTAATTGCGAGCAAAAAAAAAATTTTGCAAAGAATTGCTTAATTTCCTTATGTATGTGCAGTTTTTTTGTCATCTATATTTTTATTTTGTGCTAAATGTGTACAACATTTTAACGCAAAGCTTTTATTATTAAAAAGTCGCTAATCGCATATAAGCCGTCAATGAGCGCATGTAAGCCGCAAAGAAAGCACTTTTAACTCCCATTGCACTTGTTTTTGTCGTAAAAAATTAAATCGCTTTTTATCAGCCGCACAGACATAAAGGCATTTAATTTGCAGCAATGAAAATCGCTCTTGATTTAAGTGCTCCAGTACTAGAAATAAAACAGTTAAAAAGAGTGCTTATGTATGCGTACTTATTCCACCCGGAAGGTAAAAACTCGATTTAGCAACAAAACAATATATGTATGTGAAGAAAAGCGATTGTTGTTCAAACACTTCATTAAATAATCTATGACAGCTATGTATCTTGAACAGAAGTAAAAGCACTTATAAAATGAAGTTGACCAAGTCATTTATCAACAGTCTGCAAATCAACCAAAGTCAAACATTAACATCTACAGTAAGACAAAGCAAAGTTTAAACTTTGTAAATAACTTTAAAAACTATATATCTTTATATGTGTATATTTGTGTAAATATTGTTTAAACATAAAAAACTAAAAAAAACCGTTTGTTGTATATAGTTAAAATTTGCATATGATACAAAGTTCTCTCAACTATAGAAATAAACTTGTAAAAATATTTATTCTTTATTTTGCTTTAGACATTTTATATGACTTAAGTATATTTATTGAATTTACAAATTAAGTTGTTAGTTTTTAATTTTTACTGCATGAGTTAAGTATTTTAAGAGTAAATGTTTCAAAATAAAAACTAATTTAAAAATTTCAAGTTCATATTCCTATTGTATCAACACCTAAATAACAAGTTGTTTACAATAAGATAAAAAATACTATGTGGTTTGTTTAAACAAAATGTATGTTATTTTTTGCGTCAATGCCTTAGCGTTTTTAGTCTTAGATAATTGTATCGATGATTCTCGTTTTTGGTTTTTTAGTGATTGCTTGTGAATATTGCAGACAAAAATAAGATTTTGGAGTTTGAAATTATTTTTGTGTTTTTATTATTTAATTGTCAATGGCAACAAAACTCTATTACAACGTGTAAATTTTTATTTCTTTTTTTTGCAAATTAAAAAAAAAAAAAAATTTTATAATAGAGTCGATGTTGGACATCTATGTGAAATTATACTTATTTCACTTCAATTGTCCATATGTCGATGCATGCATTAGAATAAATTTTAAAACTTTTTTAATTAATTTTTTTTTAAAAAGACAAGTTTCAAATAAATAATAACAACAGTTCTCTAATTTATATTTTAAATTCTACTCGATATTTTTTGATTGACAAAGGCAAAATAAATACAATTTTGTATTCATTAATTGCCTTGTGCAAAACCAGGTGAGTATGTAAGCTGGCTATTAAAACCGTGCCGAGACACCTGCAAATTCCAACATGCATATTCCAACATGCCGAGACACCTGCAGATTCCAACATGCATATACCAACATGCCGAAACACTTGCAGCTTCCAACATGCAACGAGACACCTGCAATTGTCAACATGTCAAGCCACCTGCAACTGTTAACAAGTAAAGCCACCTGCAACTGTCAACATGTCAAGCCACCTGCAAAAGAGAGAGTAAAAATGTATATAAACGATGAAGCTCATCTACAATTAGGTTACTAAACCTCAACTACCCTACGGAGCGGACCTAGGCCGCTTCAACGGGGCGACTCTTCCTTCGTGGAAGTAGTTGCAGCTTTTCACGTGAGACTTCGAGGCCGGAGACGTGAATGGCAGTACGATACAAAATAGTTGGCTTGGGACTGCGCGGCCGCAGAGGTTAACTATAGAACGATATAAAACAGCTTACGTGAGACTTCGTGGCCGAAGACGTAAGCTGTGGTACGATATGAAACAATTTTGATAGGATTTCTACGTTAGTAAATATCGTCTTTTCAACCTTTATCGATATTGAAGTTCGTATAAGATTAATGTGTAGAAAGCTGAAGCGTCGCGCACCATTTTGAATCGTTTGTTTTTGAAGGCAATAAATTGTACATAGTTTTTGTTGTTTATTTTATAACTAAATTAAGTTGCTATACCTATTTATACCCGCTAAAGATAGAGATAATTTAATATCCCTTTAAATTACGTTTAAATAAATATGGTATACAATAGTAAGTATAAAAAATGAAATTATAACATAAATAAATTCAGTGTTTTGAATAAAAGTTTTAGATTTCTAAGTACATACAAGAGTTATATAAGAAAATTATAACAAATACCCTTTAGTTTAACAATTTTGCTGTCATACAGTGTAATACTTAGCTAAAAAAAAATCTACTAAAGTATTTTTCTATAACTACAAGAACAAATTTCAATGATTTAAGAAAATGTATAATAGTTTTCAAAATACTTAAAATGATATTTATTTAATAGCATTTTTGGAAAAAAAAAGTTTCTAAGCTTATTTTTAAAAATCTAAGATTTTTTTTTTAATTTTATTATTTTTTACTATTGTGTAAGTAATCTTATCTTCTATAGATATAGTCACTTATTGTAAATTTTTTTAACAATTAAGTAAACTTTGTTTAGAATGTTGCAAATATTAAATAAATAGCCAATATACTGTTTATAGATACTGAACCTATATACTTTATAATAAAACTTTTAGCTGTTTTGTAGTTGGTAAAACATTATCTAATAGTTTTGTTGTAACTTATAACTTCTATTACTTTTAGTATGTACCAATAACTTTTTTAAGTTTGAGAGCTTTATATAAATTTTTAGAAAAAGTTTTCATTACATAGAGCTATTTGCTTAAAATTTTTACTATTAAATTAATTTTAAGACTAATTAAATGCTTTTTATGTTTTTTTTTTTGCTGTTATTTAATAGTGTTAAGAAAAGTTGTAATGTTAAATAAATGAAAATACTTTTTTTCACTATTCTGCTAGCAAAAAGAAAGAAAAAGAGTGAGTCATGATTCTATTTAAGCAAAAAGGGAGAGAATGGGTAGAGTAAGATTTTCTTCAATAAGGCAGGATGAGGAAGTGTATTTGAGTACCAGTTTTACTACTGTTCCATTTAGTTTAACACTGATGATATAGATCTTTTGAATTATTTACATTTTTTGAAATAGTACAATTAAATGCTGCTTATAATAAATTATTCATTACTTTGAACGCTGAGTAAGTAGAGCCAGACAACAATGGCTATATATGGAAATGAACTCTAAAACCACCTAACAATAACCTAGTTAACTGAGGTCTGAAAAGTACTTACAAAACTATAAAGTTTATTGCAAACAAAAATACAAAATAGAAGTACTTTTCGGACACGCTCTTCAGTATTTTTTCGTGTCAAAACAAGCTGAAATAAAGATTTACTAATAAAACTAAGTATATACGAAAACAAATTAAATTTAACACAATAGTAATAATTAACACATTAAGGCAAACGTTTAATCAGAAATAGTATAAATATAACACAACTTAACTAATCAACTAATTTAAGTTCAACGAATTAAACAAAATGGTCGAATAAACAAATTTCTTTTGTTTACAGAGATCTGGCTTGAAGCTTAAAATGTATATAGCTTCTAAAGTTTTTAGGTGAAATTCATTACGAGCAACTGATATTATTTTTTTTATTTTAAAGTTATCCACTTTATAGTTTTTGAAACACTTAGGATTAGTAATCAGGTGTTGGCCAATCGCTGAACTACTATTTAGTTTTTCCAAATCATCAATTTTTTTTTCCTCGTTACATGACTTAATCTTGTTTAAAAGGTTTTGTGGTAAGTGCTGGTTAATTCTTGCAATCAAATTGTTACTCGTTCTACCCACGTATGTTTTTTTACATAAACATACAAATTCATAAATTACATTGCTGGTGTTTAGGGTGGGTAATTTATCTTTGTTTTTAATCTGAAATAGTTTTTTGGTTGAGTATACTATACGTAAATTAACAGATCTATAGCCATTTTCTACTATTTTCTTCAAATTATTATGCAAAACTGTATTCTGATTGTATGGCAACTTAAGGTATACCGGACTTATGAAAACTATAAAAAATAAAAAGTATATTGCAGTTAGTAGTGTATTGTGTAGCTGAGAGAAGGAATTACTGATATAATTCACTTTCAAATTTTTTTGATTACATTCAATTGTAGATATTGTTTAGATATAAAAGTAGTATTTAATATGTATTTTTAATTGCCTTAAAAGCTTAAGTTAGGTTTGGTGTTTAATAGTTTATAAAGCCTGCTATAGTTTATTGCTCATTAAAAGTTTTCATTATACCTGTATTTAATTGTTTTAAGTCTTTTGTAATAGATCTTAATTGTTGACATTTATTAAATTGTATTACAGTTTAGTGAACTAAAACTTGGTTTATTATTAAGTTAATCTTTTACCAAGTGATTTATAAAAGTTTGAAATCAATTAATATTTTTGAAATAGTTATTTTGTACTATTGTGTTTGATTCTTTTCCATAACAGATACAAAACTTAATTTATATTGTCTGATTTATAAGGAGTAAACTAAAGTATCATCTAGTATTTATAAAATAGTAATTAAATAAGATAGGTTTTAATTATGATGAGTTATTTATGATCCATACCTTATAATAACTATGTAAACAAGCCACCGTGTGATTGCAGTTATTTTTTACTCGAGAGCTTCCAGATGTAGTTCCAGAAGTAAACTTATTTGTTATTTTGTTTAATTTTTTTTTTTAATTTTGATTTTAAGTACTTAAATGTTAATTTTATTATAAATTCTCATAGTATATTTCTGTAAGGTTTAATCACTGTGTAAAATTTTTACCACATATAAAGTATTTTCAAAAAAAATAGTTTTCTTTAAAATTTAGAGTTTGATATGGTCTTTAATATAAATGTAACCACAAAAAACCTTGGCTCGTTTTATTAAGTAGTATAGAATAATTTTATGTATTACTTAGACCTAATTTAAATTTAAATTTTATTATGGATATTTGTGAAGGTGTGTTATGTAATATAACCTTGAAGTGTCTTTGTGCAAAAGTGACGACTTTTCGTGTAAAATTGACGCCGTGCAATATTATGTTTGTGTAAAAACTTTCTATTTTGCAAAAGTGTCCCTTCGTGCATATTTTACATCTACCTACTGAGCCTAGTTACTTTGTATTGAATTTTTATTTGTTTTGTGCTCAGCAACACATTTTCTAATATTTTTGGTTTGATTAATTATTGCTAAAATCTTGTGATTTTTGTTAAATTAAATTATGAATATTTTTTTAATAGTTTTATTTTTAAATGAGTAATTTAAAACAAAATATTAACAGTAAAAGTATAAACTTTAAGCTACTTGGCTCATGAATAAGTAAATCAATAAAAGATGTTAAATAGCAGTCTAAAGTATCTAAATTATAAAGAAAATGTTATTATATTATCAGTTCCAATTATATTGAAAACTAATTTAAAACAGATCTAGTTACAGTAATTTTGAAAAAACAGAATTTTAAATTAAAAAGATGACAAAGGAACTTCTTTTCAAAATGGTTAAAAAAAGTCAAAAAAAAAGCACTTAACTTCTATAGTTTTAATAATTTTTTAAAAATTGATAACCATAAAAATCTACAGCATAAAATATTGACTACATTGATAACTTCAAGTTTCAAAGATAAATACAGTATTTAGCATGTTGTTTCTTCTAGTTAATATATATAAAAATATATAATTTGTTACTTTTTAATTTACAAGTGATTAACATAACTATTACAGATAAAATATGTCAACAAAAAATAGTCAAAAGAAAAATACTACAAAGAAAATAAAACTAGATGAAGTAGATGAAAATGTAAGCAGTATTGCTGAATATAAAAGATGTGCTATTTTGAAGTATTGCAAGGAAAATCGAATTAAGAAAAATCAGTTAGATGAATTATCCATTTCAAATGAGCTTGATAAATTAGGTTTGTGTTATTATGTTCGTATTTATATAGAAAACATCATTATTAATTCTATGAAAAATTTCTTTATGGTTTTTGATTGAATACAATAGTTGTGAGTACTACCAAGCCCTTACTCAGAAATACCTTTAAATAAAATAGATTCAAAATTTAGGTTTACTTTGATAAAAATATTTTATTTTTATAAATATTATTTTTCTAAACGTACGAGCTACAACGTTAAGTTATCAAGCCTTAAGTTAAAACAATAGTACGCCATTAATCAAATAAACTTAAGAATATCTATAAAAATAATGAAAAATTATTCATACGTTAGTCTAAGTCAGGGGTCGGCAAACTGCGGCCCGCGGGCCAAATGCGGCCCTCGAAGGGTAAATCTGCGGCCCGCGAGCACGTTTATTTTTTGAATGGAATGCGGCCCGCGGAAGAAAATTTTGTGGCCCGCGAGCATGTAAACGTGGCCCGCTGATCAAAAAAAAATTTTCAGTTAAACTTATTTTGGTTTTTTGTTTAATTTAATAATTTCGTTTTAACTCCCTGTATAACATTTTAAAACAATTGAAAACCTTACAGTATCAGCTTAAAAATGTAAAAAAAGACAGGTTAGCAATTCACCAGGTTTTTTCTCAGTTTCATCATAACTTTCTTCTTACAACAGCAAGTTTAGGTATTATTTACATGTTTTTAAAAACTCAGTTTCTTTTATAGATGTTTTATTACTAAAAGTTATATTTGAGCGTGCACAAAAACATTTAAAAAACATTTAGTAAGAAAAAATGTTTATTTTATTTTAATTTTTACACATTTTGATTTTTTTATAAGTTTTTTTTAGCACTTTGAATTAACTCCCATGCACACAAATGTACAAAGATGCTCATATTTTAATCGGCATACTGACAATTCCGAACCCGCGATCTCTTCCCACCCGATCAAATCCCATCCGCGCACAATTCCCACTCAAAAATATTTCTAACTTTCTTTATTCATTCCTTTATTTTCTAATATTTTTGTTTTATTTTTATTTATTATTAATTTATGTCTTACTATCACTTTTACCCCTAACCCTTGGTTGGTAAGCGGTTCTCGGATTTGATCGGGTGGGAAATGATCGGGAGTTGAAAATGAGCGGTTCCCTTTTTAAACGACGTTTTATTTAATACTCAAATTAGATTAAGTTTAGTTAATTCATAGTTATCTAAAATTATTCTTTATACATGAAGTATCTTGGTGTGTAAAGACACATTTAAAACAATACATGATATAAATTAAAATATTTTTTGATCGGTATACATATTAATTTTTTAATCAATGTTTTTTTGACAAACTAAGTTAATTTTTATGCCCTAATATACACAGTTACTGTTTTTTTGAACTAGCTTTTTAATACAAACTAAATTTAGAGATGGTAAATTTATAAGGTTTGTATATTGTTAATCAAAATAGTTCAAATTCAAGCTAATAAACAACTAAACATTGCCACACACTTAAATTATGAGTATCTGTAGATTTCAAATCTTAAGTCAATTTAGTCATTTTCTCAGTTTTTGGTTTAAATAAATATTTGTATACTAAAATATTAGGCTAGTTTTAGGTGTTTTAGGCTGTTTTTTTTTGCTTTATGAGTGGCAAATTAAATTTATGAAGATGTATGTTTTGTTCAAATTACAGTGTTGGTTTGAATTATGATATATGTGAAACTTTAAGTCTTGCAGCTGATAAAATTTGAAATATGTATTATTTATATTAATTGTAAACATATAGGTGTGAACAATTATTGTTGCTAAAAAACTTGAATTCCGGAAAAGCTTGGAATCTAAAAATTTATGCTTAAACATTCTGGAAAAACCTTGAATTTGAGAATTTGCAAAAAAAACTCGAATTTTAAACAATTTTTACATGTAAAGTAACGAAATTTCTATTTCACACAAAAAATTTACTATATAGATACTTTTTTGAACACATTAAAAGTAGCTTAACAGTATCTATTTAGTATTGCTATATTACTAAACACAGTTTTTTTTTTAATACATGTAATTTAATTTTATACCAAAAAAGAAGCAGAAAATTATACTTTCAAAAACTTTATGTAAGTGCATTGCATCTTTGCTTTTAAAACGCCCTTACCTATTGTTGTGCATTGGAACTAAACCTAGAAACTTTTCTAAAATATCAAAGTCAGTAAAAACACCTATAATAAATACTCTCAGATGAGCAATATTTTTTGTACCAGTTCTCTCATCTTAACATATTGATTAAAGTTCTAATTTGATTTATGCTGCTTTATAATCTTCAGAGATTATAAGAAATTAACAAAAATATTTTACTACCGCCAACATAAATTCTTAAAACAGTTTTTAATTCTAAACGGTATCTTCTTTTTAGTAATTATTTTTCCTACTTTATAATTTGCCTTAGGAGTTTTTTCTGATCAGTCTGTAGTTACTGAATATAATCATTTGCTTTGTTGAAACTGACTATAGCTATTTTTATTTTATTTTTTCGCAATAACTCTTATTTAACGTTTTTAGTTTTTATAGCTCGTCTTATATTTCACATTTACTCTTTAAATACAACATCTCTATTGCAGATAAAAGTTGCTATAATAATCAATAAAAAGTTAAGTTTTTCTACTTGATTAATAGCTTAATAAATTTTTAAATTTTGTTAAAAATGTTTAAGAAACGTAATTGTCCATTCAAACTGACTTATGATATTATTTTTGCTATATATCTAATTCACTGTTAATAAACTTCGTTATTTCTTTGTTTTGTGACTTTATTTTAAAACGGGTTGCTAAACATACAGTCTAGTTAAATTTGAAAAAATCAAACTAGGTCAAACCTGTTTGAGACATTTATAAGAAACTCAAGTAAACTTTTATTTCAAACACTTTAAATAAATCATCGAATTCTCAGAACATTTTTTATGACTGCAGTGTAGTTTACTAACTGTAATTTTTTCTAGTCTATTTATACATTGTGTACTTTTTATACTGATGATATTTTAGTTAGGTATGAGCTTGATTAACTACAAGTGTTTGCACTTTTTTTAAAGTGGAAACCATTTTAAAAGCTATTTAGTTACTAATAAGGTACTTTATTAGAGTATTCGAGCATTAATTATGTTTAAAAAAGGACACAGTTAATTAAGACTTAAGTATATTTGTCAATGTAAATTTTACTCCAATAAATATTTGAAATTAAAGTAGGCATTCTAAGTGTAGCTAAATATCATTAAAACTAATAAAGTGAAAATAAGTAAAAATTTCTTTAATGTAACTAAAACAAAAACTAAAAGATTATTCAAATGTCACTAAAACTAAAACTGCGGCCCGCGAAGATTTTGGAAACTTGAAATTTGGCCCGCGAGCACCAACTGCCTGCCGACCCCTGGTCTAAGTACTTAAGCTTTGTTATTTATCTAAAATGTGATTTAAACAAAGCTATGTAATAAGAAATTATATAATATTTTTTTTTTTTTTTAATTTTAACAATTTGATTTATTTAATAACAAACAACTAATCATTTAGATATGAAAAACCGAAAAATAGCTGATGTAATTGCAGCTACAAGAATTAACAAACTTTCCCTAAACGAGAATAGAGATAGTAAAATTTGTACAATCTTAATAGAAAAAATAAAGTGTAAAAATGCTGCTTCTGTTTACCAGTTTTTTAATATATTCAAATTATCTACCCTCCGAAATTCAACCCTTAGCTATATAGAACGTTGTTTTACAATCGTAAGTGATAATGAGAGTTTTTTAGAACTAGAATACAACTTTATTTCTAAAATACTTAGAAGTTCTGAACTTCTAATTACTTCGGAAGTTGAAGTATTTAAAGTAGTTTATAGATGGTTGAACCACAGCATTGAAGAACGTAGCAAGTATGCTGAAGATCTTTTATTAAAAGTTCGTCTTCATTTACTTTCAACAGAATCTATAAGACTTCTTTTAAAAGATACATCATTTTTTATAAAAGATGATGTTTGTGTGAAACTGATAAATAAAATTCTAGACTGCAGAGTAAACGGTTTTTGTAAATCTTCAAGTAATTGTCATACAAGTAGGTATTGTAACCAAAAGTTTTTTAAGTTATTAGTTTGTGGGGGTTATAACTCAAAAGAATACATGACTTGTAGCAATGTAAGTTGCATAGATGTTAATAACGTAGGAGATGTAGAAGATTACCCACCAATGAAAACGGAACGTGAATTACACAAATTAATTTATTTAAAAGGTAATATTTATGTTTTTGGTGGTATAAATAATAATGGTGATTGGTTAAGTCTGTTGATAAATATTCACTTACTTCTAAAACATGGAGTCAGGTAGCTGAAATGAATGATGGTCGTATGGATTTTGCTGTATGTGCATTCACGAATAAAATATTTGTTATCGGAGGTAAAAAAGATGAAGGTACAACAAGTTCTTGTTTACAATTTGATACAAATGATTACAGTTTGCAAGAAGTTGCTAAAATGAACGAAGCAAGATCAAATGCAGCTTGTGCAGTTTTTGATGAAAGAATTGTAGTTTGCGGTGGATTAAATGACAACTTTCTGAGATTAAACACTGCTGAATCATATGATGTCTTACCTGATAAATGGTCAACAATGCCAAATATGAACTCGGGTAAATATGACCACAGTTTAGTTGTTGTTAAAAACAAGTTGTTTGTAATTTCAAAGATATTAGACAATTGTGAAGTTTTTGATTTAATTTGTAAAAAAAGTATCATTATTAAATCACCATTATTTAACAAGCTTTCTAGTATTAGAGCTCATTCTATTGAAAACAAAACTTTTGTCTTACAGGACAGAGTTTCGAAGATTGTTTGTTATGATACTGACAAAAAAGAATTTTGGGAAGAATGTTGTGAATTTACAAAAAACCTTCGTTGGTTTCCTAGCGTGAAAGTACCTTGTTTATAAAAAAATGTAATATGTTAGAAAATTTAATTCTGAAAAATTTTCATCAACTTCAATCTGATAATTAACATATTTATTAGATTACATAAATATAAAGAAATACAATTTTTTCTATTCGTATAATATTTTAAGTATTTTGATTTTACTTCTTAAAAAAAAATTAATGTCAGCAAACAATAGTTTAGCACTTCTTTTTCTGACTGTTTTTTCTTTGTTTCTTATTTCTCTCGAAAGTTAAGGGCATAGGGGGGGTCCACGTTGATTTAAACAAATTGATCTTATTTTATAGAGTTTATCTCAGCTTTAAGAAAATTGTAATTACTTGGAAAAGTTTTAAGTAATTTATGAGATATGAGCAATTAAAGTTGGTGACCTCAATAGGTTCCTTATGGAAGGCGCAAACTAAAAACGCGAAAAAAGACCATTTCACTAAAATCTATCTTCTACTCATTTTTAAAGCATTCTTCTTTAAATTTTTACAAAAAGTGTATTATTAAATTTAAAAAGATTAAGTTCAGGAATATTTTTAATTTAAAAAAATAAAACTTTATAAAAAATAACTATCTATTTTTTGTTTTATTTATCTAAAATTTTTATTAAATTTTTTTTTTTTATTATTTTAAAAATTCAAACGTTCTAAGTCTTCTAAATTATATAACGAACGCTTCCTGAAGTTTTGAGGTCTCTAGCTCAAAATTTGAAGGAGAAAATAGATTTTAGTGATTTTTTTCGAGAAAATTGGCCCCAAAAAATATGCGGTCTATATGTTTGTATCGGAAACTTTTTATGAAAATTACAATATCTTAAAAGTTAAATAGATTTTTTAGATTCTATAAAGACTGGCTTGTAGTTTGTACTTTAAGCTTTTATATAAGATTTAATTTTATTTTTAGTAAAAAAATGTCATAACCCTCCCCCTGCCCTTAGATAAATTAAAATTTTGCTTTTATTTTTGTCATTTCGTAAAAACTTTTATTACTTATTGCTCATTTGGTTTTAAGTCGTTTTTACTAAGCTTGAAAAAGATAAATATATATAAATATACGCACAAATCATTTCTTATTTTTTATCTGTGATTTTAGACTTAAAAAAGAAATAACATAGTTTTTAAAGCTATATAATCTTACATGATATAAAAAAGATACATTAACAAAAGAAAAATTCGTCACCTTTGAACGGCGCCATTTATGTATAAGAGAAATTTTTATATAAAGGTTAATTTTTTAATGGAACTAGCGCATGTTAAAGCTTTTGCACTTAGCTTTATTTTTGCACAGCATAACTTTTGCTAAATTGAAACAAGGTTAATCAAAACATCTTAATGAAATGCATTCAAAAAAAATTTCATATTGGAATATACAATTGGTAAAGATAATTTAAAATTTAACTAAAATCAATTTTGAAAACAAAAAAATAACTAAATACAATAAACTTAATTAAATTAAACTATTACAAAGCTTACATATAACCTGCTTTCAATATTTTATTTAGTTTAAAAAAAGTTTGTTTAGTTCTTAAACTATTTAAAGTTTACACTATGTTTAGACTATATAAACACAGGTGTTTAAAAAATCGATAATGAATTTTATAGAGTTTGTAATTTTTTATAATATTAAAACTTATTGAGAAAATATATTAAAAACATTCTATACTTTATTATTATATTTCAAATTTTGTTTAAAGTGAATAAAAATTTACTGATTAACACATTTTACTGACAATATTTAAAAGGTTTAATTCAATTTCAATATACAGTGCATTAATATTGATAATTTTCTTATAAATTTAGAACAAATTCACTAAAAACTCAATTAAATTTCAGACACGATTATCAAAATTTCAACTTTTAGTAAAATGTTTAAAACAAGTAGTTTATGTAAAAATTCTACTTATAGTTGCAGAAATAGAAAATTAGAAAATATACTTTTTATTTTTATGTGATTCAATCAGCGAAAATGCAAAACAGCTTGTTTGATTTATTATCTGAATATTCTTTTTAAAAGATGCACTTAGAACAAAAATCACTGTATGTTTGTGTGGCTAATGTATGTACAGTTTAAATTTCGAAGAGCTAGTACTTTTTTGTACAAGTTTCAATGTAATACAAGAAACAGATTATAAGCTACTAACTAAAGGTAAAAGAATAAAACTAGTTGTTCATAAAAATTTAAGTAAAACTAAGTTTGGAAAATGCAATTGTTTTATTTCGATTAAAAGTTAAAAGTTTCTTATTTCACACAACCCACAATAATTTAACCAGCAATGATTGTCATCCAACGTGAAATCAGTTACAAACGTACTTCCAAACGAAATTCAACCACAATTTTGTGAACTTTGTTTATTATTCGGTTACCCATCGTCCCATTGAAACAAGGTATTTCCCTCATGTGGGTCGAAACCCGAACTATCTGTGACAAACTTCCATTTATCTTCCACGTCACGGTCGGTGATTCCAACCCAAACAGTGTTTCCGTGAAACCTCAATAAACTGCGAATTTTTCTGCAAATAAAAACTTTGACGTCAAAGACTAATTTTTTGCTTTATTTTATTTTTTGTTTCAATACGTACTATTTTATAGATTTTAATAAAACATTTGTTGTTGTAAAGCGACAAAATTTGGTTTGCATGAAATCATTGTTATAGAAGTAAAATAGTTGGTTTAACATTAAAAAAACAGTTTTTTTGAATTATTAATTTTTACTTCAAAAACAATAAAGTTTAATAAACTAAAACTAAGTTTTTAATACTGTAATATCAACCTGACTATTAGTTTATAGATTGCTTGTATAAAATTTCTATACTAACTCATTATATTTTTGTCCTTGTGGTTTCATATTAGTTGTTACAAGATCACCACCCATTTGTATACATTCCTTTCTAACTTGATCAAAATTTCCTTTCTTGGTTGTTATTTTGAATGTGTATTGATCTATTAGAAACTGTTATTGTTTTATTAACTAAAACTAATTTGCTTAGATTTAAAAAACTTGTCCTGTTTAATTTGTTGTTTCTAGTTTCCTTTATTAGAGAAATTTCTTTAGCAGACTAAACTTACTCTTTAAATCAAAACATCAAAAGTAGCTAATTTAAACACCGGTTTTAAGTATAATTTTGTATATATTAATATATATATATATCTTGTGTATAATAGACAATATAATTTGACATTGCTACTTTTTATAAACAAAAAAAATAATTTGTCAAAAAGTATAATATTGTTGGTTAAATTTTTTTTTTGAATTAATAAGGTAATTTGCATATTCTATATAAAGACCTACATTTTAATAAACTTTGAAGGCAAGAATAATCTAAACCTGCATTACAGTAACGTGGCGATTGAGGAATCCAATTTCCATCTTTTTGGCAGGTCAAAATATTTTCAACATTTCCAGAAAGTTTAAATGGATCTTCACAGGAATATCTTATTTTTGAACCCGACCAAATCATATCTTTTGTTTCACTTGGAAATGATTTGTAAACAATTTCAAATTTGCTATGACTAGTTTGGGGTGGTGTTTTGCATTCTGTTGGAATTTTAGATTTTATTCGTAACTATTCCGATAATAAAAATAATAAATTTGAAGTTTTTGAACTTATATAAATTTTAATTTATTAATTAAGTTATCAAATTTATTTCAATTACAACGACCTCAACGATAATTTTTAGTCAACCAAAGTCAAAAAATATTATACTTGTTCTGTAAGAAAAATATTTTTTTCTCGAAAGGTTTAAAATGTATCATTTGCTGTACGATAAAAAAGCGCTCAAAAAATTGTTCAAAAGACATAGTGTACGAAGGAACTTTTTGGTTATCTAGTCATACACCAATAAAAACATTAATAGTTATATGATCATAAACGTAATAATTTACTAACAACCAGCTTGATATTATTTTAATTCATTTAGATATGAACTCATATATTCGCTTTGAAAAGTATGGTCATAAAACATATTCAAAGCACATATAAAATAAAATGTTGCAAAATTAGCAAATGAAGTTTATTAAGTTTACTAAACTGACTTTTCAAAGCATGTTTCGGACAAGTAGAATATTTTGTCCATTTTCTATTTAAACACTTTATAGATGATTTGAGTATTGACCTGAATGTTTCTGTTTCCTTACCGTAATCACAAGTGAAATTCAACAAACTTCCTTCAAAGTACAAATCAGATGTTTCATTGTCGTAAGTTGCATCTGGTATGTCAGGCGGTTTACCACATGCTGAAATTTTTTTAATACTAACATTTTTCAGACTTAAGTTCAAGGTAACTACGAGTGAAACTTATCATTCTAAAAATATTTTGTTATCATAACACTATCAACCACATATGATAAAATAATGTTTCAATATAATTTTTGATAGTTTTTTCATCTTAGTTTAATAAAGGTTTTAAATTTAAAACTACTAAAAAAAAAATTTATACCCGGTGTTAAGTGGTATATATACTTTTTGAAACAGTTTTTAAAATAAAGTCAACAAACGTTAAAAATTAATACCACTTAATTTTGTGTTTTAAAATAACTTGTTTTAAATATTTACTCAAATTTTTTTAAAAAGAACTAAGATAAAGATAACGGATTTTTGTACAGTAAAATAGTCTATAAAATTGAATTATAGCAATAAAAAGCATTACAATTTTAGTATAAACTGCTATAGAAGGTAAAATAACTCTAGCATTTATCAAAAGCATTTATCACCATTAATTTACAAACAAAAGTGTAAACATAGATTATATTATAACTAACCTAATAAGCATTTAGGGTTTAGAACTTGACTGCTCCAATTTCAATTTTGTTGGCAAACATATTCAGATATATTAGAAGATAATTCATAACCGTTGTTACATTTAAATATAATATGTGTGCCTACTATTGATCTATTTCTTTTCGGTTTGTAATTCACTACAACTCTTCCATTTAATATAAACTCGGGTAGTTCTGGACAATCTAAAAAATATAGTTTGTAGTTAGAGTTTTAGGTTAAACAAATAAAACTTCTTTAAATCGTTTGTTTCATTTAGTTTAGTGTTTGCGAAATAATCTTTAATATATACTATTAAACACCAATCATGCTATTAAAATACTTTACTTTTTAGCTAAACTTTACTCTTATAAAAATAATTACTAAATGTAAAAAGAGTTAATTTACTTGCATACAGTTTTTTAGTAGTTCGTGAACAACCATTTACTTTATGAATTTTAATTATATACTAGATTTATACGCGTTGTTCATCAAGATTATAAACATTAGTAACCTTTTGTATGCGTTAAAAATACATACCTGATTAAAGTCTTACTAAAAATTGTTAAAGTTTCGTCCATTTATTTTTTTGTTAAAATAAAGGCTAACCACAAAACTAGCTAGAATTTTATTTTAATGAATTTTTAATTCTTACATATTTATATTTACTTATATAAATACACTACGCACAAATCATTTAAAAAAACTTTCTTAATGTTTTGCCTTACTACTTAAAAAATGTAAAAACCATAATGAAAATAGTTGTCACGTAATTTTTAATCTATTACGTCATTAAATGTCCGGTTGACGATAAAAAGATAACAAATTGATTTATTTTCATCTTTTTTTTTGAAAATATGTATTGATACTTGCTACAACAAATTGTTGTGCACACTATTTATTTTAAAATATAGAAATTTGGGTTCAAATAAACTATTTTTAACCTACTATTAAGGAAAATTTACTAATATTGGAAAATAGTATTTTAAAACTGAAAATATAAAGGAATAACTTTCAAGTATTAACGTATATAAGTAAAACAGATGTTATATATAGTTTTTGAACTGAAAATTGTCATAGTACTCTATACAAAGGCAGAGATAAATGTTTAATATATAATTAAACAACTATTTTAAAACTTGATTACAGTTTTTTCGACGTTTAAAATGTATTATCAGACTAATCGAAGTTTTGTAACCAAAATTTTCTAAAAGTTTCGAAAAATAAATAATGTGACGTAATAAACTAACTTAAATTGATAAAATTGATACGAGTTATTACTATACGAAAGAAAATAATAACACATCCATGTCTCCATAACTAAAATAACAAAAATAAAAAAACGACAACTAAAAATAAAAGCACGCTAAAACTAAGAATAAGAACAAAAATCCGATTTTTGCGTTGGACAACTGTAAGTGGATAAAAAAGTTTTGTGTTTTTATACATAGCTAAACTATGAAAACATTTTTTGTTTATAAATATTTACAGTACCGCAAAACTTTTGTATTTGCTAAAGTTTTAGTCATAAATACAAAAAAAAAAGTAATAAAAAAATTCGTCTACATCATTAGTTATTATTTATAAATCAGCGGAATAATAATGAAATCAAAACTGTTTAAATTATATTATTAGTGCCTATATACATTTACGAAAAATTTGTTTTACCAATACTTTAATACTAATGCTACTACTAATGCCCAGAGCTATCTAAAAAACAATAATTTTAAAGAAGCATCTTGTATTTACACAATAAACTGTTTTAAAAATCTAAGGTTTTAAAATGTTTTAAAACATTTTAAATTAATTTAACAAAATAATTTGCTTACTTGTTGAACTTTTACTTTTGTACACCGCAAAAGTAATTACACATGCAACCAAAGATGTTGCTAACGCTAATAAAATTAACTTAATTAGGTTGTTCCTGCTAAATATCATTTGCTTGTTTGAAATTTTTCCTAATACTAACTGCAAAGAACACATACATTGAAAATGAAAGTTAAAATACGTATATTGAATTTTTGATAAAGAAGTAGCGAATAATAAACTCCCAATCTAAAAAAAATTTTCCAGGAATTTATTTTGAAGTGACGCTTTATAGATAACAAAATATATTTAAACTTATCAAACAACAGTATATTATTAGATAAAAAACAATTCTAAGAAATTAAAATGCATTTGAAACACCTGAGTGTTTTTTGTTTCGTATATTTGTTCTTGAACACTTGATAACACTATAACAGTTTAATTTTAAGTTATTTATAAGTTTTGTATGCTGTTTTAGTTTAATATCTATTTAATCTATAATTTATAAATATAATTTATTCAGTTAAAGTTCATACATCTACGGTTAATTTTTTATCGAAGCGATTTATTTATACTTAATGGTCTTTAATGCAAACATTAAAATACGAACATCTTTAGTATGCTTGTTAAATTATCTATAGAGATTAATTTATGGAAGGTTTTGTTAATCGAGTGAACACTTTAGTAAACATACAAACACTAAATGATACTTTTAAGTCAAATATGAAAATATATTTTTGCATTTTTTTTATAAAAGTATTTATATTTAAGCCTATAAGTGAACAAAAATCTAAAATAGTATATATTTTGAATATTTAATTGTTTACAAAAAGCTACAATACCTATAATTAAGTAATACTTTTATATTTTGTCAACTATGAATATTTATTAATGACAAGACAAAGTAAAAAAATCAAGTTTTAACATATAAAAAAAATCTCCTTCAAGTTTTCTAAGTGCTAAAAATTAAATGCGCTTTTAAGTATAAAACATCATACAATGAGAAAACTCGTCAAACAAAACAAGTTATTTAATTTTAACATCAGTCGAAATTTCATCAAAATATAAAATAAAGTATGAAAACCTTATTAACTTTTTTAGTTGCTACTAAAATATAATGAAGCAATAATCTCAAAAGGAGTATTTACAGACATATTGAAATTCGTAAACAAAAATGATTTTTGTTTACTGTGTTTTTATTTAACTAATTTTATATTATTTAGTTCTATGTAATGTCAAACTTGTTAAATTAATTTTTTTTTTTCTTTAAACTAATCGACGATGCAATTGAACTTTTTAACTTCAATTGAAATCATTTAGTGACAAAATTATTAGTTATTGAAACTTACTAAATAAATATGTTCTTAAATGCAAATATAAGTCTGTGTTTTTTCGTTAACATTAAGTTTGTCAAAATTAACTTATACAAGGCGACTAATAAAATTGTAGTTTTGACTTTAGGCTTTAAATTTCATTTTTAGGTTAACACAAACTAAATTTGTTGTTTAAAAACTAAACGTTTTAACTGGTATATCTAAAAACAGACAGTTTACTTAAAAGTCAGTCTGATTTGCATATTTGCAGTTAAGAGGAATCTTTATCCGTAGTTGAAGAAAATTAATATTTCACGAAAAGATCAAAAAAAAACTTATTCTTTTATCAGGATTTTTTTATGTGCAAGTAACTCGCATACATCAGAAACTTTCTCATTCTTTTTGAGACAACATTTGTTTATAAAAGCTCAAATATACGTGCTACTTGTTAAAACTAGTAGTTGTTATTTATCCGTGTTTGAAAAGATAAAGTAAAATTTCATCAAAAGATCAAATATTTTTTATCTCATGTCATAAGATGACGTTTCAAAAGTAATTGAAGTGTTTTTGCAAATTTTTATATTCTAAATAGTTTCAGAATGCAGTTGATGATAAAAGTTCACACTTTGTGTGATAAGATTTTTACGAGCTGCTTAGGTTAAAATTTTTCTTTCATATTTATTTTATATTAACTGCAACTTCACCATTTTTTGTTGCGCAAGGCTACTATTTATTCAGTACAAATAAAATAGTAAATATTAAAAAATATAATAAAATCAGTAAAAGTTGTGTATGCTGCTCGATTGTGGTGTAAGGTGGCTGTGTATAAAATAATTTAAAATAAAAAATAATAAATATATTACATGTTGCTCGATGTTTGCGAATGGCTCAATTTCTTGTAAATTAAAATAAACTAGTTTAATTATATTTCATTATCGTTTTATTAAATTTATCCATATGCTTTTCGACGGTCGTGCATAAATCAGTCTTACATTCAATTAGTATAGAGGTATAAAACATTTTATTTTACCTTTTTTTGTACTGTATTTAACACTAAAAATAACTTCTTGCTCTGTATAAACGTCGTAAAGCGAAATAAGTAAAAATAAAAAACATAGTTTATTTGTCAAAAAATCAAAGCAAACTTATGAACTATTTCATTTTGCAATAAAATTAAAAACTAAAAATTAAAATCTAGAAAAATAATTCCTCAACAATCGTTTACTTGAACTATTGACCCTTTTCAAAAACCAAATATCAGAATGTTAATATGTTATAAATACGTAAACAGTAGAGAAGAATATTTTTCTATTAATTTTTTTTATTTATGTAATTTATTCAATTTGTCAATTATGAAATAAAAATTGTTAACCTTTTGTTAAACCTTAAATTTTCTAATATATCACAATTTTTATAAACAAGGAACTTTAACACTAGAAAACAAACGAAGGTTTCTTATAACTTCACAAGATTCTTCCGACCATTTATTTTCGTTAGTATCATAAGTAATCATATACGACAAATTGTCTTGTAAGGCGAAAATTTTGTTTCCAATAGAATATGCACTTATAAAAGAAGCGCTGATAAAAGAAACCCTATCAACTTCTGGTGATTTAATAGTAATAAACTTTTTACAAATATTGTCATAAACTTCACAACTGTCTTCTCCTTTGTTTGAAATCACAAACAACTTATTTTTAACAACAACCAAACTGTGGTCATACTTACCAGAGTTCATATTTGGCATTGTTGACCATTTATTTGGTAGAACATCGAGTGATTCAACAGAGTTTAAAATGTTTCCATTATTACTCCGTCCACCAGAAACTACAACTCTATCTTCAAAAACCGCACAATCTGTTCTTGTTCTTGCCTCGTGCATTGTAGCAACTTCTTTCCAACTGTTATCACTTGTATCAAATTGTAAACAAGAATTAGTTACATTTCCTTCTGTATTACCTCCGATAATATATATTTTATCTATGAATGAACAAGCACAAAAGTATTTACGATCATCTTTCATTTCAGCTACCTGACTCCATGTTTTAGAAGTAAGTAAATATTTATCAACAGACTTTATCCACTCACTATTTTTATTATAACCACCAAAAACATAAATATCACCATTTAAATAAACTACTTTTGGAGAACAACGCCCCGCTTTCATTGATGGATAAGCTTTTACATCTCCTAGTTTATAAATATCAATGCAACTTACATTGCTAGAAGTAATATATGTTTTTGAGTTATAACCCCCACAAACGAATAATTTAAAATACTTTTGATTACAATACCTACTTGTATGATAATTACTTGAAAGTTTATAAGAACTGTTTAATCTGGTTTCTAACATTTTATTTAAAAGTTTTGCACAACCATCAACCTTTGTAAATTTTGAATGATTTAAAAGATGTCTTATAGTTTCTGTTGAAAGCAAATGAATACGAACTTTCAATAAAAGATCTTCAGCATACTTACTACGATCTTCAATATTGTGGTTCAACCATTTAGTAACTATTTCAAGTACTTCAATTTCTGAAGTAATTAGAAGTTTAGAACTTGCAAGTATTTTAGAAATAAAGTCATATTCTAGTTCTAAAAAGCTTTCATTATCACTGACAATCGTGAAACAACGTTCTATATAATTAAGGGTTAAATTTTTGAGGCTAGATGAATTGAACAGATTACCGAACTTGTAAACAGTAGCAGCATTTTTAATTCGTAATTTTTTTTTTAAGATTGTACAAATTATACAAACTGCATTTTCGTTGAGGGAAAGTTTTTCAAATCTTGTAGCTGCAATTATTTCAGTTATACTTCGGTTCTTCTTGCCTAAGTAAATTATCACTTGTTACTAAATAAATCCAACGGTTAAATCTAAAAAAATGTTCTTAAAGTTCATTGAATTATTTCTAAATTACATAGTTTTGTTTGAATAACATTTTAAACTAACAACTAAAATTAATTCCTTGGACAAGTTTGAGAAAAATAGTTCAAAAGAGTTAATTATTTTAATATATAACCTAAAGTTTCGTTTATTGGTGACCTAATTTTATTCTAACCTAGCTATTTAACTCGTAAGATTTGAAACAAAGTATTTAAAAAGTAATAACTCTGTTATTAAAGTTTACCTAAATTAAAGTTTTGGATTTATTTTAACTTAGAAGTAGTTTTGTATATACGCTTAGTAGTAATAACTGCTATACTATTTAAATTTATCCTGACCAATCATATAACAAATTGTCATTAAATTAAAAAATAATACTTTCTATACATACACGAACAAAATATCATTAACCTAATTTTCGATGCTTATTTGAAAAGGATAGTGCATCAAACTGATTTTTTTCAATTCCATTTTCCTTGCAGAACTTCAGAATAGCACATCTTTTGTTTTCTGAAATACTGCTTACACCTTCATCTACTTCAGCTAGTTTTGTTTTCTTTATAGTATTTTTATTTTGAATATGCTTGAATGACATATTTCATCTATCACAAATAAATATATAATAAACCTGTCAAATGATTAACAAAAATTATATATTTTATCAAAAAAAAAAAAAGGAGATACATCATGTAAAATACTGTATTTGTTCTTTAAAACATTAATTTATAAATTTACTTCACACTTAATACTTTTTTCAATTTTTTCAAAGCTTAGAATTTCAGAAACTTATTACTTTTTTGAATGTATTTAACCACTTTGAAAACAATTTACATTGTATTTACTTTTTAACATTGTTTTTTAGTTTTTACTGTAACAATTTTTTTTTGTTTTAATTTACACTTTAAATTCTAATAATAATTATAGTATAATAACTTTATATTGTTTTGTACCTTAAAAACAATATAGATTGCTATTTAGCTACTTTAATTGATTTACCTATTACAAGGCAAATAGCCTTAATAGGGTTGCAATACAAAGTTTTGTAAATTTAGCTTGACGTTTCAAGAATTTAACCGAATTAGCCTGACTTTTACCTACCTCTCAGGTAGTCGTTTTAATCACTTATTTCTAGTTGGTACACCAAAGTCTATTTAAGTACTGGCACAGAACTTATAAGTAAAATACTCAAACATTATGCAAATTTATTAAAATCACAAAAAAGGTGTTTACATAGATCTGTTATATTACATATTACCTACTATTACTAAGGTATGAAATTTTTGTAGTAAAAAATAATTTACAAAAGTATACTCCTACTTATTGTGCGACTCAACTATTTCAAAGCATATTTAAAAAACTAAACCTAATTTCATATCTGTTATAAAAAATACTACCTAGTACCATTTGATATGAAAAAAGTTAACTAGAGAATAATATACTATAAATATTTATAAAGAGTTAAGTTGCATTGTAAGTAAATATGCGTTGTAAGTAAACTAAACATCTGTAATATAAAACATTTCCTTAAAACAATAAATATAAAAACATAGATTTCGAAAATTTGTAACAATGAAATCTACTTATATTTATTTCAAAAACTTCAGAGATTCTAAAAAATATGAAAATAAGTAAACTTAACCATGTTCTGTAAATTTAATAAATTTTTATGTCGTTTAAAAAGAAACCTTAAAATAAAAAATGTTTAAAAATAATTTTCTACTTCTAGTTTCTTTAAAAACTTAATAGTATTTAAAATAAATTTAATCATACAGCTGTTTTATATATTAATTCCTATATTTTGCTGATATGAAATCTTTATAATTCTAAAACAAATAATAAAAGTCTGCTTTTAATTTTTTTTTAAATTTAATCAACTCAGAAAACAATTACATTAAGAGGTAAACAATACAAATACACTTGTTACAAAAAAACATTAAATTAATAATCTTTATAATTTCTACTTCAATAAAAAACCGTGTTATTCTAAAATTTGCAAAAAAAAGACTTTTGTGTACATATCTAATTTTCACTATAGAAGTTACCTTGCCTCAGATCATCAATACTAAAATATAACATACAACAAGTACTTGTTCAAATAAATTGATAGTTGAACATGCTTCTAGGAAAATTTCGCAATTTTAGTCTGAATTTAGAAGGGATTTTTTATTTAACTTTACCATTTGAAGGCATTGGAATTAAATGGTTTTGTAAGTGAATTTCTAGTTAACTTTGCAATTTTGGTCTGACTTTAAAGTTATTTTGTTAATTTTTTATTGTTTTATGGGTTTGATAACTAAATAAATTTGTGAAATAGAACTGATAATTTCTGACATTTTGACCTAAAAAACAGACTTTTGGATATTTTGACATAAAAAACCAGAATTTGCCTGACTTTTTTTTTTTAATTAAATAAAAAAAAATGATTTAGCCTGACTTAGCCAGGCCTGTGGCAACCCTGCTTAAGTTCATACTTTTACCCTAAATGTTTTAGTATAAATGATGCAGTTAAAAGGTACTTCTTTAATAAAATATTCTTAACTAATTTGAAGAAAAATTACAAGGTAAAACTAAAAGTTTGTCACATTTAGAATTCTTGTTACTGAAAAGTACACAACTAAGTATTACATAATATTTAAGTTGAATACTAGGATCAGTATATATGGTTGCAACAGATCAAGCGGAGAAAAATTTCCTGACTTTTCCTAACTTTTCCTGATATTTTACCAAAATTTTCCTGACTTTTCTAAATCAAAATTTAAATTTAAACTTATTTTCGAATACATAATCTAACTTTTTAAACTGTATAAAGCTTTCAATCTTATTTTAATACAGTTTAAAACAACAGTTTTTTTTTTGCTGAATTCAATCATCAAACTTCCATAACATCACTTGAACCATCTGTGTATTATTTAAAATAAACAGCTCTATCAGTAAAATACTTGTATTATTACCTTATAAACATTGCTTGTCTGAAAAAAGACACATTTTATTTTGCATGTCCTATTATAAGCTTTACTTATATAGATTGTTCACTTTTTTAATACAATACTACCCAAACTACTTAATATAAAATCCTCAACCTAGAAATCAATTAAAAAAGAATATACTTAAGTAACTGAAAAAATACATAAAGAAGTAAACTATATATAACTATTGTAAAAAATATGATCTGTCATAGAGTATAAATTGTAAAAATAATTATACTGTTATTCATTTAAAAAACTGAAGTTATTTTACAAAAAATACAAATAATGAGTGAACTTATTCTTGGAATATACATTTCTTATAATTTATTTTATAAATTTAAACAACTTTGAAAAATACAAGAGCTAAAGTATACACATCAGTTTGTTACATAAAATACTAAACTAACTGCTCAATTAAAAAGAACTCAATTATTTACTTCTACAAAAAACACATTGTCTCTAAAATTATCCTAGATAAACTTTTATGTATACATCACAGTTTCACTAAAGAAGTGTCCTTGCTACAGATCATCAATGCTAAAAAGCATACAAAAACTGTTTGTTCATGTTGGGTACTTGTTCAATATGTTAATAGAAAAATTTTGCAGTTTTATAAAGGATATTTTACTAATTTATGCTAGATTAAGGCGTTGGAATTAAATAAATTAGTAAATTTCTAAAATAATTTTGGATTTTTTTTTCTGACTTTAAAGGAGTTTTAATTATTTTATACCATTTGAAAGCTTTGGAAAATAAGTAATTTTGTAAATTTAAACTATAAAAATGTTACTTTTTTTTATAATTTTTATCAAATTTCCCGACTTTTCATGTCTTCTTTTTCGAAACCCCCAATTTTTTCCTGACTTTTCCTGACTTTTGTCATTTTTCAAAACTTTTCCTGACTTTTCCTAACCAATTGGTCACCCTGGTACAAGCTATACATTTATCTAATATTTGTCCTAAACAAGATTGACTGTCCTACAAAACAAGTGAAAGAGAGGAAAAGTTACTTATATATTCATTATTTTATAAAAAACTAATTAATTTCGAGGTATTTTTTTTACTTATTGAAATTTTTTTTTAAATATTGCTAGAAAATAAAAATAATGTAAAAAGGTTTTTTAAAAGCTATCAAACATCTTTTAATTCATTAAGTTTTGTACTTGTAGATGTAAAAAAAAAGAGTTGTGTTATAAATATTTTTTATTAGCAAAGTACTGTACTGAATAATAGCAAAATTGGTATATTAAAATGTTTTTTTTTAATTATCAGGTTAATTAAAATAATTATATTTGTAGAAATCACCTTTTAAGTAGCCTTTTTAGATTTTAAAAACTACATATTCAAAACAATCCATAACCTCTATGTATCTTAATCTCAACATACAACTATTCCAACCAATAAATTTTAATAACATAAAACTTAACAAAGGCATAACATAATTGGCAAACTAAAATATTACAACAGCACGAATTTTTTTAATGCGAGATAATTTCTAAAAAGACGAGTGTGAAGTTGGCTTGAATAATATTCATTTAAATGTCCAAACTTTGGATTAAACTATTTTCCTTATCTTAATAGCTTATAAAAAACTTTATTTTTTATTCTAGAAAACGGTCCTTTGTCTTTATTTTAAAACAAAAAATCATAGGATTGGGGTTTGATTTTTAAAGTGGAACCTCTTAGAATTTTTTTTTTTTTATGAGTTTGAAAAAAAATGTTTTATTTTCATTTTCTTCATCATAATAATATTTTTTTAAACTGCTATATTTTTTTTTTAATAACTGTGAATATTTTGCACAATTTTTTATAATTTATTTTGCCTTAAAAGAGTTTTTTTTATAAATTTTTATATTTTGTTAGCTTGAGTTCATAATTCATAAAATTTATAAAAAAACCCAATTAAGGCCAAATTGTGCAAAATATTGACAATTAATAAAAAAATTATAGCCGTTTATACACATATTATTAAGAAGATTTAAAAAAAGAATACTATTACTTTTTTTACTCAAACTCATAAAGTAAAAAATATATATAACAACCCAATTTTTTCTAAAGGGCCCTACTCAAATGACCAAACACTAATTCAACGTGTTTTTGTTTTTTAATTAAAGACAAAAGACCGTTTTCTAGAAAAAAAGTTCAAATTAGCTATTAGGATAAGAAAAATAATTAAATACAAAGTTTGGACATTTTTTAAAGATATATTCAAGCTAACTTCACACTCGTTTCAAAAAGTGGAAGGTTGATGAAGTTTTTTAATAAAAATGTCCAGTATTGATGTGAAAAATTTGTCTGTAAATATTTTCTAAAATAGATTGAAAGGAACATTTCAAGTGAAATAAGTCATTTAAGGAGGAAAAATAATTATAAACTTAAGTTATTCATTTAAATAAATTATTACAAAAACCTTCAAAAAACGTAATAGTAAACTGTTTGTTTTTTTTGTTGAATATAAACATATATTTCTATTATTAATATCAATTTAGTTAATTGTGAAGACCAAAAGTAAGTGATAATTTATATAAGTAATAATTTTTCAAACTTTAAAACTTCAATTTACACTCCAAAAAGTAGTTGCCAAATTAGGGTAAACAAATTGGCTACAACTACTCGTGCATGAAGTTTTTAAAGTATATAAACGTAAGATTTTTCAGTATTCCGGAATATTTTCTAATTAAAAGCTAACCTTATTTACAGCAACTTCCCAATATTAGTCTTTTTAAATTAACGACATCACTTAAACTAATCAAACAACACCTGTATTAGATTTTTTCAGAACATTAAATTATTTGAGCACTGTAAGACTGTCAAAACTGTTTTTTTTAAGTTTTTTTTTACAAATAATCTGTTGGTGTCATCTTCTTAAAATAATTTCGAAAAAATTCAAACAAAGGGATTTTCTTAAATGCTGTCGCACCTTCTAACAAAAACACTTTGCGTCGACACTGATTACTGTTATCTACTAACAGGTTTAACTTTATTTGCTGATAAAAATTTATTTTATAATAATTTACTAAACTTATAAGTAGGAGGTACAAAGTTAATGATAAAACAATTCAAAAATTTAGTAAACTTAAGTTTATAGTTTTATTTTAAGGATATAGTGTAAGTTTAATGTAAGTAATGTTTTTAAATTTAAAAAGCTGTTTATTCTGCATTTTAGAATATTTGTATCTATATTTTATAAAACATTTGACTGTTAACGTGTTTAAACTAGCTAATTTAACTGAAATAGTTCATTTAAGTGCACTTTCTGTAGGGAGAAGATAAAGAAACTTGAAGAAATAAAGTTGCACGAGTTAACGAAAACTAAATGAGTTGAGAAGTTTTTTATTGCTTACCGAGTTGTTAGCAGCCAAGTTCGCAACAGCTGAGGAAAATCTCGGTTTTTAGTTAATCTCTCTGGCTGCGACCGAGTGCGAGGATGTTTAAGAGGTAATACCTGTTTTACTTAATTTATAAATCTAAGTTAATTATAAACTAAAAAATATTTATTTGCTTTATTGCGCAGCAAAATGGAGACACAACAAAAATTGTTCAGCAAGCTTAAATTTATCTACTTTAGAAATAGTATTGTGGTTCACGACTCTAAATGTGCTCGATAAAATGGTGATTGTACAATTTACTGGTTCAGGACGGATGGACTAATAATTTTTTCGTTGATGTAGAGCGCTGAAGATGAACAGTAACGATGTCGAAATAACTAAGTGGAAGATAAAAGTATTAAAATTATGCCGTCGAATGCATTGGCTTGCTCGGTCAGTATTTATACTGACATGAACAAAATGTTTATATAAATATATGAAACGAGGTATTAAAACCACAATGTAACAAAGGAAAGTAATAACTTTACTCCTTGTTTTTTACGTTCAGTTGAACTTTAAAATATGATAAGAAAGAACTAAGTTTGGCTTTACTTTTTTTATTAGTTATTAAAATAAAGGTTTTTATAGTAAATTAAGAATGTCTTACAATAAAAACAGCTTGTTTATTTTATGTTGACTATCTAAAAACTTTAATATAGAAATACACTTCTTTTTCAGTGTCTCCTCAAAATATACAGCAACTATTAGTAATAATTTTAGACACCTTTACTCATTTATATATTTTCTTACGGATTTAAACTAAAAACTTTTGGATTAAATTAACCAAAAATAACTTTTGATGTGACTACGTTAACCTTAAATTTAAGCAACTTAATGTAAAATTTCCATTTGAGAGTAGGCCCTTTCAAAGTTTGAATTCATTATGATGTCGCTATTTGATTTTGATTCAAAACCTCTTTCTTCTGACAGCTAGTTATTCATAAGAAATTTCTGTAATTTTTTTTATATTTAAATCGTAAGAGTGCTACATTCGTTGTGTTAAAACTTGGCAAAAAATACAATCAAACGTATTAAAATGTAAAAATTCAGCTTATGCAGCGTTTTAGTGAAATATTTAAGATTCTGTATTATTCTACTATTTTTCATTTTAGTAGCGTAGAAATAAGGAAACCAGTAAAAACACGCTCCTGGTGGTGAACTAGTTACGGACTGAAGGTCTCACATCTTCTACTCTTAGTTAATGTAAAGGATTGCAAGTTCGGAAACCTTAAAAGCGAAAGAACTTTTGTTTGTTTAAACTTATATTAAGTGGTAAAGTAACTTTTGGTCACTTGCTTATATCCAGTGTAGCAACAACAATTAAACTTTTATCTAATTTTACATTCTTAAATGTTTTATTAAAAGTTTAAGTTTTAATAACCGTATTCAAAATTGAAATTAGCTATTAGTAGATATTAAGCATTAAAATCAAGTACAGAACGTTCAAATTATAAACTGTTTATAAGTTTTTTTACTTGAATGATATAAAAAGCTATAAACTCTTGGCTTTATTAAACATCGTTGTTGATGCAGTCTATTTTTGTAAAACTTTTCAACCTTTTAGAACTAAGCATACTTTTGTTAAAAGGCGTTGCGTTTTATATTTAATATGAAATTTTGTAAAAATCTGGTACAAGTAATGAACAAAAGTTTAAGTCATTAAAGACCTCTGAAATATTTAAGAACTATTTGCTTTGTTAGTCTGTGAATATATTTTTTACTTCAACATTTTTATAATTAAATTTTCTTTTAGATTGTAATTATATGATAATTTTCATAAGATTTCAAGTATGTTTTATGAAAACTAAATTATGGCTTGATTTTGTTTAAGCTTATTGTAAATTTTCTTTAATTAACTGATTTTTTTTCAAAATTGTTTTTTATTTAAAATTATATGTTTTTTGCCATAAATCGTTCCTTAAACAGATACTTTTTTCAAAATATAAAATTTATTATTTTAAGCGAAAATAAAACTCTGTGAAAAAACGTTAACATGTGTAAATATCTCAATCATTAATAAATAAAGTCTCATACAAAACGTCATTTATGCATAAGTGACGCCTTGCGAAAGTGACAAATTTCTATTAGCTAAATTAATCTTTAAATATTTTTTGAGAATGAGCAGTTTTAAGAACTATGTTATAATTTATAAAAACCATCATAATAGATAAAAAAGAACAGGTTTGTTTGTATAATTATATTTGTCTTTTTCGGGCTCTGTTTTAAACGATGTAAATCAAAACAAACAGCAAAAATAAATTTGTTTAAAAGTCAAAAATAATCAAAGCAAACTTTTCAACTATCAATTTTGCAAATCAATAAGAAAATAAGAACAAACAGCTAGAAAATAACGCGCTCATTAATCGATGACTGAAACTATTGAGCCTTTTCAAGAACTAAACGAAAAATTTAAATCTATTAACATGTCATGTAATATCAAAAAAGTAGATAATCATATTATTTTTTATAATCATTCTATGTAATCTATTTATTTTTTAAATTTCCAAAACTATTTTGTTAAACTTTTCTTCAGTCTTAAATTTGTAAATTTCTTTAATATTTTTATATACAAGGTACTTTCACGCTAGAAAACAATCGAAGGTTTTTGTTAACTTCGCAAGACTCTACCGACCATTCATTTTTATTAGTATCATAAGAAATTAATTTATGGAATTTGTCTTGTATGACAAAAATTATGCTATCAATAGAAAAAGCACTAGTATTGGAAAGCCTTATAAATTGTGGTGATTTAATAGTAATAAAATTTTTAGAAATGTTGTCAAAAACTTCACAATTGTCTTTACTTTGTGAAATTACGAACAACTTGTTTTTAACAACAACTAAACTGTGGTCACTTTTACTATAGTTCATATTTGTCATTGTTGACCATTTATCAGGTAAGACATCATATGACTCAGCAGTATTTAATTCCAGATTGTTGTCATTCACTCCACCGCAAACTATAATTCTTTCTTCAAAAACTGCACAAGCTGCATTTGATCTTGCTTCGTTCATTTTAGCAACTTCTTTCCAACTGTAATCTTTTGTATCAAATTGTAAACAAGAACTAGTTCTAACTCCATCATTATAACCTCCAATAATAAATATTTTATCAATAAATGCACATAAACAAAAAAATATACGATCATCATACATTATAGCTACCTCACTCCATGTTTTAGAAGTAAGTGAATATTTCTCAACAGACTTTATCCATTCACGATCATTTTTGTTCCAACCACCAAATACATAAATATCACCTTTTAAATAAACTGTTTCTAAAAAATATCGTCCTCTTTTCATTGGTGGATAAGTTTCTACATCTCCTACTTTAGAAACATCAATACAACTTACATTGCTACAAGTCATTGATGTTTCAGAGTTGTTACCCCCACAAACTAATAATTTATAGAGTTTTTGGTTACAATACCTACTTGTATGACAAATACTTGAAGATTTATAAAAACAGTTTACTCTATGAGATAGCATTTTATTCAAAATTTTCACACAACCATCTACTTTTGTAAAAAATGTTGAATTATTTAAAAGATATCTTATAGTATCTGTTGATACAAACGGAAGACGAACTTTTAATAAAAGATCTTCAGCATACTTGCTACGTTCTTCAGTGTTGTAATTCAACCATCTATCAACTGCATAATAAGCTTCTACTTCTGAAGTAATTAGAAGTTCAGAACTTGCAAATATTTTAGAAATAAACTTATACTGTAGTTCTAAAAAGCTTACACTATCACTTACAATTGTAAAACAACGTTCTATATAACTAAGGGCTGAATTTTGTAGGCTAGATAAGTTAAACAGATCCACACACTGGTAAACAGCAGTAGCATTTTTGGTTTGTATTTTTTCTTTCAAGGTTTTACAAATTGTACTAACTGCATTTTCGTTGAGGGAAAGTTTGTTAAATCTTGTAGCTGCAATTATTTCATTTAATTTTCGGTTCTTCATACCTAAATAAATTACCATTTGTTACATAATTCAAACGCTTTAATTTAAAATAACAAGTTCTTAAAATTTATTACTTTTTTTAATTATTGCATAACTCTATTTAAATGGCATTATAAACTAATAACAAGCTTTATTACTTATAATAATTTATTAATAACAGTTCATTTTAAATAAGATAATTTAAATTTTGGTTGATTGATAATTTACTACTGTTTATATAACGCTTGATAACTTCAATATAGCTTTTTTTAATATTTGAAACGGGCCATATAAAAAAAGCTTGTAAACCATTCTATAGACATACGAAAGCAATAACACAAACCTATTTTATGAAGCTCATTTGAAATGGATAATACATCTAACTGATTTTCCTTTATTCCATTTTCCTTGGAGTACTTCAGAATAGCAAGCCTTTTGTATTCGGAAATACTGCTTACATTTTTATCTACTTCAGCTAGTTTAATTTTCTTCATAGTATTTTTCTTTTGACTATGTTGTGTTGACATATTTTATCATTTAAAAATATTTAAACGACCTATAAAATTTAAAACTAAAAAATAAAAAAGTTAAGTAACAAGAGTTTTAAGAAAAAACATCGTGTTAAATACTGAATTTGTTTTTTAAAATTTAATCGTATGAATTTAATTCAAATTTAATACCTCTTTTAATTCATATGAAGCTTTAAATCTCATAAGTTTTTTTTTTTAATTCTACTAACAATTTTGAAAACATCTTACTTCGTCTAGTTTTTAACTTAAATGTGATTTAAATTTTACTGTTACAAAAGTTGTCTTGTATTAGTTTTACTTTACCAACTACTAATAAAAGTAATAAAGTTACTTTTTTTGGTGAAACTTAAAACACCTTAGATAGATAATTAGGATTATTTACTGAATTACCTCTTTTTAGGCTAAATGTCGTTAACAGAATTGCCATGCAAAATTTTAAATTTAGTCTGACTTTTCAAGATTTTGACTGAATTAGCCTGACTTTTACCTTTCTCTCAGGTACTTTGAGTACACATACTTTGACAAGTACGCAATTTAGTATACGCTTCTTATTCTGTACACATTACTAAAAGAAATAAAAACTTTCTGTCAGGTTTGTTTTTAATTTAAACTAGTAATTCTTACTTAAAATTTTTATATTGAGTAGCTGCTATGTTCAGATTTCAGAATATCTGCTTCAGTGGAAAAAAATTGTAAATAAAAGTTGTTGGAATGTAAAATAAATAATATCTAAATTATTTTGCATTGATCCAGGTATATTTTTTCCTCAATGTTTACTTCTTTGAAAATAAATTTAAAGAAAAATAAAGTAAACTCCTTACAAAGAATTTTTGGTTTTTGTATTCAAACTTTTTACAAATCTAACTAAATTTTCAAAAAAGGTTTAATCATACATCTGATATATAAAATATTACCATGTATTACTTACTATGAAATCTTTTTAGTAAAAAATTATTAGCAAAAAATAAACTCTTACTAACTGTAAAAATTTAACTAATTAAAAAAATTTAAAGAACTAAACTTAATTACATACCCTTTACAGAAAATACTGCATGGTACCATTTAATAAAAAAATATTTAAAAACCATTTTGAAAACAATCTACTATCATTATTTATATAAAGTAAAGTAAATTTATAAAAATGATAATATGAACTTTTAAAATTACTCTAATCATTAAATATAAAACCTCTGATTTTTAAAGTTTAAAACAAAAAAATATACTCTTATTTATTTCAAAAACTTAAGTAGTTCTATAAAATCATTAGAAATAAGTAAATTTAACCTTGTTCTGTAAATTAAATACTTTCTTATATCATTTGAAATATAACTTTTAATTTTAAATATAAATGAATACTTTTCTGCTCTTACTTACTTCACAAACTAAATAATAGTTACAACTAACAGGGTTGCCACGCGTTTTTTCATAAGTTTTTCCACGTTTTCTAAATTTCTTTCAGGTTTTTAAAGAAAGGTTATTTTAAGTTAAAAACGGTTTTATGTAACAAAAAAAATAATATTGTAAAGCTACTTTGAATATGCTTTTCACTAAAAAAATTTATTAATAATGACAAATTTATTTTATTTATATGGTAGATATGTTGAGTCTTATCATAATTTTACTACTGAACATGTTAAAATGGTTTAAATCCTTGTTTTTTTAGTGATTTTAGTTCAAAATTCCAGGTTATTTCTTCTTTTTTTTTGCCTGAATTGTCAAATTTCAAGTTTTTCAAGGTTTTTCCAGGTTTCCAGGTAAAGTGACAACCCTGAATAAACTAAACTATACATGTGTTTTATTAAAAACTTCCTCCTGTTATCTTTTATGAAATCTTTAAAAGACAAAATAATAAACATAAACTGCTTTTAAACAACTCTGAAAACATTATATAAAGAAATAAACTATACACGTAAACTTGTCACATAAAATAACTAAGTGCTTAATAACTAACTTCTTACTTAACAAAAAACAGTTTGATTCTAAAATTTTCCAAAACAGTTTTTTTGTGTATATACCAAAGCTTCACTATGGAAGTGTCCTTGCTACATATCGTCAATACTAAATTATTAAATACAACAATTACTAGTTCAAACAGGTTTACAGTTCAATATAATTCTAGGAAAATTTTACAATTTAAGTCTGACTTTATAAAAGATTTTCTTCTTTAATTTCATGAATTAAAGGCTTTTGAATTTAACTATTTAGTAAGTAATTTTCTAGTTAATATAGCATTTTTTGTCTGACTTAAAAGAATGTTTTATTAATTTTTTGCAATTTAAAGACTTTGAGAGTTTAGGAGTTTGTAAGTTATAATTGAGAAACTCTGACATTTTGCCATTTTGACCTAAAAACTGTTCTAGCCTGACTATTTCTATTATTTTCAAAAAAAAAAAGAAATTAGCTTGACTTAGTCTGACCTACGAATAATAAAAATATTAATTACAACAACTACTTGTTTAAGTAAGTAGGGTAGTTCAACGTCTTTATAGGAAATCTTAGAGTTTTAGTCTGATTTTAGAATAAAAAATATTTAATTACATCATTTACAGGCTTTTGAACACAATGATTTTGTCTGTAAATTTCTAAAAAAAATTTGCAGTTTTACTTTAAAGGATTTTTTTTGCTACTTTAAGGCTTTAAGAAAAAGGAAAATTTGTAAACAAGAACTAATAATTCTGACATTTTGCCTTTTAGACCTAAATAAAACTGACTTTTGGACATTTTTACATAGAAAAAAAAAACTGAATTTGCCTGACTTTTTTGATATTTTCAGAAAAAAAATAGCCTGATTTAGCCTGACTTAGCTCGTACTGTGGCAACCCTGCTTTAGTTCATACTTTTACCTTGAATGTTTTATCATAAACAAAGCAGTTAAGAGATGTTTCTTAAATAAAAATATTCTTTATTAATTTTATGATAACTTTGATAATTCTTTATAGTTTTAAGGGTTTGATTACTAAATAAATTTGTAATTTAGAACTGATCATTTCTGACATTGTGACTTTAAAAACTGAATTTTGGACATTTTGACATAAAAAAAAAACTAAACCTGACTTTTTCAATATTTTCAGAAAAAATATAGCCTGATTTAGCCTGACTTGGCTCGTACTGTGGCAACCCTGCTTAACTTCATACTTTTACCTTGAATGTTTTATCATAAACAAAGCAGTTAAGAGATATTTTTATAAAAAATATACTTAAATTGTTATAAGTATGACATATCATTTAAAATAATTTTAGTATGTATCAACAGTTAGTATTTAAAATATGCTAAATAAAATTGACTATTCTACAATAAAAAACAAGTAATAATATGTATTATTAGTTATATAACAATAGTTAGATAAAGATTACAATAATTTTTAGATGTTCTTTTTTTACTCTTTGAAATTTTTTTTTTGAGAATGCTGCAAAATGAGTATAAAGTAAAAACTGGTTTGAAAACTATTTAAAATTTTTAAGTCATTAAATTTTAAACTTGTTGATATAAAAAAGAGTTGTGTTAGAAACATTATTTAATATTACAGCACTGTATAAAAACGTAATTAAAAAATTAAAAGGTTTATAATATAATTTATTAGCTAAATTAGAAAATTAATGTTTGTAGAAATCATATTTTATAATTAATCTTTTGAAAACTATATTTTTGAAACAATCAGTAACCATTATAAATTTTTAGATTTACATATAAAATTACAACCTATACACTTTTAATAACATTAATAACATTTTAATAACATAATACAAACAGCACAACAAAATTAACAACGAGCATAAAGTTAATTTTATAGGCAAATTTATTAATTTTTCAAAAAACATAAAACTTTAATGTCAATTATTTTCCTTATCTTAAAAGCTATCGAAAATTTTCTATTTATTTTAAAGAACGCACCTTTGTCTTTAATTAAAAAAAATTGGTTTGGGGTTGGAATTATTTCATGGGGTCCCTCCAAAAATAAAGGTTTTTTTTTTTGTTTTTTTCATTATTATTGTTTTAAAACCAAAAAAAAATATTTTTTCCATTATTTTGTATGTTATTTAAACTCTTAAATGTTTATTTTATAAATAATGTTAATATCATTTACGATTTGGCCCCAAAGCAATATGATGTATATTACACTATCATTTGCCTTGCCCATTTCCTAGATAAAAATATGATAAAAGGAAAAAAAAAAGAATGTGAATTACAACAAATTTAATTTAATTATTTTAGTATATTTAAAAAAAACTTATTTAGTTTGATCTAGCCTGACCCTGGCAACCCTGCTCAAGTTCATACTTTTACCCTAACTGTTTTAGTATAAATAATGCATTTAGAAGATAATTGTTTTAAAAAATTCTTAACAAATTTAAAAATAAAGAAATGATAAAACTAAAAGTTTGTCACAATAAGAAAATGCTTTACTAAAAACTGCACAACTACGTATTACATAATATCAAAATTAGGTCCAGTAAATATTAACAGTATATATATTTAATATTTACAATAGTATACAATAGTGTGCTTATTTAATATTTACAATATACTAAATAATTTGGCAGTCTTACAAAAAAAAACAAGTGATAATATGTTTAGAAGCTGAGAGTATTTATATAATAATTACAAATTAAAGATAACAACAACTTTTTGAAATTATTTTTTCTAAATATGCTACAAAATAGTTATAATGTGAAAAAGTGTTTTGAAAACTATTAGAAATTATTTAAATCAAAAAATATTATACTTATAAATATTGAAAAAAAAAGTTGTGTTAGAAACATTTTTTAATAGCTAAGTACTGCATTGTATAAAAAATTGGTAAATTAAAGTTTTAATGCTATAATTGTTTAGGTTATTTAAAATGTTATTATTAGTAGAAATCATATTTTTGTCACCCTTTTATCTTTTAAAAGCTATACTTTCAAAACAATCAGTTACAATTACATTTTTTAAAATTAATATATAACTAATCCAAATATTACATTTTTTGATAACATAAAACTTAACAAAATTAACAATCTAAAAATTACAAGAATCTGCATTATATTAAGGTAAGATATTATTAAAAAATTAAAAGTTAATAATTTTTTATTTAAGTGTCTAGTACTGACGTGACAATTTTGGCTTTTATACTGTGTTTAGCAAATTGAGGGGAGCATTTTGCATGAAATAAAATATCTAAGGAAAAAATATTTCAAGCTGTAAGGTTGCTAAAACCTTCAATAACTAAACTATCTAAAGTCTTTATTAGATTTTCTTTTAAGTTTAAAATTTTTTTGACTATAAACATAATTTTTTATTAATAATATATAACTAATTGCTTTGTAGCAAAAACCACTTAGTTACAATTTATATAAGTAGTTTATTTTAAAGTTTTTTAATTTAAACTTCAGAACGTAGTTGCCAAATTAGGATGAACGAATCGGCCAAAGTTACTCGTGCATTAAGTTTTTAATTTGAACAAATATAAGTTTTTTAGTGTTCAGGGTTATTAATTTTGAATTTATGGTCAATCTTATTCATTGCAAACTACTTTATATTAATTTTTTAAAGTTATAGCATCACTTAAACTAATTAAACAAAATATGTATTAAAACACCTTAGAAAACTGAACTTATTAAAGTATAATTAGTTTTTATTAAGTAAAAACCTCACCATAGCATTATAAAATTGAATAAACATTTAAATAAACGTTTTGTTACTAACAATTTGTAATGCTTTTATCGTCTTGAATTACTTTTAAAATACAAATAAAGGGTTTTTTAAATATTTTCTTAGCTTTTAACAAAAACACTTTACGTCGTCACTAACGTTTACTTTTAGGTTTTACTTTTATTTTTTTTGCCGATAAAAAGTTATTCTATTAGTCATTTACTATACTTTTAAGTAAGAGTTACAAATCATAACAGTTTATATTGATATATAAAAAAGTATATATGAACAGTTTTATTTCGTTGCATTACTAAATTCAAAAATTGTAACAAAACACATTTCATTTTTTCTTAAATTTATTTGACTACTTTTAACTAAGTTTTGTCAAAAACTGTATCTTACTAAATAAAACTGAATTGAATTAAAACTTTACTTTAGTTATAATGTTAAAGTTATAAAACATAGAATGAAGTAATAATCAAGTATTAAAATTAATTAAGTGCTACTGCTAAAGAGTTTTGATGTACTAATAAATCTTGTTAGATTAAAACAAAACTAAAATAAACAAGTGATAGAGAAAAACAATAAAACTAAAACTACACTTTTTAAAAACCAAGGAACCATTTAATTTAGAATTACTTTAGATAAGATTTTAAAACTTTAGTTGCGTATATGAATTTTTTTATTCTTGCATAGTCTAGGCCTTAAAGGTTGAATGCGTAAGGCTTCCAGAACATAAAAATATTAATATAAACTATAACTACAGTGTAGTTTTATTTCAGTTCATTTTAGTAAGATAAAGTTCTAGGAAAAGTTTACTTGAAAAGACTCAAATTAATTTAAATAAAATGTGCTTGTTACATTTTTGAAAAAAAAATATTATAGTTTAATATTTTACCATTTTATTTAACTCAAATTTTTTAATGATTGTTTATTTTGCATTGTGTGAAAATAGCTATTTTGTAAGAAAACTGATCATGATTTTGAGTTTGCACTTCTCTTACAGTTAGTCGTTTTTTGATTAGAGTACAAACTCAAGAGGAAGCCAACTTTTTATTCAAGCAGGATAAGTTTCGAAGATACTTATAATTCTATATGACTTTTTATATCAAAAACTATTTTTTCAACTTATTATGATCCTATTTTATGTTGTTTAGATAAAAAATCAAGCAAGTAAATGTAAACACCTGTTTAATAAAACAAAAAGTATTTGTTATCAAACGAAATGATACCTTTAAAAAAGAGCAGTTAAGTTTAAGGTGAGAAACTGTTTTGAATAGTATAAAAACATTGAAAAGATACTGTAAAGCTACTTTAAATTAAAAATAAAATGATGACAAATTTTTTTATATACAAGACAGATTTTTAAGTCAAATCTTAATTTTACTATTGAACATGTGAAAGTTGTTAAAATTCCAGGTTTTTCAGGTTATTTTTAGTGATTTTTGTTCAAAATTCCAGGTGTTTTAAGGTTTTTTTCAAAATTTTCCAAGTTCTAGGATTTTCATGAATTCCAGGTAAAGTGGCAAGTTGGCAAAAAACATAAGTGTATAACTTTTTTTTTTTCCAAATTTACTATTCCATCATTACTTACAACTAACAGTGAACAAATTATTTATAAATAATTTATTATTAGACGACTAAAATTAACCTTATTACAATAAAAAATATAAACTAACATTAAAAGCATTTATACTTATAAATATAATTTGGTGTTTTATTGTTAATTTGAATAATGTTTACAAAAGTTCTTTTTTCTTAAAGACTTGTTTTTACAACATTTTCATTCATATGAAATTTAAAATCCTATTGCCGGGGATTTCCAACATTTTAGTTTTAGTTTTAACTAAATGGCGGCGCTTGTTACCATGTCTGGTTAATCGTTTTGTGATTACAAGTACGAACTCAAGAGGAAGCCTACTTTTTATTCAAGCAGGATAAGTTTCGGAGAAACTTATAATTCTATATGACTTTTTATATCAAAAACTAATTTTTCAACTTATTTTGATCCTATTTTATGTTGTTTAGATAAACAAATCAAGCAAGTAAATGTATACACCTGTTTATTAGAACAAAAAGTATTTGTGATCAAACGAAATGATACCTTTAAAAAAGAGCAATTGTTTGCCAGATATTTCTTGCCTGATCTTTTTGATCTCTTTGATATCTTAATGAAGATTATAAATTCACAAAAAATTTTGGTAGTTTTTTTTTAATTAGAACTAGCTAAATGTAATAGTAATATAAGGTAAAGTTTCACGTGTTATTCATTTAAATGTAAAATAAATTGTACAATAACTTTTACATTATTTAATTTTTAAATAGATTTTTTTTTTATCATTTATTTAAACTAATTATTCTTGAAAGTTTAATACGCACTGTAGCAAACTTTTTCGGTTTTTATACTATTATGAAGATTTGTTTACATATTAAGATTTCTGTATCGTATTTTTATAAAACGATGCGTACTACTGATACATGTAACCTCTCGCATCTTTACGCACTCTCGTTTGCTTATGCATTTTAGAATTTTATAAAAATCAAATATAACTTTTATTTTTTTTTTTCAAATTGCACAAATTAAGTTTGTTGTTTTTTTTCTAATTTAAATATGTTTTTAAATACTAATTCATTTCTATATACTTTTAAACTTTGTAAACTTATGTTTCTTGACTAATTGATAAGCATATACCTCAGTATATAAGAAATTTTGTTACAATAAGAGATTAAATTAAATTCTAAAAAATTTGACTTTGTTAAAAAATGAAAGTATAAAGAAGTAATAAGATATTAAAACACAAATAAATAATACAGCACTCTTGCCCTATAAATTAATAAATATCTAAAAAAAAATCTAATGAAATTTCCTAGCAAAAAGTAGCAGTGATACGTAATAAATACCGAACTTAAACAATATAAAGCTTATAAATCTATTACAGCACCAAGTGTATATTTTTGTAAAAGGCTATAGAAACATATATTAATATAGACACCACACCATTCCTTAAATGTAAACAAATGCTTAGTTATAAATAGTATTTGCTAAGTAGAAAAGAATAAAAATGTTAATTATCGAATAAGTCACATATAAATACAGTAACCTCTCGCTTATTTACGCACATTGTGTCCACAGAAAAAGTGCGTTAAGATGCGAGAGATCGTAAAGATACGAGAGGTACCAAATATACTCACTATAATGGCTGTTTTTTGATATAGCTTCTAGTTAAAAGCAGACTTGGAACTAACCCACTTTTAACAATTTGTTTACTTTGTTTATAAATATGAAAACAAAAGATAAAACTATACATATACAAAAGTTAGGATAAAAACACATCTAAAATAGTATGTAGATTTTATCTCTATCTATATTTAAATCTTAATTATTTGATACTTAACATTTATATTCTATTCTACTTAGCTAATTCAATTTATAATAAAGCATTTGGTTACAATTAAAAATGGTGTGGTGTCTATATTAAAACTTGTGTTGCTTTATTCAAGAGTGCTGTATTATTATTTTGTGTTTTTAACTCTCATAATTTCATTATTTAACACAATCGTATCTCTTTCAGAACTTTTATTTAATCTCTTATTGCTAACATAATTAATCTAAATGTTTATCAATTAGTCAAGGAACATAAGTTTACTAAGTCTAAAGATATAGAGAGGTGAGATAGCATTTAACAACATATTTTAAATTAAAAACATACAACAAACCTAACTTGTGCAATACTAAAAAAACTAATTTTTTTTATTTTTGAATTTTTTAGAATTCTAAAATGCGTAACTAAACGAGAGTGCGTACTGTCACGAGTGCGTAAAGATGCGAGATGTTACTGTAAAGATAAAATATACAAAGATTTTCTACAAGTGTTATTATTTTATATAAACTTAAATCCATTTTTTAATATATGTATAATTTTATCTTTTGTTTTTTATTTATAGATAAAGAAAACAAATTGTTAAAAGTCGGAAAGTCCCTAGTCTGCTTTTAATTAAAATCAATATCAAAAAACAGCCATTGTAATAAGTATATTTGGTACCTCTCGTATCTTTACGATCTCTCGTATCTTTGAGCACTTTTTCTGTGGACACCAAGCGCGTTATTAAGCGAGAGGTTACTGTACATGTAAACGGGATTTCACTATCTTTTTTATCATATTTCAAAAAAACTGAATTTTATTTTATCTTTTACCCATGTTTACGAAGATCAGATTTACAATTACTATTAAATTTTACAATAAAATAAAAAAATAAGAATAAAAAACCTAAAAAAAGAATTCCTCAATAATCGTTTACTTGAACTATTGAATCTTTTCAAAACCAAAAAACAAATTTCAAAATATCAATATGTTATATACACCGAAAAAATTGAGAAAAATATTTATCTATATGTTTATTTTTATTTAAATTAGTCAATTTTCAAAACAATATTGTTGAGATTTTCTTATATCTTAAGTTTTTTAATATGTTACAACTTTTATAACATACAAGGTACTTTCACGATAGAAAACAAACGAAGGTTTCTTATGACTTCAACAGATTCTTCTGACCATTTATTTTCGTTCACATCATAGGAAAATGAATTCGCCGAATCGTCTTGAAAGGCAAAAATTTTGTTTTCAATAGAATACGCACTAATAAAAGAATACATTTAAAATTCTGGTGATTTAATAGTAATAAACTTTTTACAAATGTTGTCATAATTTTCACAATTGTCTTCTCCTTTGTTTGAAATTACAAACAACTTGTTCTTAACAACAACTAAACTGTGGTCATGTTTACCGGAGTTCATATTTGGCATTGTTGACAATTGATTTGGTAGAACATCGTATGACTCAACAGAGTTTGAAAAGTTTCTATTATTACTCCGTCCACCAGAAACTACAACTCTATCTTCAAAAACCGCACAATCTGATCTTGTTCTTGCCTCGTGCATTGTAGCAACGAATCACTTGTATCAAATTGTAAACAAGAATTAGTTATATTTCCTTCAGTATTACCTCCGATAATATATATTTTATCTATGAATGAACAAGCACAAAAGTATTTACGATAATCATACATATCAGCTACCTGACTCCATACTTTAGAATTAAGTGAATATTTATCAACAGACTTTATCCAATCACTATTTTTATTATAACCACTAAAAACATATATATAACCTTTTAAATAAACTATTTTTGGAAAAGTGCGTTCTGTTATGATTGATGGATAAACTTCTATAACGTTCACTTTATAAACATCAATACAACTTACATTGCTATAGGTAACATATGTTCTCAGTTATAACCCCCACAAACCAATAGTTTAAAGTCTTTTTGTTTACAATACCTACTTGTATGATAATTACTTGAAACTTATATAAACTATTCATCTGGTTTCTATCATTTTATTTAAACACTTTGCACAACCATCAACTTTGTAACTTTTGAATGATTTAAAGTAGGTTTTATAGTTTCTGTTGAAAGCAAATGAAGACGAACTTTTAATAAAATATTTTTGACATACTTGCTACGCTCTTCAATGTTGTGGTTCAACCATTTATCAACTACATTAAATACTTCAATTTCTGAAGTGATTAGAAGCTTAGAACTTGCAAGTATTTTAGAAATAAAGTCATATTCTAGTTCTAAAAAGCTTTCATAATCACTCACGATTGTAAAAAAACGTTCTATATAGCTAAGGGTTGAATTTTGGAGGCTAGATATAGTGAACCGATTAAAAAATTGATAAACAGAAGCAGCATTTTTAATTTGTATCTTTTCTTCTAAGATTGCAGAAATTGTACTAACTGCATTTTCGTTGATGGAAAGTTTGTTAAATCTTGTATCCGCAATTATTTTAGTTATTTTTCGATTCTTTATATCTAAGTGTTATATTTATTGTTACTAAATACATCAAATGCTTAAAACTGAAAAAATTGTTAAAATTTAATAAATCATTTTATTATTAAATAGTTTTGTTTAAATAACATTAAATACCAACGTTAATTTAAATAACACTAAAATTAATTCCTTAGACTTATTTAAAAATAAAGTTCAATAACAGTTCATTATTTTATATTATAACTTAAAGTTTCGTTTATTGGTGACCTTCCTTTGATTATAACCTAGCTGTTTAACTCGTAAGCTTTGAAACAAAGTATTCAAAAGTAATAACTTTGTTGTTAAAGTTTACCTAAATTGAAGTTTTGGATTTATTTTAACTTAGAAGTGGTTTTGTACAGCGGTCGGCACGCTACTTCGAATCCGTGAACCCTTAATCACAAAATTAAAATTCTGTACAATCCAATTTGCATTTTTTAGCGCCGCTAGTGTTTAAGAATGCGTAAACACTTTTAATCATTTTTTTATTACCAATTATTCAGTAACACCTAGTTAATTTTTACACGCTAAATTTAAATTTACCACTTTACCTTACCCATTTCAATAAACTTTTTATATCGATAATCTAATTTTTACAACAATATTTCACTTGTTTCACCCAGGTCTAATATATTAACTAAATTAATTTGATACATTGCCACTACCCCGATTAACAATCAGTAGTCTTGGTACTTTTTATTGAATGGTAATTTTAAATGAACTTATTGAATGGATTTGCTCACTTTGGTTTTTCTTTGGGCGGCTAAGGGTGGTAGAATTTTTACATAATGTAACAGAATAGAACTAGGGAGTAAAAAAATGGTCGTTTTCTTAACAACAAAATGGTCAACTAGACATCAAAGTTGAATATGTCTTAAATGTATAAAGATTTAAAAAAAAAATAATTTAGTTTCTGCACGAAAAAAAAAATCATGTACCCACAAACAAGTTTTTTGCACCTCAAAAGTCTGGAGCACCCTTAAAGAAGTTTCATGTACACTAGTGTGCACCAGTGTAAACCGTGCCGACCACTGGTTCTGTATATAAGCTTAATACTAGTTACTACTATACTAATTAGTTTTATCCTGACCATTCATATAACAAATTGTCATTAAATTTAAAAATGATACTTTCTATACATACACGAACACAATAACACTAACTTAATCTATGAAGCTCATTTGAAATGGATAATTCATCTAAATGAATTTTCTTTATTCCATTTTCCATGCAGTACTTCAGAATAGCAAGCCTTTTGTATTCTGCAATACTGCTTACATTTTCATCTACTTCATCTAGTTCTATTTTCTTTATAGTATTTTTATTTTGAATATGTTGTGTTGACATATTTCATCTATCACAAATAAATATATAATAAACCTATTAAATGAAAAACAAAAAATTGTATATTTTATTTAAAAAAAAAGTTTAAAACAGATTAACTTCACATTTTATACTTTTTTCACTTTTTTCAAAGTTTAGAATTTTAGAAACTTTACTTTTTTGAATGTATTTAACCATTTTGAAAATAATTTACATTGTAGTTTCTTTTTAATATTGTTTTTTTAGTTTTTACTGTAAATTTTTTTTTTGTTTTAATTTACACTATAAATTCTAATTATAATTATAGTATAATAACTTTATATTGTTTTGTTCCTTAAAAAATATAGATTGCTATTTAGAAACTTTAATTGATTTACCTATTATATACCAAATAGCCTTAATAGGGTCGCATGCAAAGTTTTGTAAATCTAGCTTGACTTTTCAAGATTCTAACCGAATTAGTCTGACTTTTACCTTCCTCTCAAGTAAATGTTTTAAATACTCATTTTTATTAAATACACAAAAGTCTATTTAACTACTGGCATAGAACTAATAGGTAAAATACTAAAACATTTTAAAAATTTATTATAATTATAAAAAAGGTTTACACATAGATCTATTATATTAAATATTAACTATTATTACTTAGGTATGAAATCTTTATATTAAAAAATAATTAACAAAAATATACTCCTACTTATTGTGCAGTTCAACTATTTCGAAACATATTTAATGAACTAAACCTAATTTCATATATATTATATAAAGTACTACCTAGTACTATCTAGTATAATAAAAATTAACTAAAAACCAAAAATAAATTAATCTACTATGATTATTTATAAAGAGCAGGGTTGCCACAGCAAACTGAGAAAAATTTTCTAACTTTTTCTGACTTTAAAAAAAAATTCCTGACTTTTATAAACCAAACTTATTCTAAACTTATCTTAAACTTATTCTAAAATACATAATTTAACTTTTGAAACTATATAAAGCTTTCAATCTAGTTTCAGTTAAGGTTAAAACGACAGTTTTTTTTTGCTGAATTTAATCAGAAAACTTCTATTACATTACTAAAACCATCTTCGTTTGAGTTATGTATTTGCAATAAACAGCTCTATTATTAAAATATTTGTATCATTACCTTATAAGCACAGCTTGTCTAAAAATAGACACAATTTTCTGGCACACAAGTATCTAAATTTACGAAACGACATATAAGGAACTTTTACAATTGAAACCTTAAATTTATAACAAACTTTCACTACTAAAATATTGAAACAATAACGAACTTTTACAATAAAAACTTTTAAACAATAAAGAACTTAATATTTCAGAACTTTTTCTTATAGAACTTTCGGAAGTAAACTATAGTCAGACGTAGTATAAAAGTTGTAAAACAACCTAGAAGGTAAAAATATCTAATAATAAAAAATATTTAATTAAAAAATGTTTTAATAATTAAATTTGTTTACTTAGTTTAATAAAATACTACCCAAACTATTTAATATTAAGTCCTTAAACATAAAAATATACTTAAGTAACTGTAAAAACATACAAAAAAAATTAAACTGTATATCCGTTGTGTAAAATATTTCTTCTTATAATTTAGTATAAAGTTTGTAACAAATAAATATACTCTTATTTATTTTGAAAACTTAAGTTATTCTACAAAAAAATACAAATAATAAGTAAACTTAATCTTGGCATATACCTCTCTTATAACTTAGTTTTTAAATTTAAACAACTTTGAAAAAGTTTTAAAGAGGTAAAGTATACACATCAGTTTGCTACATAAAATACTAAACTAACTGCTTAATTATAAAAAACTCAATTATTTACTTAAAAAAAATTCACTTTGATTCTAAAATCATGCTAGATAAACTTTTGTGTGTATATCAAAGTTTCACTATGGAAGTGTCCTTGTTTTAGATCATCAATATTAAAAAGCTTACAATATCTGCTTGTTCAAATTGTGTACTTGTTCAATATGTTAATAGAAAAATTTTGCAGTTTTAAAATGATTTTTTTACTAATTTATACCAGATGAAGGCATTAGAAGTTGAACAAATTTGTAGATTTATAGGAAAATTTTGCAATTTTAGTCTGACTTTGAAGGATTTTTAATTAAATTTCTGCCATTTGAAGCCTTTGGAATTTAAGAAACTTTGTAAATTAGAACTGACAAAATTTGACTCTTTTCAGAACTTTGTCAAACTTTCTGACTTTTCCTGACTTTTTTTCAAAAACCCCAATTACTTCCTGACTTTTCCTAACTTTTGTCTTTTTTTTTCTTTTTTCCTTTTTTTTCTGACCATGTGGCAACCCTGAAATATTGGTCAATTAAAAAATATATTTTAAGTAAACTAGACATCTGTAAAATAAAATATTTCCTCATAACATTAAATATAAAACATTTATTTTAATAATTTGTAAAAATGAAATCTACTTATATTTATTTCAAAAACTTCAGTGATTATAAAACATATTACAATTAAGTAAACTTAACAATGTTCTGTGAATAAAATACTTTCTTATGTCATTAAAAAAAAACTTTTAAATTTAAATTCTTAAAAAATACTTTTCTACTCTTAATTACTTTACAAATTTAATAATATTTACAATAAAGTAAACCATAGAGCTGTTTTATAAAACACTTCCCTCTTTTTCCTGTTATGAAATCTTTATAATATTAAAATAAATAATAAAAATCTGCCTTTTTTTAAATCTAATCAACTCAGAAAAAATTGTATAAAGAGGTGAACAGTACACATACACTTTTTATATAAAATACTAAAGTTGGTAAGCTTAATAACTTCTACTAAAAAAAAACCGTATGATTCTAAAATTTGCAAAAAAGACTTTTGTGTATATATCAAATTTTCACTATAGAACTTACCTTGCCACAGATCATCAATACTAAAATATAAAATACAACAAGTACTTGTTCAAATAGGTTAATATTTTAAAATGTTTCTAGGATTTTTTTTTAATTTTAGTCTGAATTTAGGATGGACTTTTTTTTAATTTTACAATTTTAGTCTTCAGAATTTAATGATTTTGTAAGTTAATTTGTTGTAAATTTTGCAATTTTGTTCTGACTTCAAAGTATTTTTTGTTAATTTTTAAATTTTAGGGGTTTGAGAACTAACTAATTTTTTTATTTAGAACTGATAATTTTTATCATTTTGACCTAAAAAAAACTGACTATTGGACATTTTGACATAAAAAAAAACTGAATTCGCCTGACTTTTTTAATACAGTAACCTCTCGCATCTTTACGCTTTCGTGACGTTACGCACTCTCGTTTAGTTACGCATTTAAGAGTTTTTAAAAATTCAAAAAATTTAAATTCTTATTTTTTTTAATATTGCACAAATAAGGTTTATTCTAAATTTTTGTTATAAAAATGTTTTTAAGTGATATCTCATCTCTCTATATCTTTAGACTTTGTAAACTTATGTTCCTTGACTAATTGATAAACATTTAGTTATACCTCAGTATATCAGAAATTATGTTAACAATAAGAAAATAAATTAATACTCTGAAAGATTTATGACTGCTTTAAATAATGAAAGTATAATAGAATAAAGAGATTTTAAAACATAAATAAACAATACAGCACTCTTGCTCTACACATGAATAAAGCAACACAAACTTTTATACAGTCACCACACCATTTCTTAATTGCAAACAAATGCTAAATTTTCAATTGTATTTGCTAAGTAAAATAGAATACAAATGTTAAGTATCAAATTAGTCATATTTAAATGAAGATAAAGATAAAATCTACTTATTATAAAATTTAGTAAAATTTTTCTACAACCTTATTAATTGAATAAATTTAAATCCTTTTTTTTTATATATATGTATAGTTTTATCTTTTGTTTTCATGTTAATAAATAAAGTAAACAATTTACTAAGTAAGAAAGTCCACAGTCTGCTTTTAACTAGAAGCAATATCAAAAAACAGCCATTATAGTAAGTATATTAGGTACCTCTCATATCTTTAAAGTCTCTCGTACCTTTACGAATTTTTTCTGTGGACTCAATGTGCGTAAATAAGCGAGAAGTTACTGTACTTCAAAAAACTTATTTAGCCTGACTTAGCCTGGCCTGTGGCAACCCTGCTTTGTACTTACTTCATACTTATACCTTGAATCTTTTATAATAAACAATGCAGTTAAGAGATATTTTTTAATAAAAAAGTTCTTGACTAGTTTGAAGAAAAATGACAAGGTAAAACTAAAAGATTGTCACACTTAGAATTCTTTTTACTAAACTACACAAATAAGTATTACATAATACCTAAGTTAAATATTAAGATCAGTATATATGGTTGCCATAGATCAAGCTGAGAAAAATTTTCTGAATTTTCCTGACTTTTTCCTGACACTTTACCAAAATTTTTATGACACTTCTAAATCAAACTTTCAATTCAAACTTATTCTCTAAAACATAATCTAACACTTTAAATTATAAATAGCTTTCAATATAATTTTGTTACAGGTTAAAACAACATTTTTTTTTTGCTGTATTCAATCATCAAACTTTCATAAATCAATTGAACCATCTATGTATGATTGGTGTATTTGCAATAAACTGCTCTATCAGCAAAACACTTGTATTATTACCTTATAAACACAGCTTGTCTGAAAAAGACACAATTTATTTAGCATTTCCTAGCACAAGTTTTACTCATATAAATTGTTCACTTGTTTAATAAAATATTACCCAAACTATATAATATTAAATCCCTAACCTAAAAATCAATTCAAAAAGAATATACTCAAGTAACTGTAAAAAAATACAAAAAAAAAGTAAACTATATAACTGTTGTATAAAATATTATCTATCATAGAGTATAAAGTTTGTAACAAATAAATATACTCTTATTTATTTTAAAAACTTAAGTTATTCTTCAAAAAATAGAAATAGTAAGTAAACTTAATCTTGGCATATACCTCTCTTATAACTTATTTTATAAATTTAAACAACTTTGAAAAAGTTATAAAGAGGAAAAGTATACACATCAGTTTGCTACATAAAATACTAAACTAACTGCTTAATTATAAAGAACTCAATTGTTTACTTTGTCTTTCACGCTGTGTGGCTACTTGGCCTATAGTAGCCTGTTTATGCGATGAAGAGTAATTCGGGTCAATAGGACGTTTGGATACGCCCGCTTTTTCTAACCTCTTGCTCTTACGAGCCTTGATTTCTGTGGTCTCGCCAAAAGCGGCTTGCATGTTCTCATTGGAGAACATGCCGTCATTATCACTAACCTTAGGCTTACTGCGATTACTTGTACTCATAGTGCTATTCTGAGGGAGTTGCTAATATATCGATTGTATTTTATTAATTAGCCAGAGGAACGTGTCTAACTATGGCCAACGACAAATTTAGTAAGTTACGTTAGTTTATGATTACGTTAAGTATGTTAAGTGATAACGAAGCTGCTAGCGATCTTATTTAAGTCTAAACAACTATACTTAAGTTATTAAATCTTATGTGAAACTAAGTGTACAACTGAGTTTAATAAAATGTTAGCAATCTTTAAAGCAACTTGTTTTATTCAAAATTATGTAAACAAATACAATATTTTACACTAAACAAATTCAAATGTACAGTTTATATTAGAGAAACAGAAATAACATGCAAAAGATAAAACAATACTCACGATTACAAAAGGTCTTTCACGAAAGGCTGCTACAACTGACTGAACGTCATGCTAAAGCAGTTCGAGAAGTAAACAAGCGATAAAAAAGTCCCTAATTTGAGAAAACTCTCTAGCGCCCTTTTTTATTTAAACGCGAAGTCGTTACATTTCTGGTCCTACGGAAACCAATTTGATGTTCCAACTTGGTTTCCGCTTTTAAAAACATTAACTTTAAGATGTTAAAGGTGGTTAAGCTAAAAAAGACTTCAAAATCTTTGTAAAAACCCATTAAACGCCTAGAGTACTAACAACTTAAAAATATAAAAGCATGCAAAATAGGTATAGGGTGTTTTTAAATTTCTTTTTATGGATTATCTTTAATACCCCAAAGTAAATCTTTAAGAGGTATTCAGAAAAAATCATTAAAACATAAACTTAATGTGCTAGAAGGTACTAGGATATAAAGATATTTATGTATTACATCAAAAATTTGATTTTAGCACTCAGTAATAATTTCATATTCTAACCAAAAACTTAAATATAAAAGTGTATTTAAATGTTGTAACGTTTTGCAGATCAAAAAAAATCGAAATTTAGTTAACAAACTTAAACAAGCGCTTTTGTAGTCAGCATAAACTCTAAGTCATTAAGTTGTAGTAAAAAAATGCTAAATAAAAGTTTTAAGTGTGGTAAACAATTTTAAAAAAAGTTTTATAAAATATTATTTACAAATCCCTAACTACAAGTTACTAGCCGAAGCTAGTTAAGTAGTCAACGTTTCATACCGTTCGATGCTCGTCCCTTCTCTTCCACTGGAGGCTCGGCTTCTCCTTCTTCGTTCCTCCTCCTCTTTCTTCTCGTCAAGTAGAGCCTCAGCAAATGGTGGAAATCCCGATCAAATGTAATGGCTGTCACATGGAGTATGCCTCTCACGACCTCCCAAAGCGAATGATGGAAATCCCGATCAAATATAATGGCTGTCACATGGAGTATGCCTCTCACGACCTCCCAAAGCGACCATTTGGTTTGGAGGGTTTCTTCTAGTGACTTCTCATCGAAAAGGTGCCCTGTTTGAGGTCAACTTTCCACGGCAAAGCGGCAATTTGTATTTCCTCTGCACAGGTTTTTGTGCGTTTGTCGTAAGGTAGCCAAGCGCTACCGTTACGAATAACATCGTTAATCTCTTCATGTTAACCAGAATATACAATAAAATAATTTGTCTGAACAGCAGCTCGCCTAACACAAGTAGAAACTAAATGAAATAAAAAAATGTACAAGAAATGCTATTGAAATGTTTTTTTTTTTCTTTTTTTTGAAGCTATGTACTTGTTTTTTCAGCAATAATGAGAATAACAAGCTATTCAAGTGTTTTTTTCGAAGAAATAATGATGTTAATAACAAGTAATTGTCACATATAACAGTAAGTACAAAGTTCGATTAAAAAAATGTTTTTTTGCACCGAACGAAAAATTATGGGAGATTAAAAGCTTTTAAACGGGTTTATTAAGAAAGAGTTAATTTAAATTAATTTAAGAAATATTGAGTTGCAGCATTCAACAGAATGTTTGGTAATAATATAAACTTTAGAATGATAAGGGTATTTAGGTGCATAAAATTGATAAAGTTGTGTAACTTTACAAGTTCAAAAGTAATAAGCAGTTGAAATTAATGTAGCTTTTTGCTATATTGCAAGTAGTTAAAAAACGATTAAAGTTCAGTGTTGTTGTTTAACGAAGAAGCAATGTATTAAAACTTGTTTTTTTTTTGATTACGGTAATTACACAAAAAATGAACTTGACATTTAAGCTTTTTGTATACGTAAAAACTTTTTGTCACTAGCAAACGGTTTTACTGTGTTTAAAACAACAAAATGTTCTATTTTGAGAAATTGAACTTCCGTTGACATTAACTATGATTATCTTTTAAGCAGTAATAGCAGCAAAGTGATTTTTAATTATTATATTGCTCGAGTAGCAACTTTAAGTTCAGTAGTTTAAAAAGCTTCAACAAAAAATCTATTATCAAGTTTGAAAATTTTCAAGTTTTTAGCACTAATTTGATTTCAACTATAGAATAATGCTTTTATCAAAAAACTTTGCTGTTTGAAAGTAGGTTTCATTAAGATTAACAACAGCTTCATAATAAGCAGTAAAAAATTAAGTGAGTTTTAAATTTGAATTGCTCGAAAAGCAACCTTTTAAACTTGTTGTTTAAATGTAAAATTGACAATTTATAAACACAAGACAAATAAAATCAATGTAATACATAGAACTTCTAGATTTTTATTCAAAGTATCACATTAGTGCTTGGTAATAAGCTAACATAGTTAAGCAGGATGTATTAAAAAACCAGTTGTAAGAAATGTTTCATTGTAAAGTATCGGTTTGAACACATAAATTTTAGAGCATAAAGATGTTAAAAAAGTTGAATAAACAGTAATATAAAGAAACGCAAGCAGCTTCTAAGTATTGTTGAAAAAGTACTAACGAAAATAAACTGCCGTTTTTACCAATTGAAATCGACGTTTCTCTAGCGCAACATTGTTTACCAGTCATATAAACTCAATCTCAAGCCTTAGAATGTTTTAATATTGAGAACTAAATATCTTATATTAAGGTTTTGTAGAAAATAAGATATATTATAGCTTCTCGAGGTTGCTTTAAGCAGCAAATTAGTGAGCTGTGTCGAGCTACACAGTGCTATGTTGTGACAATAAACACTGCTACTGCGTTCTAAGTTTAATTTAAGCTGGTTTGTTGCTAGCTGCTGTTTATGCTATTTCTATTTCGCTGGTTTTACTGATTAGGTTAACTCACTCTTTTTGACTATGTTCAAATTTCCTAAAAATTTTCAGATTTAGCTTGCTTTTCAATACTTTCTAGTTTAGTTTTTTTATCGTGCTTACAAGTATTGTTATTTGCTCATACGTTCGTCTAGCGTTACTTTGTTAAGCTCAATGAATTTCATTAAAACTAACTAATAGTTCGCTTATTTTACTACATTTATGGTTGTGTTACTACTTATTGTAATTACGTGTAAATATTCGCTAACTGCTGTATTGTAAACTTAGGGTTGTAAGAGAAAAAATTATTACGCGGTTTACTAACTGTTAATCTCTTAGTTGTTATTAAGGAAATGAAGGTGTTGACTGCTGTTGAATTAAAGAAACTTTTTAGTTTTCGTCGCTACTGCTTTCTTCTTTGTAGTTAATTGCTTTATTTCTTTCTCTCAAGTTATACCTATTTTCTGGAATTTCGAGGTGGTTATTCCCTTCCAACTCGTCTCTAGGGAAATAAGCTTTCACATTTCTAATGGACACCTTCACTACCCCACTCTTCTTCTGTATATACATTGAGTGTTCAGAAGCGTGAAGCACTTTGTATGGCCCATGATATAGTGTGCTTAGTTTTTTCTTATTGGCACGCTTCACCCAAACTTTCTCACATTGGAATAAGGAGGGTTCATAATATTCATTCCTTTCCTTGTAATGCTGGTGCTTACGACTGATGCCTGACATGATGTTTAGGAATAGCATTGTATCTGACCGTTCATACTCAAAACTTTTTCCATCAACATTGTTGTCCATGAAAATTTGACCAGGTAAATTCACACACACTCCCAGAGCATACTGAGAGGGAGTGTATGGTGAGCCTTCAATGGAGGTATTATTGATGGTGGCAGTGATCATGGGCAGTCTTAGTGCCCAATTGGTCTTTGTTTTTTCGGCCCGCAATGCTTGGTTTATTGTTCGATTTTGGCGTTCGTAGATCCGTTACTCTGCGGGCTGTAAGGTGGTACAAACCGGTGGTCCACTCCCAGTTGAGTGAAAGTATCATACAACAATTGATTCGCAAACTCTTTGCCATTGTCGCTGACCACAACTTGAGGTATTCCAAAGTAGCTACACCAACTTTGTATGAACGCGTTCCTCACAGTCATGGCTTTCTTATCGGGTATAGGTGCCGTCACGAGAAATCCCGTTCCTCTGTCTTTTATGGCTAGGACATATCGGCAATTGTTTGAGACTACGTTCATAGGTCCTATAAGATCTATGTGAACAAAGCTAAACCTGGTGGTGTTTTCGGGAAAAAATCCCAATTTTGGCCTATTGTGGCGTATTACTTTAATGGCTTGACAAGCCATACACGTTTTTACCCAACGGGTAATGTCTGCCTTCAGGGTTGGCCACCAAAAGTCTTTAGCTACTGCCTCGATTGACTTCTCTATTCCAAGATGTAGGACCTGATGAGCTGCATTGAATGCCTGTAGTCTCAAACTTTCAGGCAAAATAGCTCTTTTGTTCCCCACCTCTACAATTTCGGCCACGTTCTCAGGCTTGCTAAATTCAATTTCTTTTTTCAATGCTCGAGCTGTATCAATCAAGTCTGGTTCACTTTGCTGTAAGAGAGCAACAGTGTCCCTGTCAATACGTTCTGATGTAACTATCTCTTCTTCCATTACAATGGGTTCGTCCTCTGAGACTTCGTCTTCAGAGTCAGTGTACAGTGACTCGTCGTAGTCTGGGTCTGTCTCATATTTACCCATGTACATTGTTGTCGCCCGTGGTGGTCTGCTGAGAGCATCTGCTACCACGTTATCAGTGCCTTTAATATGAATTACGGTCGGGTTGTATTCCTTCACCCGTTGTAGGTAACGCTGAACGTAGGGAGATTGGTCTGTCAATTCCTTTCTTAATGCATTACAAAGGGCCATATTGTCAGACCTGATTATCAGCTGGCGCCCGTAGATTCGGCTATGGAAATGTTTTATGGCCATTGCTAAACCACGCAACTCCTTGTAGTATATACACCGCGCTTGTTTGGTCTCTGGAATGCTCCTCGAAAAGAAAGCGAGAGGTACCATTGTCCCTTCATCATTTAGTTGTTCCAAGGAAGCGCCGGTATGTGTATCCGAGGCGTCCGAAAACAGTATGAGTGCTTTATTTTGATCTTCAAATGACAGAGTGGCTGCGTTGGCTAATGCAGTCTTTGTGTCTTCAAACGCTTTGATATGGGAGTCGTCTAGTTTCAAGATGGTTCGGTTCGTCTTTTTTGGCCCTCCTGATATTGCGCTTAAGGGTGCCAAGATCTCAGCTAACCCATTGACAAATGAATGGTAATAGTTGCACATACCCAGGAAACGCTTAAGATCTCTGCGCGTTATGGGTATTGGATACTCTTTAATGGCTGCTACCTTTGGGGTTTGTACATCGATTCCGTCCACGCCGATCACGTGTCCGAGGAATTCAAGCTTGGCCTTAGCAAAGGTAGTCTTTTTTACATTCAGGAAGAGTCCGTATTTCGATAACGTCTCGAATACTTTCCTTATGTGGTAGATGTGTTCTTCCTCCGTGTAAGAGTATATCAGGATGTCGTCAAGATATATGTAGGTGAAGCTCTCGCATTCCCTCAGCAAGGTTTCCATAACCTGCTGAAACTTCATCGGTGCGTTTTTTAAACCAAAAACGCACCGACTGGGAATGAAGACACCACTATGCGCAATAATTGCGGCACATTGTCGAGAGTTAGCTGAAAGGGGTAAGCTGTAGTATGCCTCTTTTAGACCTAAGTTCGTGAAATATTTTGTACCGCCGGGGATGATCTGGGCAAGTTCGTCGATCCTCGGTAATGGGTAACTTAATGGTCGGGTAGCCTTGTTTAGCGCCGTGTAGTCAACACATACTCGCATGCTTCCATCTTTCTTTTGCACGCAAGTGACTGGTGATGCACCTTCGGTCGCGTCTCCCCGAGTAACTACTCCTCTGTGCAGAAGATCGTCGAAATGTTCTTGTATTGCTGCTCGTCGACCGCCCGGCCTCCTGGCTTTGACCATGGTTGGCCTATAGTCATTGAGAATTATTTCTAATTCATGACTATGTTTTGGCTTCGTGTGATAAGTTGGCTTCCTTGTAATCTCAGGGAAGTCCAATAGCAATCCTTTGCATCTTTCTTCTAACGGAGATGCATTCTCACTCACCATATTTATGTGGTTGACTGATGCGACTATCGGTATAGGCATTTCAGCGGGCCTGAACAATTTGGCTGAATTATTTGAGCTTAGATTACATAATTGGGCAGTAGCTGGCAGGATTGCTAGTTGGTTTTCAATCAGCAAGTCTATGCCGATGATGCCAAAATGGTGAGATTCTTGAGTAACCCAGAACGAGTGTTGGATTGGCTCCAACTCTCCCAAATGAAGTTCGACATTTACGCTACCAATGGGGTGGGTTGTTTTGTTCCCAAACCCCTGGATGGTTCTGCTTTGTGGCGGGAAATATTTGTTTATCCCGTTAGTCAGTCCCTTGGGTAAGACCGATATTTCAGCACCGCTGTCGACCAAGAAGACAACATTAGTGTTCGAATCTACCACAAACAACAGATTTTGTGGCAAATTTTTAGGGTTGGGTGCGGGTGATTTAGCTAGTTGGAAGGTCCACTTGTTCACCCTCTCTTTTACAATTTTTTCGTTGTGACTGGTAGTATAATGAGACTTGCAATTTATCATTTTGTTCAAGGGAGTGATGTCACTCATGATTGGCTCTGTCTCTGTTTCCTTATTTGCTGGTGCAGGTAATGCTGGCGTTCTCACGGGTGGAGACGGCTCTTCGTAAGCCCCTATGTCGGACTTTGGCTTGAACTGTTCTGGCTTTGGCTGCGGTTTTCCAGCTTTTTGGGATTGCCTGACGTGGTATTGGCTATGATGGCTCTGATCGTTGCTGGCGGTCGTGGAGGTACTGGCTGCTGTGGCTCTGACTGTTGACTCTGGCCTTGTCGATTCTGGCTGCGGTTGCCTGGACTGTTGGGGCTTCCCGTTGTGGTGCTGGTTGGCGTGGTTTTGATCTGTGGCGCTGGTCTTTGACTCTGGCCTTGGTTGCCCAGAACGTTGGTTCATAATAGGTTTATTCGCTGCACTGTGTGGCATAGTTTGCTTTATAAGGAAGGTCACGTTTAGTTTGTTTGGAGGTGTGGACGCTCCATCTGCTGGACGACTGATAATATCGTCTGAGGAATCCTTGGTCGGTTTAGGTTGAGGTGGTGGTTGCTGTCGAGGGGCGGTCATATGTACATATCCGACAGTCTTTGTGTGAGATGGTGTGGCCCCAATCACTCTCCCTCTCACTGTGGAGAGTCGGGGTGCTCGTTTTTTGCTCGAGTTGGGGGGACAGTTTGATTCTTCATGATGCAGTTGTTGTCTGAGCAGTTGTAACACTTTTTACCATATTTCCGATGGTTATAGCATACTCTTTGATTGTTATTGGTTCCCTGCTGCCATTGTGGTCGGTCTGGTTTATTTCGATTTGGGTGCGAGACATTGTAGTTTATGTTTCTGGCTCTCGCTTTCGCTTCTTGCTCATCTGCGTCGAGCATTACCCTCCACGCATCTTGGAATTCCTCATCATTAAGGTTAAGTTTACGCCTCAAATGACTTTTCAAATGATTGGGTGCTAAATGTATTGTGACAAATTTCTTCAACACCCCATCTTTCCGGAACTCCGCTAACCAGTGACTGATTTCATCTCCAAGTTCCCTGCTTGACATGGAAGGCTTTGCTCCTCTTGCTAGAAGTATGTCGCTTACTGGTGGTTGCCCACTCATCAGGAACTTCGTTAATGTTCTATAGTTTCTTTCCTGTTCTACATGTTTATTATAATAAATGGCTCTCTCACCCCAGTCTACTATCCATTCAAGCCATTTGAATAGATCTCGATCTGACTAAACCCCGTAATCGTAGGCGATCTTTTCAAAGTGTTGCAGCCTGATCGAAAGGTGTTCTGTATTTCGCATTATATATCCTATTTGACTGACGAGATCGTTTATTCTCAGTTGGGGATATTGGCTTGTTGCAGTGTGGGGCGTACCGCCATAAATGTCTGCATTATACCTTTTATTCACTGAATGAGGCTGGCAATTGTAAATTGGACTGCGGACATGCTGTTCGAAGTTTTCTCTCACACTTGACTCTCCCTGCTCAACTGAAGGTCTACTATAGTTTAGAGGGGGTTGACTTGGTAATCGGCTCACCGACGGGTCGTGTGGCCTTAAGACTTGATGGCCCTGGTTTGTAGGTGCCAGGCGTGAAGTCTGTCTATCTTGGGTTGCGATGTCGCGGTTTGCCTTTGTGGAATAGTTAAAATTTTCCGGTTCACGGCTTTTTTCCTGATTTCTAAAGATATTCTTGATCAGCTTTGCCTTGTGTGCTCTCTCTTCCCATCCCCTGTTTAACCGGTTTAATTCTTCGATACTCAGGTCATAAGATGGATTCTGAGTCAGATCAAATTCTTTTTGTTGTTCAAAATGGTCTGCCGGTATGTCCATTGCTGCCTGTAGTTGTTCTCTTTCTTCGTTACCGTCTGCTTGGTGTAATTCAGTGTTCATCGTATTGTCTATCTCTGCATCAGCGTCAGTCATGTTCTGTAAATCTAACTCCGAATGTGCGTTGTTCCTTCCGACCTCACGGTCGGAAGTTTTTTCTGTTGGGTCACCATGTCTTTCACGCTGTGGGGCTACTTGGCCTATAGTAGCCTGTTTATGCGATGAAGAGTAATTCGGGTCAATAGGACGTTTGGATACGCCCGCTTTTTCTAACCTCTTGCTCTTACGAGCCTTGATTTCTGTGGTCTCGCCAAAAGCGGCTTGCATGTTCTCTTTGGAGAACATGCCGTCATTATCACTAACCTTAGGCTTACTGCGATTACTTGTACTCATAGTGCTATTCTGAGGGAGTTGCTAATATATCGATTGTATTTTATTGACTAGCCAGAGGAACGTCTCTAACTATGGCCAACGACAAATTTAGTAAGTTACGTTAGTTTATGATTACGTTAAGTATGTTAAGTGATAACGAAGCTGCTAGCGATCTTATTTAAGTCTAAACAACTATACTTAAGTTATTAAATCTTATGTGAAACTAAGTGTACAAATGAGTTTAATAAAATGTTAGCAATCTTTAAAGCAACTTGTTTTATTCAAAATTATGTAAACAAATACAATATTTTACACTAAACAATTTCAAATGTACAGTTTATATTAGAGAAACAGAAATAACATGCAAAAGATAAAACAATACTCACGATTACAAACGGTCTATCACGAAAGGCTGCTGCAACTGACTGAACGTCATGCTAAAGCAGTTCGAGAAGTAAACAAGCGATAAAAAAGTCCCTAATTTGAGAAAACTCTCTAGCGCCCTTTTTTATTTAAACGCGAAGTCGTTACACATTCAAAAAAATAACGTGCTCGCGGGCCGCAGATTTTACCTTTACGGGCCGCATTTGGCCCGCGGGCCGCAGTTTGCCGACCCCTGGTTTAAAAGATTGTTTAAAAATTGAAATATGTTTTTAAACTGAAATAAAACAAAAACAAAGGTTATATAAGAAACTTTCAAAACAGTTAGTTATTTAGTACTGATCAATTATACGAATATTCTAACTATACTACGCATTTTCATATTTATTTTGTTTCTTAATAAAAGTACAACCATAAATAAACTAAAATGAGATATACAAATGTGCAAGATAACGGCCCATTCATCAGTTTATCATAAGGAAGTATATTTTTAAATTCCGTGTTTCAAGTAGTTATATTTTGTATACATAAAAAATTAAATATGTGTTACGTCAATTAAGAAATTGCATTAAATTGAAGTGATTATTATACAATAGTCAAACTTTTAAAAATTTAAAACCTTTTTAGCAAAATCAATGTGAAAAATTTCGAGTTTAGAACTAACCTTAATTCAAGATTTCATAATTTCTGTTAAAGGTAAATTGAATATGGACCTAAAAGTTTTTTATCTGATGCAAAAATTGGTATTAGTAAAACTCTAAAATTAAATAACAAACTGATTATAAAACTTCTACTAAATGTTTTAACTGTAATACATTTACATTAACTTTATTCTAGTTAAGTTAAATGCTTATTAGAAAATTAAAAAAACTAAAATATAAGTATTTAATTAAAAAAAAGGGAGCTTAGCAATTTTTTTTATTGTTGTATTTTAAATGACCGCCAGGGGGCGTTAGACAATTTTATATCAAATTACACAATAAAACTTTAAAAATGTTTGTTATAATGCTCATTAGGCCCTAGCTTGCGCACTACGCGCAGTTCGGTATGTTGTTCGTTATTTTTGTTTTTGGCTCAGTTAGCCATAAGATCGTGCAAAAAGCACATTAATTTTAAGAACTTAAGACACTGATTGAATTTAAGAACTTTATTATCATTGTCATTTTATAAGAACTTTATCTTTATTTGTATAACTGTATAAGACCGTGCGAGAGGCACACGAACTCATTATAATAACTATTTTATTATTTTCGTTTTATAAGATCTTGAAGCTTATTTGCTTTATCGTATTATATTGTGCTTAGTTTAGCCATCGTTGTGCATGAAGCACGACATATGTTAAGACTCTGTATTATTAGTAGTATTTTTAGTAAGACCTATTTTGTGTTTAAGATTGTGTCATTCAGACACTTTAAGAACATTATTAAGACATTTTAAGTTGAAGGTTTTGTTGTTTTCTTGTTGTGTTTATATTCGCAATTTTATTTTACTGATAAATTGTCTGCTTTATTATTCCTACTTCCTAATTTTCACATTAACATCACGTTTTCGATAAACTCACTACATTAAAGAAATTATATATATTAAGTTTATTACATACTTATTAATTACTAAGTTAAACCCTATGAGTAAGGTAAATTCAGTAAAAACCTTAAAAGCTAAACGCGCTAAGCGTTTAGCACAAAAAAGGGGACTTCCCCAAATTAAAGGTAGTTCGTACCTCAGGCCCATTAGGAATACAATATATACTAAACTTAATAAAGTAAACTTAAGTAAAATTAAAAGATAATGAAAATTTATACAATTTATTAAACCGTACAAAGTCATACTATAATCATAACTTAAACACTAAAGTCTATTCAAAATGATAACGAAATTAAAATAAGGGCTGCTACAACTTATTAAAATGTATATCAAAACAGAAAAAAAGGTCTTTATTAGAATCTGCTGTAATACTAGGTACTTATAACGTATAAAAGTTTTTAATTATGAAAAAACTGACAATTAAGACCAGTAATGAAGATAAACATCATTTTTTTGTTGATCCAATACAGTTTCATCAGTCAATTTTGACCAATCGCCGTACAACTTCCATTCTTCAACTAGAAAAAACATAGAGTTATGTTTATCTATCAGTTTTAGAATTGGAAGCATAAATTTTAGTCTTAGGTCTTCGTTATCAACTTTAGCTTTTGCAGCAATATTTAAGACTCGGTTCATGGTTAGACTGTCGTAAAGTTGATACACGACGTTAGCCATAAGATTCTACAAATCAGGAACTTCACATACAAGTCTATCGTCGATGAATTCCTGAACAGCTAAATTTAGCGCATTATCAACTTGGTCTAATTTAATGTGTTCTTTTTGTACCATTAGATTCATCATTTCACCGACTTTTCGGCAACAAACTTCTTTATTTTTAACAGCAAATTTCACGCATTTGGACAAAAAAGCAGGGGCTTCCAACTCCATTTCATTATCCTTCATCAACCGTAGAACCGAACAAAGCTTGTTTTTTTCGACAAACAGGTTGACTGCATCCATCGCTTTTCTCATCATCTTATCATCATTCATGGTAATTTTGTTTTATTAAACACCTAAGAAGCTAAAAACTTAATGATTAAAACTGAACTTACTTTTTTGTATATTTTTTTAATATTATCTTTATTTTGGTTAACCAAACTGCTAAATATTTGAAAAATCTCAAATTTAAAAAAATAATATATAATTTTTGTATGTAAAAATAGTTTTAATATTAGTTACTATTTTTAAATAAATTTTACATAAAAAACTTTTAAAAATAGTGTATGTATACAAAGTAAATCTTTAACATTTGTAAGAAAATTTTATATTAGTGATTAATTAATACAGTTCTTCAACTGTAAACTTTTACTTTAAAACTAGTAGTTTATATATTAATTGTTATCACACTTTACTTGTACTATACCATATATATTAATGAAATAGAACTACATTGATTAAACTAGTCAAGGCTAGCTGCAGTTAAGAAAAAAGCATGCCCTGTTATAAAACAAAATACCATAGTAATGAAAAAATGTCAAAAAATTAAAAACTATATCAACTCTAATCATTGATATTTTGACTAGTCTCTGTTTTACGAATAAAATAGATTAAAAACGTAGATATATTAATAAAATGAAACATACAGATTTTAGTTTAGATATTACATAAAATAATGACCTACTTAAGCATTAATTTAATTTGCAAAACTTTAATGTTAGTTTAAAATAAATTGGTTATTAAGGTTTCAAAATATATGAGCTAGAAAAAAATAATTTAGTATTAAAACTTGTTTTTGCTTAACTGAAAATAAACAACTTGCAAAATTGAAAGGTATAAATCACGTTGCGTTATTTTAAAGATTGCTTAAAAAGTAAACGAAACCTTTATAGTCAACTACACACTTTCAAATGTAAATTAAAAAAAATATTAAAATAGAACAGATAAATGCTGTTAAACTTTTACTACAACATTTATATTTAAATTATGGTGTTCAGAAACGACTAATAAGTTTTTGAAACTCCTCTTTTACAGTGTCTCGAACATTTTATGATTCAGTAGTTTTTTTTTTAATTTATTTAAATTAATTTTTTAGTTTTCTTAAACCAATTTTTAATTTTGTTGTTTATTTTTATTTTGTGCTTTAATATTTAAAGTCTTCGATATTTTTATTAGTTAACTTGTTTTTGATAAATAAGAACCAAGCAATTGTTATACCTTAAAAATAATTAAACTTAATGTTTGTTATTAAGTATTTAACTTTTCGTTAAAATGTATGAAATTTTAAATAAGCCGTTTTAAGAATGTTCTAACAACTTTTTAGGTGTTATAATAAGAATCAAGAATAAAAATATTAATTGTCATACGCCAAATTTAGTTTAAACTTTTATTTTTAATTTAGAATAATTTAATTTTGACTGTTTTTATTAGTTTTGAAGTTGTTGTTTTTTGATAAAAAATATATAAAAAAAGATTACTTAAATAACTTATTAACTGTACATGTTTTTGACGAGTCAGGAGTATTTATGTCGTACCCATAATTTATTTTATAAAAAATAAAATATAAAAACATCATTTAGCAAAACTTAAAAGAAATATATACATTTAATTTTAGTCAAACTTAATTATTTAATTTTATTTCGGAATTTTTAAGTAAAAAAGATTACCAACGTTTAATTATTAATGTTTATCAGATTATATTTTTCATTTTACTTTAACTAAATGTTTAGTGATGCCTAAAATTTAAGTTTACTTAAATAACATTTAATAAAAGTACCTTTTTTTCCAATTAGATAATTTTTATGACTTTCTGCTTTTTTTGCTTAATAATTCGTAATGAATATAAAAAATTCTTTTCTACATTTTATCTTTCTTTTTTTAGTTTTTATGATTGAGTATACTCTATAATACAGGGTTTCTCAAACCATTTACTGAATCGCCCCCTCGTCAGAAATTTGAAAAAAAATTGCCCCCCTCATGAATCTATAAAGTATTTTTTCTTCTTGAATACGAACTTTTGAGCCAAAAAAAGTGTATTGTAAATGTAATTTAGTCTGGAACTTCTTATGCAAGTATTTTTGTGCTGTGCTCAAAGTAATTTACAGGGCTTGAAAAAATAATTTACAGTTATTTTCTTAAACCCAGGAAATAAGCCCAGGAAGTTGTATTTAAATACTTAAAAATTAAAAAGCCTTTCGTAATCTGTAATCAATTATGTTTTTATATGAATTGTTTTAAAACTAATGAAACCTTTAGGTTAGTTGTGGACAAGTGTTGTAGTCAGCAAGCTATCTTTACTAAAAAATCCTTTCTAGTGTCGACTTGTTAAAAAGTGTACTTTTTTGTTTATTGAACGATAAAAAAACGCTCAAAAAGTTTGGTCTAAGGACCTGGTGTACAAAGAAACCTTTCGGTTATCGAATCGTACACCACATGTTCAAAAAATTTCTTACGAGCTACTACACATAGTTTTTTAATCATTTAAATATTTATATCTTTAGTAATGAACAGTCAATTTGCTTGCGGGCTGCATAATTTTAAAAAACCACCATATAAAAAAGTTAAAAAATATAAATTGATTTACTAGTATTGTGATTTAGAAAGTACAATTGTGAACTAACTAATAAATTAAAAGCGTATTTCAAAGTTTTAAGTGTCAAAAAGCTAAATTTTATATGTTTTGCACAAGTAGTTTTCAAATTACTTATCGGGCCGAAATTTTACTGGATCTGTACCGTACGTTACCCATCTGAAATCTTAACTGAAATATAACATTATAATTATCTCTTATATAACGACTTTCGAACATTTTGAAGTGAATGCTAATAAACTTATTAAAGTCAAAATTATTTTATAAATAGGCATATTGTATGATTACTTTACCATAGATTAAAAAATTACAAAAGAATAAACAGCTTATTTTACACATAATGAAATAAATATTAAAACATCAATGCTGATCTAATTTTAGTAAGTTTGAACGACTGGTTAATTAGCTCACTGAAAAGTTTTTTTATCAATAGCTTCTTTAATGCTAAAAAATTATTAATTTAAATGCTAAAAGATATTATAAGCAAGTGTGTTGTAAAGTTAAAATTTTAATTTTTAACTTTTTAAACTATATGTTTCCATGAAACAGTATTTGATTTGGAATAACCTTTAAAAACTGAACCTTAATTCTAACAATATTTTATTTTCTTTATCTGAATTTAAAAATAAATTAATTTAAGGTTTTCCAGTTATCTTTGTGAAGAGAAAAGAATCAATTTTAAAAACTTTTATAAGATTAAAATTTTGTTTTGTAGCAGTAGCAGTCTTTTTGATGGCTTATTTAATTCTGTTTAAAAATGAATTTGTTTTCTAGCTATCAACCTATAATAATTTAACAGAGGAAAATAGTGAAAAATTAAAAGCTAGGATTGAAATAGTAAAAAAAACAGTATATTTCAATTGTCAAAATATTTTGAATCAAGATAAACGAAAAACAGTTGTACTAATAGTTTTAAAAAACCTTAATATACAAACATCTTTACATTAATAAATCAAGTTAAAAAATAAAACTGACCTTAAGAATCTTTTATGTGAAATGTTTAAGGTCATTTCAAATAGAGACCTCAAGTCTATACTCTTTTAAAGTCAAAAAATTTTTTTGAAATATAGACTTTAAGGGTTTACAAGGTTATTTACTTAAACAGATTAAAAAAGTAATTGGAAAAATATGTCAAACAAATATTTTTTAAACAAATATTTTATTCACTATGCTATAAAAACTTATAGTGTAATGTAAAACAACAAAACATAACTACAAAATATAAACTACAAAGTCAAAACATAACTATTAATAACTTTAAACCATGAACCAGTCGATAAATACAGTAGACTTCCGCTTGAACTTGCACTTTGAAAAAAATCAAAAAGTGCGAACTCGAAACTGCTTTATGTTTTTTTTACAAAATGCAAATTTCAAGATGTTATAATGCAATAATTTTATGACGTCAGATCCACAAAAACATAAAATAAACATTAATTAAGAAAGAAAAATAGTAACTAAATTTAAAAAAGGTAAAAACTTTCTAAACAGTTTCATTGTGATAACCATTTCACTTCTGTATACATTATCAACTTATCAAAAATCTCATCATTGTCATTGCACAGCCGTTTAAAAAGACGACTTTGTAAAGCATGCCAATTTATTTTGTTGACAGCTTTTATCACAATGTTAAATGAGTCTATAGACGGACGCTCAAATTTTTTGCAACTAAATGTCGGCGATGAATATTAACTTTATCAGGGTTGAACTCTTTGTAATATGTGACCAATTCACAATACTTTTCTATCATAGACGGAGCACCATCTTATGCAATTCCTATAAGATGTTTTGAAGGTATTTTATTTAGTTCAGAATTTTTTCTAATTTTTTAAACAAAAGCCTTCCTGTGCTACGCGTTTCCATTAGTTGGGAGAACGCTAGTTCTTTGTATGTTGTATCATCAACTATTAAACGTACGCAAATAAGAAAAATACATTTATTTTTCGGCAAAGTGGACTCGTCAACCTGCATCGAATAAAAGTTATTGAACATTATTCGAACTAACTTTTGTTCAACACATTCTGACATTTCATCTATATGTCTTTTCACAGTTTTGTTGCTTAAAGGAATAAAACGTAAAACATTACTGGTGTTTTTATAATGATTGAATTTTTCTAGATCTGCTTTTAAGATATGAATAAAGGTTTTTTTTCACAAGTGGTGTAAGGCAGTCATTGTTTAGCAACTACGAGAGACAGATAATAAGAAGTTAATTGTTCATCTTCAATACTTTGTGTAGATTTCTTGAACATGTTTGTGATCTACACTGTTTTGTTTTCTCATCTCGACGTTTTTTAAAAAACTCTAAATTTTTATCTATATGTTCGGAATGAAATCTATACTTTACGTAAACAAAATTATTTTTTTTGTTTTTAGTACTGCCTCAGGGTCAAACATTTAATGGCAAGCTAAAATTAGTAAAATAATAAATCAGAAAGTAAAAATATTATTTCTGCCCAAAATTATAAAATCGCCCCCCATTCGCCCCCTCACTAGTTATCGCCCTCCCCCCAACTTACTAAAACCGCCCCAGGGAGGGGGCTATACCGCCCGCCTTGGGAAACCCTGCTCTAATGTGAGTTTTATTAAAGTATGATAATACGCTTTTGCCTACTAAACATTGGTCTGATAAAAAAGTGCTAATTTTTTTTACGATATTTTAGTTTCTAAAAGTTATTAAAGCAGTTCAAAATAAAACAGAGGGAAAATGTAGTATAAGTATCTAATCGAACTGTTTTCAATGTTATGAAAAAAAAACACAAACTTTAACTCTTACATTTTTATTTTGTATAGACACCGGTACAAAAACAGTAAAGTATAGCATTTGAAAAAAATAGAAAAATTTATTTATAAGTTATTAAACTAAGAAGTTCGTATAGAATATATTTGACCATGTTAAACTTAATTTATGTAATTTTTAGTATAGAAGCATTGGTTTTAACGTTCTACACATAAATCAACAAAAGAATTTACTTTGAAAAAATGTTAACTAAAGTTATTTTTCTAACTTTCGTATACAATTGTTAACGCTATTTTTTGAATTGATTTTATACAAATTCTGAACAATACCTCTAGTAATCAGTATTGTACATAAAATAGCTTGGACTATTTTTGTTGATACATTATATTAGATTTTTTTTCATAAAGTTTTTACAAAGTGCAAAAGCTATACTAGGTTTTTTTTTAATTCTAATACGTTTGCATACTAATAAATTTTTACTACAAAAATGCAAACTGTGTTAAATAAATTATGTATTTGTTAAATAAGTTTAATAAGTTTTAAAACTATATAAATTTTTAACAGAATAAAGTTAAAATATAAACTTTGTGGATGTTAAAACTTTTATTCTTTAAAATTTTTAAGTCTTAAGAAAAGTCTTTTTAAAGTAAAATAACTTAAAAGTATGTAACTATAATTGTTTAAAAAATCTAAAGAATAGTAATGTTGAAAATTTAAATGCTGCTAATAAATTCAAAGTTTGTACTCTACCTTACTTGTCCTAATTCTAGTTTTTTTAAAGCTTTTTCTTTAAAGTGTTAACACAGGAATAAAACAAAACATATTAGTCAAAATATTTTCATTAATCCATATAAAAATATAAGCCGTCGAGAGCCATACTTATACATTAACATTATACACCTACGACATAATTAAAAAAAAAGTTGAACATTAATTTATGTATATTATACTTACTGTATTATCTCAATCTAAGCAAATAACAACACATGACATGTAACAATCTAAAATTTTTATCATATGTGTTTAAATTCGCACATAGTAAACAATTTAAATTTTGTTTAAAACCAAAACTTACTACATTGATTATCTATAACGTTTTAACTAGAAGAATCATTAAAGTTCGATAAAGTGCGTTAAATCAAATTATTCTCAGGTGGATATAAAAACTTACATTGAAATTAAAAGTGTTTATATAAGTAACCTCAGAGTTTATTGTTGAAAAGAAAGTAACTCAAGTTATTTTTTTAATTTTTCATTATTATTTGATATGTAATAAAAATTAATATACACTTCAATATATGATTAGTTTAACAACGCTTTAATATAAACTAAAAATATAAGTAAAAGTTATAAAATATTTTTAAAAGGAAGGTGAACCCTAATGGAAAGACAATATCTAAAACTGAAATGACATCTAACTTAAAAGGCAATCAACTAACAAACACACTGCCACAGCAAAACAGATTTCAAAAATAATTCAGTAATTTTTATAAAACTTATAAAAAAACATTTACCGTACACAAACTACTATGCTTTTTTTTTTGAAACAGCCCTTTAGGTAAAAAACGAAGTATTTTTTTTGAATAAGGACCTAAAAGCTGTTCAAAATTCGTAAAGAATATTAAATAAAACTTCATATTGCTAAATAAAAATTTTATGTTAATACTTGTTCTTTAATTTTGTTTCCATGCAAGTTTGTTAATTATTATTGTAACAAACTTGTAAAATGTTTCAAAATTAATTTGTTTTTATTTTTATAATTTTTGTGTTTTGATATTTTTGTTTTTTTATGTTTAATATATTTAAGTTTGGTTACTATCATTTCTAACTAGCTATCATTTATAACCCAATCACTTCTAACCCGATCATTTCTAACCCGATCACTTCTAACCCGATCATTTCTAAAAAGATCTTTATTAATTTGATCATTTCACAAACTGAAAAAAAAAACTATAACTTTATTAAAACTAGTTTGTTTTTGCATGAAGTTAGATTAAAAGAAAATTAAAATAAATAAGTAGAATGGGTTAGAAACAAAAAGGTTAGAAGTGATCGGATCAAAAATGATTAAGTTAAATCAGATTAAAAATGATCGGGTTAGAAGTTATCGGGAAAAAAAAATGATTGAGTTAAATCGAATTAGAAATGATCGGGTTAGAAATGATCCGGGTTAAAAATGATTGAGTTAGAAGTGAACGGGTTAGAAATGATAGCGGGTTAAAAATGATCGGCTCCCATTGAAAGTATTAACCTCATGGTTTTTTTTAAGTAAAAATTGTTTATATAATGTTGTATGCAATAATTTTGAATTATTTTATAATCTAGTTTTATTTCTTTTAGCATAAGAATGTAATAATAAATATTGTCAAAAATTGTGATATGTTGAAACTTTTAAATGCTTAGTAATTCATTTACAAAGACGTATCTACAGGTACAATAACTTTAAAAGTACTTTTAAGCATTCTTTAAAATCGTTTTTATAAATAAAAAGTCAAACTTTTGATATAATGTTGTTTTCACTTGTTTTGCTAACATCTAAATTTTATTTTACTTCTTTTAGTGTAAAAACGTTAAACGAAAAGTCTTAGAAATCTTCGAACATTTAAAAGCTTTCATGCTTACTAATTTTATTACAAATACATATTTACAGCTACGACAACTATAAAAGTAATTATAAAAATTGTTTTATTTTATATAAATTGTCATATAAGTAGCACTTTTAGACTTTTCGAAATTCCTAACCAGTGATATAACTGAGTCACTATATCATTTACTGTTCAAGCTCGATAACAAAACCTGCAGAGCTTGTACCACTTGTTTTTAAAATTGCAAGCTTTGTACAATAAAGTTGAATAACAAAGTTTTTAAATTTTTGAATTTATTTAAAGACGCATTCGCATTTAAAACAACAATGAAATTAAAATTTCAATATTAAGTAGCTTGTTTTGTGTATATAGACGAATTTTCTCTATGTATGACGTTTTAATTTTAAGCGCATGAAAAACTTTTTTTGCTTATATATATATATAAGCATATAAAACTTATATATATGTATATATATAAAATAAGGTTGTTATATGTACTTAAACACCTTCTACTGAGCCACATTTGAAGGGCTTTTAGATTTACTTTGCTTTCTATGTTTAGCAAAGTCCTTTTTATTTTAAATTTAGCTGGCTGAAGATTAAGGCACCTAGTTTTATGAAACACGTATACCAGTATTTTTGAATTTTTCTAAAAAATTATATACACATATATATATATATATATATATATATATATATATATATATATATATATATATATATAATTAATTATTAATTTTTATTTATATGCTAACACTCAGCTGTTTATATTTTTTCTTGTCATTTTTTAAAAAGTCATTTTTTTGAAAGTTGACAAAATATAAAAGTATTGCTTAACTATAGGTATAATTGTTTTATATTTTTTAATTACACAATGTTATATATATATATTTTTGTCATTTGTTGGCTAACTTATAAAACTTTATAGGCTAACTATATTAAAATTAGCAAGGTTATATTTTTATGTTTCATTTTAAAATAATATTTTAAGTGTTTATATGTTCACTAAAGTGCTCACTCGATTAATATTTTTTTTATAAATTGTACTATAAAGACAATTAAAACAAAGCTTACTAATTGTGTTCGTGTCTAACATGTTTGCTTAAAAGACAATTAATTATAAATAAGTCGCCACGATGATTCAATGAATCCTAGCCATATGAACTTAACTGAATAAATTATATCAACAACGTTAAATTTCACCTTTAGCTTTAACAGCATACGAAACTAATAAAAATCAAACTGTTACAGTGTTATCAAATGTTCAAGAACAAGGACACGAAACAAAAACTTACAGTATTTTAAAAGTATTTTAGTTTCTTAGAAATGTATTTTATCTACTATTGAACAGTTTATTAATAAGATTAATAATTTTTATTATCTATGAAGCTTCACTTTATAATAAATTCCCGGGAAAATCATTTTAAATTAGGATTTTATAACTTGCTACTTCTTTATCAAAAATTCAATATAGATACTTTTAGATATATGTAACCTTTGCAGTTAGTATTAGGAAATATTTCAAAAAAGCAAATGATATTTAGCAGGAACAACCTAATTAAGTTAATTTTATTAGCGTTAGGAATATCTTTGGTTGTATGTATCATTATTTTTACGGTGTATAAAAGTAAAAGTTCAGCAAGTAAGCAAATTATTTGTTAAATTAATGTACAACATTTGAAAACCTTAGATTTTTAAAGTAGTTTGTTGTAGCAGCTATCAATATTTTCAAAAAAAAAAAGATGAAAATAAATCAATTTCTTATCTTTTTATCGTCAACCGGACATTTGATGACGTAATTAATCAAAAATTACGTGACAACTATTTTCATTAAAGTTTTTACATTTTTTAAGTAGTAAGGAAAAAAATTTAAGAAAGTTTTTTAAGATTATTTGTGTGTCGTGTTTTTATGTAAGTAAATATAAATATGTAAATATTAAAAATTCATTAAAACAAAGTTCTAACTATTTTTTTGGTTAGATTTTATTTCAACAAAAAAAAATAAACGGACAAAACTTTAACAATTTTTAGCAAGACTATAATCAGATAAGTATCTCAAACACATACAAAAGGTTACTTATTTCTATAATCTTCATGAACAACAGGTATTAATCTACTATATAATTAAAATTCATAAAGTAAATGCTTTCACGAACTACTAAAAACCTGTATGCAAGTAAATTAACTCTTTTTACATTTAATAATAAAATTTATAAGAGTATCATAAAGTTTTACTAAAAAGTAACGTATTATAACAGCATGTGTGGTATTTAAATGTATATATTAAAGATTATTTCGCAGACGCTGAACTAAATGAAACAAACAACTTAAAGAAGTTTCATTTTTTAGTCAAAAACTTTAACTGAACACTAGATTTTTTTAGGTTGTGCAGAACTACCCGAAATTATATCAAATGGAAGAGTTGTAGTGAATTACAAACCACAACGAAATAGATCAGGATTTCCCAAAGTGGGCGATATCGACTGATTGATTATCTCACATAAAAAGTAGGTTCATCAACAGCTTCAGTTAATGCAGTAAAATTATAAATTTCAATGCGAAAATATATTATAAGCAAGTTAGCTGTAAAGTTAAAATTTTAATTTTAAACATTTTAAAATATATGTTGCGTAGTAGAATACCATGAAATAATATTTGACTTGGAATAACCTTAAGGAAACTAAACCTTAATTCTAACAAATTTTTTTATCTTAATTTAAATTCAAAAAAAAAAAAATCAATTTTTTTACAGTTAATTCTGTGAACAGATAGTAATCAATAAAAAAAAACTGTTAATTAGGTTAAAATTTTGTTTTGTAACTGTAGCAGTCTTTTTGATGGCTTATTTAATTGTGTTTATTTTTTTTTCTAGCTATTAGCCTATAATATTTTATCAGAAAAAAATAGTGAAAAACTAAAAGATAGTGTTGAAATATTAAAATAAACAACACATTTTAATTGCTAAGATGCTTTGAATTAAGATAAAACAAAAAACAGTTGTTTTAATAGTTTGAAAATCATGAATATATGAATTTCTTAACAATAATAAATCAAGTTAGAAAATAAAAATGAGTTTAAGAATCTTTTCGATGAAAAATTTTAAGTCATCTCAAATAAAGACCTTAAATCTATACTCTTTTAAAACCAAAAAAATCTTTTTTGACATAAAAATTTTAATTGTTATCAAGATTTTTTATTTATTAAATAAACAGATTAAACAAGATTAAATAAATATTTCTCAAACAAATATTTTAATCACTATGCTTTAAAAACTTTTAGTGTAATGTAAAACGACAAATATAAACTACAAAATTAACCAGGTCAAAAAAAAAAACTATTAACATTTTTAAAACATAAACCATCTAATAGTTTCAGTAGACTTCCGCTTAAGTTCGCACTTTGAACAAAATCGAAAAAAGGCGAACTCAAAAATGCATTATCATTTATTTTTACAAAATGACAAATTTCAATATGTTATATGCAATAATGTTATGAATAAGCATGAAATCCACTAAAACATAAAACAAACATTCATTTAAAAAATAGATCTATATGAGCTATAAAATATTATTTTTTTCTGTTTTATTGATACTTAGTTAGTAATAGACTTTTTTTTTTATCTTAAACTTAAGAAAATATAAATTTGCACTTTTTTAGGTAAAAAGTGCGAACTCAAGAGAAAGTCTACCGTAATTAATATTTATTAGGCATTATGCAAAACTGTTATAGAGTAAATAACTTAAAAGAATTTTTAATATAAAAAGACTACTTAAATACAATACAAACCAGGTTAAACAAGAAGTATTTTAAAAGATCAAATAAATTAAAAAACTTTCATAAAATAATGTCTGCTACTGAATTCAAATATAATGCGAAGGATGAGGTTCATGAATTCTTGCAAGTTTTTCTAATCTGATTCTAAATCAGTAAAATAAAGCTTTAAGTCACCTCCTTTACAAATATCTAGATTAGATCTTTTGCTCAAAATGTTAATAACTGAACTGAAAGTTTTTTAATACCATAGCTAGAAGGGAAAGCTATAAAGAACAAACTAAATTTCTCTAAAATGATCGGAAGCTTTTGTCTTAGTTTTTGTTGAGTCTAAAAGCTTTCAGATCGTTCTTTGGAAAAATTTACTTTAAGTTCAAGGTCACTTTGTAAGTCTGAGAACGTTTCCTGTAAGTCGTTTACTTTAAAAAGATCTGCCTCAAAGGGATTCATATTTTTATCTATATGATAGCTTTATTGTGACAAATCGAAATTTTACTTTTTAATAATTCAAATTTGTTAAACATTACAGATTTTTCCAGGTTTTTTTTTTGCCTAAATTGTCAAACTCCAGGTTTTTCCAGGCTTCTAGGTAAATTGGCAACCCTGTATAGTTTTATTTCTTAGTCTAACTTAGTAAATTTTCAAAAAACAATTGGAAATATCATGAGGTGATCTTTAACAATAGACACCATAGATTTTTAAAAACCATTTATATTCACAAATAACATATATGTCAGGTTATAAAATGTCGAGATGGATTCCGATTGTCTATGATTTATGTAATTTTTAAATAAAAAAATATATGAATGAAAATATGTAATTTACTTGAAAGTAGGAATCATAAGCAATTGGTTTTTTTTTCTATATTTTACAAAAACAAAATAAACTTTTTTGTTTAAGTTTTACCTCAGGGTCAAATATTTAATAGCAAGCTAAAACTAGTAAAAAAAGCAAGATAAAAAGTAAAAATTTTATAAATGCCCAAAATTTTGAAATCGCCCCCTTTTCGCCCCATTACTAGTTATCGCCCACCCTTTCGCCCCCTTACTAATTATTGCCCCCCGACTTACTAAAATCGCCCCCAGGGGGGCGATATCGCCCACTTTTGGAAACCCTGCCCTAAATGCTTGTTAGGTTAGTTATAATATTATCTATGTTTACACTTTTGTTTGTAAATTAATGTTGATAAAAGCTTTTGAAAAAATTTCAAGAGTTATTCTATCTGCTATAGCAGTTTATACTAAAATTGTAATGCTTTTTATGGCTTTAACTCAATTTTATAGACTTTTTTACTGTACAAAAATCCGTTATCTTTATCTTACTTCTTTATAACAAATCTTTAATAAATGTTTAAAACAAGTTATTATAAAAACAAAATTAAGTGATATTACTTTTTAAATTTTGTTGACTTTATTTTAAACACTGCTAAAAAAAGTATATATATCACTTAACACCATGTATTAATTTATTTTTAGTAACTTTAAATTTAAAACCTTTATTAAACTAAAATGAAAAAACCATCAAAAATTATATTTTTAATATTATTTTATCATATGTGGTTGATAGTGTCATGATAAACAAAATATTTTTGAATATTTGTATAAGATACATATATTAGTAGAAACAAAATTACACTTAGATCGAAGTTTTAATTAACTATTATTGATCTTTCGATTTTAAAATAAGTTTATAATGTTAAAAATAAAAATTTAATAAAGCAAATTAAAAACAACAAATAAAGGGGACAAGTTTTTCAAACCTGAAAAAAAGTTTTAGTTAATAAAACAATAAATGTTTTTAAAAGATCAATACACATTCAAAATAACAACCAATAAAGGAGATTTCAATTAAATTAGAAATAAATGTATACTAATGGGTGGTGATCTAATAACAACTAATATGAAACAACAAGGACAAAAATATAATGAGTTAGTATACGAATTTTAACAAGCAATCTATAAACTAATAGTCAGGTTGATATTACAGTAATAAAAACTTAGTTTTAGTTTATTAAAACTTATTTTTTTAAATAAAAATTGATAAGTCAAATAAACTGTTTTTTAATGTTAAACCAACTATTTTACTTCTATAACAATGATTTCATGCAAACCATATTTTGTCGCTTTACAACAACAAATGTTTTATTGAAATCTATAAACTAGTACGTATTGAAACAAAAAATTAAATAAAGCAAAAAATTAGTCTTTGACGTCAAAGTTTTTAATTGCAGAAAAATTCGCAGTTTATTGAGGTTTCACGGAAACACTGTTTGGGTTGGGATCACCAACCGTGACGTAGAAGATAAATGGAAATTAGTCGCAGATAGTTCAGAATTTGTCCCACATGAGGGAAATACCCTGTTTTAATGGGAATGGGACGATGGGGAACCGAATAATAATCAAAATTCATAAAATTGTGGTTGAATTTCGTTCGGAAGTACGTTTGTAACTGACTTTACGTTGGACGACAATCATTGCTGGTTAAATTATTGTGGGTTGTGTGAAATAAGAAACTTTTAACTCTTGATAGAAATAAAACAATTGCATTTTCCGAACTTAGTTTTACTTGAGTTTTTATGAACAACTAGTTTTATTCTTTTACCTTTAGTTAGTAGCTTGAAAGCTGTTTCTTATATTACATTGAAACTTGTACAAAAAAGTACTAGCTTTTCGAAATTTAAACTGTAAATACATTAGTCACACAAACATATATTGATTTTTATAAAAAATGCAACTTTAAAAAAGAATAATTAGATAATAAATCAAACAAGCTGTTTAAAAAAATATGCTTATTTAATCACTTAAAAAAAATTGTGAAAAGATTTTTAAAGTAAATTTATATAAAAAAAAATTAAACGATTATGTTGAACTTAATACATAAGTTAGCAATTAAACTCAATTTTTTTTGAACTTATATTTGAATTAACTTAACTTAGAATTTTAGAAGTTTTTTTTACCTATAAAAAACCACGAATTTAAACTATAATAATTGAAAAAGCTCACATAGCAATTGAAAAAAAAAATCTAGTTCAAATGAATTTTTTAATGTTACTCTTTTTAAATCTAAAAGTTTTTAATAGTTACTAGTGTTTGATTTAAGTGCGCAAATCAACAGTTTTTACAACATGCATAAAATAGTAGATAAAATTGACAAATAAACATAAAATACTTCTTTAAGGGTTAATTTTTATTATTACTTTTGATTTTAATTTTTTTAGCATAGCAGTCATATTATGAAAAATTTAAGGTAAAATGTAGATAAATTCATATTAAGAATTTTTTGAAAACAAGTTTATGTTATAAATATAAATGACCGAAAGGTCTTTTTGCGTTTTCAGGTTTTTGAACTAATAAATTTTGAGAAATTTTACGTTTTTGTTCAATAAACCACTTTAAACTTTATATTATGTAATTTCAAAGTGACTGTTTGATTTTAGATGTTTAACAATGCTGATCTAATTTTTAAGAGTTGTTTGAAGAAAAAACTTTTGTATGCAGACAAAAATAGTTTGAGCTAAATCTCATTTACTTCTAACACAAAATTGACTAATATTTGTTGATAAAAGCTTAAAGTTTTTTGCTAAAACATTTAATTTTATGATAATATAATTTTTTACAAATTTGTTGTTCATGTTAACAAAAAAAAACGACTTAAAAAGAGCTATTCCTAGAAGTGTAACTAAATAAACTAAAACTGCTTTTAAAATTCATAATTTATTTTAAACCTTTGTTTGAATATTAAACGGCATTTTGTTATTAAACCTCAGTTTTCAAAAGAGTAGAAAAAAATTTCTAACATTTTTTGAGACAATAAATATTTAAGAACTTATTAAAAAAAATTCAAAATACAGTATACTACCGGTTAAGTACGCACTTTTTTTGGTACGCACCCCGCCTTAAGTACGCACTTATCCAGAAAAACAAAATGGCCAACCTGCTGAGTAAGCCTGAGACTTTCACAACTTTTAAACTAGGGTGAGTAATCCTGAGTAGTCTAAGTGGCCTGAGATTGTTACAGTCCTGTTATTAAATATTAATAAACTAAATACTTATGTAGTGGCTGCAGAAAAGTGAAAAGAATAATGATATTTTAGCTGCAAAGCTATAAAACAAATAAATCTAGATGACAAAGTTAAAAAAACCTACAAATACAACATACATAAGTCATAATTTAATTCAAATGTACAGACATTGATGCTTTGAAAATGTTTGGTAAACACAATGTAGTTTGTTACTTTCCCCCTAACAAAACAAAATTTGGAAAATATGGCTTAATAGTCTTTTTTATATCATTGACTGACATTGAATTTCTATATAAAATGCATGTATTAATTGTGTAGAAACTTTTTATAGAAAAAATAATTCATTTTAAAATCTATCAAAGAATTTTGTAGATTAGAATTATGTATTAAATGTTATTTAAAATAAAAAGACTCGTTTATTTGGCTTAATTATTTGGTGGCTAGTTGTAAGAAAGAAAATAAACAACTAAACTTCATATTATACTATGTCGTCAAACGCACTACCCGTGCTAAGTACGCACTTTTTGGTCGGGTTCAATTTGCGTACTTAAGCGGTAGTCTACTGTACTATCATATATTCTAGTCAAAAAAAGTGTTTAAAAACATCATGTATAGTTATCACTTGTTTTTATATCACTTTATTATATATACTTATATTTATTGTTATTAATACTTAAAAAACTGAAAAATAACGGCACAGAAATATTGAATACTTATTCCGTTTAAATATTTTTGATGAAAAAATATTTAGTTCATTGTCAGTAAACTATATTTCTTCTACTATAACTTTATGCACGTTTTTGTTGTTTTTAATGTCGTACTCTTTACAGTATTGTGTTTAAATAAAACAAAAAATGCTTGTTAAAAAGATATTGACATACTGAAATGAGGCTGTCAATACAGAAAAAAAAAGTGACTCATAGTAAAAATCTCCATATAGGTTCGGTAGATTTTGTGCTTAGAAAAAAAATAATTGTTATAGTTGTTATTACAATGATAGAAAACAAAACTTTAATTTTGATTAAATTTTGAAATGATAAAATAAAAAGTTTTAAATAAAAATTTAATTTCAAACATTGTGATTTAATCAAGAGAAACTTATAACTGTATTTTACTTTATTTTAATACTTAAAAACTAATTGTTACCTGATCAGTTTTTAAATTTAATTTGGGTTTAATACAAGTTTTAAAACACAAATTTTTATTCTATTTTTAAGCTAATTCAAGTTATAAATTAAGTTTTTATTTTTAGTCTATGTATAATGTATAATATTGATAAAAAATTAAAAATTTTAGTTCAATAATTTAGTTTTAAAATGTTTTATCAAACATGCCTAACTAAAAAAGGATTAAGTATGCAGCTCAAGGTAAATACATACTGTTTAATTTCGTTCTAATCTTGTTATAAAATTTTTGTATCACTTCAAAATCAACTTTTACAAGGAACCTACTAAGATTATAGTTGTGATTTCAGGTTATAAACATTGTTTACAGGTTAACGTTAACTTAATTCGTTGTTTAAAAACTAGATTTCTGAACAGGTATAGCTAAAATATGAACAGTATACTTAATTGTCAGTCTGATTTGCATATTTGCTTTGTCGCACATTTTTTTATAGATTTTTACTTGATCTTTTGTATTTGTGACCTTGTCCTTAACCGACTTTACCCAAAAATGGTTTTACTCAATCAATAAATAAAGTTTTAATAATTTAAATTAAAAAAAACATGAAAAAATTATTTATTTTGACTCCTTAAATATGCAAACCAAACTAATCTTTTTGTAAAATAAAAGGTTATGAGGCTTTTTTTAAACTTTCTACCATACATTTCTAAAAGAATGTTGAAAATTATAACATGCAAACGATAGTCTCATACTTTTTAAGTTTAAAAAATTAGTAGGTTTTAAAAGTATTTTATACTTTTTTGTTAGTTTTCAAACTGCTAAAAGTAACATTCATATAGAGTTAAGTTTTACATATTATTAATTCAAAAGTAAAATATGTTTTACAGTAAATTTTAGTTTTGTTTTTTAGTAAATACTAAAATAAGTTAACTATAATTAAGATGAATTACTTCTGCAAAACAAATTTTAATCAAATGTATAACTTATAAGGACTCATTATAAATAAACTTACAGAAGATATCTGTGTTTGAAATAAACAATTAGTTTATTTTATATTATGAGATACTTGGTAAATACTTTTTAGTTTCTAGAACTTTTTATAACTAAATTAGTGCTTGTAAATCAGAAACACAATTTTTAAAGTAGAGTCTATTGTTAAATTTTTTATACAAAAGTTATAGATTTAAGCATAAATTTCAAAGCAAGAACTTCATAGTGTGAGTTAGGTGAAAGATGCTCATGAAAATTGTAATTTTTAACATAAATTACAGAGTCAATAAAAAAGTTAAGCGGGGTGTGTATCCACAGTTTAATAATATAAAATTTATTTCATCAGAAGAAGCAAATAAACCTATTCTTTTCTCATCTTTGAATTTTTAATGAGCAAATTACTTCATACATTTGAAACTACGTTGTTTACTTTGAGTAATTATCTGTAAATAAAAATTTAGGTATAAATGCATATAGTTAAAATAAATAGTTATTAAATAGTATATTCGTGATTTAAAAGAATGAGGAACATTTCATCAAGAGTTCAAAAACTTTTTCTTTTTTTCTAATGCCTTGAGGTACTATTTTGCAAGTAAGTTGAATATTTATACAAAAACAACATTTTCATGATAATTTTGGGTTGCAGCTGTTTATAAAAGTTTATGATTTGTTGAATAAAACTTCTACGAACTGTTTAAATTAAACTTTTTAGTACTTGTTTAAATGGCATATAATGTTTATTTAATTTTGGAGACAGTTCTTAATAAATAATTACAATAAACTTAACTAAATTAAACTATTACAAAGCTTACATAAAACCTTTTTTCAATATTTTGTTTAGTTTAGAAAAAGTATATTAAGTTTTTAAAGAATTGAAAGTTTAATAAAAGTACACTATATAAAAACAGGTGTTTAAAAAGTCGATAATGAATTTTATAGATTTATAATGTTTTTATAACATTTAAACTTTAAAAACTTGTTGAGAAAACATTTTAAAAACATTCTATACTTCATTATTACACTTCAAATTTCGTTTAAAGTAAATAAAAATTGCTTTGAGGTAGTGCTCATTTTATTTTCAATATTTAACAGATGTATGTTAATTTCAATCTATAGTGTATTAGTATTGATAACTTTGTTAGAAATTAATTTAGAACAAATTCACTAAAAGCTCAATTAAATTTCAGACATGATTATCAAAATCTAAACTTTTAGTAAAATGTTTAAAACAAGTAGTTTATGTAAAAATTTTCTACTTATAGTTGCAGAATAGGAAATTAAAAAAACAGCGGAGCTATAACTGATCGTGGAATTTAAGTTGAAACAGACAAAAGTTTCTTCACTTTTAAGATTTCTAAACTTTTGCAAGCCTGTATTTATGTTTATAAACTAAAAATGTGAAATGCAAGACCTTCAGGTCGTAACTGGTTTACCACCAGAGGCCGGTTTTTACTGGTTTACTTTTCCTGACAGCCCTTAAAAGTTGATAAACAAAATAAAAACCTTTAATGATACACTAAAACGCTTTTTAAACTAAGTTTTTACAATTTATAAAAGGTTTGATCGTGCTTTTTCGCTAAATTTTTAAACAATGGATATTGAATTTTTACTATTTAAAATTTGAGAAAATTACAAAACTTTCTTATATACTTTATCAGCTTAACTAGTTTTAAATGAAAACTAAATTGTAATTTAATAAAGCGTTTAAACTTTAAAAGAGCATATTTTCTATAGAAAATTCTTTGCTGAGGTGTTTAAATTTTAGATTAAGATATCCAATCAAACCTATTATTTATCAATTTAATTCTAACGCAGAGAGTTGAAACTAATAAAAAAATACAAAAATAAATTAATGTTATAAGTTTATTTATTCCTAGTAGTCGTAAATAAAAAAAGCCTCTGATAAATATTTTTATTAGTTTTTAAATAATACATGATGATACATACTTTTTTCTTACTAAGGTGTTTTACACAGCTATGAAAACTATTGTTGTTGTTATAAAAGTTGTAAAGTTTTTAAAAACAAAAACACAAATATTTAACATAAATTCAGAAAATTCATTTAATTTAGTACTACATAAAATAACAATATTTCTACACTTAAAAACAGATTTGAAAATTTGAAATTACTAGTCAAAATATACTATTGTAGTTTGATTCGCTTTTTTTAGTCTTCAGAATTATTTCAGAGAAGCGGAGAATTAAATAAACATTATATGTCGTTATACTTAATCTTATGTTAGTAAAATTAGCTATTGTAAACTAATACTATTAAAAGCCTAAACTTTGAATTTAAAACAGTTTTGTTTTTTAGTTGAATTCTAAAATAAGTAGATGAAATTTAATATTTATATTTAAGCTTTCTGTCTAATATTTAAAGTTTAAACAGACTAAAGTTAGTATGAAACTAAAGATTCTTAAGTAGTTAAGATCAAAAGTAGTTTTTAAATCTAATAAAAATATGAGAGAATCTAGTTTAAATATTTAAATTATCTGTATGATTTTGAAATAAATGGTACATTAAAACTTAAATATGTAAACACAATTTTAGATACAAATGAAAAACAATTTCTTGACTCTAAAACAATCGTTGTCAAAGCTGGACAAGATCTTAGTAGAAAAATTAAAATGGCGAAGTTGCAGTTAGTTTAAAATAAATATGAAAAAAAAGTAGTAAAAAGTATAGTTGTACAGCATGTGAAGGTTTTTTTAAACAAAGCATGAACTTTTATAAACAGCTGCGACTCAAAATTATCATGAAAATGTTGTTTTTGTATAAATAATCGAGTTACTTGCAAAAAAGTACCTCTAGGCATAAGAAAGAAAGAAAAAGTAGTTGATTTCTTGATGGAATGTTTCTCATTTTTTTTAAATCACGAGTATAAATCACGTTTAAAACATATTATATTTATTTTAACTATAAGCATTTATATCTAAATTTTTATTTGTAGATAATCACTCAAAAGCTGAAAATAGAATAGGTTTATTTACATCTTCTGATAATGTTTTATTATCATTAAACTGTGGATACACACACCGCTTAACTTTTTTCAAACAATTTGAGTTAATCAAGGAGAAATTTATAACTTTATTATACTTTGTTTTTTAACTTACAAAATAAATTGTTAGTTGTTACCTATAGAGTTTTTAAATTTATTTTATTCTAAATACAAACAATTTTTTTTATTTTGTAGTTAATTTAAGTTATAAATTTAGTTTTTCATTAATAAGTCTATGTGTATTTAAATTTTGTTTTTGATTAGTTTTTAACTACTAATTGTAAATATAATGAAATTTTTTTTTCTAGTTTTTTTAAAACTAAGGTTTAATAATAAATTACTGTTTAATATTCAAATAAAGCTTAAAATAAATTATGAATTATAAAAGCAAGTTTTACTTTATTTATTTACACTATAGGCATGGCTCTTTTTAAGTAGTTTTTTTTTTATTATTATTAACAACAAGTTTGTAAAAAAAATCTTTCAAGTTTAATGCTACTCCAAATAACTTTAAGCTTTAATCAACAAACATAAGTCTATTTTGAGTTAGAAGTAAATGAGATTTAGCTCAAACTATTTTTGTTTGCATTTTAAAACAAATTTAAAAGTGTTTGATTTCAAACAAGCAGAAAAAATCATATATGCGTTGTTAAACGTCTAATATCAAATGCTCACTCTGAAATCACATAATATAGCATATACTTATTTTTAAATTATTCATTATTTAATATGTATTTAACTACTTACTACCTTAAATTGTTCATACTATGAGTGCTAAAATAAGCATAGTTGAAAGTAATAATGAAAATTATCCCTTAGAAATCTCCTAAATGTTTTAATTTAAAAAAATAAGTTTATCTACTGTTTTATGCATGGTGTAAAACTGTTGATTTGCGCACTTAAATCAAACACTAGTAACTACTAAAAACTTATATATTCAAATAGAGCAAAATAAAAACATTCATTTTAATTAGAATATATGTATCAAAAATTTTTTTAATTGCTTTCTAAAGTTTTTCATTTTCTATAGTTTGGATTTATGGTTTTATATAGAGTAAATTTCTTTAATTCATAGTTATACAAAAGAAAAATGTATAAAATTTTAATGTTTTCAATTAAATTTTTGTTCAACGATTGTTTATAGACAGTTAATGCTTATTAAATTAACATATACCATTTTTTTTTAAATGAACATTTTGTGTTTACATAGTGAAGTTTTTTTTCTAGTAAACTTAAAGTTAACCGAAGCTTTTTATTAACAATTGTCGAACGCAAAACTACTTCTTAGATACATTATTTAATATAACAGTTTAAATGAAAGTTTTAAAACTGTTTAATCGCTGCTAAAATTCTTTTATAATATTTTGTGAGTTATATAAGTTCAAAGAAAATTAAGTTTAATTGCTTTCTTTTGTATTAAGTTCAACATAAGTGTTTAAAAGGTTTTATTTAGATTAACTTAATTAAAAAAAAAATATATATGTGATTTAATCGGCGAAAATGCAAAACAGCTTTTTTGATTTATAATCTGAATATGCTTTGTAAAAGATGCACTTAGAACAAAATTACTGTATATTTGTGTGGCTAATGTTTAAACAGTTTAAATTTCGAAGAGCTACTACTTTTTTGTACAAGTTTCAATGTAATACAAGAAACAGCTTTTAAACTACTAACTAAAGGTAAAAGAATGAAATTAATTGTTCATAAAAACTCAAGTAAAACTAAGTTTTAAAAATGCAATTGTTTTATTTCGATTAAGAGTTAAAAGTTTCTTATTTCACACAAACCAGAATATTTTAACCAGCAATGATTGTCATCCAACGTGAAATCAGTTACAAACGTACTTCCAAACGAAAAGCAACCACAATTTTGTGAATTTTGTTTATTATTCGGTTCCCCATCGTCCCATTGAAACAGGGTATTTCCCTCATGTGGGTCGAAATCCGAACAATCTGTGACAAACTTCCATTTATCTTCCACGTCACGGTCGGTGATTCCAACCCAAACAGTGTTTCCGTGAAACCTCAATAAACTGCGAATTTTTCTGCAAATAAAAACTTTGACGTCAAAGACTAATTTTTTGCTTTATTTTATTTTTTGTTTCAATACGTACTATTTTATAGATTTTAATAAAAAATTTGTTGTTGTAAAGCGACAAAAATTGGTTTGCATGAAATCATTGTTATAGAAGTAAAATAGTTGGTTTAACATGAAAAAAACAGTTTTTTTGAATTATTAGTTTTTACTTCAAAAACAATAAAGTTTAATAAACTAAAACTAAGTTTTTAATACTGTAATATCAACCTGACTATTAGTTTATAGATTGCTTGTATAAAATTTCTATACTAACTCATTATATTTTTGTCCTTGTGGTTTCATATTAGTTGTTATTAGATCACCACCCATTTGTATACATTCCTTTCTAACTTGATCAAAATTTCCTTTCTTTGTTGTTATTTTGAATGTGTATTGATCTATTGGAAACTTTTATTGTTTTATTAACTAAAACTAATTTGCTTAGATTTAAAAAACTTGTCCTGTTTAATTTGTTGTTTCTAGTTTCCTTTATTAGAGAAATTTCTTTAGCAGACTAAACTTACTCTTTAAATCAAAACATCAACAGTAGCTAATTTAAACATCGGTTTTAAGTATAATTTTGTATATATTAATATATATATATATATCTTGTGTATAATAGACAATATAATTTGACATTGCTACTTTTTATAAACAAAAAAATAATTTGTCAAAAAGTATAATATTGTTGGTTAAATTTTTTTTTTTGAATTAATAATGTAATTTGCATATTCTATATAAAGACCTACATTTTAATAAACTTTGAAGGCAAGAATAATCTAAACCTGCATTACAGTAAGGTGGCGATTGAGGAATCCAATTTCCATCTTTTTGGCAGGTCAAAATATTTTCAACATTTTCAGAAAGTTTAAATGGATCTTCACAGGAATATCTTATTTTTGAACCCGACCAAATCATATCTTTTGTTTCACTTGGAAATGATTTGTAAACAATTTCAAATTTGCTATGACTAGTTTGGGGTGGTGTTTTGCATTCTGTTGGAATTTTAGATTTTATTCGTAACTATTCCGATAATAAAAAGAATAAATTTGAAGTTTTTGAACTTATATAAATTTTAATTTATTAATTAAGTTATCAAATTTATTTCAATTACAACGACCTCAACGATAATTTTTAGTCAACCAAAGTCAAAAAATATTATACTGGTTCTGTAAAAAAAATATTTTTTTCTCGAAAGGTTTAAAATGTATCATTTGCTGTACAATAAAAAAGCGCTCAAAAAATTGATCAAAAGACATAGTGTACGAAGGAACTTTTTGGTTATCTAGTCATACACCAATAAAAACATTAATAGTTATATGATCATAAACGTAATAATTTACTAACAACCAGCTTGATATTATTTTAATTCATTTAGATATGAACTCATATATTCGCTTTGAAAAGTATGGTCATAAAACATATTCAAAGCACATGTAAAATAAATTTTTGCAAAATTAGCAAATGAAGTTTATTAAGTTTACTAAACTGACTTTTCAAAGCATGTTTCGGACAAGTAGAATATTTTGTCCATTTTCCATTCAAACACTTTATAGATGATTTGAGTATTGACCTGAATTTTTCTGCTTCTTTACCGTAATCACAAGTGAAATTTAATAAACTTCCTTCAAAGTACAAATCAGATGTTTCATTGTCGTAAGTTGCATCTGGTATGTCAGGCGGTTTACCACATGCTGAAATTTTTTTAATACTAACATTTTTCAGACTTAAGTTCAAGGTAACTACGAGTGAAACTTATCATTCTAAAAATATTTTGTTATCATAACACTATCAACCACATATGATAAAATAAGGTTTCAATATAATTTTTGATAGTTTTTTCATCTTAGTTTAATAAAGGTTTTAAATTTAAAACTACTAAAAAAAAAATTTATACCCGGTGTTAAGTGGTATATATACTTTTTGAAACAGTGTTTAAAATAAAGTCAACAAACGTTAAAAATTAATACCACTTAATTTTGTGTTTTAAAATAACTTGTTTTAAATATTTACTCAAAATTTTTTAAAAAGAACTAAGATAAAGATAACGGATTTTTGTACAGTAAAATAGTCTATAAAATTTAATTATAGCAATAAAAAGCACTACAATTTTAGTATAAACTGCTATAGAAGATAGAATAGCTCTTGAAATTTTATAAAAAGCATTTATCAACTTTAATTTACAAACAAAAGTGTAAACATAGATAATATTATAACTAACCTAACAAGCATTTAGGGTTTAGCACTTGACTGTTCCATTTTCCATTTTGTTGGCAAACATATTCAGATATATTTGAAGATAATTCATAACCGTTGTTACATTTAAATATAATATGTGTGCCTACTATTGATCTATTTCTTTTCGGTTTGTAATTCACTACAACTCTTCCATTTAATATAAACTCGGGTAGTTCTGGACAATCTAAAAAATATAGTTTGTAGTTAGAGTTTTAGGTTAAACAAATAAAACTTCTTTAAATCGTTTGTTTCATTTAGTTTAGAGTCTGCGAAATAATTTTTAATATATACTATTAAACACCAATCATGCTATTAAAATACTTTACTTTTTAGCTAAACTTTACTCTTATAAAAATAATTACTAAATGTAAAAAGAGTTAATTTACTTGCATACAGTTTTTTAGTAGTTCGTGAACAACCATTTACTTTATGAATTTTAATTATATACTAGATTTATACGCGTTGTTCATCAAGATTATAAACATTAGTAACCTTTTGTATGCGTTAAAAATACATACCTGATTAAAGTCTTACTAAAAATTGTTAAAGTTTCGTCCATTTATTTTTTTGTTAAAATAAAGGCTAACCACAAAACTAGCTAGAATTTTATATTAATGAATTTTTAATTCTTACATATTTATATTTACTTAAATAAATACACTACACACAACTCATTTAAAAAACCTTTCTTTAATGTTTTGCCTTACTATTTAAAAAATGTAAAAACTATAATGAAAATAGTTGTCACGTAATTTTTAATCTTTTACGTCATTAAATGTCCGGTTGATGATAAAAAGATAACAAATTGATTTATTTTTATCTTCTTTTTTTTTAATATTGATAGTTGCTACAAAAAATTTTTCTGCACACTATTTACTTCGTTATATAGAAATTTAGGTTCAATTATACTACTTTTAACCTACTATTAAGGAAATTTTAAAAATATTGCAAAGTATAAAAAAACAGCATTTTAAAACTGAAAAAATTAAGGAAAAACTTTCAAGTATTAACGTATATAAGTAAAATAAATATTATAGATAGTTTTTTGAACTGAAAATTGTCATAGTAATGTGTACAAATGCAGAAATAACTACTTAATATATAAATAAACAGCTACTTTCAAACTTGCTTACAGTTTTTCCGACGCTTAAAATGTATTATCAAACTGATCAAAGTTTTATAACGAAATTTTTCTAAAAGTTTTAAAAAATAAATATTGTGACGTAATAAATTTAATTTAAATTGATAAAATTAATACGAGTTAGCACTAAACGAAAGCAAAGAGTAACAACATCCAAGTCTCCATCACTAAAATAACAAAAATAAAAAAACATTAATTAAAAACAAAAGCACGCTGAAACTAAAAAAAAAAAAATACAACTATCGCGTTGAGCAACTGTAAGTAAATTAAAAAAGTTTCGTTTTTAATGCATTGTTAAACTATATTAACATTTTTTATTTTTAAATATTTACAAGTACCGCAAAACTTAAGTATTTGCTAAGTTTTTAGTCTTAAATACAAAAAAAAAAAGTATCATAAAAATTCGTCGACATCATTAGTTATTATTTATGAATCAGCGGAAAAATAATGGAATCAAAACTGTTTAAATTATATTACTAGTGCCTATATACATTTACGAAAAATTTGTTTTACCAATACTTTAATACTAATGCTACTACTAATGCCCAGAGCTATCTAAAAAACAATAATTTTAAAGAAGCATCTTGTATTTACACAATAAACTGTTTTAAAAATCTAAGGTTTTTAAATGTTTTAAAACATTTTAAATTAATTTAACGAAATAATTTGCTTACTTGTTGAACTTTTACTTTTGTACACCGCAAAAGTAATTACCAATGCAACCAAAGATGTTGCTAACGCTAATAAAATTAACTTAATTAGGTTGTTCCTGCTAAATATCATTTGCTTGTTTGAAATTTTTCCTAATACTAACTTCAAAGAACACATACATTGAAAATGAAAGTTAAAATACGTATATTGAATTTTTGATAAAGAAGTAGCGAATAATAAACTCCCAATCTAAAAAAAAATTTTCCAGGAATTTATTTTGAAGTGACGCTTTATAGATAACAAATATATTTAAACTTATCAAACAACAGTATATTATTAGATAAAAAACAATTCTAAAAAACTAAAATGCATTTGAAACACCTGAGTGTTGTTTGTTTCGTATATTTGTTCTTGAACACTTGATAACACTATAACAGTTAAATTTTAAGTTATTTATAAGTTTTGTATGCTGTTTTAGTTTAATATCTATTTAATCTATAATTTATAAATATAATTTATTCAGTTAAAGTTCATACATCTACGGTTAATTTTTTATCGAAGCGATTTATTTATACTTAATGGTCTCTAATGCAAACATTAAAATACGAACATCTTTAGTATGCTTGTTAAATTATCTATAGAGATCAATTTATGGAAGGTTTTGTTAATCGAGTGAACACTTTAGTAAACATACAAACACTAAATGATACTTTTAAGTCAAATATGAAAATATATTTTTGCATTTTTTTTATAAAAGTATTTATATTTAAGCCTATAAGTGAACAAAAATCTAAAATAGTATATATTTTGAATATTTAATTGTTTACAAAAAGCTACAATACCTATAATTAAGTAATACTTTTATATTTTGTCAACTATGAATATTTATTAATGACAAGACAAAGTAAAAAAATCAAGTTTTAACATATAAAAAAAATCTCCTTCAAGTTTTCTAAGTGCTAAAAATTAAATGCGCTTTTAAGTATAAAACATCATACAATGAGAAAACTCGTCAAACAAAACAAGTTATTTAATTTTAACATCAGTCGAAATTTCATCAAAATATAAAATAAAGTATGAAAACCTTATTAACTTTTTTAGTTGCTACTAAAATATAATGAAGCAATAATCTCAAAAGGAGTATTTACAGACATATTGAAATTCGTAAACAAAAATGATTTTTGTTTACTGTGTTTTTATTTAACTAATTTTATATTATTTAGTTCTATGTAATGTCAAACTTGTTAAATTAATTTTTTTTTTTCTTGAAACTAATCGACGATGCAATTGAACTTTTTAACTTCAATTGAAATCATTTAGTGACAAAATTATTAGTTATTGAAACTTACTAAATAAATATGTTCTTAAATGCAAATATAAGTCTGTGTTTTTTCGTTAACATTAAGTTTGTCAAAATTAACTTATACAAGGCGACTAATAAAATTGTAGTCTTGACTTTAGGCTTTAAATTTCATTTTTAGGTTAACACAAACTAAATTTGTTGTTTAAAAACTAAACGTTTTAACTGGTATATCTAAAAACAGACAGTTTACTTAAAAGTCAGTCTGATTTGCATATTTGCAGTTAAGAGGAATCTTTATCCGTAGTTGAAGAAAATTAATATTTCATGAAAAGATCAAAAAAAAACTTATTCTTTTATCAGGATTTTTTAATGTGCAAGTAACTCGCATACATCAGAAACTTTCTCATTCTTTTTGAGACAACACTTGTTTATAAAAGCTCAATATACGTGCTACTTGTTAAAACTAGTAGTTGTTATTTATCCGTGTTTGAAAAGATAAAGTAAAATTTCATCAAAAGATCAAATATTTTTTATCTCATGTCATAAGATGACGTTTCAAAAGTAATTGAAGTTTTTTTGCAAATTTTTATATTCTAAATAGTTTCAGAATGCAGTTGATGATAAAAGTTCACACTTTGTGTGATAAGATTTTTACGAGCTGCTTAGGTTAAAATTTTTCTTTCATATTTATTTTATATTAACTGCAACTTCACCATTTTTTGTTGCGCAAGGCTACTATTTATTCAGTACAAATAAAATAGTAAATATTAAAAAATATAATAAAATCAGTAAAAGTTGTGTATGCTGCTCGATTGTGGTGTAAGGTGGCTGTGTATAAAATAATTTAAAATAAAAAATAATAAATATATTACATGTTGCTCGATGTTTGCGAATGGCTCAATTTCTTGTAAATTAAAATAAACTAGTTTAATTATATTTCATTATCGTTTTATTAAATTTATCCATATGCTTTTCGACGGTCGTGCATAAATCAGTCTTACATTCAATTAGTATAGAGGTATAAAACATTTTATTTTACCTTTTTTTGTACTGTATTTAACACTAAAAATAACTTCTTGCTCTGTATAAACGTCGTAAAGCGAAATAAGTAAAAATAAATAACATAGTTTATTTGTCAAAAAATCAAAGCAAACTTATGAACTATTTCATTTTGCAATAAAATTAAAAACTAAAAATTAAAATCTAGAAAAATAATTCCTCAACAATCGTTTACTTGAACTATTGACCCTTTTCTAAAACCAAATATCAGAATGTTAATATGTTATAAATACGTAAACAGTAGAGAAGATTATTTTTCTATTAATTTTTTTTATTTATGTAATTTATTCAATTTGTCAATTATGAAATAAAAATTGTTAACCTTTTGTTAAACCTTAAATTTTCTAATATATCACAATTTTTATAAACAAGGAACTTTCACACTAGAAAACAAACGAAGGTTTCTTATAACTTCACAAGATTCTTCCGACCATTTATTTTCGTTAGTATCATAAGAAATCATATACGACAAATTGTCTTGTAAGGCGAAAATTTTGTTTCCAATAGAATATGCACTTATAAAAGAAGCGCTGATAAAAGAAACCCTATCAACTTCTGGTGATTTAATAGTAATAAACTTTTTACAAATATTGTCATAAACTTCACAACTGTCTTCTCCTTTGTTTGAAATCACAAACAACTTATTTTTAACAACAACCAAACTGTGGTCATACTTACCAGAGTTCATATTTGGCATTGTTGACCATTTATTTGGTAGAACATCGAGTGATTCAACAGAGTTTAAAATGATTCCATTATTACTCCGTCCACCAGAAACTACAACTCTATCTTCGAAAACCGCACAATCTGTTCTTGTTCTTGCCTCGTGCATTTTAGCAACTTCTTTCCAACTGTTATCACTTGTATCAAATTGTAAACAAGAATTAGTTACATTTCCTTCTGTATTACCTCCGATAATATATATTTTATCTATGAATGAACAAGCACAAAAGTATTTACGATCATCTTTCATTTCAGCTACCTGACTCCATGTTTTAGAAGTAAGTAAATATTTATCAACAGACTTTATCCACTCACTATTTTTATTATAACCACCAAAAACATAAATATCACCATTTAAATAAACTACTTTTGGAGAACAACGCCCCGCTTTCATTGATGGATAAGCTTCTACATCTCCTAGTTTATAAATATCAATGCAACTTACATTGCTACAAGTAATATATGTTTTTGAGTTATAACCCCCACAAACGAATAATTTAAAATACTTTTGGTTACAATACCTACTTGTATGATAATTACTTGAAAGTTTATAAGAACTGTTTAATCTGGTTTCTAACATTTTATTTAAAAGTTTTGCACAACCATCAACCTTTGTAAATTTTGAATGATTTAAAAGATGTCTTATAGTTTCTGTTGAAAGCAAATGAAGACGAACTTTCAATAAAAGATCTTCAGCATACTTACTACGATCTTCAATATTGTGGTTCAACCATTTAGTAACTATTTCAAGTACTTCAATTTCTGAAGTAATTAGAAGTTTAGAACTTGCAAGTATTTTAGAAATAAAGTCATATTCTAGTTCTAAAAAGCTTTCATTATCACTGACAATCGTGAAACAACGTTCTATATAATTAAGGGTTAAATTTTTGAGGCTAGATGAATTGAACAGATTACCGAACTTGTAAACAGTAGCAGCAATTTTAATTTGTAATTTTTCTTTTAAGATTGTACAAATTATACAAACTGCATTTTCGTTGAGGGAAAGTTTTTCAAATCTTGTAGCTGCAATTATTTCAGTTATATTTCGGTTCTTCTTGCCTAAGTAAATTATCACTTGTTACTAAATAAATCCAACGGTTAAATCTAAAAAAATGTTCTTAAAGTTCATTAAATTATTTCTAAATTACATAGCTTTGTTTGAATAACATTTTAAACTAACAACTAAAATTAATTCCTTGGACAAGTTTGAGAAAAATAGTTCAAAAGAGTTAATTATTTTAATATATAACCTAAAGTTTCGTTTATTGGTGACCTAATTTTATTCTAACCTAGCTATTTAACTCGTAAGATTTGAAACAAAATATTTAAAAAGTAATAACTTTGTTATTAAAGTTTACCTAAATTAAAGTTTTGGATTTATTTTAACTTAGAAGTAGTTTTGTATATACGCTTAGTAGTAATAACTGCTATACTATTTAAATTTATCCTGACCAATCATATAACAAATTGTCATTAAATTAAAAAATAATACTTTCTATACATACACGAACAAAATATCATTAACCTAATTTTCGAAGCTTATTTGAAAAGGATAGTGCATCAAACTGATTTTTTTCAATTCCATTTTCCTTGCAGTACTTCAGAATAGCACATCTTTTGTTTTCTGAAATACTGCTTACACCTTCATCTACTTCAGCTAGTTTTGTTTTCTTTATAGTATTTTTATTTTGAATATGCTTGAATGACATATTTTATCTATCACAAATAAATATATAATAAACCTGTCAAATGATTAACAAAAATTATATATTTTATCAAAAAAAAAAAAAAGGAGATACATCATGTAAAATACTGTATTTGTTCTTTAAAACATTAATTTATAAATTTACTTCACATTTAATACTTTTTTCAATTTTTTCAAAGCTTAGAATTTCAGAAACTTATTACTTTTTTGAATGTATTTAACCACTTTGAAAACAATTTACATTGTAGTTACTTTTTAACATTGTTTTTTAGTTTTTACTGTAACAATTTTTTTTTGTTTTAATTTACACTTTAAATTCTAATAATAATTATAGTATAATAACTTTATATTGTTTTGTACCTTAAAAACAATATAGATTGCTATTTAGCTACTTTAATTGATTTACCTATTACAAGGCAAATAGCCTTAATAGGGTTGCAATACAAAGTTTTGTAAATTTAGCTTGACGTTTCAAGAATTTAACCGAATTAGCCTGACTTTTACCTACCTCACAGGTAGTCGTTTTAATCACTTATTTCTAGTTGGTACACCAAAGTCTATTTAAGTACTGGCACAGAACTTATAAGTAAAGTACTCAAACATTATGCAAATTTATTAAAATCACAAAAAAGGTGTTTACATAGATCTGTTATATTAAATATTACCTACTATTACTAAGGTATGAAATTTTTGTAGTAAAAAATAATTTACAAAAGTATACTCCTACTTATTGTGCGACTCAACTATTTCAAAGCATATTTAAAAAACTAAACCTAATTTCATATCTGTTATAAAAAATACTACCTAGTACCATTTGATATGAAAAAAGTTAACTAGAGAATAATATACTATAAATATTTATAAAGAGTTAAGTTAATTGAAAAATATGCATTGTAAGTAAACTAGACATCTGTAATATAAAACATTTCCTTAAAACAATAAATATAAAAACATAGATTTCGAAAATTTGTAACAATGAAATCTACTTATATTTATTTCAAAAACTTCAGAGATTCTAAAAAATATGAAAATAAGTAAACTTAACCATGTTCTGTAAATTAAATAAATTTTTATGTCATTTAAAAAGAAACCTTAAAATAAAAAATGTTAAAAAATAATTTTCTACTTCTAGTTTTTTTAAAAACTTAATAATATTTAAAATAAAGTAAACCATACAGCTGTTTTATATATTACTTCCTATATTTTCCTGATATGAAATCTTTATAATTCTAAAACAAATAATAAAAGTCTGCTTTTAATTTTTTTCAAAATTTAATCAACTCAGAAAACAATTACATTAAGAGGTAAACCATACACATACACTTGATACAAAAAAACATTAAATTGGTAATCTTTATAATTTCTACTTCAATAAAAAACCGTGTTATTCTAAAATTTGCAAAAAAAAAGACTTTTGTGTACATATCTAATTTTCACTATAGAAGTTACCTTGCCTCAGATCATCAATACTAAAATATAACATACAACAAGTACTTGTTCAAATAGATTGATAGTTGAACATGCTTCTAGGAAAATTTCGCAATTTTAGTCTGAATTTAGAAAGGATTTTTTATTAAACTTTACCATTTGAAGGCATTGGAATTAAATGGTTTTGTAAGTGAATTTCTAGTTAACTTTGCAATTTTGGTCTGACTTTAAAGTTATTTTGTTAATTTTTTATAGTTTTATGGGTTTGATAACTAAATAAATTTGTGAAATAGAACTGATAATTTCTGACATTTTGACCTAAAAAACAGACTTTTGGATGATTTGACATAAAAACCAGAATTTGCCTGACTTTTTTTTTTAATTAAATAAAACAAAATTGATTTAGCCTGACTTAGCCAGGCCTGTGGCAACCCTGCTTAAGTTCATACTTTTACCCTAAATGTTTTAGTATAAATGATGCAGTTAAAAGGTACTTCTTTAATAAAATATTCTTAACTAATTTGAAGAAAAATTACAAGGTAAAACTAAAAGTTTGTCACATTTAGAATTCTTTTTACTGAAAAGTACACAACTAAGTATTACTAATATTTAAGTTGAATACTAGGATCAGTATATATGGTTGCAACAGATCAAGCGGAGAAAAATTTCCTGACTTTTCCTAACTTTTCCTGATATTTTACCAAAATTTTCCTGACTTTTCTAAATCAAAATTTAAATTTAAACTTATTTTCGAATACATAATCTAACTTTTTAAACTATATAAAGCTTTCAATGTTATTTTAATACAGTTTAAAACAACAATTTTTTTTTGCTGAATTCAATCATCAAACTTCCAAAACATCACTTGAACCATCTGTGTATGATTTAAAATAAACAGCTCTATCAGTAAAATACTTGTATTATTACCTTATAAACATAGCTTGTCTGAAAAAAGACACATTTTATTTTACATGTCCTATTATAAGCTTTACTTATATAGATTGTTCACTATTTTAATACAATACTACTCAAACTACTTAATATAAAATCCTCAACCTAAAAATCAATTAAAAAATAATATACTTAAGTAACTAAAAAAATACATAAAGAAGTAAACTATATAACTATTGTAAAAATTATGATCTATCATAGAGTATAAATTGTAAAAATAAGTATACTGTTATTCATTTAAAAAACTTAAGTTACTCTACAAAAAATACAAACAATGAATGAAATTAATCTTGGAATATACATTTCTTATAACTTATTTTATAAATTTAAACAACTTTGAAAAATACAAGAGCTAAAGTATAGACATCAGTTTGTTACATAAAATACTAAACTAACTGCTTAATTAAAAAGAACTCAATTATTTACTTATACAAAAAATACATTGTCTCTAAAATTATCCTAGATAAACTTTTATGTATACATCACAGTTTCACTAAAGAAGTGTCCTTGCTACAGATCATCAATGCTAAAAAGCATACAAAAACTGTTTGTTCATGTTGGGTACTTGTTCAATATGTTAATAGAAAATTTTGCAGTTTTATAAAGGATATTTTACTAATTTATGCTAGATTAAGGCGTTGGAATTAAATAAACTAGTAAATTTCTAAAATAATTTTGGATTTTTTTTTCTGACTTTAAAGGAGTTTTAATTATTTTATACCATTTGAAAGCTTTGGAAAATAAGTAATTTTGTAAATTTAAACTAAAAAAATGTTACTTTTTTTTATAATTTTTATCAAATTTCCCGACTTTTCATGTCTTCTTTTTCAAAACCCCCAATTTTTTCCTGACTTTTCCTGACTTTTGTCATTTTTCAAAACTTTTCCTGACTTTTCCTAACCAATTGGTTTTCCTGGTACAAGCTATACATTTATTTAATATTTGTCCTAAACAAGATTGACTGTCCTACAAACCAAGTGATAATATGCTTTGAAGGAAAAGTTACTTATATTTTCATTATTTTATAAAAAACAAATTAGTTTCGAGGTATTTTTTTTACTTATTGAAATTTTTTTTTAAATATTGCTAGAAAATAAAAATAATGTAAAAAGGTTTTTTAAAAGCTATCAAACATCTTTTAATTCATTAAGTTTTGTACTTGTAGATGTAAAAAAAAAGAGTTGTGTTATAAATATTTTTTATTAGCAAAGTACTGTACTGAATAATAGCAAAATTGGTACATTAAAGTTTTTTTTCAATTATAAGGTTAATTAAAATATTAATATTTGTAGAAATCATCTTTTAAGTAACCTTTTTAGATTTTAAAAACTACATATTCGAAACAATCCATAACCTCTATGTATCTCAATCTCAACATACAACTATTCCAACCAATAAATTTTAATAACATAAAACTTAACAAAGGCAAAACAAAATTGACAAACTAAAAAATTACAACAGCATGAATTTTTTTAATGCGAGATAATTTCAAAAAGACGAGTGTGAAGTTAACTTAAATAATATTTTTTTAAATGTCCAAACTTTGGATTTAACTGTTTTCCTATTCTTAATAGCTTATAAAAAACTTTATTTTTTATTCTAGAGAATGTTCCTTTGTCTTTATTTAAAAAAAAAATCATTGGATTGGGGTTTGGTTTTTTAAGTGGAACCTCTTAGATAAATTTTGGCTTTTTTTTTTTTTTTTATGAATATTAATAAAAAAAACTTCATTTTTTTCATTTTAATATTATGTTTTTAAAATGCTATATTTTTTTTTACTAATTGTGAATATTAACAATTCAGCTTTAAAAGAGTTTTTTTATGAATTTTTATATTTTATTAGTTTGAGTTCATAATTCATAAAATTCTTAAAAAACCAAATTAAGGCTAAAATGTGCAAAATATTGACTGTTAATAAAAATAAATATAGCCATTTATACACATATTATTAAGAAGATTTAAAAAAGAATAACTCAAACTCATAAAGTAAAAAAAATATAAAACAACCCAATTTTTTCTATAAGGCCCTACTCAAATAACCAAACCCCAATTAAATGTGTTTTTTTTAAGTAAAGACATAGGATCGTTCTCTAGAATAAAAAAAAATTAAACTAGGTATTAAGATAAGGAAAATAATTACATTCAAAGTTTGAACATTTTTTTAAAAATCTATTCACGCTTACTTCACACTCGTTTCAAAAAGTGAAAGGTTGATGAAGTTTTTTGTTGAAAATGACCAGTATCGATGTGACAATTTTGGGTACAAATATTTTGTAAAGTAAATTTTGGGGAACACCTCAAATGAAATAATTTATTTAAGGAGGAAAAATAGTTGCAAACTTAATTATTTGTTTTAATAAACTAATTGATAGCACAAACCTTCAAAAAATGATTAAATTTAAAAAAACTTTTTTGTTGAAAATAAATATAAATTTTTATTATAAATTTCAAATTAATTAATTGTGATGACAAAAAAGAGAGAAATAATTTATAATAATTAATTCATTTTTAAACTTTAAGACTTCAATTTAGACTCTAAAAACAGTAGCCAAATCAAGGTGAACAAATCAGCTACAATTACTCATGCATGAAGTTTTTAATCTAACCAAACGTAAGGTATTTCAGTATTCAGGATTATTTTCTAACTAAAAGCTAAATTTATTTACAGCAACTTCCCAATGTTAGTCTTTTTAAATTAACAACATTACTAACACTAATCAAACAACTCCTGTTTTAGATTTTTCAGAACATTAAATTATTTGAGCACCGTAAGACTGTTAAAACTGTTTTTTTTTTTAGTTTTTTTTTTTACAAATTATTTGTTGTTGTTATCTTCCTGAACTAATTTCGAATAAATTCAAACTAAGGGAATTATTTAAATGCGTTCAAACCTTCTAACAAAAACACTAAGTGTCGACACTGATAAGTAATATCTACTAATAAGTTTAACTTTTATTTTATTTTCTGATAAAAATTATATGATCAATCATTTACTAAACTTAAAAGTAGGAGGTACAAAGTTTATGATAAAATAGTTTAAAAGTTTAAAAACTTAAATTTATAGTTTTTTAAATATAATCTCAATAATGTCTTTAACTCAAAAAATTCCTAATTCAAAATTTTAGGATATTTATATCTATATTTTATAAAACATTTGACTCTTAGCGTGTTTAAACTATCTATTTTAACTGAAGTAGTTCATTTAATTGCACTTTTCGTAGAGAGAAGATAAAGAAACTTGAAAGATTAAAGTTGCACGAGTTAACGAAAACTTAATAAGTTAAGAAGTATCTTATTGCTTACCGAGTTGTTTGCAGCCAAGTTCGCAACAGCTGAGGAAAATCTCGGTTTTTAGTTAATCTCTCTGGCTGCGACCGAGTGCGAGGATGTTTAAGAGGTGATACCTGTTTTATTTGATTTATAAATTTAAGTTAACTTTAAACTAAGAAATATTTATTTTCTTTGTTATACAGTAAAATGGAGACACAACAAAAATTGTTCAGCAAGCTTAAATTTATCTACTTTAGAAATAGTTTTGCAGTTGACGACTCTAACTGTGCTGGATAAGATGGTGATTGTACAACTTACTGGTTCAGGACGGATGGACTAATAATTTTTCGTTGATGTAGAGCGCTCAAGATGAACAGTAACAATGTTGAAATAACCAAGTGGAAGATAAAAGTATTAAGATTATGCCGTCGAACGCATTGGCTTGCTCGGTCAGTATTTATACTGACATGAACAAAATATATATATAAATATATGAAACGAGGTATTAAAACCACAATGTAACAAAGGAAAGTAATAACTTTACTCCTTGTTTTTTACGTTCAGTTGAACTTTAAAATGTGATAAGAAACAATTAAGTTTGGCTTTACTTTTTTTATTAGTTATTAAAATAAAGGTTTTTATAGTAAATTAAAAATGTCTCACAATAAAAACAGCTTGTTTATTTCATGTTAACTATCTAAAAACTTTAATATAGAAATACACTTCTTTTTCAGTGTCTCGTCAAAATTATACAACAACTATTAGTAATAAAATTAGACACCTTTACTCATATATATATTTTCTTACGGGTTTAAACTAAAAACTTTTGGATTAGATTAAGCAAAAATTACTTTTAATGTGACTACGTTAACCTTAAATTTAAGCAACTTAATGTAAAATTTCCATTTGAGAGTAGGCCCTTTCAAAGTTTAAATTCATTATGATGTCACTATTTGATTTTGTATCGAAAACTCTTTCTTCTGACAGCTAGTTATTCATAAGAAATTTCTGTAATTTTTTTATATTTAAATCGCAAGAGTGCTACATTCGTTGTGTTAAAACTTGGCAAAAAATACAATCAAACGTATTAAAATGTAAAAATTCAGTTTATACAGCGTTTTAGTGAAATATTTAAGATTCTGTATTATTCTACTTTTTTAATTTTTTATGGGCTGCGTAGAAAAAAGGAAACCAGTAAAAACACGCCCCTGGTGGTGAACTAGTTACGGACTGAAGGTCTCACATCTCCTACTCTTAGTTAATGTAAAGGATTGCAAGTTCGGAAACCTTAAAAGCGAAAGAATTTTTGTTTGTTTAAACTTATAGTCAGTGGTAAAGTAACTTTTGATCACTTGCTTATATCCAGCATGGCAACAACAAGTTAACTCTTATCTAATCTTACATTTTAAAATGTTTTTTTAAATATTAAATTTTAATAACCGTATTTAAAATTGAAATTAGCTATTAGTAGATATTAAGCATTAAAATCGAGTAAAGAACGTTCAAATTATAAACTGTTTATAAGGTTTTTTTACTTGAATTATATAAGAAGCTATAAATTATTGGCTTTATTAAACATCGTTGTTGATGCAGTCTATTTTTGTAAAACTTTTCAATCTTTTAGAACTAAGCATACTTTTGTTAAAAGGCGTTGCGTTTTATATTTGATGAAATTTTGTAAATATCTGGTACAAGTAATGAACAAAAATTAAAGTCATTAAAGACCTCTAAAATATTTAAGAACTATTTGCTTTATTAGTCTATGAATATATTGTTTTACTTCGATATTTTTATAACTAAATTTCCTTTAGATTGTAATTATATGATAATTTTCATAAGATTTCAAATATGTTTTATAAAAACTAAATTATGGCTTGATTTTGTTTAAGCTTATTGTAAATTTTCTTTAATTAACTGTTTTTTTTTCAAAATTGTTTTTTATTTAAAATTATATGTTTTTTGCCATAAGTCGTGCCTTAAACAGATACTTTTTTCAATTTATTTTATTTAAATATATTTTTTATTATTTTATTTTAACAAACATTATGTTGTGCAAAAATAAAACTCCGGTAAAAAATGCTAACATGTGCAAAAAATCCAATCATTAATAAATAAAGTCTCATACAAAACGTCAACTATGCATAAGTGACGCCTTGCAAAAGTGACAAATTTTAATTAGCTAAATAGTTCTTTAAATATTTTTTGAGAATGAGCAGTTTTAAGAACTATGTTATAATTTATAAAAACCATCATAATAGATAAAAAAGAACAGGTTTGTTTGTATAATTATATTTGTGTTTTTCGGGCTCTGTTTTAAACGATGTAAATCAAAACAAACATCATAAATAAATTCGTTTAAAAGTCGAAAATAATCAAAGCAAACTTTTAAAATATCAATTTTTGCAAATCAATAAGAAAAAAAGAAGAAACAGCTAGAAAATAACGTGCTCATTAATCAATGACTGAAACTATTGAGCCTTTTCAAGAACTAAACGAAAAATTTAAATCTATTATCATGTCATGTATATCAAAAAAGTAGGTAATCATATTATTTAATATAATTATTTCTATGCAATCTAGTCAATTTGTCAATTATCAAATCAATATTGTTAAACTTTCTTAAATTAAAGTCTTAAATTTGTTAATTTCTTTAATATTTTTATATAGAAAACAATCGAAGACTTTTTGTAACTTCGTAAGATTCTACCGACCATTTATTTTTATTAGTATCATAAGAAATTAATTTATGGAATATGTCTTGTATGACAAAAATTTTGTTTTCAATAGAAAAAGCACTAGTATTGGAAAGCCTTATAAATTGTGGTGATTTAATAGAGACAAACTTTTTACAAATATTGTCAAAAACTTCACAATTGTCTTTACTTTGTGAAATTACGAACAACTTGTTTTTAACAACAACTAAACTGTGGTCACGTTTACTATAGTTCATACTTGGCATAGTTGACCATTTATCAGGTAAGACATCATATGACTCAGCAGTATTTAATTCCAGATTGTTGCCATTCACTCCACCGCAAACTACGATTCTTTCTTCGAAAACTGCACAAGCTGCATTTGATCTTGCTTCGTTCATTCTACCAACTGTTTTCCAACTGTAATCACTTGTATCAAATTGTAAACAAGAACTAGTTGTAACTCCGTCATTATAACCTCCAATAATAAATATTTTATTCATAAATGCACATAAACAAAAAAATATACGATCATCATACATTATAGCTACCTCACTCCATGTTTTAGAAGTAAGTGAATATTTCTCAACAGACTTTATCCATTCACGATCATTTTTGTTCCAACCACCAAATACATAAATATCACCTTTTAAATAAACTGTTTCTAAAAAATATCGTCCTGTTTTCATTGGTGGATAAGTTTCTACATCTCCTACTTTAGAAACATCAATACAACTTACATTGCTACAAGTCATTGATGTTTCAGAGTTGTTACCCCTACAAACCAATAATTTAAAGTGTTTTTGGTTACAATACCTACTTGTATGACAAATACTTGAGGATTTATAAAAGCAGTTTACTCTATAAGATAGCATTTTATTCAAAATTTTCACACAACCATCTACTTTTGTAAAAAATGTTGAATTATTTAAAAGATGTTTTATAGTTTCTGTTGATAGCAACGGAAGACGAACTTTTAATAAAAGATCTTCAGCATACTAGCTACGTTCTTCAATGTTGTAGTTCAACCATCTATCAACTGCACAATAAGCTTCTACTTCTGAAGTAATTAGAAGTTCAGAACTTGCAAGTATTTTAGAAATAAACTTATATTTTAGTTCTAAAAAGCTTACACTATCACTTACAATTGTAAAACAACGTTCTATATAACTAAGGGCTGAATTTTGTAGGCTAGATAAGTTAAACATATCCACACACTGGTAAACAGTAGAAGCATTTTTGGTTTGTATTTTTTCTTTTAACATTGTACAAATTGTACTAACTGCATTTTCGTTTAGGGAAAGTTTGTTTAATCTTGTAGCTGCAATTACTTCATTTAATTTTCGTTTCTTCATACCTAAATAAATTACCATTTGTTACTAGATAAATCAAACGCTTTAAACTAAAAAAAAAGTTCTTAAAATTCATTACTTTTTTTAATTATTGCATAACTTTATTTAAATGGCATTATAAACTAATAACAAGCTTTATTACTTATAATAATTTATAAATGACAGTTCATTTTAAATTAGATAATCTAAAGTTTGGTTGATTGATGACGTACTACTGTTTAAATAACGCTTGATAACTTAAATATAGCTTTTTTTAATATTTGAAAGGGGCCATATAAAAAAAGCTTGTAAACCATGCTATAGACATACGAAAGCAATAACACCTACCTAGTCTATGAAGCTCATTTGAAATGGATAATACATCTAACTGATTTTCCTTTATACCATTTTCCTTGCAGTACTTCAGAATAGCAAGCCTTTTGTATTCGGAAATACTGCTTACATTTTTATCTACTTCAGCTAGTTTAATTTTCTTCATAGTATTTTTCTTTTGACTATGTTGTCTTGACATATTTTATCCTTTACAAATATTTTAACGACCTGTAAAATTTAAAACTAAAAAATAAAAAAGTTGAGTAATCAGAGTTTTAAGAAGAAACATCGTGTTAAATACTGAATTTATTCTTTAAAATTTAATTGTATGAATTTAATTCAAATTTAATACTTCTTTCAATTCATATAAAGCTTTAAATCTCATAAGTTTTCTATTTTTTTTGAATTCTATTAACCATTTTGAAAACATCTTACTTCGGCTAGTTTTTAAATTAATTGTTGATTTAAATTTTACTATAACAAAATTTGTCTTGTATTACATTATACTTTACCAACTACTATTAAAAATAATAAAGTTACTTTTTTTTGGTGAAACTTAAAACACTTTAGATTGATAATTAGGATTTTTTACTGAATTACCTCTTTTTAGGCTAAATGTCCTTAACAGAATTGCTATGCAAAATTTTAAATTTAGTCTGACTTTTCAAGATTTTAACTGAATTAGCCTGACTTTTACCTTTCTCTCAGGTACTTTAAGTACACATACTTTGACAAGTACGCAATTTAGTATACGCTTCTTATTCTGTACACATTTTTAAAACAAACAAAAACTTTATCTCACGTTTCTTTTTAATTTAGGCTAGTAATCTTAGCTAAAATCTTTCTATTAAGTAGCTACTGTGTTCAGAATGTGTGCTTCAGTGGAAGAAAATGTAATAATAAATTGTTGGAATGTAAAATAAATAATATAAACTTAACTTAGAATTATTTTGCATTGATCTATGTAAACTTTTTTCTAACTGTTTACTTCTTTAAAAATAAATTTAAAGTAAAATTAAGTAAATTACAAGTAAAATAATTCAAACTTTTTACAAATCTAACTAAATCTTAAAAAAAGGTTTAATCATACATCTGATATATAAAACATTACCATGTATTACTTACTATGAAATCTTTTTAGTATAAAATTATTAGCAAAAAATATACTCTTACTAATTGTAAAAGTTTAATTAACCAAAAAAAAAAAAAAAAAAAGAACTAATCTTAATTGCATATCTGTTATAGAAAATACTACCTGGTACCTTTTAATAAAAATTATTTAAAAACCAATCAGAAAATAATCTACTATGATTATTTATACAGTGTAAAGTAAAAATAAAAATAAATAATAAAGTAAACTAACTATATGTTGAAAAAAAAATTCCTTTAATCATTAAATATAAAACCTCTGATTTTCAAAATTTAAAACAAAAAATCTACTTTTATTTATTTCAAAAAGTAAAGTAATTCTACAAAATAAGTGAAAAAAATTATTTAACCATGTTCTGTAAATTAAATTCTTTCTTATGTCATTTGAAATATAACATTTAATTTTAAATATAAATAAATACTTTTCTACTCTTACTTACTTCACAAACTAAATAGTAGTTACAATTAACAGGGTTGCCACTCGTTTTTTCATAAGTTTTTCCACGTTTTCCAAATTTCTTTCAGGTTTTTAAAAGTACACATTTGTTGGTCTATTTTAAGTTAAGTTTAAGGTAAAAAAACTGGGTTATATAAAAAAAAAGAAAATTGAAAGAATACTGTAAAGCTACTTTGAATTTGCTTTTTAGTAAAAATATTTTTGATAATGACAAAAATTTTTTGTCTATATGATAGATATTTTGAGTCTAATCAAAATTTCACTACTAAACATGTTAAAAAGGTTTAAATCCAGGTTTTTTTAGTGATTTTAGTTCAAAATTCCAGGTTTTTCCATTTCTTTTTTGCCTGAAATGTCAAATTTAAAGTTTTTTAAGGTTTTTCCAGGTTTTCAGGTAAAGTATGAACCCTGAGTAAAGTAAACCATAAATCTGTTTTATTAAAAACTTCCTCCTATTATCTTTTATGAAATCTTAAATACACAAAAATAAATAACATTAACTGCTTTTACTTATTTATAAAAATTTAAATAACTTTGAAAATATTATATAAAGAAGTAAACCATACACGTAAACTTGCTACATAAAATACTAAACTAAGTGCTTAATTATAAAGATCTAAGTTACTTCTTACTTAAACGAAAAACAGTCTGATTCTACAATTTTGCAAAATAGACTTCTGTGTTTACATCAAATTTTCACTATGGAAGTGTCTTTGCCACACGTCATCAATACTGAAATAATAAATATAACAATACTAGTTCAAATAGGTTGACAGTTCAAAATAATTCTGGGAAAGTTTTGCAATTTAAGTCTGACTTTATAAAGAATAGATTTATTTTATTTTATCATTTAAAGGCTTTGGAATTAAACTATTTAGTAAATAAATTTCAAGTAATTTTGGTCTAAATTTGAAGGAATTTTGGTTTTTTTTTTACTATTTTAAGGCTTTGAGAATTAATAGAAATTCTAAACAAGAACTAGAAATTCTGAAATTTTGCCTTTTTAACCTAAATAAAACTGACTTTCGGTCACTTTATCCCAAAAATACTAAACCTGACTTTTTCAATTTTTTCAGAAAAAATATAGCCTTATTTAGTTCGTCCTGTGGCAACCCTGCTTAACTTCATACTTTTACCTTGAATTTTTTATCATAAACAAAGCAGTAAAGAGATATTTCTATAAAAAATGTTCTTAAATTGTTTTCAGAAAAATAAAAAGGTAAAATTAAAATTTATTCTCAATAAGAAATTTTTTTACTAAAAGCTATACAATTAAGTATGACATATTATTTAAAATAGGTTCAGTATTTATCAACAGTATAATAGCTTTAGATTTAATATTTGAAATATACTAAATAAGATTGACTATCTTACAATAAAAAACAAGTAATAATATGTATAGAAGCTGAGATTAGTTATATAAGAATAATTAGATAAAGATTAAGATAATTTTTAGATGTTCCTCTTTTAGTCTTTAAAATAATTTTTTCGAGAATGCTGCAAGTGTATAATGTAAAAAAAGTTTTGAAAACTATTCAAATTTTTTAAATCATTTAATTTTAAACTGGTTGATATAAAAACAGTTTTGTGAGAAACATTACTTAATAGTACTGCATTGTATAAAAACAAAATTAGTATATGAAAAGGTTAATGGTATAATTTATTAGCTAAATTGAAAAATTAATGTTTGTAGAAATCATATTTTGTTTATAATTAGTCTTTTGAAAACCATATTTTTTAAAAAGTCAGAACCATTATACATTTCAAGCTTTACATGTAAAATTACAACTTATACACTTTTTATAACATTAATAACATAATATTCAACAAACAGCACAACAAAATTAACAACTTAGATTCAACGAGCATAAAGTTAATTTTATAGGCAAATTTATTAATTTTTCAAAAAACATAAAACTTTAATGTCAATTATTTTCCTTATCTTTAAAGCTATCTAAAAATGTTTTTTTTTATTTTAGAGAACGCACCTTTGTCTTTAATTAAAAAAAAATTATTTGGTTTGGGGTTGGAATTATTTCATGGGGTCCCTCCAAAAATAAAGGTTTTTTTTATGTTTTTTTTCATAAAATGGTATTAAAACCAAAAATAAATATTTTTTTTTTTGTTTTATTTTCTTTTTCCCTTAGTTTGCATGTTATTTAAACTCTTAAATGTTTATTTTACAAATAATGTTAATATCTTTTACGATTTGGCCCCAAATCAAAATGTAGTATATTACACTATCATTTGCCTTGGCCATTTCCTAGATAAAAAATTGATAAAAGGAAAAAAAAAAAGTTAATAAGAATGTGAATTACATCAAATTTAATTAAAATAAAATAATTAAACTAAACTTGTTGTAATTCACATTCTTATTAATTATTCTTTTCCTTTTATCAATTTTTTATCTAGGAAATGGCCAAGGCAAATGATAGTGTAGTATACATCATTTTGATTTTGGGCCAAATCGTAAAAAATATTATTATTAATTATAAAATAAACATTTAAGAGTTTAAATAACATGCAAACTAAGGGAAAAAGAAAATAAAATATAAAAAAGAAATATTTATTTTTGGTTTTGATACCATTTTATGAAAAAAAACATAAAAAAAACCTTTATTTTTGGAGGGACCCCATGAAATAATTCCAACCCCAAACCAAATAATTTTTTTTTAATTAAAGACAAAGGTGCGTTCTCTAAAATAAAAAAAAAACATTTTTAGATAGCTTTAAAGATAAGGAAAATAATTGACATTAAAGTTTTATGTTTTTTGAAAAATTAATAAATTTGCCTATAAAATTAACTTTATGCTCGTTTAGATTCATGCAATGCTAGATAACAAAAATTCATACTGTTATAACTTTCTGGCTGCTAGAAAGTTACAACAGTATGAATTGTTTTGAGGCAAGGTATTTTTTTAAAGTTGAAAGATAATAAAAAAAATTATTAAAAATTTCAGTGTTGGTGTGATAATTTTGGCTATAAATATTTTTTTAAGTTAATTGAAGGGAACATTTCTCATGAAACAAAATATTTAAGAATAAAAAATAATTATAAGCTACAATATGCAAAAACTTCCGAAAAAATAGAGTATAAAAAAAATATTTTTTAAGTTTAAAAGCTTTTTGAATATAAACTTGTATTTTTATTAATAATATCTATTTAGTTGCTCCGTAATAAGAAAACTAGTAGTAACAATTTAAAAAAGTACTTTATGTTTAAGCATAATATTTATATTTAGGCTCGAGAGAGTAGTTGCCAAATTATTATGAATAAACTGGCTGAACTTACTTGTGCATGGAATGTTTTATCTAAAAAAACTAATTTTCTTCAGTATTCAGGGTTACTTAACTTTGAATATAAGCCAAACCTTATTTACAGTAATTATTTTATATTAATCTTAAAAGTTAAAAACATTACTAAAACTAACAATACCTGTATTAAATTGTCTTAGAACACTAAATTATTTAAATTATTATTTTCAAGTTATAAAATTCCATCATAGCATCGTGAAACCGTAAAAAACGTTTTTTTTAATTGTTTTTACAAACAACTTGTTGTTTTACAAACAATTTTTATCTTTTTAATTTAGTTTTAAAAATTTTACATTAAGGGTTCTTTTAAATACTTTCGCATCTTCTAACAAAAACATTATGCGTCGACACTGATATCTACTATTAAGTTTTACTTTTTTTTTTTGCTGCTAAAAAGTTATTTGTGAAATAATTTATTAAACTTTTACGTAGAAGATACAAGTTATAACTTTTAATATTGATAGATAAAAGAAATATATGAACAGCTTTTTTCCGGTGCATAATTTTTTCAAAAAGTATAACAAAACACATTTTATTTTTTCTTAAATTCATTTGAGTACTTAGAAAGTTGTTTCAAAAATTGTATCTTCTTAATTTGAACTAATTTGAAATTCAAATTAAACTTTTTTTTAGTTTTTTAGTTAATAGGTAGTGTTTTTATACTACCTTGTACCATTTAATACAAATAAACAATTAAAAACTACTAAAAAAGAAACTAACACGATGGTTTTTAGAGATTTATTTAAATTTATAAAAAAGTAATTAAGTAAATTATTCATCTTTTATACAAAATACATCATTTTATCATTAAATATAAATTCTTGGATTTTGAAGATTTATAAGAGAGAAGTTTACTCTTATTTATTTCAAAAAGTTTAGTAAAACTACAAAATATTAGAAATAAGTAAACTTAACCATGTTCTGTATATTAAATAACTTCTTACATCAGTAAAAATAAAACCTTTAACGAGGTCTTTGACCGCAAATTATTTTGTTAAATAAATCTTGAAAGAATAAACTCATAAAACCTTTAAAATAAAAGTAGTAACTACTTTTTTACATTTACTTACCTTACAAACTTAATTATAATTAAAATAAAGTAAACCATACATCTGTTTTACAAAATAGTTTCTCCTATTATCTGTTTTGAAGTTTTAAAATACAAAAAAAGATAAAGTAGTCTACCTTTATTTGTCTTTGAAACTTAAATAACTATGAAAATATTAAATAAGAGGTAAACCATACACATACACTTGTAATATAAAGTACTAAATTAAGTACAAAGTTATAAAAATCTTAATAAATTCTTACTTAACAAAAAACACTCTGGTTCTAAAATTTTGCAATATATAATTTATATAAATATCAAAGTTTACTATAGAAGTGATCTAGCCACAGAACATCAATTCTGAAGAGACTAGTTGTTTAACTAGGGTAATATTTTAAAGTTTTTCAGGAAAACTTTATAATTTTACTCTGACTTTAGAAATTTTTTTTTAATTAATTTTACTATTTCAAGGCACTAGAATTTAATGATTGTTTAAGTAAATTTCTATAAATTTTGCAACTTGGTCTGACTTTAAAGTATTTTTTGTTTATTTTTAACAATTTTAAGACTTTGAGAATTAAGGAGTTTTGTAAATTCAAACTGAAAAATTCTGGAATTTTACCATTTTGCAATTTTGACCTAAAAAACTGAATTTTTGTCATTTAGTACAAAAAATGACTTAATCTGACTTTTTCCAATATTTAAAAAAACTTATTTAGCTTGATTTAGCCTGACTCTGACAACCCTGCTTAAGTTCATACTTTTACCCTAACTGTTTTAGTATAAATAATGCAATTAGGAATTAATTGCTTTAAAAAAAATTCTTTTCAAATTTAAAAATAAAGAATTAGTAAAACTAAAATTTTGTCACGATAAGAAAATGCTTTACTAAAAACTGCACAACTAAGTATTACACAATATTAAAATTAGGTCCAGTATATATCAACAGTATATTAGCTATATATATTAAATATTTTCAATATACTAATTAAAGTAGACATTTTTACAAAGAAAAACAAATTGTAATATGTATAGAAGCTGAGAATACTTATATAATGTGAGTATTTATTATATATTGTATAACTTTAAATAAAAACAAAAATTGGTGTATTAAAGGGTTTTTGTTATAATACATCACAATACATCAGGTAAATTAGAATATTAATATTTGTAGAAATCATCTTTTATGTTACCCTTATATCTTTTAAAAACTATACTTTCTAAATTATCAGTAACCATTATTTATTTCAAACTAAAATATAACTTTTCCAGCCAATACATTTTTAATAACATAAAACTTAACAAAAGATATAACTAAATTAACAAAGTAAATAAATAAAAAGAGCATAAATTATTTTAGGGTAAGATATTTTTGAAAACGTGAATGATTAATATTTTTTTTAATGTCCAGTATTAGTGTGACAGTTTTGGCTATAGATATTTTATTAAGTAAAATGAGGGGAAAATTTCTTAATAATTAAAATTATTAAGGAGGAAAAAAATTAGAAGCTTTAGGATGGCAAAATTCTTAAAATAACAAAACTATTTAAAATCTAATATTTTTGACTATAAGCATATATTTTTATCTATAATATCTATTTAGTTGAATGTGATAAAATAAATAAAAAGTAAAAATTTATAACTATTTTTTTAAGCTTTAATTCAGACTCCAGAGAGTAGTTGCCAAATTATGGTGAACAAATCGGCTAAAATTACTCGTGCATGGAGAATTTAATTTGAACAAATATTTTATTCAGTGTTAAGGCTTATTTAATTTTGAATTTCAGGCTAACCTTGTTCACATCAACTATTTTATGATATTTTTTAAAAATTAACAACATCACTAAGATTAATTAAACAATACTTACATTAATTTTTTTAGAATACTAAATTGTTTAAATCAGTTTTATAAGTTATAATAACTCATCTTAGCAATGAAAAACCGTTAAAACTTTTTTATTCAACTTTTTGTTACAAAGAACTAGTTGTTCTTGTAGTATTTTTGTCTTCTTAAATTAGTATTGAAAAATTAAAATTAAGGTTTTTTTTAGCATTTTTGCACTTTCTAACAAGAACATTATGCGTTGACAATCACTAATATTTACTATTTGGTTATACTCTATTTTTATTTGCTGACAAAAAGTTAATCGAACAAAAATATACAAAACTTAAAAGTAAAAAGTAAAAATTACAACTTGTTGTGTCAATCGATAGAAAAAAATATTTATTGTCTAATATTTCAACAGATAATGTAGGTCCAATAGAAGAATACTTTCAATGATTTTTTATTCTACATTGTAGAAAATTCTTTATTTCTTTATAAAATTGGTGGCATTTAACATAATGAAATTAGCTTTTTTGTAAAATAAACTGATCTCGATTTTTGAGTTCGAATTTCCCGTATAGCTCGTTGTTTTAGGTTTTGCTATAATGTCGAACTCAAAGGAAGACCATATTTTTTTAAACGAAATAAGTTTTTGAGACTTTTTGTAACTTCATATGATTCTTATGACTATTCATTTTGATCAACAGTTTTATAATCTAAATAGATTTAAAATTATTATAACTTGTAGTAATGTTTTTGATTTTATTTCATCAAAAACTATTTGTATTTTGTTAAAGAAACTTGTTTTATGTATAGAAATAAATTTTGACTGTATTGTTTCTTTATTTTTGTAATACTTTGTTAGTGTTGTTTAAATTGTATCTATGTATAGTTTTACTCTAGCTTAATTATAACGTAAGTAAACTTAAATGATTTTAGTTCTTACTAAAAGAGTTTGTATTTTATAAATCTCTTAGTTACTTTATTTTTACTTGGTTACTATGTAAGTTTATAAAATCTTATCTCTTGTTAGCTTTATACTCCCCTGATGCTAATTGCTCGAAATATATCTAGTTTTATTGAAACTGGGTATCTTGTATATCTTATTATTAAATACTTGTCACTTATGGTCCAACACTTAAAAATACAGTATTCAAAAACTTTTTTGGTCCTTTTGAATAAAAAATGGCTCACTTTTTATAGTTATTTTTATTGAACGATAAAAAAGCGCTCAAAAATTTTGTGCAAGGACTATGTGAACAAAAAATCTTTTGGCTTACAAGTTATACACCAAGGATAGGGTTTAATGTCTTGTCCAGCACACAAACATTCGGTAGACTGAGACCGGTCTTAAGATCAAATTGGTATGATCAACTCTTTTGTCTTACAGATTTAAACATATTATCACATCAATTCTATCATGTGATATGAAAAAACAACTCAAATAGCAAGTTTAGATTACTTGATAGACTAAAAATTATTTAATTAATTTTAAAAAGCCCTAAAACAGGAATATTTTCAAATATAATCAGTTTGAGTAAAACGTTTTATAAGCTAATAGTAGTAAAAAGTTTAAGTAATACTACACAACTAATCATAAATAAGTATAGCTATTTTAAAAGTATCGTAAATATATAAAAGAAATAAAATCGGTTTTATTGTTCAATAAACTGTTTTTATTTTCAAGTCTTTTAATATCTAACAAATATTGAGAAGATTTGAAATGCTAAACAATAACGTATGTTTTATATAAACGCTGTTTTTAAACTAATAGTTTACATCAGGATTGCCAGTAATGAACAATTTTCAACACTGAATACATATTAAACGTTTGTTTTTTAACTTAGAACATCTTGCTAGAATGTTTTATGTTAATTATATCGATTAATAAAGGCAACACTTTTTTGCAGCATAATTATCTATATTTTTAATTCAATTAATTGTTTAATAGAAATACAAAAAATATTTCTAAACTAAATATTTTAAAGGTAAATGTAGGCTTTTTTGTTTATATATAGTTTAAAATGCTATAAAAATATTCATCAACATACATCGATTATAAATAAGATCAGACCATGTTAAAATAGCTGTATATTAAAAAGGTGTTGGTAATATTATTTGCAAACGAAACAAGCTCGTTAATCTGGTTTGCTGAGAAATAAATTTTTAAAAGTTAAAACTAAATAAAATTGTAAAATAAACTAGAAATTACATTTTTTTTTCAACTGCTGTTTTACGTTTTAACTGAAGAATAACGAATTATCTCATTAATTAATTAAGTATAGAAATTTTTTTTACAAATTTTTTTTAACTTATAGAAATACATATATAAAAACTTAATTAAAACTTACATCAAATAAAAACTAGAGTATAATTTTACTATTTGCATAAAATTAAAAAAAATCAAATGCTGTGTAAATTCTCTAACATAATTAAAATTAGTTACATTTAAATAATAACGGTAACCGAATAATCTTGATGTGGATGTGGTTACTAGTAATAGTTTGTTTATTTCAATAATTTTTTGATTTTAATACTAAGAATACATGTAATTAAAGATATTATTTTTTATTTTTGAACTGTTAAAAAAAATATATATTTTACCAACAACCAATTCAAATAAGTTTTTCAGTAACCTCGTTACAAAAATTATGTTTAAACTGATTAAATATTTTAGTTAAAAAAACTGTTATTAAAACAGTTAAGAAGCTCTTTTTTCTATAATATCTTTTAAAAATACTAAAAAAGAAAACTTTGCCCACAAATATAAAAGTTGTACACAGATTGATAACAAAATCAAACGTACGCTACCTAACATTTGGTTAATTGTAAAGGTGTAAATTTATTTATTTTAAAATTCAGTTTATTTGTATCAGTTATTAAATTTATTTACTGCTACAAATATTCTTGTAATTGTATTCCAGAGTTATTTAAAAAATTCATTTTATAAGTTGTTCTATATTTGTTTAAACTTATTTAAATTATTATTAAAAATTTTAAAGACATTTTAATAATATTATAAATATCATTTTTATATACATTTTAACACTTACTTATATTATTATCAACTCAATAGTTTTAAACTTAGGTCAAGTTTTTTACAACATGGGAAAAGCTTAGTAAAAATAATTTTCTATTTATGCGAAGTTAAGAAAATCTAATATTAATTTTTTATACATAATTTCTATAGAAACAAAATTTTTTGATAAAAAGTTAAACCAAAAACATGTTTTAGATAACTTATATGAAATTTTGAGGAAATTATAGCAACTTAGTATATCGTAAGTACTAGTTATGATGTATCAAAAGTAAAATAAACCGTTTAAAACTACTTAAATTTGACAATAAAGATAAAGTACCCAATAGAGTGCTTATAAAAAAGGCGACATACGGTATATGAAAATTATTTTTGAACTGAACTTGGCTGAAAATTATTTTACATGTGGCGATGTAACAAAATGTCCTTTATTATTTTTGATTTTGATTTCTATCTCTAAAATTTATAAATTTGGTGCTAAAGAGTAATTATGATTTCTTACGATTGTTCAGTGTAATTAGTTAGTACAAATTTTAGTTAGTGTATGTTGAATTTGCTTTGTTTAAGAAACATTTTTAAACACAACTAATACTATAGTGTTATGTATATTGGGAGGTAAATACTATTTTGTAATTACAAAGTAAAAGTAATCCCTTTGACAAGCCGAGGAAAAATGATGATCGGACTTATACATTGCACCTTCCAGGTGACTCAGGACATGCCAGAAGTAGAAACTGCTAACTAAAGAAATATCAATAGTGTCATAGTGGAAAATTAACAAGGTATACGAAAATTAAACACTGCAGATAAAACGTATCTTTGGTTGTAAGTTACATAAGTTTTTTGCATTTAGAATCAGAGTAATTTTTTTTTAAATCTAACGATATTAACTAAAAGTTTTATAATTAGCTTATTCTTTTAGCTTTACCAATTTTTTATTTTTACTTACAGCTGTTGTTTTACGTATAAAATTATCAACTCCACTAGTAAAAAATAATTTTGCGTCATTAGTTTGTATAAAATTCGATTATTTTATTTTAAATTAGTTTAGTGTTCAATTGAAAAGTTTTTTTTTTATAGTATTTTTAGAAAGTAAACAGTCAAAATGGTTATCACAATAGTTTCAGTAAACTATAACTTACAAAAACATTTAGAACATTGTTCAGTAAAAAAAAAATTAAAAAAAGTTCTTTATAAATTTCTATAAGTGTCCTTTTAATAGTTGTGCTACGTTATATTATAGTTAACAATAAGAATAGTTTATGAGGTAAACATATTTTAAAGAGATTTTTATAAATGTTATTATTAAATAGCTTGTTATACTTATGTCAACAAATTTTCTCTATGTAAGATGTTTTAAATTTTAAGCGCATTGAAAAGCGTTTATGCTTTTATAAAGCTTGTATATATGTTTTTTTTTTTATTCTAACACTTAGCTGTTTATACTTTGTCTGGTTTAAAAAAAAAAATCATTTTCTCATAGTTGACAAAATATAAAAGCGTTACTTAACCATAGGTATAATACTTTTGCGTAAACATATCTATGTTTTAAATACCTATTGTTTTATTTATATATTTATTTTTAATAATAGGCTAACTTATAAATGTCTTTATTAAATTCAGCAAAATTGTATTTTTATGTTTGTTTTTGAAACATTGTTTTTAGTGTTTGTATGTTTACTAAAATGCTCACTCAATTAATAAAACATTTTATAAATTGAATCCTTTAGATATTTCAAACAAAGCTTACTAATGATGTTCGTGTTTAACATGTTTGCTTTAAAGACTATTAATCAAAAATAATTCATCACACTGTTTAAAGAATCGTAGCCGTATGAACTTTAACTGTATAAGTCATATTTATAACGTTAAAACTGACATTTAATAAAACAGCATACGAAACTAATAAGAATAAAACTGATATATGATTACTAAAGAACAAATATACTAAACAAACAACACTCAGCTGTTTTAAAATAGTTTAGTTTTTTAGAATTGTTTTTTATCTAATAATATACAGTTATTTGATAAGTTTAATACATTTCATTATCTATAAAGCGTCACTTCAAAATAAATTCCTGGAAGACTGTTTTTAGATTGGGAGTTTTTTTATTCGCTACTTCTTTATCAAAAATTCAATATACGTGTTTTATCTTTCATTTTAGGTATATGTATTCTTTGCAGTTAGTATTAGGAAACATTTCAAACAAGCAAATGATATTTAGCAGGAACAACCTAATTAAGTTAATTTTATTAGCGTTAGCAATATCTTTGGTTGTATGTATCATTATTTTTACGGTGTATAATATTAAAATTTCAACAATTAAGCAACTTATTTTGTTAAATTAATTTGAAACATTTAAAAACCTTAGATATTTAAAGTAGTTTGTTGTGTAACTGCAAGATTTTTCTATAAAATTATTGCTTTTTATATAGCTGGGCATTTATAGTAGCATAAGTATTAAAGTATTAGTAAAATAAGATTATTCGTAAATTAATTAAGGCAATAATAATAGAATTTAAACAGTTTTAGCTTCATTATTTTAATAACGATGATTCATAAATAATAACTAACGATGTAGCCGAATTTTTATGATACTTATTTTTTGAATTATGACTAAAAATTTAGCAAATACTTAAGTTTTGCGCTACTAGTAAATATTTAAGAATAAAAAATGTTTCCATAGTTTAGCTATGTATAAAAACCCAACAAATTTATAATTTACTTACAGTTTTTCAACGAGAAAATTGTATTTTTGTTTTTATTCTTAGTTTTAACGTGCTTTTAGTTTTAGTTAGTGTTTTTTAGTTATGTTATTATAGTTATGAAGACATATATGTTGTTATTCTTTTCTTTCGTAAAGTGCTAACTCGTATCAATATTATCAGTTTAAATTAGTTTATTACGTCACGATGTTTATATTTCAAAAGTTTTAGAAAATTATGGCTATAAAAGTTTGATTAGTTTGATATTACATCTTAAGCGTCGAAAAAATTGTAAGCAAGTTTTAAAGATAGTTGTTCATTTGTATATTAAGTAGTTATCTCTGCATTTGTATAGAGTACTATGAAAATTTTCAATTCAAAAAACTATCTATAATATTTGTTTTACTTATATACGTTAATACTTAAAAGTTTTTACTTTATCTTTTCAGATTTATAATGTTTTTTTTTTATGTATGCAAGTTCAAAGCTGTATGCAAGTAATTTAACTATTTTTACATTTGATAATAAAATTTATAAGAGTATCACAAAGTTTTACTAAAAAGTAAAGTATTTTAACAGCATGTGTGGTATTTAAATGTATATATTAAAGATTATTTCGCAGACGCTGATCTAAATGAAACAAACAACTTAAAGAAGTTTTAATTTTCTAATCAAAAACTTTAACTGAACACTAGATTTTTTTAGGTTGTGCAGAACTACCCGAAATTATATCAAATGGAAGAGTTGTAGTGAATTACAAACCAGAACGAAATAGATCAATAGTAGGCACACATATTATATTTAAATGTAACAACGGTTATGAATTATCTTCAAATATATCTGAATATGTTTGCCAACAAAATGGAAAATGGAACAGTCAAGTGCTAAACCCTAAATGCTTGTTAGGTTAGTTATAATATTATCTATGTTTACACTTTTGTTTGTAAATTAATGTTGATAAATGCTTTTTATAAAATTTCAAGAGTTATTCTATCTTCTATAGCAGTTTATACTAAAATTGTAGTGCTTTTTATTGCTTTACCTCAATTTTATAGACTTTTTTAATGTACAAAAATCCGTTATCTTTATCTTAGTTCTTTTTAACAAATTTTTAATAAATGTTTAAAACAGTTGTTTTAACAACAAAATTAAGTGATATTAATTTTCAAATTTTGTTGATTTTATTTTAAACACTGCTGAAAAAAGTATATATACTACTTAACACCATGTATTAATTTTTTTTTTGTAACTATAAATTTAAAACCTTTATTAAACTAAGATGGAAAAACTATCAAAAATTACATTTTTAACATTATTTTATCATATGTGGTTGATAGTGTCATGATATACAAAATATCTTTGAATATATATATAAGATACATATTTAGTAGAAACAAAATTACACTTAGATCGATGTTTTAATTAACTATTGTTGATCTTTCGATTTTAAAATAAGTTTATAATGCTAAAAATAAAAATTTAATAAAGCAAATTAAAAACGAAAAATAAAGGGGACAAGTTTTTCAAATGTGAAAAAAAGTTTTAGTTAATAAAACAATAAATGTTTTTAATAGATCAATACACATTCAAAATAACAACCAAGAAAGGAAACTTCGATCAATGTAGAAAGGAATGTATACAAATGGGTGGTGATCTAATAACAACTAATATGAAACCACAAGGACAAAAATATAATGGGTTAGTTTTTTACAAGCGACTTTTGAACAAGCAATTTATAAACTAATAATCAAGTTGATATTACAGTAATAAAAACTTAGTTTTATTTTACTAAAAGTTATTGTTTTTAAAATAAAAATTGATCAGTCAAAAAAACAGTTTTTTTAATGTTAAACCAACTATTTTACTTCTATAACAATGATTTTATGCAAACCATATTTTGTCGCTTTACAACAACAAATGTTTTAATAAAATCTAAAAGTTGATACATATTTAAACAAAAAATAAAATAAAGCAAAATTAGTCTCTGACGTCATAGTTTTTATTTGCAGAAAAATTCGCAGTTTATTGAGGTTTCACGGAAACACTGTTTTGGTTAGAATCACAGACAGTGACGTTGAAGAGAAATGGAAATTTGTCACAGATAGTTCGGGTTTCGACCCACATGAGGGAAATACCTTGTTTCAATGGGACGATGGGGAACCGAATAATAAAAAAAATTCACAAAATTGTGTTTGAATTTCGTTTGGAAGTACGTATGTAACTGATTTCACGTTGGATGACAATCATTGCTGGTTAAAATATTCTGGTTTGTGTGAAATAAGAAGCTTTTAACTCTTGATCGAAATAACAAATTGCATTTTCCGAACTTAGTTTTACTTGAATTTTTATGAACAACTAGTTTTATTCTTTTACCTTCAGTTAGTAGTTTAAAAGCTGTTTCTTGTATTACATTGAAACTTGTACAAAAAAGTACTAGCTCTTCGAAATTTAAACTGTACATACATTAGCCACACAAACATACAGTGATTTTTGTTCTAAGTGCAACTTTTAAAAAGATATTCAGATTATAAATCAAACAAGCTAATTGCATTTTCGCTGATTAAATCCTATATTTTTTTAAATTAAGTTAATCTAAATTAAACTTTTTAAACACTTATGTTGAACTTAATACAAAAGTGAGCAATTAAACTTAATTTTCTTTGAACTTATATAACTCACAAAATATTATAAAATAATTTTAGCAGCGATTAAACAGTTTTTAAACTTTTATTTAAACTGTTATATTGAATAATGTATCTAAGAAGTAGTTTTGCGTTCGACAATTGTTAATAAAAAGCTTTGGTTAACTTTAAGTTTACTAGAAAAAAACTTCACTATGTAAACACAAAATGTTCATTTATTAAAAAATGGTATATGTTAATTTAATAAGCATTAACTGTCTATAAACAATCGTTGAACAAAAATTTAATTGAAAATATTAAAGTTTTATACATTTTTCTTTTGTATAACTATGAATCAAAGAAATTTACTCTATAAAAAACCATAAATCCAATTTATAGAAAATGAAAAACCTTAGAAAGCAATTAAATTTTTTTTTAATATATATATTCTAATTAAAATTTGTTTTATTTTGCTCTGTTTGAATATATAAGTTTTTAATAGTTACTAGTGTTTGATTTAAGTGCGCAAATCAACAGTTTTTACAACATGCATAAAATAGTTGATAAAATTATTTTTTTTAATTAAAACATTTAGGAGATTTCTAAGGTATAATTATTATTATTACTTTCAACTATGCTTATTTTAGCACTCATAGTATGAACAATTTAAGGTAGTAAGTAGTTAAATACATATTTAGAATATTTTAAAAATAAGTATATGCTATATTATGTGATTTCAGAGTGAGCATTTGATATTAGACGTTTAACAACGCATATATGATTTTTACTGGTTGTTTGAAATCAAACACTTTTAAATTTGTTTTAAAATGCAAACAAAAGTAGTTTGAGCTAAATCTCATTTACTTCTAACTCAAAGTAGAATTATGTTTGTTGGTTAAAGCTTAAAGTTATTTGCAGTAGCATTAAACTTAAAATATTTTTTTTACAAACTTGTTGTTAATAATAATAAAAAAACTACTTAAAAAGAGCCATGCCTATAGTGTAAATAAATAAAGTAAAACTTGCTTTTATAATTCATAATTTATTTTAAGCTTTATTTGAATATTTAACAGCAATTTATTATTAAACCTTAGTTTTAAAAAAATTAGAAAAAAAATTCATTATATTTACAATAAGTAGTTAAAAACTAATCAAAAACCAAATTAAATTATACATAGACTTATTAATGAAAAACTAAATTTATAACTTAAATTAACTACAAAATAAAAAAATAGTTTTTATTTAGAATAAAATAAATTTAAAAACTCTATAAGTAACAATTTATTTTGTAAGTTTAAAAACAAAGTATAATAAAGTTATAAATTTCTCCTTGATTAAATCAAATTGTTTGAAAAAAGTTAAGCGGTGTGTGTATCCACAGTTTAGTAATAATAAAAAATTATCAGAAGATGTAAATAAACCTATTCTATTCTCAGCTTTTGAGTGATTATCTACTAATAAAAATTTAGATATAAATGCTTATAGTTAAAATAAATATAATATGTTTTAAACGTGATTTATACTCGTGATTTAAAAAAAAAGAGAAACATTTCATTAAGAAATAAACTACTTTTTCTTTCTTTCTTATGCCTAGAGGTACTTTTTTGCAAGTAACTCGATTATTTATACAAAAACAACATTTTCATGATAATTTTAAGTCGCAGCTGTTTATAAAAGTTCATGCTTTGTTTAAAAAAACCTTCACAAGCTGTACAACTATACTTTTTACTACCTTTTTTTCATATTTATTTTAAATTAACTGCAACTTCGCCATTTTAATTTTTCTACTAAGATCTTGTCCAGCTTTGACAACGATTGTTTTAGAGTCAAGAAATTGTTTTTCATTTGTATCTAAAATTGTGTTTACATATTTAAGTTTTAATGTACCATTTATTTCAAAATCATACAGATAATTTAAATATTTAAACTAGATTCTCTCATATTTTTATTAGATTTAAAAACTACTTTTGATCTTAACTACTTAAGAATCTTTAGTTTCATACTAACTTTAGTCTTTTTAAAGTTTAAATATTAGACAGAACGCTTAAATATAAGTATTAAATTTCATCTAGTTATTTTAGAATTCAACTAAAAAACAAAACTGTTTTAAATTCAAAGTTTAGGCTTTTAATAGTATTAGTTTACAATAGCTAATTTTACTAACATAAGATTAAGTATAACGGCATATAATGTTTATTTAATGCTCTGCTTCTCTAAAATAACTCTAAAGACTAAAAAAGCGAATCAAACTACAATAGTATATTTTGACTAGTAATTTAAAATTTTGATATCTGTTTTTAAGTGTAGAAATATTGTTATTTGGTGTAGTACTACATTAAATGAATTTTCTGAATTTATGTTAAATATTTGTGTTTTTGTTTTTAAAAACTTTACAACTTTTATAACAACAACAATAGTTTTCATAGCTGTGTAAAACATCTTAGTAAGAAAAAAAGTATATATCTTTTGACTTATTAAAAAAATAATAAAAATATTTATCAGAGGCTTGTTTAAATTTACGACTACTAGGAATAAATAAACTTATAACATATATTCATTTTTGTATTTTCTTATTAGTTTAAACTCTCAGCATTAACATTAAATTGATAAATAATGGGTTTAATTGGATATCTTAATTTAAAATTTAAACACCTTAGCAAAGCATTTTCTTTAGAAAAGGTGCTCTTTTAAAGTTAAAACGCTTTATGAAATTACAATTTAGTTTTGACTTAAAATTAGTTTAGCTGATAAAGTATATAAGAAAGTTTTGTAATTTTTTTCATTTTTATATAGTAAAAATTCAATATCAATTGTTTAAAAATTTAGCGAAAAAGTACGATCAAACCTATTATAAATTGTAAAAATTCTGTTTAAACAGCGTTTTGGTGAATTATTAAAGATTTTATTCTATTTATTAACTTTTAGGGGCTGTCAGGGGAAGTAAACTAGTAAAACACGGCCCTGGTTGTAAACCAGTTACGACCTAAAGGTCTTACACTTCACACCTTTAGTTTATAAACATAAATACAGGTTTGCAAAAGTTTAGAAATCTTAAAAGTGAAGAAACTTTTGTTTGTTTCAACTTAAATTCCACGATCAAGTTATAGTTTCGCTATTTTCTAACTTCCAATCTCTGCAATTTTAAGTAGAATTTTTACATAAACTACTTGTTTTAAACAATAAACTAAAAGTTTAAATTTTTATAATCATGTCTAAAATTTAGTAGAGCTTTTAGTAAATTTGTTCTAAATTAAAAAATTTCTAACAAATTTATCAACATTAATCCACTATAGATTGAAATTAACTTAAACCTTTAGAATATTGTAAGTAAAATGAGCACTACTTCATAGCAATTTTTTTCACTTTCAGCTACCACCTGTGTTAACACACCTACTTTTATTAAACTTTCAATTCTTTAAACACTAAATGTACTTGTTTTAAACTAAAAAAATATCAAAAGCAGGTTTCACGTAAGCTTTGTAATAGAACCAATTTTGTCTTCAAATTAGGTTTTAGTTTAATTTTAGATTATTATTACTGAAGTATATTTCAATTACAAAAGTTTTCCTGAATGTATTTCATTAAGATATTTTTATTAATTTTTATTTTTTGTTTAACAAAAGTTATGCTCTGCAAAAATAAATTTAAGTGCAAAAGCTTTAACATGTGCTAGTTTCATTCATTAAAAAATGAAGTTTAATATAAAAATAAGTCTTTTATACATAAATGGTGCCGTTCAAAAATGATGAACTTTTTTTTGCTAATATATCTTTTTCGTATCATTTAAGAATAAATAGCTTTGAAAACTATGTTATTTTTTATAAATACTAAAGAGACAGATAAAAGATAAAAATGATCTGAGTACATATTTATATACATTTATGTTTTTCAAGCTCAGTAAAAAACGACGTAAAGCAAAATGAGTAATAAGTAATAAAAGTTTTTACGAATTAAGAAAAATCAAAGCAAAATTTTAATTTTTTTAAGGGCATGGGGGGGGGGTTCCGAAATTTTTTTACTAAAAATAACATTGGATCTTATATGAAAGCTTAAAGTACAAACTCCAAGCCAGTTTTAATAGAATTAAAAAAAAATATTTAACTTTTGATATATTGTAATTTTTATAAAAAGTTTCCGATACAAACATATAGACCGCAATATTTTTGGGGTCAATTTTCTCGGAAATTTATAAAACCTCTAAAATGTATCTTCTTCTTCATTTTTTGAGCTAGAGACCTAAAACTTTCAAAAAAGCGTTCTTTTTATAATTTTGAAGACTTAAAATCGTGGAATTTTAAAAATATATAAAAATAAAAATTTTAGATAAATAAAACAAAAAAGTTGTTAGTTTTTTGAATAAAATTTATTTTTTAAAATTAAAAAATTCCTGCATTCAATCTTTTTAAATTTAAAAATTCACTTTCTGTAAAAATTTGAAGTAGATTGTTTCTAAATTAAAGGAGTAGGTAGATTTTTAGTGAAAAGGTTTTTTTTTGCGTTTTTAGTTTGCGCCTTTGATAAGGAATCTATTGAGGTCACCAACTTTAATCGCTTATATCTCAAAGAATACCTTAAATATTTTCAAGCTATTAAAAAAATTCTTATGGCTCAGATAAAACTCGATAAAATAAGATCAGCTTGTATAAATCAACGTGGACCCCCCAAGCCCTTAACTTTCGAGAGAATTAATAAACAAAGCAAAAACAGTCAGAAAAAAAAGTGCTAAAAATTTTTTTCTTGATATTAATTTCTCTTTTTAGGAAGTAAAATCAAAATACTTTATATATTATAAGAATAGATAAAATTGTATTCTTTATCTTTATGTAATCTAATAAATGTGTTAATTATCAGATTGAAGTTGATGAAGTTTTCTTAGAACTTAAATTTTCTAATATGTTAAACTTTTTTATAAACAAGGTACTTTCACGCTAGGAAACCAACGAAGGTTTTTTGTAAGTTCACAACATTCTTCCCAAAATTCATTTTTGTCAGTATCATAACAAACAATCTTCGAAACTCTGTCTTGTAAGACAAAATTTTTGTTTTCAATAGAATGAGCTCTAATACTTGAAAGATTGCTAAATAAGTGTGATTTAATAATGATACTTTTTCTACAAATGATGTCGAAAACTTCACAATTGTCTAATATCTTTGAAATTACAAACAGTTTGCTCTTAACAACAACTAAACTGTGGTCATATTTAGCAGAATTTATATTTGGCATTGTTGAGACATCATATGATTCAACAGTATCTAATCTCGGATGGTTGCCATTTGATCCACCACAAAGTACAATTCTTTCTTCAAAAACTGCACAAGCTGTATTTGATCTTGCTTCATTCATTTTAGCAACTTCTTGCAAACTGTAATCATTTGTATCAAATTGTAAACAAGAACTTGTTGTACCTTCATCTTTGTTACCTCCGATAACAAATATTTTATTCGTGAATGCACATACAGCATAATCCATACGACCATCATTCATTTCAGCTACCTGACTCCATGTTTTAGAAGTAAGTGAATATTTGTCAACAGACTTTATCCAATCACCATTATTATTTATACCACCAAAAACATAAATATCACCTTTTAAATAAACTACTTTTAGACTATCACGTCCCTTTTTCATTGGTGGATAAGTTTCTACTTCTCCTACGTTATTAACATCAATGCAACTTACATTGCTACAAGTCATATATTCTTTTGAGTCATAACCCCCACAAACTAATAATTTAAAATACTTTTGGCTACAATACCTACTTGTATGACAATTATTTGAAGATTTACAAAAACGGTTTACTCTGCAGTCTAGAATTTTGTTTAAAATTTTTACACAAACATCATCTTTTCTTAGTTTTGAATCGTTTAAAAGACATCTTATAGTTTCTGTTGAAAGCAAATGAAGACGAACTTTTAATAAAAGATTTTTAGCATACTTGCTACGTTCTTCAATGTTGTGGTTCAACCATCTATAAACTACTTTAAATACTTCAATTTCCGAAGTAATTAAAAGTTCAGAACTTCTAAGTATTTTAGAAATAAAGTTGTATTCTATTTCTAAAAAACTCTCATTATCACTTACGATTGTAAAACAACGTTCTATATAGCTAAGGGTTGAATTTTGGAGGCTAGATAATTTGAATATATTAACAAACTGGTAAACAGAAGCAGCATTTTTACACTTTATTTTTTCTATTAAGATTGTACAAATTTTACTATCTCCACTTTCGTTTAGGGATAGTTTGTTAATTCTTGTAGCTGCAATTATATCAGCTATTTTTCGGTTTTTGATATCTAAATTATTAGTTATTTGTTATTAAATAAATCAAATTCTTTAAACTAAAAAAAAATTTAAGTTCATTATATAATTTCTTATTACATAGCTTTGTTTAAATTACATTTTAGATTAATAACAAAGCTTAAGTACTTAGACTAACGTATGTATAATTTTTCATTGTTTTAATAAATAATCTTAAGTTTAGTTGATTGATGACGTACTATTGTTTTAACTTAAGGCTTGATAACTTAACGTTTTAGTTCGTACGTTTAGAACAAAAATATTCAAAAAATGATAATATTTTTATCAAAGTAAACCTAAATTTTGAATCTATTTTATTTAAAGGTTTTTTGAGTATTGGCTTGGTAGTACTAAGAACTATTGTATTCAATCAAAAGCCATAAATAAAATTTTCATAGAATGTTTTCTATAGAAATACGATGCAATAACACAAACTTAATCTATAAAGCTCATTTGAAATGGGTAACTCATCTAACTGATTTCTATAAATTCCATTTTCATTGCAGTACTTTAGAATAGCACATCTTTTGTATTCTGCAATACTGCTTACATTTTCATCTTCTTCAGCCAGTTTTATTTTCTTGATAGTATTCTTCTTTTGACCTTTTTGTGGTGACATATTTTATCTGTAATATATATGTTAATCACCTGTAAAACTTAGTAAAACTTGGTAAAAAAAATTAAGAAGATATATCAGAGTTTTATTATAACATTAAGTGTTTACCCTCATATTTGATGAGTCAGCAAAAATTGTAAACTTCTTTCATCCTAATTTTAATCTTAATTATTAAGTTTTTATTTTTGATTAGTTTTTAATGTTTGGGTAAGTTAGGTTAGGGCAGGGTTTCCCAAAATTATTTACTAAATCGCCCCCTTTACAGAAATTTGAAAAAAAAATCGCCCCCCACGATGTTACAAAGTAGTTTTTCTCTTGAGTACAAAATTTTAAGCCAAAAAAGTTGTGTTTAAAATGTAATTCAGTCCGGTACTTCTTATGCACGCACTTTTGGGCTATGTTTAATGTTGTTTACTGGGCTTTAGAAAATAATCTACAGTTATTTTCTTATCAGCCCAGTAAAGTATATAAATATACTTAATTATTTAAAATCCTTTAGTAACTTGTAATCAATCCTTTTTAAATATGAATTGTTTCAAAACTAATAAAACTTTTAGGTTAGTGGTGGACAGTTTTTGTAGTCAGCAATTCATATTAACTATAAAGTCTTTTCTAGTTTCAACTCGTTAAAAAATAAGATTGCTGGCTGCATAATTTAAAAAAATAACATATAAGAAAATAAAAAAACTGGAGGGAAATTGTAATAAAATGTTTAGTATTTTTGTAATCTAAGAAATACTATTGTGAACTGATACCGAAGTTGAAAGCGTATTTCAAAATATTAAGTATCAAAAAACTAATTTTATTTATTTTTCAGAAAGTAGTTTTCAAGTTAATTAGCGGGTCGAAATTTGACTGAATCCGAACCGTACGTTACCCATCTAAAATATTAACTGAAACCTGGAATTGTAATAATCTCTCATATAACGAATTTTGGACATTTAGTAGTTAATACTAAGTAACTTATTTAAGCCGCACAAAATACTTAATTTTTTTTTATAAATAGGCATATTCTAAAATTACTATACCAGAGATTAAAAAACTATAAAAGAATGAATAGTTTATTTTACACATAATGAAATAAATATTAAAACATAACTTCTGATCAAGTTTGAGGAAGTTTGACCGACTGATTGATTATCTCACATGAAAAGTAGTTTTATCAACAGCTTCAGTTAATGCAGTAAAATTATAAATTTCAATGCGAAAATATATTATAAGCAAGTTAGCTGTAAAGTTAAAATTTTAATTTTAAACATTTTAAAATATATGTTGCGTAGTAGAATACCATGAAATAATATTTGACTTGGAATAACCTTAAGGAAACTAAAATTTAATTCTAACAAATTTTTTTATCTTAATTTAAATTCAAAAAAAAAATCAATTGTTTTACAGTTAATTTTGTGAACAGATAGTAATCAATAAAAAAAACTGTTAATTAGGTTAAAATTTTGTTTTGTAACTGTAGCAGTCTTTTTGATGGCTTATTTAATTGTGTTTATTTTTTTTTCTAGCTATTAGTCTATAATATTTTATCAGAGAAAAATATAAAAAACTAAAAGATAGTGTTGAAATATTAAAATAAACAACACATTCTAATTGCTAAGATGCTTTGAATTAAGATAAAACAAAAAGAGTTGTATTAATAGTTTGAAAATCCTCAATATATGAATTTCTTAACAATAATAAATCAAGTTGGAAAATAAAAATGAGTTTAAGAATCTTTTTGATGAAAAATTTTAAGTCATTTCAAATAAAGACCTTATTTACCTCAGGGTCAAATATTTAATAGCAAGCTAAAACTAGTAAAAATGCAAGATAAAAAGTAAAAATTTTATAACTGCCCAAAATTTTGAAATCGCCTCCTTTTCGCCCCCTTACTAGTTATCGCCCACCCTTTCGCCCCCTTACTAATTATCGCCCCCCGACTTACTAAAATCGCCCCCAGGGGGGCGATATCGCCCACTTTGGGAAACCCTGGGTTAGGGTGAAGGGTTAAACAAAAAGTTAAAAGAAAGGTTTTTGAAACATTTTAACTCAGGAAAATTAGAAAAAACATCTTAAAGTTAAAGTTTGACCCCACTTCGTATTCTGTAAACGTTTTTTAACCAAATAAAAACTTTCTTTCAGTTTCACTATTTATTTAGACTAATAATTTTTAGCTACAAGCTTTCTATACTAGTGTGGAGTATATATTTAGCTTGACCGCATTTTTCAAAAATTTCTATAAAATGTCCAAAATTTGGACCTAATTATTTTTCTTATCTTAATAGATATTTTTTTTTTATTCTATAGAACAATTCTTTGACTTTAAACAAAAAAAACATCTATTGGATTTGGGTTTGACTTTTAGTGTGGGGCCCCTTAGAAAGAATTGGGTTTTTTTATGAATTATTTTGTTTTATGAGTTTAAGTTAAAGAAAAAAGTAATAAAAATTTTGTTTTTTTAAGCTTCTTTTTAATATGTGAACTAACGGCTATAATTTTTTTTAATAAGTGTCAATATTTTGTACAGTTTGGCCTTAATTAAGTTTTTTTATGATTTTTCTTTTATTTTAAGAGTTTTAAAATAGTTGGCCAGATTGTAAAAAGATTGAAGTAAGGCCAAATTGTACAAAATATTTTAACTTCGTAAAAAAAAAATTAAAGCCGTTTACTTTACATATTAATAAGAAGATTAAAAGGAAGACTCAAACTCATAGAACAAAATAAATCATAAAAAAACCTAGTTTTTTCTACGGGGCCCCACACTAAAAGTCAAACCCAATTTCAATAGATTTTTTTAAATTAAAGACAAAGAAGCGTTCTCTAGAATAAAAAAAGAAAGTTTTTATTTAGCTATTAAGATGAGGAAAATAATTAGGTCAAAGTTTTGAACATTTTATAAAAATTCTTGAAAAACGTGGTCAAGCTAACCTCACACTCGTAATTTCTATTGAGTAGCTGCTGTACTCAGATTGTTTACTTCAGTGAAAATAAAATGTAACAATAAGCTGTTGGAATGTAAGAAAATAATATAAACTTAAAAAATAATTTGCATTGAACGAGGTACACTTTTTCTCACTGTTTACCTGCAAATGTTCTTAAGGGTCACAATGTGAAATAAATAATGCCAAAGAGTTTTTATTAAAACACTCAAACTTATTCCGAACTTTAATTAGTCTTAAAAAAAGTTTAGTTATACATCTGTTATTTAAAACATTGCCATTTATATTCATTTACAAAAATTTACTCCTAGTATTAAAGAAATTAAAGTAATTCAAAAAATTTATTTAAGAACTAAACTTAATTACATTTCTGTTTTAGAAAATACTACCTGTTATTATTAAAAAAAAAATCTAAAAACCAATTAGAAAATGATGTACTATGATTGTTTATACAGAGTTCAGTAAATATAAATAATAAATAAAGTAAACTATGTAATTGTTTTTTTAAATGTTTTCTATTATAATTGTTTATAAAACCTTTAATTTTGTAAGTTTATAATAAAGATATCTGCTCTTCTCTATTTCAAAAACTGAAGTAATTCTACAACAAATTACAAATAAGTAAAATTAACCATTTTCTGTGAATTAATTACTTTCTTTAATAAATATCAATTAAAATAAAAGTTTTAATTTAAAAAATAAAGAAAATATATTTTTACTCTTACTTACTTCACAAACTAAATAATAGCTACAATAAAGAAATCCATACACCAGGTTTTTTAAATACTTCCTGCTACTATCTGTTATGAAATCTTCAGACACAAAAATAAGTTACTTAAACTGCTGTTACTATATTTATAAAATTTAAATAACTCTTAAAAAGTTATAAAAAGAGGTAAACTATACAAATAAACTTATCAAAAAAAAAAAACTAAATTAAGTGCTTAATTATAAAGATCTTAATAACTTCTTATATAAACAAAAAACAGTCTGTGTCTAAAATTTTCCAAAATAGACTTTTGTGTATATATCAAAGTTTTACTATGGAAGTGTCCTTGCCACAGATCATCAATAGTAAAACCATTAAATACAACAACTACTTGTTCTTCTAGGAAAGTTTTGCAATTTTAATCTGACTTTAAAAAAATTTTATTTTATTTTAATTTTACCATTTGCAGCCTTTGGAACTTAATAATTATGTAAGTAAAATTCTAAGAAAATTTTGCAATTTTACTTAAAAGAATTTTTTCTTAGTTTTATACCGTTGATAAAAATCAATAAGAGTTAAGGCTTTGAATTAAGGAATTTTGTTAATTATAATAAAAAAAATCTGACATTTTGCCATTTTGACCTAAATAAAACTGACTTTTGATAACTTTGACTTTTTCAAAAACTGATTAAGCCTAACTTTTTCAATTAATATAAAAAAAATCTGATTTATCCTGATTAGCCTGACTCTTGGCAACCCTTGTTAGGTTCATACTTTTACCTCGAGTGTTTTATTTTAAATAATTAAGAGATAACTATATAACAATACATTCTTCACTCATAATAAGAAAAATGACAAGGTATACTAACAATTAAGGAAAACTAAAAAATAGTTTAGTAAAAACTACACAACTAAGAATTTAATAATATTGAAATAAGGTTAGCATGTATAAATAGTACATTAGCTATATTTTTAATATTTGCAATATACTAAATAGATTTGAATATCTTACAAAAAAAACAAGTAATAGTAGTTATAGAAGCTGAGGTTACTTATATAATGATAATAATGATAATGATGATGATAATGATGATGATAATGATGATGATAATGATGGTGATAATGATGGTGATAATGATGATGATGATGATGATGATGATGATGATGATGATGATGATGATGATGATGATGATGATGATGATGATGATGATGATGATGATGATGATGATGATGATGATGATGATGATGATGATGATGATGATGATGATGATGATGATGATGATGATGATGATGATGATGATGATGATGATGATGATGATAATAATAATAATAATAATAATAATAATAATAATAATAATAATAATAATAATAATAATAATAATAATAATAATAATAACAATAATAATAATAATAATAATAATAATAATAATAATAACAATAAAAAAAAAATAAATAGTAATAACAATAATAATAATAGTAACAGTAATAATAATAAATATAATAATAAAATAAAGATAACAATAATTTTAAGACGTATTTTTTTACTCATAAAAAATGTTATTTTCAAAAATGCTACAAAATTAATGTTGTGTAAAAAATTTTTTTGAAAAATTTTTAACATATATACTATAAAACTACTAAAACTAAGTTTTAAATCATTAAACTTTATACTTGTAGATAAAAAAAAAGTTGTACTAAAAACATTATTTGGTAGCTTTGAACTGCAATGATAAATACATAATAGGTATACTTAAGGAGTTTGTTTTAAGTTATCAGTTTAATAATTTTTCTTTTAATTTCTATAAACCGACTATTATGTAACCTTTTTATCTTAAAAACACTATACTATATTTTTAAAACAATCAGTAAACATTATATATTTCAAACTTAGATTCTAAACAATACGTTTTTAATAATTTACAACTTAACTAAAAACATAACAAAATTAACAAACTATAAAATTACTGAAACCTGATTTATGTTAAGACATGATATTTTTAAAAAGCTTGTAGTTAATTTTCATCAAAAATGTCCAGTATTGATGTGACAATTTTGGCTATAAATATTTTATAAAGCAATTTGAGGAGTAAATTTTTAATGATTTAAAATATTTAAGGGAGTAAAATAATTATGAGCAATAAGATGGCAAAAACTCTAAAAAAACTGAACTATTTTAAGGTAATTTAATTTTTTAACTTAAAATCTCTTTTAGATATAAACATATATTTTCATTTGTTATATATTTTTAACTCTGTTATGATAAAAAATGAATAGTGGTACTTTAAATAAGTATTTTTTGGTTTTAAAACTTAAATTTAGACTCCAGAGAGTAACACAACATAACAATAATAATAATAATAATAATAATAATAATAATAACAATAAAAAAAAAAATATAAATAATAATAACAATAATAATAATAGTAACAGTAATAATAATAGTTATAATAATAAAATAAAGATAACAATAATTTTAAGACGTATTTTTTACTAATAAAAAATGTTTTTTTCAAAAATGCTACAAAATTAATGTTGTGTAAAAAAATTTTTTGAAAAATTTTAAACATATATACTATAAAACTACTAAAACTAAGTTTTAAATCATTAAACTTTATACTTGTAGATAAAAAAAAAGTTGTACTAAAAACATTATTTGTTAGCTTTGAACTGCAATGATAAATACAAAATAGATATACTAAAGGAGTTTGTTATAAATTATCAGTTTAATCATTTTTCTTTTAATTTCTATAAACCGTCTATTATGTAACCCTTTTATCTTGAAAACACTATACTATATTTTTAAAACAATCAGTAAAAATTATATAGTTCAAACTTAATATATAACGATTCTAAGCAATACGTTTTTAATAATATATAACTTAACTAAAAACATAACAAATTTAACAAATTAGAAAATTACTGAAACCTGATTTATGTTAAGATATGATATTTTTAAAAAGCTTGTAGTTAATTTTCATCAAAAATGTCCAGTATTGATGTGACAATTTTGGCTATAAATATTTTATAAAGCAATTTGAGGAGTAAATTTTTAATGATTTAAAATATTTAAGGGAGAAAAATAATTATGAGCAATAAGATGGCAAAAACTCTCAAAAAACTGAACTATTTTAAGGTAATTTAATTTTTAAACTTAAAATCTCTTTTAGATATAAACATATATTTTCATTTGTTATATATTTTTAGTTCTGTTATGACAAAAAATAAGTATTAATACTTTAAATAAGTATTTTTTGGTTTTAAAACTTAAATTTAGACTCCAGAGACTAGTTACAAAATTAAAATGAACAATTCGTCTAAAGTTAATCGTTTATGGAATTAAAAAAGAAATATTTTTATTCAGTATTCAGGGTTCTCAGTTTTAAAACTTTGGCGAACCTTATCAAGAGCAATTTTTTTTTAGTAATAAATAACAAATTAGTAATATAAAACTACTAAACAACATGTATAACAAATGCTTTTAGAATACTAGATTACTAAAAAAATATCAGCATGTTTATTAAATTTTGTTCAAAAATTTCAACCAGGGTCGCCGAGTAGTTTAGAGCAGATTTGATAATAATGAAAAATCACTAATGAAAGCTGTTTTGTTTCTGTACAACCTTTGTAGTAAATAGAGAGAAAGGAATTAAAATAATTTTTGAACAAACCTTGAAAAGACAAAAATTAATCGTCAAGAAAAAATACTACACACCTATTATTAGAGTTTTTAAAGTTGTTATTATGTAAAATACTATGGAGCGGTATCTAAAATTACTTTCAGTTGCTATAGAAGTTAGAAAAGTCTTAGTTAAAACTCTAATAATTTATGTTTAAGTTGCTCTTTTTTTAGCATACATGTGTTTTACTTATTTGAATCTGAAAAGATTGATGTGTAGTAGATTTTACTTTACATTTTATTTCCTTTTTTCTCTTAAAGATATTTGACAAAAACTTTGATTTTTTTAGCTAAAGACTGTACAAAAGAAAAAAAAAACAGGACTTAAAGCGATTATTATTTTTTCTTATACTGAATGTTATTTTTTATTATTATTAATTTATCTAAGAATAGATTTTCTTTAAATTTATGAAACAGTCAAAATTAAAAAAAGAGATACTTAGTTTAGAAAGAGCTAAGGCTAGTTTAAGTTAAATAAAGTAAGAAAATTCAATGTTGGACATTGAAGTAAACGTTACAAATAGATTTCAAAAATGATAAAAGTTATAAGTTGTTAAATAAAAGAGTGCTTTCACTGCTTAGTACAGTAAATAAAGCGTTATTTAAACTTTCACAGGAAGTAAAAGAAGCTTCAAATTGTTCATAAAGAATTTTAAAAGAAAAAAAAAACAGCTCAACAATAAAAACAGTAAACATCATTTTTAAAAAGTGTAAAATTTTTTTATTGTTTATAAAACATAATTTAAGGAGGGATAGGCTACGTCGACCCACGTTTGGTAAACTTTAAAACTTTAAAGCTATTTTTCAAACTTAAATCGCAATGATGTTTTTTTTTAATTTACACTAAATAATCTAAGATCTATAAAGAAAAGCAAAAAATTAACATTATTTGATGTATAAAACTTACACTAGATATTTTATATTAATTTTTAAAAAAACTTAGCTTACTGACTGAAAACTTTGCTTACATTTTGTTTTTTTCTGAGCTTTAATCTATAAAGTAATAACAGTTTTTTAATTGTAAAAGTAATTTTTATTTTTTATATTTAATTAATAAAAGTAATGCTAAAAGATTTTTTAGTTTTGATTTATCACTTTCACTAAATTAGTTATAATAGTTAAGTTAGATGTTTATCTAAATTTTATAATTTTTTCGATTTATCTAGATTTTTTTTTCATATGTTTAGTGTTTCAACTATCTAGATCTTTACTATTAGATTTCCTTAAAACTATTTAATTGACTAAGTTTCTACTCTTGAAAAGCTATCTTTTTATGCTTATTATTAAGTAATTTGATTTTCGAGAAATTAAATCTTTAACGCGCTAAATGTTACAATTTGGATGTATTTAACTCGTTTAATTTTTACGACACTAAAAATGCTAAAGAATACATATACAAAATTATCTCTCAGCAGTGTATTATAAGTATAAATGAATATAAAAGCTAAGAAAGCAGAGTCTTTTGAAGCTGAAAAAATAAAAGAAATTTCATTTGCACATAAGTATACGTTTCTGTGTAGATTTGCAGAAATGTACCAAGCTACGTCCCCGGTGTGCACTGACTTTGTATCCGAAACTAATATTTAAAACAAAAGCTTTATGTTGATTGAAATACCAAGTTAGAAGTGACGAAAATTTTTTTTGTTATAGATTAAGTTTAATGGAACTACCGTTTAAAACAGGGGTCGGCAGGCAGTTGGTGCTCGCGGGCCAAAATTTAAGTTTTCAAAATCTTCGCGGGCCACAGTTTTTGTGATATTTGAGTAATCTTTTGGTTTTAGTTTTGGTCACACCAGAGATACTTTTACTTTTATTCACTTTATTACTTTAAATGACTTTTAGCTACACATAGAATGCCTATTTAATATACAAATATCTATTAGAATAAAATTTAAATTGTTTATTATACTTAAGTCTTAATAAAATATTTACCTCTTAAACACTAAGTAAGTTAAACTTAATACAATATTTTTATTATTTTACTTACAACCTAACTCTCTATAAATCCGAGCTTGAAAAACATTTAAGGGTCACTTTTACATATTTTTCATATTATGAACCATCTTTTCATATTTAAAAAAAATTTTAACCTTTGAAAATAGTTTTTGCGTCTTAAATAGTTTGCATTCTTTAGAAAATTCAGTAATTAGTTAATAAAATAAAATTAATACCTATTTATACTGTAGATAAGCTAAACAATGTTTTTTAATGCTGGAATACTTTAATAAAACACATTATTATTAATTAATTAGTCTTTTACACGGTTGCCTTTTTAAAAGAAAAAATGTTTGAATTATAATTTAAGTTTGTTGAAAGTTAAAGTAGTTAAAAATTTTCTGTTAATCAAGCTTAAATACCTAACTAAAATATCATTATTATGAAAAAGCACAATATGTAAATAGACAAAAAATTACAATTAGTAAACTTTATTACAGTCATAAAAACTATTCTGAGAATACGCAGATTTATTCAAATTTTTTGAAATAAAGTTTCAGATACACCTGAGTTTTATAAAAAGTTTTCAAACAGCTTTAACCTAGTCTGAATTAAATAAAAGAGTTAACTGGCCTGTTTGTTTGGTAACCCTGCTTAAAATAAAGTTCTACCGAAGTTTATAAACAGCTAACTAATTATATAACTTAAAAAATTACTATAATTCATTTTGAATGGACAATTAAGCTTTTAAACATTCTTAACAAATGTATAGAAATTTATTAAGCTGTTAATGAATTAGAAAAACCTATTTTTTGTTGAGCGTTATAGCAATTCTTTATCTTCAATAAAAATATTGCAATAAAATAGAGCAAATGTGAATTATAAGAGGATCTATAAGAACTATGATACGTTAGTTTGGAGTTATTGAGAGAAAAAAAACAAATCGCTTGAGTCAGTTTCAACAACGCACATGATTATTTTCAGTAACTACAGAGTGGTCAGAAAATACTTTTAAGGCAAGTTATAAAGTAGCAAAAGTAATTACTAAAATAAGATACCGTTTAGAGTTGAAAACTTATTCAAATAATTTGTGTTTGGGTTATTAAAATTTTTTTGTTTGTTTCTTCAATATCAACAAGAAGTCGTGTTTAAGAAATGTCCGAAGATTATAAAGCCGGCTAAACCAAATTAGGACTTTAATCAATATGTTAAGATGTGAAAACAGATACGACAGATATTGTTCATTATAGAATATTTATTACATGTGGTATTACTAATTTTGAAATTTTAAAAATTAGGTTTAAGGACCTGGTGTACAAAGGAACCTTTCGGTTATCGAGTCGTACACCACCAATACAAAGCATAACAATAGGTAAATACATTTTAAAAGCAAAACTGCAATGCATTAACATAAAGTTTTTAAAAGTACAAATTTTTGCTTCTTTTTTCAGTATATAATTAACTGAAAAGTAAAAAAAAATTAATAAATAATATAAAAAAAATCAAAAGATATTGTTAAGTATCTTTGAATGTGTTGTTTAATTAAGAATATTTATATGGTAGATTTTTAGTGTTAAATCGAAATTTCATCACTTTACATATAAAAATTAATTAAAATTCCAGGTTTTTTCAATAATTTTCAATTTCCAAGCTTTTACAGATTTTTTAAGTATAAATTGTCAAATTCAAAGATTTACAGTATTTTTTGGAAACTTTAATTGTTCAGACTTATATGTATACATTTACTATAAATAATAATCAAAATTGTATCAGGTGCAAGACTTAAAATTAAAAATATATTTTAATTCAAACCAACACTGTGCATTGAACAAAACATTCATCATAAATTTAATTTACCACTTATTAAAGCAAAAAAATCTGACCAAAACTAGTCTGATATTTTAGCATACAAAAATCAATTTAAGCCAAAAACTAAAAAAATAACTAAATTGGTCTAAGATTTGAGGTCTTCAAATAGTCTTAGTCTAAGTATGGGAATTTTTATTTGTTTATTTGGTCGAATTTGAGCTATTTTGATTAAAAATGTACAAACTTAATAACTTACCAATTTTCCATCTAGTTTGTTTTAAATAGGTAGTTAAAAAAAAACAGCAACTGTTAATATTAGTATGCAACGCATAAAGATTATATTATTTTGCCAAAAAACACTGTTTGAAAAATCAAAAAATATACCTAACAAAAACTTTTTTTAATTTATGTCATATATAATGTTTTAAATGTGTGTGTGTACACTTAGATATTACATGTAGAAACAATAATGTTAAAAAATTATGCATAAACTAAATTTTATCTCGTTCAGTATTAAATAAAGAGTGGTTTAAATTAGGCATCTTTGTTCATTGGTGTGCATAGGAATTAATTTAAAATGCAGAGAAAACTTCTAAAAATCAAAAGTGTCAAAACCAAAATAAAATCAATCTTGTTTCTTTTTCTTATTATTATTATTATTATTATTATTATTACTGTTATTATTTCTTTTATTATTATTATTATTTATTATTATTATTAATATTATGTTATGTTAAATTATTTTTTGCACACTAGAACATAACATTTAGTAATAGAACACCTGTAATAGAAACTTAGATATAAAAAACGTGTAAAAAAAAACTTAACTGTAAAGAAATGACATTTTAGTTAATTACTGTGCATTACTTTTGTAAAAAATGGAAAACATTTGCATTTAGTTTTTCTCAAATAGGTATTATATAATTATTTTACTAATTCAAAGCACTTTTTTACTCTTTTTTTCAGAATATAATTTGCTGTTGTATGAAGAAAGCTAATATGAAACTGAGAAACTAAACCTGGTGGAATGCAAATCTGTATTTTTCTCATTTTTAAGCTAAATCAGTAAAGTCTTTTAGTTGTTTAAAAATGTTATACAGGAACTTAAAATTAAATTAATAAAACAAATTTAAGTTAAAAGATACTTTTGCTCAGCGGGCCACATTTACATGCTCGCGGGCCGCAAAATTTTCTTTCGCGGGCCGCATTCCATTCAAAAAAATAACGTGCTCGCGGGCCGCAGATTTTACCTTCGCGTGCCGCATTTGGCCCGCGGGCCGCAGTTTGCCGACCCCTGTGATACAACATACAAAGAACTAGCGTTCTCCCAACTAATGGAAACGCGTAGCACAGGAAGGCTTTTGTTTAAAAAATAAGAAAAAATTTTGAACTAAATAAAATACCTTCAAAACATCTTATAGGAATTGCATCAGATGGTGCTCCGTCTATGATAGAAAAGTATTGTGAATTGGTCACATATTACAAAGAGTTCAACCCTGATATAGTTAATATTTATCGCCGACATTTAGTTGCAAAAAATTTGAGCGTCCGTCTATAGACTCATTTAACTTTGTGATAAAAACTGTCAACAAAATAAAATGGCATGCTTTACAAAGTCGTCTTTTTAAACGGCTGTGCAATGACAATGATGAGGTTTTTGATAAGTTGATAATGTATACAGAAGTGAAATGGTTATCAAAATGAAACTGTTTAGAAAGTTTTTAGCTTTTTTAAATTTAGTTACTGATTTTTCTTTCTTAATTAATGTTTATTTTATGTTTTTGTGGATCTGACGTCATAAAATTATTGCATTATAACATCTTGAAATTTGCATTTTGTAAAAAAAACATAAAGCAGTTTCGAGTTCGCACTTTTTGATTTTTTTCAAAGTGCAAGTTCAAGCGGAAGTCTACTGTATTTATCGACTGGTTCATGGTTTAAAGTTATTAATAGTTATGTTTTGACTTTGTAGTTTATATTTTGTAGTTATGTTTTGTTGTTTTACATTACACTATAAGTTTTTATAGCATAGTGAATAAAATATTTGTTTAAAAAATATTTGTTTGACATATTTTTCCAATTACTTTTTTAATCTGTTTAAGTAAAAAATAAACCCTTAAAGTCTATACTTCAAAAAAAATTTTTTGACTTTAAAAGAGTATAGATTTGAGGTCTCTATTTGAAATGACCTTAAACATTTCACATAAAAGATTCTTAAGGTCAGTTTTATTTTTTAACTTGATTTATTAATGTAAAGATATTTGTATATTAAGGTTTTTTAAAACTATTAGTACAACTGTTTTTCGTTTATCTTGATTCAAAATATTTTGACAATTGAAATATATTGTTTTTTTTTACTATTTCAATCCTAGCTTTTAATTTTTCACTATTTTCCTCTGTTAAATTATTATAGGTTGATAGCTAGAAAACAAATTCATTTTTAAACAGAATTAAATAAGCCATCAAAAAGACTGCTACTGCTACAAAACAAAATTTTAATCTTATAAAAGTTTTTAAAATTGATTCCTTTCTCTTCACAAAGGTAACTGGAAAACCTTAAATTAATTTATTTTTAAATAAAGAAAATAAAATATTGTTAGAATTAAGGTTCAGTTTTTAAAGGTTATTCCAAATCAAATACTGTTTCATGGTATTCTACTAGGAAACATATAGTTTAAAAAGTTAAAAATTAAAATTTTAACTTTACAACACACTTGCTTATAATATCTTTTAGCATTTAAATTAATAATTTTTTAGCATTAAAGAAGCTATTGATAAAAAAACTTTTCAGTGAGCTAATTAACCAGTCGTTCAAACTTACTAAAATTAGATCAGCATTGATGTTTTAATATTTATTTCATTATGTGTAAAATAAGCTGTTTATTCTTTTGTAATTTTTTAATCTATGGTAAAGTAATCATACAATATGCCTATTTATAAAATAATTTTGACTTTAATAAGTTTATTAGCATTCACTTCAAAATGTTCGAAAGTCGTTATATAAGAGATAATTATAATGTTATATTTCAGTTAAGATTTCAGATGGGTAACGTACGGTACAGATCCAGTAAAATTTCGGCCCGATAAGTAATTTGAAAACTACTTGTGCAAAACATATAAAATTTAGCTTTTTGACACTTAAAACTTTGAAATACGCTTTCAATTTATTAGTTAGTTCACAATTGTACTTTCTTAATCACAATACTAGTAAATCAAATTATAGTTTTTAACTTTTTTATATGGTGGTTTTTTAAAATTATGCAGCCCGCAAGCAAATTGACTGTTCATTACTAAAGATATAAATATTTAAATGATTAAAAAACTATGTGTAGTAGCTCGTAAGAAACTTTTTGAACATGTGGTGTACGACTCGATAACCGAAAGGTTTCTTTGTACACCAGGTCCTTAGACCAAACTTTTTGAGCGTTTTTTTATCGTTCAATAAACAAAAAAGTACATTTTTTAACAAGTCGACACTAGAAAGGATTTTTTAGTAAAAATAGCTTGCTGACTACAACACTTGTCCACAACTAACCTAAAGGTTTCATTAGTTTTAAAACAATTCATATAAAAACATAATTGATTACAGATTACGAAAGGCTTTTTAATATTTAAGTATTTAAATACAATTTCCTGGGCTTATTTCCTGGGTTTAAGAAAATAACTGTAAATTATTTTTTCAAGCCCTGTAAATTACTTTGAGCACAGCACAAAAATACGTGCATAAGAAGTTCCAGACTAAATTACATTTACAATACACTTTTTTTGGCTCAAAAGTTCGTATTCAAGAAGAAAAAATACTTTATAGATTCATGAGGGGGGCAATTTTTTTTCAAATTTCTGACGAGGGGGCGATTCAGTAAATGGTTTGAGAAACCCTGTATTATAGAGTATACTCAATCATAAAAACTAAAAAAAGAAAGATAAAATGTAGAAAAGAATTTTTTATAATCATTACGAATTATTAAGCAAGAAAAAACAGAAAGTCATAAAAATTATCTAATTGAAAAAAAAGGTACTTTTATTAAATGTTATTTAAGTAAACTTAAATTTTAGGCATCACTAAACATTTAGTTAAATTAAAATGAAAAATATAATCTGATAAACATTAATAATTAAACGTTGGTAATCTTTTTTACTTAAAAATTCCGAAACAAAATTAAATAATTAAGTTTGACTAAAATTAAATGTATATATTTCTTTTAAGTTTTGCTAAATGATGTTTTTATATTTTATTTTTTATAAACTAAATTATGGGTACGACATAAATGCTCCTGACTCGTCAAAAACATGTACAGTTAATAAGTTATTTAAGTAATCTTTTTTTATATATTTTTTATCAAAAAACAACAACTTCAAAACTAATAAAAACAGTCAAAATTAAATTATTCTAAATTAAAAATAAAAGTTTAAACTAAATTTGGCGTATGACAATTAATATTTTTATTCTTGATTCTTATTATAACACCTAAAAAGTTGTTAGAACATTCTTAAAACGGCTTATTTAAAATTTCATACATTTTAACGAAAAGTTAAATACTTAATAACACACTTTAAGTTTAATTATTTTTAAGGTATAACAATTGCTTGGTTCTTATTTATCAAAAACAAGTTAACTAATAAAAATATCGAAGACTTTAAATATTAAAGCACAAAATAAAAATAAACAACAAAATTAAAAAATGGTTTAAGAAAACTAAAAAATTAATTTAAATAAATTAAAAAAAAAACTACTGAATCATAAAATGTTCGAGACACTGTAAAAGAGGAGTTTCAAAAACTTATTAGTCGTTAAGATGTTTCTGAACACCATAATTTAAATATAAATGTTGTAGTAAAAGTTTAACAGCATTTATCTGTTCTATTTTAATATTTTTTTTAATTTACATTTGAAAGTGTGTAGTTGACTATAAAGGTTTCGTTTACTTTTTAAGCAATCTTTAAAATAACGCAACGTGATTTATACCTTTTAATTTTGCAAGTTGCTTATTTTCAGTTAAGCAAAAACAAGTTTTAATACTATATTATTTTTTTCTAGCTCATATATTTTGAAACCTTAATAACCAATTTATTTTAAACTAACATTAAAGTTTTGCAAATTATATTAATGCTTAAGTAGGTCATTATTTTATGTAATATCTAAACTAAAATCTGTATGTTTCATTTTAATAATATATCTACGTTTTTAATCTATTTTATTCGTAAAACAGAGACTAGTCAAAATATCAATGATTAGAGTTGATATAGTTTTTAAATTTTTTGACATTTTTTCATTACTGTGGTATTTTGTTTTATAACAGGGTATGCTTTTTTCTTAACTGCAGCTAGCTTTGACTATTTTAATCAATGTAGTTCTATTTCATTAATATATATGGTATAGTACAAGTAAAGTGTGATAACAATTAATATATAAACTACTAGTTTTAAAGTAAAAGTTTACAGTTGAAGAACTGTATTAATTAATCACTAATATAAAATTTTCTTAGAAATGTTAAAGATTTACTTTGTATACATACTCTATTTTTAAAAGTTTTTTATGTAAAATTTATCCAAAAATAGTAACTAATATTAAAACTATTTTTACATACAAAAATTATATATTAGTTTTTTAATTTTGAGATTTTTCAAATATTTAGCAGTTTGGTTAACCAAAATAAAGATAATATTAAAAAAATATACAAAAAAGTAAGTTCAGTTTTAATCATTAAGTTTTTAGCTTCTTAGGTGTTTAATAAAACAAAATTACCATGAATGATGATAAGATGATGAGAAAAGCGATGGATGCAGTCAACCTGTTTGTCGAAAGAAACAAGCTTTGTTCGGTTCTACGGTTGATGAAGGATAATGAAATGGAGTTGGAAGCCCCTGCTTTTTTGTCCAAATGCGTGCAATTTGCTGTTAAAAATAAAGAAGTTTGTTGCCGAAAAGTCGGTGAAATGATGAATCTAATGGTACAAAAACAACACATTAAATTAGACCAAGTTGATAATGCGCTAACTTTAGCTGTTCAGGAATTCATCGACGATAGACTTGTATGTGAAGTTCCTGATTTGTGGAATCTTATGGCTAACGTCGTGTATCAACTTTACGACAGTCTAACCATGAACCGAGTCTTAAATATTGCTCAAATGCTAAAGTTGATAACGAAGACCTAAGACTAAAATTTATGCTTCCAATTCTAAAACTGATAGAGAAACATAACTCTATGTTTTTTCTAGTTGAAGAATGGAAGTTGTACGGCGACTGGTCAAAATTGACTGATGAAACTGTATTGGATCAACAAAAAAATGATGTTTATCTTCATTACTGGTCTTAATTGTCAGTTTTTTCATAATTAAAAACTTTTATACGTTATAAGTACCTAGTATTACAGCAGATTCTAATAAAGAGCTTTTTTCTGTTTTGATATACATTTTAATACGTTGTAGCAGCCCTTATTTTTATTTCGTTATCATTTTGAATAGACTTTAGTGTTTAAGTTATGATTATAGTATGACTTTGTACGGTTTAATAAATTGTATAAATTTTCATTATCTTTTAATTTTACTTAAGTTTACTTTATTAAGTTTAGTATATATTGTAGTCCTAAAGGGCCTGAGGTAGGAACTACCTTTAATTTGGGGAAGTCCCCTTTTTTGTGCTAAACGCTTAGCGCGTTTAGCTTTTAAGGTTTTTACTGAATTTACCTTACTCATAGGGTTTAACTTAGTAATTAATAAGTATGTAATAAACTTAATATATATAATTTCTTTAATGTAGTGAGTTTATCGAAAACGTGATGTTAATGTGAAAATTAGGAAGTAGGAATAATAAAGCAGACAATTTATCAGTAAAATAAAATTACGAATATAAACACAACAAGAAAACAACAAAACCTTCAACTTAAAATGTCTTAATAATGTTCTTAAAATGTCTGAATGACACAATCTTAAACACAAAATAGGTCTTACTAAAAATACTACTAATAATACAGAGTCTTAACATATGTCGTGCTTCATGCACAACGATGGCTAAACTAAGCACAATATAATACGATAAAGCAAATAAGCTTCAAGATCTTATAAAACGAAAATAATAAAATAGTTCTTACAATGAGTTCGTGTGCCTCTCGCACGGTCTTATACAGTTATACAAATAAAGATAAAGTTCTTATAAAATGACAATGATAACAAAGTTCTTAAATTCAATCAGTGTCTTAAGTTCTTAAAATTAATGTGCTTTTTGCACGATCTTATGGCTAACTGAGCCAAAAACAAAAATAACGAACAACATACCGAACTGCGCGTAGTGCGCAAGCTAGGGCCTAATGAGCATTATAACAAACATTGCTAAGCTCCCTTTTTTTTAATTAAATACTTATATTTTAGTTTTTTTAATTGTCTAATAAGCATTTAACTTAACTAGAATAAAGTTAATGTAAATGTATTACAGTTAAAACATTTAGTAGAAGTTTTATAATCAGTTTGTTATTTAATTTTAGAGTTTTACTAATACCAATTTTTGCATCAGATAAAAAACTTTTAGGTCCATATTCAACTTACCTTTAACAGAAATCATGAAATCTTGAATTAAGGTTAGTTCTAAACTCGAAATTTTTCACATTGATTTTGCTAAAAAGGTTTTAAATTTTTAAAAGTTTGACTATTGTATAATAATCACTTCAATTTAATGCAATTTCTTAATTGACATAACACATATTTAATTTTTTATGTATACAAAATATAACTATTTGAAACGCGGAATTTAAAAATATACTTCCGTATGATAAACTGATGAATGGGCCGTTATCTTGCACATTTGTATATCTCATTTTAGTTTATTTATGGTTGTACTTTTATTAAGAAACAAAATAAATATGAAAATGCGTAGTATAGTTAGAATATTCGTATAATTGATCAGTACTAAATAACTAACTCTTTTAAAAGTTTCTTATATAACCTTTGTTTTTGTTTTATTTCAGTTTAAAAACATATTTAAATTTTTAAACAATCTTTTAAACCAGGGGTCGGCAAACTGCGGCCCGCGAAGGTAAAATCTGCGGCCCGCGAGCACGTTATTTTTTTGAATGGAATGCGGCCCGCGAAAGAAAATTTTGCGGCCCGCGAGCATGTAAATGTGGCCCGCTGAGCAAAAGTATCTTTTAACTTAAATTTGTTTTATTAATTTAATTTTAAGTTCCTGTATAACATTTTTAAACAACTAAAAGACTTTACTGATTTAGCTTAAAAATGAGAAAAATACAGATTTGCATTCCACCAGGTTTAGTTTCTCAGTTTCATAATAGCTTTCTTCATACAACAGCAAATTATATTCTGAAAAAAAGAGTAAAAAAGTGCTTTGAATTAGTAAAATAATTATATAATACCTATTTGAGAAAAACTAAATGCAAATGTTTTCCATTTTTTACAAAAGTAATGCACAGTAATTAACTAAAATGTCATTTCTTTACAGTTAAGTTTTTTTTTACACGTTTTTTATATCTAAGTTTCTATTACAGGTGTTCTATTACTAAATGTTATGTTCTAGGGTGCAAAAAATAATTTAACATAACATAATATTAATAATAATAATAAATAATAATAATAATAAAAGAAATAATAACAGTAATAATAATAATAATAATAAGAAAAAGAAACAAGATTGATTTTATTTCGGTTTTGACACTTTTGATTTTTAGAAGTTTTCTTTGCATTTTAAATTAATTCCTATGCACACCAATGAACAAAGATGCTTAATTTAAACCACTCTTTAATTAATACTGAACGAGATAAAATTTAGTTTATGTATAATTTTTTAACATTATTGTTTCTACATGTAATATCTAAGTGTACACACACACATTTAAAACATTATATATGACATAAATTAAAAAAAGTTTTTGTTAGGTATATTTTATGATTTTTCAAACAGTGTTTTTTGGCAAAATAATATAATCTTTATGCGTTGCATACTAATATTAACAGTTGCTGTTTTTTTTTTTAATTACCTATTTAAAACAAACTAGCTGGAAAATTGGTAAGTTATTAAGTTTGTACATTTTTAATCAAAATAGCTCAAATTCAACCAAATAAATAAATAAAAATTCCCATACTTAGACTAAGACTATTTGAAGACCTCAAATCTTAGACCAATTTAGTTATTTTTTTAGTTTTTGGCTTAAATTGATTTTTGTATGCTAAAATATCAGACTAGTTTTGGTTAGATTTTTTTGCTTTAATAAGTGGTAAATTAAATTTATGATGAATGTTTTGTTCAATGCACAGTGTTGGTTTGAATTAAAATATATTTTTAATTTTAAGTCTTGCACCTGATACAATTTTGATTATTATTTATAGTAAATGTATACATATAAGTCTGAACAATTAAAGTTTCCAAAAAATACTGTAAATCTTTGAATTTGACAATTTATACTTAAAAAATCTGTAAAAGCTTGGAAATTGAAAATTATTGAAAAAACCTGGAATTTTAATTAATTTTTATATGTAAAGTGATGAAATTTCGATTTAACACTAAAAATCTACCATATAAATATTCTTAATTAAACAACACATTCAAAGATACTTAACAATATCTTTTGATTTTTTTTATATTATTTATTAATTTTTTTTTACCTTTCAGTTAATTATATACTGAAAAAAGAAGCAAAAATTTGTACTTTTAAAAACTTTATGTTAATGCATTGCAGTTTTGCTTTTAAAATGTATTTACCTATTGTTATGCTTTGTATTGGTGGTGTACGACTCGATAACCGAAAGGTTCCTTTGTACACCAGGTCCTTAAACCTAATTTTTAAAATTTCAAAATTAGTAATACCACATGTAATAAATATTCTATAATGAACAATATCTGTCGTATCTGTTTTCACATCTTAACATATTGATTAAAGTCCTAATTTGGTTTAGCCGGCTTTATAATCTTCAGACATTTCTTAAACACGACTTCTTGTTGATATTGAAGAAACAAACAAAAAAATTTTAATAACCCAAACACAAATTATTTGAATAAGTTTTCAACTCTAAACGGTATTTTATTTTAGTAATTACTTTTGCTACTTTATAACTTGCCTTAAAAGTATTTTCTGACCACTCTGTAGTTACTGAAAATAATCATGTGCGTTGTTGAAACTGACTCAAGCGATTTGTTTTTTTTCTCTCAATAACTCCAAACTAACGTATCATAGTTCTTATAGATCCTCTTATAATTCACATTTGCTCTATTTTATTGCAATATTTTTATTGAAGATAAAGAATTGCTATAACGCTCAACAAAAAATAGGTTTTTCTAATTCATTAACAGCTTAATAAATTTCTATACATTTGTTAAGAATGTTTAAAAGCTTAATTGTCCATTCAAAATGAATTATAGTAATTTTTTAAGTTATATAATTAGTTAGCTGTTTATAAACTTCGGTAGAACTTTATTTTAAGCAGGGTTACCAAACAAACAGGCCAGTTAACTCTTTTATTTAATTCAGACTAGGTTAAAGCTGTTTGAAAACTTTTTATAAAACTCAGGTGTATCTGAAACTTTTATTTCAAAAAATTTGAATAAATCTGCGTATTCTCAGAATAGTTTTTATGACTGTAATAAAGTTTACTAATTGTAATTTTTTGTCTATTTACATATTGTGCTTTTTCATAATAATGATATTTTAGTTAGGTATTTAAGCTTGATTAACAGAAAATTTTTAACTACTTTAACTTTCAACAAACTTAAATTATAATTCAAACATTTTTTCTTTTAAAAAGGCAACCGTGTAAAAGACTAATTAATTAATAATAATGTGTTTTATTAAAGTATTCCAGCATTAAAAAACATTGTTTAGCTTATCTACAGTATAAATAGGTATTAATTTTATTTTATTAACTAATTACTGAATTTTCTAAAGAATGCAAACTATTTAAGACGCAAAAACTATTTTCAAAGGTTAAAATTTTTTTTAAATATGAAAAGATGGTTCATAATATGAAAAATATGTAAAAGTGACCCTTAAATGTTTTTCAAGCTCGGATTTATAGAGAGTTAGGTTGTAAGTAAAATAATAAAAATATTGTATTAAGTTTAACTTACTTAGTGTTTAAGAGGTAAATATTTTATTAAGACTTAAGTATAATAAACAATTTAAATTTTATTCTAATAGATATTTGTATATTAAATAGGCATTCTTATGTAGCTAAAAGTCATTTAAAGTAATAAAGTGAATAAAAGTAAAAGTATCTCTAGTGTGACCAAAACTAAAACCAAAAGATTACTCAAATATCACAAAAACTGTGGCCCGCGAAGATTTTGAAAACTTAAATTTTGGCCCGCGAGCACCAACTGCCTGCCGACCCCTGTTTTAAACGGTAGTTCCATTAAACTTAATCTATAACAAAAAAAATTTTCGTCACTTCTAACTTGGTATTTCAATCAACATAAAGCTTTTGTTTTAAATATTAGTTTCGGATACAAAGTCAGTGCACACCGGGGACGTAGCTTGGTACATTTCTGCAAATCTACACAGAAACGTATACTTATGTGCAAATGAAATTTCTTTTATTTTTTCAGCTTCAAAAGACTCTGCTTTCTTAGCTTTTATATTCATTTATACTTATAATACACTGCTGAGAGATAATTTTGTATATGTATTCTTTAGCATTTTTAGTGTCGTAAAAATTAAACGAGTTAAATACATCCAAATTGTAACATTTAGCGCGTTAAAGATTTAATTTCTCGAAAATCAAATTACTTAATAATAAGCATAAAAAGATAGCTTTTCAAGAGTAGAAACTTAGTCAATTAAATAGTTTTAAGGAAATCTAATAGTAAAGATCTAGATAGTTGAAACACTAAACATATGAAAAAAAAATCTAGATAAATCGAAAAAATTATAAAATTTAGATAAACATCTAACTTAACTATTATAACTAATTTAGTGAAAGTGATAAATCGAAACTAAAAAATCTTTTAGCATTACTTTTATTAATTAAATATAAAAAATAAAAATTACTTTTACAATTAAAAAACTGTTATTACTTTATAGATTAAAGCTCAGAAAAAAACAAAATGTAAGCAAAGTTTTCAGTCAGTAAGCTAAGTTTTTTTAAAAATTAATATAAAATATCTAGTGTAAGTTTTATACATCAAATAATGTTAATTTTTTGCTTTTCTTTATAGATCTTAGATTATTTAGTGTAAATTAAAAAAAAACATCATTGCGATTTAAGTTTGAAAAATAGCTTTAAAGTTTTAAAGTTTACCAAACGTGGGTCGACGTAGCCTATCCCTCCTTAAATTATGTTTTATAAACAATAAAAAATTTTTACACTTTTTAAAAATGATGTTTACTGTTTTTATTGTTGAGCTGTTTTTTTTTTCTTTTAAAATTCTTTATGAACAACTTGAAGCTTCTTTTACTTCCTGTGAAAGTTTAAATAACGCTTTATTTACTGTACTAAGCAGTGAAAGCACTCTTTTATTTAACAACTTATAACTTTTATCATTTTTGAAATCTATTTGTAACGTTTACTTCAATGTCCAACATTGAATTTTCTTACTTTATTTAACTTAAACTAGCCTTAGCTCTTTCTAAACTAAGTATCTCTTTTTTTAATTTTGACTGTTTCATAAATTTAAAGAAAATCTATTCTTAGATAAATTAATAATAATAAAAAATAACATTCAGTATAAGAAAAAATAATAATCGCTTTAAGTCCTGTTTTTTTTTTCTTTTGTACAGTCTTTAGCTAAAAAAATCAAAGTTTTTGTCAAATATCTTTAAGAGAAAAAAGGAAATAAAATGTAAAGTAAAATCTACTACACATCAATCTTTTCAGATTCAAATAAGTAAAACACATGTATGCTAAAAAAAGAGCAACTTAAACATAAATTATTAGAGTTTTAACTAAGACTTTTCTAACTTCTATAGCAACTGAAAGTAATTTTAGATACCGCTCCATAGTATTTTACATAATAACAACTTTAAAAACTCTAATAATAGGTGTGTAGTATTTTTTCTTGACGATTAATTTTTGTCTTTTCAAGGTTTGTTCAAAAATTATTTTAATTCCTTTCTCTCTATTTACTACAAAGGTTGTACAGAAACAAAACAGCTTTCATTAGTGATTTTTCATTATTATCAAATCTGCTCTAAACTACTCGGCGACCCTGGTTGAAATTTTTGAACAAAATTTAATAAACATGCTGATATTTTTTTAGTAATCTAGTATTCTAAAAGCATTTGTTATACATGTTGTTTAGTAGTTTTATATTACTAATTTGTTATTTATTACTAAAAAAAATTGCTCTTGATAAGGTTCGCCAAAGTTTTAAAAATGAGAACCCTGAATACTGAATAAAAATATTTCTTTTTTAATTTCATAAACGATTAACTTTAGACGAATTGTTCATTTTAATTTTGTAACTAGTCTCTGGAGTCTAAATTTAAGTTTTAAAACCAAAAAATACTTATTTAAAGTATTAATACTTATTTTTTGTCATAACAGAACTAAAAATATATAACAAATGAAAATATATGTTTATATCTAAAAGAGATTTTCAGTTTAAAAATTAAATTACCTTAAAATAGTTCAGTTTTTTGAGAGTTTTTGCCATCTTATTGCTCATAATTATTTTTCTCCCTTAAATATTTTAAATCATTAAAAATTTACTCCTCAAATTGCTTTATAAAATATTTATAGCCAAAATTGTCACATCAATACTGGACATTTTTGATGAAAATTAACTACAAGCTTTTAAAAATATCATGTCTTAACATAAATCAGGTTTCAGTAGTTTTCTAGTTTGTTAATTTTGTTATGTTTTTAGTTAAGTTGTAAATTAGTAAAAACGTATTGTTTAGAATCTAAGTTTGAAATATATAATGATTACTGATTGTTTTAAAAATATAGTATAGTGTTTTTAAGATAAAAACGTTACATAATAGACGGTTTATAGAAATTAAAAGAAAAATTATTAAACTGATAACTTATAACAAACTCCTTTAGTATACCTATTTTGTATTTATCATTGCAGTTCCTGGCTAACAATTAATGTTTTTAGTGCAACTTTTTTTTTATCTACAAGTATAAAGTTTAATGATTTAAAACTTTGTTTTAGTAATTTTATAGTATATATGTTTAAAATTTTTCAAAAAATTTTTTTACACAACATTAATTTTGTAGCATTTTTGAAAAAAACATTTTTTATGAGTAAAAAATACGTCTTAAAATTATTGTTATCTTTATTTTATTATTATAATTATTATTATTACTGTTACTATTATTATTATTGTTATTATTATTTATATTTTAATTTTTTATTGTTATTATTAGTATTATTATTATTATTATTATTATTATTGTTATGTTACTCTCTGGAGTCTAAATTTAAGTTTTAAAACCAAAAAATACTTATTTAAAGTACCACTATTCATTTTTTATCATAACAGAGTTAAAAATATATAACAAATGAAAATATATGTTTATATCTAAAAGAGATTTTAAGTTTAAAAATTAAATTACCTTAAAATAGTTCAGTTTTTTTAGAGTTTTTGCCATCTTATTGCTCATAATTATTTTACTCCCTAAAATATTTTAAATCATTAAAAATTTACTCCTCAAATTGCTTTATAAAATATTTATAGCCAAAATTGTCACATCAATACTGGGCATTTTTGATGAAAATTAACTACAAGCTTTTTAAAAATATCATGTCTTAACATAAATCAGGTTTCAGTAATTTTATAGTTTGTTAATTTTGTTATGTTTTTAGTTAAGTTGTAAATTATTAAAAACGTATTGTTTAGAATCTAAGTTTGAAATATATAATGTTTACTGATTGTTTTAAAAATATAGTATAGTGTTTTCAAGATAAAAGGGTTACATAATAGTCGGTTTATAGAAATTAAAAGAAAAATTATTAAACTGATAACTTAAAACAAACTCCTTTAGTATACTTATTATGTATTTATCATTGCAGTTCAAAGCTACCAAATAATGTTTTTAGTACAACTTTTTTTTTATCTACAAGTATAAAGTTTAATGATTTAAAACTTAGTTTTAGTAGTTTTATAGTATATATGTTTAAAAGTTTTCAAAAAAATTTTTTACACAACATTAATTTTGTAGCATTTTTGAAAATAACATTTTTTATGAGTAAAAAATACGTCTTAAAATTATTGTTATCTTTATTTTATTATTATAATTATTATTATTACTGTTACTATTATTATTATTGTTATTACTATTTTTTTTTTTTTATTGTTATTATTATTATTATTATTATTATTATTATTATTATTATTATTATTATTATTATTATTATTATTATTATTATTATTATTATTATTATTATTATTATTATTATTAATATTATTATTATTATTATCATCATCATCATCATCATCATCATCATCATCATCATCATCATCATCATCATCATCATCATCATCATCATCATCATCATCATCATCATCATCATCATCATCATCATCATCATCATCATCATCATCATCATCATCATACGCTTTTGCCTACTAAACATTAGTCTTATAAAAAAGTGCTAATTTTTTTTACGATATTTTAGTTTCTAAAAGTTATTAAAGCAGTTCAAAATAAAACAGAGGGAAAATGTAGTATCTAAATTAACTGTAAAAAATTAACTGATAAAGTATCTAATCGAACTGTTTTCAATATTATGAAAAAAAAACACAAACTTTAACTCTTACATTTTTATTTTGTATAGACACCGGTACAAAAACAGTAAAGTATAGCATTTAAAAAAATTAGAAATGTTATTTATAAGTTATTAAACTAAGAAGTTTGTATAGAATATATTTGACCATGTTAAACTTAATTTATGTAATTTTTAGTATAGAAGCATTGGTTTTAACGTTCTACACATAAATCAACAAAAGAATTTACTTTGAAAAAATTTTAACTAAAGTTATTTTTCTAACTTTCGTATACAATTGTTAACGCTATTTTTTGAATTGATTTCATTCAAATTCTGAACAATACCTCTAGTAATCAGTATTGTACATAAAATAGCTTGGACTATTTTTGTTGATACATTATATTAGATTTTTTTTCATAAAGTTTTTACAAAGTGCAAAAGCTATACTAGGTTTTTTTTTTTAATTCTAATACGTTTGCATACTAATAAATTTTTACTACAAAAATGCAAACTGTGTTAAATAAATTATGTATTTGTTAAATAAGTTTCACAAGTTTAAAACTATATAAATTTTTAACAGAATAAAGTTAAAATATAAACTTTGTGGATGTTAAAACTTTTATTCTTTAAAATTTTTAAGTGTAAAGAAAAGTCTTTTTAAAGTAAAATAATTTTAAAGTATGTAACTATAATTGTTTAAAAAATCTAAAGAATAGTAATGAAATAATAATGTTAAAAAGTTAAATGCTGTTAATAAATTCAAAGTTTCTACTCTACCTTACTTGTCCTAATTCTAGTTTTTTAAAGCTTTTCCTTTAAAGTGTTAACATAGGAATAAGACAAAACATATTAGTCAAAATATTTTCATTAATCCATATAAAAATATAAGCCGTCGAGAGCCATACTTATACATTAACATTATACACCTACGACATAATTAAAAATAAATAAATAAACATTAACATATGTATATTATACTTACTGTATTATCTCAATCTAAGCAAATAACAACACATGACATGTAACAATCTAAAATTTTTATTATATGTGTTTAAATTCGCACATAGTAAACAATTTAAGTTTTTGTTTAAAACCAAAACTTCCTACATTGATTATCTATAACGTTTTAACTAGAAAAATCATTAAAGTTCGATAAAGTGCGTTAAATCAAATTATTCTCAGGTGGATATAAAAATTTACATTGAAATTAAAAGTGTTTGTATAAGTAACCTCAGAGTTTACTGTTTTTATTGTAATTATGTAAAAAACTGGCAATTAGTTTGTTCTTGTACAGCATTTTTATATTTTTCTACTATTATTAAAAAACTAAACTAACATTACTTTTAGTTAGTACTAGAGTTTTGATATGAAATTTACTTAAATGATTTACTTGTTTGATATCTGCAAAATATTTATTTTTGTTAAGTAGATTTTGAAATCATAACGTCTAAATTAAAAAATATTTTTGTTTTTGTATTGGATAAACTTAACTGCGAAAGTATATTATTGAAAAATACATAATATATTTAAAGTTTGATTAATTTTGTAATTTATATTTAAAAAATATCTTGATGTTTTATGACTATCTAGCATTTGTCTCCGGTAGTTTTTTTTTTATCAACGATTCAAGTTGATAAGAAGCAAATTAAACTTAAACAAACTGACAATTTTAGCTTCAAAATAAATTTTTACTTCAATAAAAAATTTAAGCAGGAAGATAACATTAAACGGCTTATTAATTAAATTTTAAGACTTTTTAACTTAAGTAAATAAAATAAATTAAACTTAATCACATTGTAACAAAATAAAAACCTTTTTTGGTGAAACTTTCAATAAAATATTTGGAATCAGCTTTTATTTTCAAGGGTTTATTTAAGTGTTTTTTTTTAGTATTTGCATAGTTTTGAATAGTTAGTTTTGCAACACATCAAAAAAATTACGATAGTGGCTGATAAAAGTTTTATCAAGATGATAAACATGAGGCGAATAATATGAATTTTAAATGTCTTCAATTTGACTTATTACCTAATTAGTAGATCAACAGTTTTAGTTTAAAAAATTTTTAAGCGTACTTTAAAAATTTTTAATTTTTTATATCTACTTAATAACGTTTTTTCAGTTTAATTTGGATTTAAAATTTTTAAATTAACAATACTGTTTTGCAAACGTCTCATTTACTGATGGAAATTTATAGTTTTATAAAATTAGCACAAAGTTAGTGTGCTATACACTAGATACAAAGTCAAATTATTCGAAAATATTAAATATTAATATTCGACAAACAAGAACCATTTGCCACAATCGAGCAGCATATATTATATTCGGGGACGGGTCAAATTTGCACGAGGGGTTATTTTTGCACGAAGACATTTTTGTACGAAGGGTCAATTTTTTACGAAAATAAAGTAAATAAAAAACATAGCTATCAAAGGTAAAGGTTAGCTTAGAGAAACAGTGATATTTAAAAAAAAAAAAGTTTCAACCCTTCGTGCAATAAGGTCCCTTCAAACTTTTTTGACATTTACTCAGAATTCTCATTTTAAATATTTATTATTCTCACACACGGGAACGACCCACCACAATTTAGAAATATAAGTATATTTATTGCTTTGTATTATATATTTTATCATTTTTATTATTATTCTATATACAGGAACCGTGCGCCACCATCGAAGACCACTGGTCGTCCGCCTTCAACAAGAACGCCCAGCAGCAGTCCAAGTTCATGCGCCTGATGGGAGGATCGAAGAAGGGAAATACCCAGAACAAGAACAAGTTGTGGGGAGGGGGGAGCGGTAAGGTGGGCACCAACAGGAAGAACACCAACGTCAACCAGATGAACCGGCAGCTTGCAGACCAGTTCGAGAAAGCCAGGAGTCTCAGGTTTGTTTTTGTGGATTGTTGCAAATACTAACAAAACCTTGAAAGTAAAAGCTGACCATAAATTTTTTTAATAAGAATTTTTATTTAAAAAAAAGTTTTTTATCTTTTTTTTGATGTGATTTTTTAAGATTTTTATTTACTTAAGATATTAATCCTTTTAATTTTAATTAACTTTTTAGAAATATTTGTGCAAAGCAGTTAAGTTTTTAGCATAATTTAAGTGATGAAGTGCTCAATAAAGTCTATAATAGACTTTACCAATAAAAAAAATGATTCATGTTTAAACTTATTAACTTGTTGTAGTATTAGTTTTTATAAATGGTTTATGACAATTACAATTCTGAAAGTTTGTGAATACTTGTTAATATATATTTTTTTAATTTTTTTTTGTAGTTTGTGATCATTAATAATTAATTGCTTTTTCTTACAAATTTATGTTTTTTAAATTTTAGTTATTTTTGAGATATACCTCCTTGAAATAGACTAGATTTTTTTGCCATCTAACCATCTATCTATGATCTATTTACAGCCAAAATGGTATAAATCTATTTGTTGATAAATTCTACAAAATGCTTAACAATTAAAACGGTCAATGTTTTAGTTTTCTCAATTTTCAATAATATTTTAAAAATACAGGAAATATTAAAGAAGTATCATTTTTATTTTAGTTCTAGCTGTTTTAAGTTGTACAATTCAATCAGTTTTATACATTTTTATACATTGTTTATAAGATCGAACTGTTGAGTGGGTTGTATAAAATTAATTTTATTACGATTCATATCTAAAGCGGCATTTCGTTATCATAACTATAAGCTTTTTTTTTTGTTAAAATGTGAATTATTGCTCAACAATTTTATCCGAATAATATCAGGAAGTATTTCTACATTATTTATGTTTCTACTATTTTTGAAAAGTTTATTTAATCGTGACGAAAGTATATAAATAAGATTGTAACTAGTTATAAATAATTGTAAGATTGTGATATTTTTGTATAACTTAATTGTTCTTAAAATTTCAAAATAATCTTAAATGCTACTAAGTTGAGATAAAAAATAATAATATCATCAGTTTTACTCAATTATTTTAAATCTAGACTTTTAGTTTTATTAGAAAAAACATAATATTTCTTTTTCAATATCTTAAATATTTAAATGTTTTAAAACAATATTTTAAAATAATGAATAATTAAGTTACAAAATAATTGAATTTTTCACAAATAATGATTATTAAATATTCGATTTAATCTAAAACATGTTTGTATTTTACTAGAATAATATTTAAAACTAAAAATTATTACATATAATCAACACCCTCCCAAGTATTTTTCTTAAGTTATAAGATTTAAATACTAAACAAAAAAAAAGCTATTTTCTTATTTTTTCAAAAGGTTTCTGGAAACCAAGTACAAACTATTTGAACAAACTAATTACTAAAAATAACTCATACACTTTTATTTACTACTTATTTATTAGACTGATTTTACATTCTTACAAAGATTTTCACACTTTTATTTTTTCATGTACTATAAACATATTTTCAAATTCAAAAATCATATTGTTTAAGCTTAAGCAGATAAAAGTTATTTTCTCAACAAATGAATTACAAAAAACTTTCTATCTTATGTATCTTACCTCAATGCTGATTTTGGTTCAAACGCTACCTTCAACTTTCAGGTTGGCCAAACTAAACTTGCTGGTTCAACTGGTTTTTTACAATAAAGATAAAATATTTATTGCTTTATTTGTTACTCATTAGTTTATTAGTCTTTCAACCCTTTTATAGGTTGGCCAGTTTGAATTCAGGAAGGCAGGATTTCATAATCTAAAATAAAACTATTAAAAAATATTATTTCTACATAGTTTATTAATCTCATATTCTTACAAAATATCCCAACTTTCAGGTTGGATTGTCCACACAAAGAAATGTCTCGTATATTTTTGTGTAAATTATCAAACAATAATTTAAATATTTTTTCGCAGGTTGGCCAGGTTGAACTCGGGAGGGCAGGGCTTCACGTCGGGACTGGGTTTCAACCACGACACGCTGAAGAGCAACTACATCGACCCCCACAAGAAGAACGAAAACTCCGTCATATTCAACGATAGCGACTGACATATTAGATAATTTCAACTTAGATAATTTTTTATGAATCGATTTTAGCGAAGTTTAATAAAGTGTTTTAGAAACTTTGATTGAAAGTATGCGTGTTTTTTTTATTACTGCTGTTGTGTTTAATAGCTTTGCTAAAATTTAAACAATGTATTAGCAATTATTAAAAACTATCATATATACTAGTTAGAAGTCCAGGGTTGTTTCAAAATTTGATAAACTTGGTCAATTCAAAGTTGTGAAGTTTTTACTGATATATAAAAATTAAGTTAATTTTAGTAAAACAATTCAGTTACTTTTTTTTTAGTTTCAAATTAGGTTAATTGTCCTACAATGAGAGATTATAAATTGGGATTTCAATGTATCTAAACGTTCAAAAGTATTGGTCATGAGTGTTATGGTGAGAGACTAAAGTAAAGAATCGAGAGTTATGGGGTGAAGAGTCTTGTTTAAAATTTATTATGGCAAGTAGAAGTTTTTTTGAAGTGTACCACTAGGGTACTTATTTTTACAGTTACTTTTGATTTTCTGGTCGGAATCAATTTATGCTTCGGAAGTATCATAAAAACACCCTGTGTAAAATCTTAGATTACTTGAAGAAACTTTCACCTTGGCTCCAAACGATTTTCTAAAAAACGCGCCAGTGCAAAATGTACGGGATCCAAAAAATGCGACCTTGGAGTTTTAAGCTGAATTTTTATTACATGTGGCTAATTATCACACTGAACATTTTAAAACGACTCAAAGAAAGTTTTAAGGTGGAAGTTATTGATTTTATGTAATTTTTATCAATTTTTGTAAGTTTTCTTGAATTTCTAGCTATAAAAAACTAGAGGTGCTACCATAAATTGAATCGTTTCAAGTTGTTCACAATCTTGTTGGATAATTAGTCACATGTAAAAAAAATATAGTGTAAAACTTCAAAGTCACATTATTTGAATCCTGTACATTTTGCGTTGGGGTGGTTTTTAGAAAATGTTTTGAGACAAGGCTAAAGTTTCTTCAAATCATCTAAATTTTACACAGGGGTTTTTCAATGATAGTTTCGAAACATATAACTTTTTCCAGTCGTACAATCAAAAGTAGCTGTAAAAATAAGCACGACTATTCAAAATTCCAACAATTAAAATTCTTAATAAAAAATTAAAACGGCTAAAAATAATTAAGTAATGTATATTTGTGTAAAATAAAAAATGCATATGTAAATCATATAAATATATACAGGCTATTTTTTTCTTTTTGCAAAAAAATAAATATTTTTTGAGATATGGCTTTACTAAAGTAGAAAATATATTTATTTTTAGTAACTTAAAAATATCTTGAAAAATATTTTTGATTTTTTAAAAAATATAAAAGTGGCTTGTAGATATTAATAACATCTAAATAATTTTTTGTTTACTTTTCAATTTTTAAAACTTTTTGAGATAAAGTCTTTTAAATATTTTTTAAGAATTTGAATTATCCAAATTTGAATTGTCATGCAGGGTTGCCTATCGGTCAGGAAGAAAAAAAAAATCAGGAAATATGGGGGGTTTTGAAAAAAAGTCAGAAAGCGTCAGGAAATTTAACAAAATAAAAAAAAATTCAGATTAATTTACAAAATTCCTTGTTTTCCAAAGCCTTCAAATGGTAAAAAATAATTAAAAGTCCTTTAAAGTCAAAAAAAAAATTCCAAAATTTTCCTAGAAATTTACAAAAGTATTTAATTTTATTTCCAATGCCTTCATCTGGTATAAATTAATAAAATATCCTTTATAAAACTGCAAAAATTTTCTATTAACATTTTAAACAAGTACCCTATTTGAACAAGCAAGCTTTTTAGTATTGATGATCTGTAGCAAGGACACTTCCATAGTGAAACTGTGATATATACACAAAAGTTTATCTTGTATAGTTTTAGAATCAAAGTGCTTTTTGTTTAAGTAAATAATTGAGTTCTATATAACTAAGCAGTTAGTTTAGTATTTTATGTAACAAGTTAATGTGTACACTTTACCTCTTTATAATTTCTTAAAAGTTGATTAAATTTATAAAATAGGATAGGTATATAGCAAAATTAAGTTTACTTATTATTTGTATTTTTTGTAGAGTAACTTAAGTTTTTAAAGTAAATAAGTGTATAATTATTAGTTACAAATTTTATACTAAATGATAAAAGGAAATATTTGATACAGCAGATATATAGTTTACTTTTTTTATCTTTTTTTACAGCTACTTAAGTATATTCTTTTTTAATTGATTTTTAGTTTAAGAATTTTATATTAAATAGTTTGGGTAGTATTTTATTAAACTAAGTGAACAATTTATATAAGTAAAATATGTTTTATGTCAATACTTTTTATTATTAGATATTTTTAACTTCTAAATTGTTTTACAACTTGTATGTTAAGTCTGACTAAAGTTTACTCTTTTAGTTAGATAAACAGCTTATTACTGGTAGAGAGTAAATTTATTTTTCGTATTAAGTAATTCTTTCGTTTAGAATAATTTCTACAGAAAACTATTACTTTATGTATTGGGTTTTTAAACTCAGACTAACCATTGTTATGTTTTTCAGATCAGTATTTGATTGTTTTTTTATATATTAATTATGCCAAAGTTTACATATTCTAAAAAAATGTGTTCTATATGTTTTAAGGTTCAACTGTAATTATTTGTTATTATTTTAAGATCTTAGTTGTAAAAGTTCGTTATCAATTCAAGGTTTTAATTGTATAAGCTTTTTATATGTCGTATGTTTATCTAGATACATTTATGCTAAGAAATGCTAAAAAATTGTCTCTTTTTTCAGACAAGCTGTGTTTATAAGGTAATTGTACAAGTATTTTGCTGATAGAGCTGTTTATTGAAATAAATCAATCATACACAGATGGTTTAAGTGATGTAATGGAAGTTTGATGATTGAATTTAGCAACAAAACTGTTGCTTTAACCTTTATTAAAATTAGATTCCAAGCTTTAAATAGTTTCAAGTGTTAGACTATGTATTTTAGAATAAGTTTAAATTAAGAGTTTGATTTAGAAAAGTCAGGAAAGTTTTAATAAAAAGTCAGGATATTTTTCTCAGCTTGATCTGTGGCTATCATGATATATGTATTGCTCATATATGTATTATTATTTTTTGGACTAAACTTGTTTTTATGGCATGTTGTTATATTAACTTTATAGTCACCATAAATAGTTATACAACAATTAAATTTAGAAACTTTTATTTTGTAAAAGCAATTACATTTATATCAATATTATTCGCTCAGTTTGTAAGTACTTAAATAGTGTTATTAGAAATTGTTTAGATGTCAACAATATTTAGGAACTTATTTTACCATTCAGCAGTAAAACAAAAAATTTTTGGACTAGTGCAGGAAATTAAATAATTTTTTGGTTTAATTTAGAAAACTTAAAGTTGACCAATTGACGTGAAGAAGTAAATAAATAGATTTATGTAAATATTAAGTAAAGATTTCGATAATGATTTTTCATATTAAAACCAAAGTCCTGAAATTTTAAGTTTAACTTAAGCTAGTTTTAATTTAGGACCAAACTAAGTTTTAAACTCTTAACTTGAAGCATTACTTTCTTTTTCTCCTTCATCCTAGGTAGGTGTCAAAAATGCAAAAAGTGACACTTTTGCAATAAATGTCTTTTTTGCACGAAAACACTTTTGAACGGCGTCACAGTTGCACAGACTGATTATTAATTAATCTATCTTTTCAATTCTTTTTTTTTTTTTGACTGTCACTGCCACCTCTTACTATTGGTCGGTAACTTTTTTCTTCTTATTTTTTTTTTACAAAAACTTTACTCTTAACCCTTGGTCGGTAATTAACTAGTTAATTCGTTATTAATCTCTGATTCAAGTTATTTTATACTTACTCACTCTCGTGCAAAATTGATTATTCATGCATATTTAACCCGTTCCCATTGCGAATAAAATATAAACAAAATTTTCTTAAGTTATTTATATTAGATTCTTTCTGTCTTTTAATGAATATATAGGGTAAAAACATCTCAATCTTTTAGATTTAAACATCATTTAGTTTAAGACAAGTACTTGAGTTTGGAAGTATTTATTTGTCAAAGTACTATTAGTTAAGTGCATCTGTTTTATGTTGAAAATTTATAATAATAGACTGGCGGTTTAGACATTGTTTTTCTACCAAAATTTAGTTCTTTATAAAATACAAATTTATAGCATGTTAACTATTTATTTTTTCCACTAACAAAGCCGCCACAATATCATTGATAGAAGTAAGATCTTGTGCAGTTTTTGAATACATAATTTGTAGTTTCTGGTTGATCGAATAATATAAACAAATAATAAACAGTCATATGTTGTTTTACCAGATATATGTTTGCCATATATACACTTTAATAAAAGTTGCCACATTTTAGTTGCCTGAAAAATATTTCAAACAAAGAGGACACTTGTGAAGTTTCTGAAAGTTTTTAAGAGTAACTTATTCTTATAAAACCCTAAAACTACAACTTTTTTAGCAGTATCAATGTGAATAGTTAGTTATTTGTTATTTATAATTACCAATAAATTTTTTTCGTTATTCATAATGAACAGCCATAAGAATCATGTGAAGTGACATAAAAAACTTAGTCTCTTCTTTAGCTCGCACTATTAAGAAAATCACTAACTCGACGAAAGTGCAAACTTTAAATCATGTTCAGTTTTTTTTTACAAAACAGCTAATTACAATATGTTAAAAGCAAACTTTTTTATAAAAATTTCCTACAATGTAAAGTAAACAACCATTAAAAACATTATTCGTATTTAAACTGCATAATATGTTCGAATGTTAAACTATTAATCCGAACGGTTATAATTTTTTCTCCTACTTTAAAGTTTAGTAAATAATTGTTCAAATAACTTTTTATCAGCAAATAAAATAAAAGTAAAACCTAGTACTATATATCAGTGTCAACCCATAATGTTTTTGTTAGAAGGTGCAAAAGGGGTCCGATCGAAAAGTTGAGGTGTTTCCCCTAATATTTGCAGAGTTAGCAATGTTTTTTAAGCTTTACATTTTATTTATACCCTTATCGCTAACCCTTCCTTACATAAACATATTAAAAGTTTATCGAATAACAAACAACTTAAAAAAAATTTTTTTATAATGCTGACGCAGCAAATATTAGGGCAAACACCTTAATGCTTCAGCAAGAATCGTGAGAAACTATTTAAAAAACAGCTTAATTTAAGTTTTTTCAAAACTAGTTTGAAAAAAAAAAGATGAAAATTATAAACATTTTCTAAAAATCATTTACTGTTTTAATAAAAAAGTTTATCCAAAAAAATTCAAATAGTCGTATAATGCTATAATGAAGTTTTTGTTTTTTAAGGTAGAGCATCTGCCCTAGTGTTTCACACCACGCGGCGCCCCTGGTAGACATATAGAATTTTTTATTTTGTTATTTTTATCACAGTTTAGTGTTCTATTTAATTTAATGCTGTATTAATGATTTAACTATTTTAAATCATTTTAGAATATTTAAAACAATTGCTCGAATTTCAAGTTCACCGGGGTTTTGAAATTAAACATCTCTTAATACTTGATAAAGTAAGGTTTGTTTCGAACTTAAACTCCATGAACGAGTAATTTCAGCCGATTTGTAATAGAATATCAAGTTGCATTTAACAACTGTTTCAATTTAATGGAAAGTTTTGAGTTAAAGTTGTTGTTCATCCAAGCGTTTAAGAGAAAGCTCGAAAGGTCACTTGTTTTACTGATGAAATATTGCATCTACATACTGTAGCCTTATTTAAATTCTCATCAGTTAGAGAGGAGATTATTCTAGACCACCTTGCTGCTGCTAACATGTAGTTCAAATAATCATTTGTACTTTTTGGTGTTAATGTAAGGTATTTTCAAACAATGTTACTTTTTATAAGCAGTTTTTTGATTTGAATTCTAAATAGTTGAGTGTAGTATTATTCAATACATTTCTTATAGTATATACTTTAAATATTAATTTCGTTTAAGCTTTTAACTAAATTTATTTTAACATTACAAAGTAAAGTTTTATAATATTATTGTTGTTGGATGGTTATTTATTACAACTATTCATTTATGTCATGACTAGTTTTATATAAAGTAGCCCTAAATGTTATTTAATTAGTATAGCATTTAGTATAAGCTAAGCATAGGATACCTTTAGTAAATTTGTATGTTTATATTTAAAAATTTTCTTTTGAAAAAGCTTAGGTTTTTGAATGTGTTTGCCATTTTGTAGCTCACAATTGTTTTTTTTTTAATTTACTTTATTTAATTAGAAATGATATGATCCCCTTAAATAACTTTACAAGGTGTTTTTTTAGCCAAATTTTCAAACCATTAGAAATTTTTTTTTGCTTTTTTAATTTATGCTCTTGGAATTTTTCTTGTTTGTAAATATTTTTAAAGCTTTGGTTATTTTGAAAGTAAACTGGTATTGGTTAGAAAAGTTGTTATTGTGACACATGTAATGATTTTTAGTAGCTAATTAAAGTTTTAAATATGTAGTTTTATAAATTCTAAGTACATAAAAAGGTTATATAAGATGATTCCTACAAGTTTTAATAAATTAATGAATCTGATAAATAACACTAATACTCTACAATATGCCAGTTTTGATTTTTACAGTGTAATATTAAGCTATTGAAATTTGTTTTTATCAAAACTGTTTTGTTATATCTACAATTAAAAAACTTAATGATTAAGAAAATAAATGATAGGTTTTAGAAGTTTTTACATTATAATATGTTGTTGCATTTTTGAAAAAATGATGATTTAAAAACAAAACTAAGAATTGATATAAACACTAGTATTTTAATAATTATGTAAGTAATCAGGGTTGCCACATGGTCAATAAAAGTCAGGAAACCAGAAAAATTCAGGTTAAGTAGAAAAAAATACAGAAGTCGGGAAAAAGTGTAGGTTTTTGAAAAAAGTCAGGAAAAGTCAGAAAATATAACAAAATTTAAGAAAAATTTAGATATTGGCAGTTCAAATTTAAAAAAATCCTTATTTTCCAAAGCCTACAAATGGTTAAAATGATATAAAAATTCTTATGTCAGACTAAAATTGTAAAATTTTAATAAAAGTTCACAAAATTACTATTTCCAATGCCTTCATCTTGTATAAATTAATAAAATATCCTTTATAAAACTACAAATTTTTTATTAACGTATTGAACAACTAACCTAATTGAACAAGCAGTTTTTGTAAGCTTTTTAGTATTGATGATCTGTGCAGGGTTGCCAAACAACTTTAAAACCTGTAAAACCTGGATTTTTAACAATTTTAACATGTGTTAAGTAGTAAAATTTTGATTTGACTCAAAAAATCTATCAAATTGATATTTTTTTTTGTCATCATCAAAATTTATTATTTTTAAATACATTTAAAATTCTTAAAGATTTCTTTTCCATGTTGTTATACTATTGAACACAGTTTATTACCTTAAAAATAATTTTAAACTAAAAATAAACCTTAAAACGTCTAATTTTAAAGACCTGCAGGAAATTTTGAAAAACTAGAGAAAATTTGACAAAAACATTTGGCATCCCTGTCTGCGGTAATGAAACTTCCATAGTGAAACTGTGATATATACACAATAGTTTATCTTGCAGAATTTAAGATTTAAATTGTTCTTTGTTTAAGTAAATAATTAAGCTATTTATAATTGAGCATTAAGTTTAGTATTTTATGTAGCAAGTTTATGTGTATACTATATCTTTTTATTTATTTTCTAATAAACCTAAATAGTAAGTTATAAGAGAAGTATATTACATTGAAATTCAACTTATTTGTTATTTTTTTTTAGAATAACTTGATTTTTTAGAATAAATAACAGTAGATTTATTTGTTTTAAGTTTTATACTAAATAATAAAAGGAAATAATTTCTATAACAGGTATACAGTTTACTTTTAAGTTATTATTTTTTAATTGATTTTTGATTTACGGATTTTATATTACATAATTTAGGTAGTATTTTATTAAAGTAAGTGAAAAATTTATATAAGTATTACATGTTTTAAATGAATATTTCTTATTGTTAGTGTAATTACCTTTAGGTTAATTTTCAATTTTATTTTGGTGATAAAGCTGTTAATTTAAAATACATCAGTTTTACAAATGTTTCCAGTGATTTAATGGAAGTTAGATGATTGAATTCAGCAAAAAAAAAAACTGTTGGGTTAACCTGTATAATAATGAAATTAAAAACTTATAATAGTTTCAAGTTTTTGATTATGTATTTTAGAATAAGTTTAAATTAACAGTTTGATTTATAAAAGTCAGGAAAAGTCATAAAATTTTTCTCAGCTTGTTCTGTGGCAACCATGTATGTGGCAAGGACACTGCTATAGATAAATCTTGATATATATTTATAAATACACATTCTTTTTTACAAAGTATTAGAATCAGACTGTTTTTGTTTAAGTGAGAAATTATTAAGATTTATATTATTAAGCACTTAGTTTAGTACTTAATATAACAAGTATATGCGTATAGTTTACCTCTTATTTAATATTTCATAGTTATTTAAACTTTGAAAATAAGTGAAAGCAGATTATTTTATACACTTTTGTATTTTAAGAATTCATAAAAGATAATAGGATAAAGTATTTTATAAAACATAGGTATAGTTTACTTTAATGTAATAATTATGAAGTTTGTTAGGTAAGTAAGAGTAGGAAAGTATTTACTATATTCAATTTTAAAATTATACTTAAAATGATTTAAAAGATTTAATTTACAGAAAATGGTTAAGTTTACTTATTTGTATTATTTTGTGGTATTACTTAAGTTTTTTAAATAAATAAAAGTAGAATTCTCTGTTACAAATTTTAAAAATCTAAGATTTTATTTTTAATGATAAGAGGGTACTTTATATAACAAATGAATAGTTTACTTTATTAATTTTTTACATTAACTTAACTTAGTACTAATAATCATAGTAGATTATTTACTAGTAGTTTTAGTTTTCTTTTGTATTAAACTACTCAAGGTAGTATTTTTTATAACATATATGTAATTAAGTTTAGTCTTTGAAATTTTATTTTAATTGTTTTAGTTTGTATAATCAGTAAATGTAGATAATTATTAATGATGATTTACTAAAAAAATTTTATTGTTATAAAATAATAAAAGTTATTTTATTGTATAAAGTGACTGACACAATTTGTTTTTCACATTAGTTAAATTTGTAAAAAGTTATAAAAGAAACAAATTTCAAAATTCTGCGTGACAACTCTTTTAAGGCTATTTGACTTAATAATAGGTAAATCAATAAAAAATGCTAAATAGCAATCTAAAATGTTTTAAGTTATATCAAAAAATATAAATCTAGTTTATTATTAGTTATTGTAGTAGAAACTAAATCAAAACAAATTTCGTTACTGTAAAGGTTAAAAAAAATATTTTAAATTTATAAAAAATACAAAGTAACTTTTTTACAAATGGCCGAATTCATCCAAAAAAGTATTAAACTTCTGGGGTTTTAAGCTTTATTAAATTATTACTGTAAAGTATTAAAGGTAAAAAAAGCATTTAACATGGTGTATCTTTTTGAAACTTTTCTTAACAAAATACATTATTTTATATTTTTGCATTTATAGGTTGTATAAATGTTTATAACAAAATATGTCAACACAAGATAGTCAAAATAAAATTACTATGGAGACAATAAAATTAGATGAAGTTGATGAAGATGTAAGCAGTGTTGCAGAATTCAAAAGGCTTGCTATTCTAAAGTACTGCAATGAAAATGGTATTTATAGAAACCAGTTAGATGAATTTCCAATTTCAAATGAGCTTCATAGATTAAGTTTGTGTTAATGCATCGTATATTTATAGCAGGGTTTTCCAAAAGTTTTTACAAATGATCCTCTCTTAAGAAATAAAAAAAAAGCTATTGTCCCCTCCAACAAGATAACCCTAAAAACAACTAAGGCCTTTTCTTTTTGCTCATCATCTGTAATTTTAGAATATCTAGTGTTATTTTGAATTATTACCTCATGGCCCAGTTCGACCTCTTTGCTGCTCATGGCCCCCTGAATATCTTTCACGGTCCCCAAGGGGGCCACTTGGCCCAATTTGGGAAACCCTGATCTCTAGAAATCATCATTTATTATTTATATAAAAATGTTCTTTATAGTAATAATAGAACTAAATAAAATAGTGTTCATTACTAATAAGATTGTACTCAAAAATGCTTTTAACAAATAAAAATCAATAAAAATAGTTAACTTTTGTATATTTCTTTAAATTGTTCGAGTTAAGTAGTTAAGTCTTGAGCTTCATTTTAAAACAGTAGTACATTAGAATTAACCAAGCTTTAAATTATTTAAGTTAAAAATGAACTGTTATTCATAAATTAGTATAAGTAATTTAGTTTTTTTATTAGTTTCAAATGTCATTTAAAAAAAACGATGTAATAAAGAAATAATCTATTGAACTTAAGAATTTTTTTAGTTAAAACCGTTTGATTCATCTAGTAACATTTATAATTTTTTTAGGTATGAAGAACCGAAAAATAACTGAGATAATTGCAGCTACAAGATTTAACAAACTTTCCCTCAACGAAAATGCAGTTAGTACATTTTCTGCAATCTTAGAAAAAAAATTACAAACCAAAAATGCTGCTTCTGTTTACAAGTTTGTAAATTTGTTTAATTTATCTAGCAAGAAAGATTCAACCCTTAGCTATATAGAACGTTGTTTTACAATCGTAAGCGACTATGAAAGATTTTTAGAACTAGAATATAAATTTATTTCTAAAATACTTTCAAGTTCAGGACTTCTTATTACTTCAGAAATTGAAGTATTTGAAATAGCAAATAGATGGTTAAACCACGACATTGAAGAACGTAGCAAATACGCTGAAGATCTTTTATTAAAAGTTCGTCTTCAGTTGCTTTCAACAGAAACTATAAGACTTCTTTTAGAAAATACATCATTTTTTATAAAAGATGATGGTTGTGTGAAACTTATAAATAAAATTCTAGACTGCAGAGTAAACCGTTTTGATAAATCTTCAAGTAATTGTCATACAAGTAGGTTTTGTAACCAAAAATATTTTAACTTATTGTTTTGTGGGGGTTATAACTCAAAAACATATATTCCTTGTAGCAATGTAAGTTGCATTGATGTTTATAGCATGGAAGATGTAGAAACTTATCCACCAATGGAAATGGAACGTTACTATCTGAAAGTAGTTTATTTAAAAGGTGATATTTATGTTTTTGGTGGTTTTGATAATATTGGCAGATGGATAAAGTCTGTAGATAAATATTCACTTATTTCTAAAACATGGAGTAAGGTAGCTGAAATTCATGATGATCGTTATGATTTTTGTGTATGTACATTCATAGATAAAATATATATGTTTGGAGGTAAAAAAGATGGATTTAGAACTAGTTCTTGTTTAAAATTTGATAAAAGTGATTACAGTTGGAAAGAAGTGGACAAAATGGAAGAGGCAAAGTCAAGTGCAGCCAGTGCGGTTTTTGAAGAAAGAATTGTAGTTTCTGGAGGAATTAGTGATGGAAATGTTTTAAATTCTGTTGAATCATACGATGTTCTACCAAATAAATGGTCAACAATGCCAAATATGAACTCCGGTAAATATAACCACAGTTTAGTTGTTGTTAAAGACAAGTTGTATGTAATTTCACATTCAAAAGACGATTGTGAAGTTTTTGACAACATTTGTAAAAAGTTTATTACTATTAAATCACCACAATTTAACTTGTTTTCTACCATTAGTGCTTTTTCTATAGAAAACAAAGTTTTTGCTACTCAAGACAACATGTCGAAAATAATTACTTATGAAACAAACGAAAATGAATGGTCGGTAGAATATTGTGAAGTCATAAAAAACCTTCGAAATTTTTCAAGCGTTAAAGTACCTTGTTTATAAAGAAAATGTTGAGTACGTTTAAGTTTAGATTTAACAAAAATTTTTGAAAATTATCAAACTAATTAAGTGAAAAAAAAATTTATATAAAAGATTTAATTTCTACGCTTAAAATATATATATTTTTAATAATTCTAGACTTAAATTATTTTATTTTACTTATTAAAAAAGGTCAATAGTTTAAGTCAATTCTTGTTTAGCACTATTTTTCTGACAAAGTTTTCTTCGATTTTTATTTGATTGAAAAATGGAGTTATTTAAATTTTTTTTTGACTCATAAACAATTTTAGTTTATTTTCTTTTTATCGTTTAATGCAGAGCTTAAAATAAACAAATATATATACATACATATCTAAATGTAAAACAATTAATTTTTTGTCTATTAAGATAGTTTTCTTAAAAAATATTATACTTTTCAAAGCTACTTATTCTTGAATGGTTGAAAAAGATTATTTTAGCTCATATAAATGTGTAATTTCTGCATGACTATTGTGCATGTTTTCAAAAAAAATACTAATAATATTTATCTTATATAACTTAACTAATGAATCTTTTGTTTTTTTATATTAGCTACTTTTATTTCTCTACGTCTCCCCCTAACAGAATAATAAATAATTTTTTATTAGTTTTGTACAAATGTGTTAATGTCTTATGTACTATAAAAACTCTTCTTGAAAGCGATCTTTTTGTTAGTAATTTTCTATAGATGTGCTATGTTATTTCTTTTTTAAATGTACCAAGTTATCACCTTTTACATTAAACAAATTGTTTATATTTATTAATTAGTTATTTATAAGTTAAACTTTGTTTAGTTTTTGGTTTACGTTTGTTTTAATCTTAATTTGTTGAATAAAAATTTATTTTATTTTTATTACCCTTCTTGTGTGCCTTGTTTAAGGCGTTCGGGTTTTGATGCCTGAGTCCGAAATTGTACAATAAACAATATAATAACAATATTATGTATATGTGTTTATATCTATACTTGTAATCTTATCAGATTTTTATTTGCTAATAAATATTTAAAGAAAAGGAGTTTTACTTTAATTTTTTTTCGTTCTAGTATGTTTATGACATAAAAATTGTTTATTGAATGATAAAAAAGCGCTCAATAAGTTTGGTCTACAGACATGTTGTACAAAGGAACCTTTTGGTTATTGACTCGTACACCACATGCTTATAATATTTCTTACAAGCAATTAGATTCAACTTTTTTATCAATTATATGTTTAAATCTTCACTAATAAAACAATCAGTTTAACTGAATGTAAGAAAAAAATAATACGAAAGTTAAGTGAACATTTTGTACAAAAATGTACTTAAAAGCTTGTTTAGTAACATAAGAAATAAGTAGATATACCTTTTCATAAACTTATAAAAGGATATAAACAATACAAATAGCAAAAATTTGAATACTTGAATGATAGGTTACAACCTTTTCAAATAAAGTAAAAATTTAATACGCTAAAATATCTTTACGTTCTATTTTATCAGTGTTTTGTGCGAAAAGTTTTATTTTGTTTGTCAATTTCAAATGAACATTAAATACTATTTCTCATTCGAATAGATAATTAAGTTATTGCATAATTTTTTAATAACTTAAAAAAAGTCAATTCTTCTATGACCGAACTTAACTTTTATTAACAAAAATAAAAAGACAAGTAATGCTTCTAATAAAAAAACAAAAAAAAGTCATAATTATAATATTAACAACAACATATTTCCTTCTGTTTTAAAATATACTTTTTTATATTTCTAATACTTGTCTAAGTCAAAAATTTTAATATTACAAGGTTAAAGTATTTGTAAACATAAAAAAGAAGTTTTTTTTTCTCATAAAAAGAGAATCTTCAACGTAAGTTTGCTTGAAACAGGTATCTCAGGGTACTTTTCAAATACTTAATTTTCATTTAAACTATATACATCTATAACTTTTTATTACGTTGGCATGCAAAATAAAACAAAAAGTTTGTAAGTATTCTGAACTTAACTCAAAATAGTAATCAAAAAACAGTCTAAAAAAATACCAGGTAGAAAATGCTGCAATCTAGGCTATACAACTGTTAATTATTGTAAGCGAATATTTCAGCTTTTAAACTAAAAATAAATAAGTAGATAAAAAATTTGCCTATCTATTGACAAATACTATTAACTCCTTAAAAAAACGTAAATAGACAAGTTTTAATGATCATAAATAACCTTGTTAATCACTTTATGTTAGATTACTTTTAAAATCATGCTGGAATTTTGCAAAACATAATGGTATCTCAGTCGATAACTTATTTTCTTGGTAGGAATGCGATTTATGACCTATTTTTCTGTTGAATCTATGTAGGAAAAAAAAAATTTTGTGAACACCTGGTATAATAAATATAGACATTTTATATAATTTTATAGTAGGTTATAAATTTATCCCATAACAGATTATTGTTAAACTTAAACATAAACAGATCTAAATTTTATAGATACAGACTTTCAACATCTAATATTTTTTTCTGAGTTTTCAGTTCTCTTACACTATTATCATCATGTTTTTTATAAAGTATGCATCTGAGTGCTCTGTTTTTGAGAACATTTATATCATTTATGAATTTTTTATTTGCTCTTCCCCAGCACAACAAGCCATATCTAACGTTGCTCATAAGCAAAGAATTCAGAATCAAATGTAACACTTTTTCATTTAAGGAGTGTCTTTTTTTAAATAAGATACCTAATGTTTTTTGAAAATTTGTTTTTTATAGTTTCTATGTTTTCTGACCATTTAAAGTTTTTATCTATAATTATTCCGAAGTTTTCAACGCTATTTGTGTTTGTTATAATCTTTTACCTATTTTTATATTAAGATCCAAAATTAAAAATAAAATATTTTTTTGATTGATATAAAATCAAGCTACTAGTTTTTTAAGATTTAGTTTAACTTTGTTTCCATAAGCCAATTTGATACCTTTTTTAGTACTGTGTAAAATTATTACAGTATTTTTGGTGTATGTGTTCTGTGAATGTCTTCTATAACATTTTATCATCTACAAAATTGAGAACGTTAAGACTGGTATTGTTCTGTAAGTCGTTCTTATGTATTAGGAATAACAACGGTCTTAATACTTAGCCTTGTGGTATCCCAACTTCACTTTTTTCACAGGTTGACTCGTATCCTCTAAAGATAACGACTTCCATCTAGATATGAGCTCAATCATAACATTGCAATTTCATAAGTAAGATATTTCTATCTACAATATCAAATGCTTTACAAAATATTCAAACAAAATATTTCAGTCAAAGAAATTTAGGAAAGTGTTTGTTATTGTAATAAACTTTTGTAAAGTTCATAATCAAAATAAACTAAAAATAATTTTGAAAAAAATTTGACCTTATTTACAACATTCTCCTGCAAACACTTATTAATTAACGGGTAGGAGTTTTTTTTGTCGTAGTTGTACATACTACTGTCTTGATCTTTTTTATTTTTTGTTTTAGTTAGTACCTTTTTGTTGTCACGACTTATTAATGATTTAACATATTTTTAATTACAGTAGATTACTTTGCACTTTTTTCTGTCAAAATTCTTTTTCGTGCTGTCGTTTCGAAACTGTTTCTCAATTTGGTCCAAGAAGTACTCTTCTATATTAGTTTTAATTTATTCACAGTAGAGGAGATTAAAGAACACAATCTTTCCTGTTCGTTTTCGTTTCTTTTATCTGTAGGGTTGTGTAGATTTCAGAAAATACAGCGTCACTTTTGTACGGGTCGTCAATTTAGCACGGAGTGACACTTTAGCACGGCGTCACTTTAGCACGGGGTCACTTTAACACAGAATGACATTTTTTCACGGATTTATTTGAAATCTTTTAAAATGTTAATTTAAATAATGGTTTGATGTATTATAATTAATAAGTTAATAAACGAATACTTTAGAAAATTTCTTCTAACACTTTTTATAGTACCGTCAAAAAAAATCATTAATAAAGATTTTTCTAGGAGCACTTAAAATTAAGCTGTTTTTTAAAATTTGAAAACAAAAATTTAGATAAAAAAAATTAAATATGTAAAAAACTGTCGAATTAAGTTTATTTACCCACAGATTTAAATCTCTTTCAGATAAGAGCTAGTTATGTATAAGCATATGTTAAACCTTTTCTAAATTTTAAATGTATGTGGAAAGAGTTTTTTTAAGACAAAAGATCTCGAAATATTTTTTTTGAGATAATATTAATAATAACTATATTAAAAAAAAACAACGACGTTTCACTTAAAGTTTGGATCTTTAGGTCTGAAAACATACATATATAAAATTTACAACAAAGAAATAATCTTTTCTAAACCTTAAAAATAAGAAATACCAAAGTTCTTTAAGGTCGACACGTTCCTTACAGTCAAGTTCAAAAAACAAACTTTACACTCAACATTGATTGCAGAACAATTAATCCAGACAAATATTCACACTGTATAAAAAGTAAGGATATACTTGAAAACACTGTGATTCAAATAAAAAAAACAATCATTCAATGAAAAAATCACATATGAAGTAATAAAATGGTTTGATGAAATAGATGATAATTCAAGCAAATGTTTTGTCAACTTCGACATTCAAAAACATATGTAAGTGAAGAGGGGACAAATATCATAAAGCACACGTACAACTCAGTCCTTACATACAATGGAAAAGCATGGACCAAAAATATCAAGACTCAGCTTTTGATATCCAATGGTTTTTAGATGCTGAATTCTGCAATCTGATGGCTGTACATACTAGATATTTTAGGAAAAATTGAAACAAAATAGGCTTATATAGGTATGATAAATTAACAATTGTTGAGTAAAAAAACTCAGAATCTTCTATCAAACTTTTATTTTTATAACCGAAAAATTTATTACTTAAATAAGAAAACCCAAGTAAAAAGTATTCCATTATATGAATCGTAACTAGTAAAGTTAAAGAGAACTTCTATAAAATGAAAAGTAAATATAGATCGAATATGAACTTTAGTAAATAAACTAATTCTAATTACAATTTTTTTTACTACAATGTACAAAATTATACTAATGTTTTTGGTTTTTTAAACAATAACTTCATTAAACAGGCATAACTGTAAAAGATAAATTAATTTCATTTAAATTGTAGTTATTTAAAATACATTATAAGGCTAATTAATTTCCGCATAAACAATAATGAAGAGCAAATTAATAGATGTTGCTGATAATCTAAAATTAAAGCAAGAATGCAAAAAACTGAGATAGAGATAAACAAGCATTTTTTTACTTTTTCTTTTATTTTTAAGTAAAGCACAATAACAAAGTTTCTCAACACACAGAATATTTTATGGATATTAGATGCTGCAGACTGCAGAGACATGGTTTTGGTAGCTGTACTCAATTGCTTTGTCTTTTAAAAACCAAGCATCTAAATAACCTTTTTTTTAATATCTTTAAATTAATTTAACGAGACAAAAATACAACTCATTGTTAGATAGCAAAAGTTTGAAATTTTTATTACAGTTTTATAATGCTTCAATAAGACTTTTAAGTTTTTTTTTAGTAGTTTGGCTTGGACCATTGTAGCATCTGCATGTTCCACACCAAACTTAATAAAAGTCACTGCGGTAGGTTCTGAAAAGGATTCTATTTAAACGATGAGGTGTTTCCCCTAATATTTGCTAAGTCAGCAAACTTTTTAGAAGCTTTTTTTTATTTTTATTACAAATATTATCCTTATCGCTAACCGACCTCACCCAAAAAAAATAAACAAAAAAAAATTAAGAACTAGAAATAAAAAAAATATGTACAAAAACCTTATTATTTTGTCAATTAAGCAAATATTAGGGGTTACACCTTACTTTTCAACAAGAATCTGTTAAAAAAATCCCTAGCAGTAAGATTTTAGTATTTACTTCAACTAATTTAAATTCTACTGATGGGGATTTTTAACACTGAACACAATGCTTTTTACAAAGTTTGCTCCACACTAGAAGCGCCCCTAGTAGACATATATAAGTTAATTTTAATAAACACTTTGATTTTTTTTATGGATCTAGTATTTTAAGATAGTTTAATACAGACACTGACTCATTAGTTTTAGTTATACTGTTAAATTTAATTTAGATTAATAAAAAATAGTTACGCTGAATTAGGTTAGCCAGAACTTTAAAATTAAACAATTCTGAATACTGAACAAACGTTCTAAATAGTTTTCCATGTACGAGTAATTTTAGCCTATTGTTCCTCCTAATCTGAGAACTGTGTCCTAAAGGCTAAATTAAAATGTTAAAACTTGTAAAAAACTACTTATATATTTTGTTACGACTTATTTTTTATCGCTTTGTACATCAGGTCTTTAGACCAATTATTTTAAGAACTTTTTTTTCGTTGTTTAATAACCAATATCACAGAGCAACTAAAAAAAGCATCAAAATTAATATTTGTTAATAAGAAAAATCTTTGATTTTTTTAAAATAGTCTAGTTTTTTGAAGGTTTTTGCCATCTTATAACTTTAATTATATATTACTTAAAGTACTTTAGTTTAATATAAGTGTTCCCTCGAATCACTTTACAAAATATTTGTAGCCAAAATTGTCAAACCAGTGCTTGAAATTTTTAACAATGAATTTTATTAACCTACCACTTTCAAGAAATATATTGCCTTTTTTTCAGATATGTAAATAATTCATGCAGTTGTAATTTTCTAGTTTTTTAACTTTTTTTATAAGTTTTATGTTAAACTTCAGATAAAACAGGTGTTGGTTGGAATAATTGTATGTTAAGTTTGAAATATAAAATGATTGCTATAAGTAAGAAAGTGTTTTGAATAAATATTTTTTTGATGTCTTAGTAAAACAAGGTTTACATAAAATTAGTATTTCCATATTAATTAACCTGATAAGTTATAATAAACACCCTTAAATATGCTATTTTCGTTTTAATACAGTGTGATACTTAAATATTATATAATATTCTATCAAAAAAATTTTGATTTAATTACCAGTATAAAATTAAATATTTTAAGAAAAAATATGATAGTCTTTTTAAACACATTATATGATATTTATTTTGTAGCAATAAAAAAATATGAGGCTGTTTAAAAAGTCTATATAAAAGTTTTATAAATTTTAATTCTTCATATTATATAAGTTATCTCAACTTCTATAAATACTTCCATTTAATTTTTTTATTTTTGTAAGAAATACCAATCTTATTTAGTTTGTTGCAAATATTAGATAAATAATCAATATACTGTTAATAGATACTGAACCTAGTTATACTATAATAAAAATTTTAGTTGTTTTGTACTTAGTTATACATTTTCTAATAGTTTTGTTGTGACTTAAAATTTGTTTTACTTCGTCATTTTTGTTAACATAAGCTAAGAACATTTTTTATGGAACTTTATGTTAACTGCATTATTAAAATCATATCATTAAAATAAAAATATAACTTTTAGCTACTTGGCTTAAGAATGAGTAAATCAATTAACAATGCTTTTTTAGATATAAGAAAAAAAAAGTTATACTATTTTTGATAGTTATTATAATAAAGACTATACAGTTTGAGTTAAAATTTTAAAAACAGCATTTCAAGTTTTCAAAAGATGAAAAAGACCTCGTTTGCAAATTTATATATTAAAAGAAATTTTAAATTCTTAAAATTTTATTTTGTATAAGAATTGAAATAGAAAAATATTGTAGTGTGAAATAAAGTTAGTGTATATAGTAAAATGTGTACTTTTAAAAACATGGAAGAAATTTGGAAAATCTTTTTAAAAATTTGAAAAACGATAGGCAACTCTGCATTTGTTTTAACATCAAATATTATTAAACCAGGCAACCAGAAAGCAAGATGGTCTTAAGCAAGTTTAATTTTTCAAGATATGTCAAGATAAACTAGCCACAGTGTGATTGCAGTTTGATTGCAGTCAAGACCTTCCAGACGGATTTCTAGAATTTAATTTATTAGTAATTAAACTGTATATTGTAAAGCTCAATTTAAAACAATTCTATTAATATTAATAGATTACTTGATTTTAATTCCAAGTAATTAATTTTAATTTAATATACATTCTAAAAGTATGTTCCTGTTAGAACTAACTTTAGTGTAAACTTTTTGAACAAAATTTAAGGTATTCTTCAAAGTATAATGTTCTTTGATATTAAATAATTGACATTTTGTTTAATATAAAGTATAACCACCAAAATTTAATCTAGTATTTACTAGTATAGAATACCTTTAATAACGTTTTTTTTTTCTAATTAAAAATTATTTATAGTTTTCAGTGTGGTTTTACACCACAGTATAACTTTACAATATAATATTTATTAGTTTTTTTATTTTCCAGGCTATTTAAATGTTTATAAAAGATTAACTATGTCAACACAACATAGTCAAACTAAAAATACTACAAAGAGAGTACAACTCGATGAAGAAGATAAAAGTTTAAGCAGCATTGCAGAATACAAAAGGCTTGCTATTTTGAATTACTGCAATGAAAATGGAATTGAAAAAAATCAGCTAGATGAATTAACCATTTCAAATAACTTTTAAAAATCAGGTTTATTTTGTTTTTTTTTTATTATATTGATAATAACATTTATCTTTGAATTCTAAAAAAAGGTTTTCTATATTTTCGTGATATAAAAAACTATGGTAGTACTCATTACTAGCTACCTTACGCACAAATTTTCTTTTAAGAAAACAAAGGTAACTCATAAACGTTAGTTTGATAACCTTAAATACTTTTTTTATTTCTATTTATGAATTTAACCGTATGAGGTTTATAGTTAAACTATCAAGCTTAAATTTTAAACAACGGTATGTCATCAACTAAGAAGCTAATCTCATATAAACAATGAGCTGTTAATCATAATTTAATCTAAGGAATAAAGCTTTGTTGTCAGTTTAGAATATAATTTGAAAAATTTATGTTTTATTGAATCATTCCCAGCCTGTTTTAGAGTAATACCTTCAATTAAGTTAGTAGTATTTCAATAGTAATTTCGCGCATTGAGTGCTTAATTCTTAAGCATTCTGCTGAATTCATGTAGCTCATTAGATTAAACATATAATCAACAGACTTAATACTACTTAATATATGTAATATCTTTAAAAAGGTTAGTTTATTTGAATTGACATAGCAGCTTATCTATCAGTAGAAAAAAACTGCAAGAATAATACATTAAGTAATCCAAATTTTCTACAAACTAATAAAATCTTTTTTGACGTTTTTATTAAGAATCTTATTAAAAGTGTTATAAACAGAATTTTAACCCAAAATGTTTAAATTTTGTAATGTAAGTGAAAAACATTCATCTAGCGCCTCAGATGGTAATTTAAAAAAATGTATATAGTTTGTTTAAATAAAAACAACTTTTTTTTTAATCAGTTTAATTTTCTGTTTATAGGGTTTAATTTTTCTAGTAACCACTAACAAAACTTTTTAAGAATAAAGAACCGAATATTAAGTGAGAACGTTACAGAGACAAGATTAAACAAACTTTCCCTCAATGAAAATGCAAGTAGTACAATTTCTGCAATCTTAGAAGAAAAGATACAAATAAAAAATACTGCTTCTGTTTACAAGTTCGTGAATCTGTTCAATCTATCTAGCCTCAAAAATTCAACCTTTAGCTATATACAACGTTGTTTTACAATTGTTAGTGATGAAAAAAGGTTTTTAGATATTGATTATAATTTTATTTCTAAAATACTTGCAAGTTCTGAACTTCTAATTACTTCAGAAGTTGAAGTATTTAAAGTAGTTAATAAATGGTTAAACTACAACATTAAAGAGCGTAGCAAGTATGCTGAAAATCTTTTATTAAAAGTTCGTCTTCATTTGCTTTCAACAGATACTATAAGACATCTTTTAAATGATTCAAAATTATTTGAAAAAGATGATGGTTGTTTTAAAATTTTAAATAAAATTCTAGATTGAAAAGCAAAAGAAAATCATAAACCTTCAAGTATTTATCTCACAAGTAGGTATTGCAACCAAAATTATTTTAAAATACTGGTTTTAGGGGTTTTTGATTTAAAAACAAAAACTATTTGTAGCAACGTAAGTAGTTTTAATGTTAAAAAAGTAGGAGATGTAGAAACTTATCCACCAATGAAAACGGGACGTGATCATTCAAAAGTAGTTTATGTAAAAGGTGGTGTTTTTGTTATTGGTGGTCGGAATAATAGTGGTTGGCTAAAGTCTGTTGATAAATATTCTTTTACTTCTAAAGCATGGAGTCAGGTAGCTGAAATGAATGATGTTCTTAAATATTTTTGTGTATGTGCATTTATGGACAAAATATTTATTATTGGAGGTTACAAACATAGAGTAGAAACCAATTCTTGTTTAAAATTTGATACAAGTGATCACAGTTGGAAAGAAGTTGCTACAATGAACGAAGCAAGATCATGTGCAGCTTGTGTTGTTTTTGAAGAAAGAATCGTAGTTTGCGGTGGATACAATGGCGACCATGAATTAAATACTGTTGAGTCATATGATGTCCTACCTGATAAATGGTCAACAATGCCAAATATGAACTCTGGTAAATTTAGAGACAGTTTAGTTGTTGTTAAAAACAAATTATTTGTAATTTCACAGTCAAAAGACGATTGTGAAGTTTTTGACAACACTTGTAAAAAGTTTATTACTATAAAACCACCAAAATTTTACTGCTCGTTTAATTGTATAAAATCTTTTTCTATTGAAAACAAAAATTTTTGTCGTACCAGAAAACTATTCGAAAATTATTTCTTATGATGCTAACGAAATTGAATGGTCGGAAGAATCTTGTGAAGTAACAAGTGAACTTGTATATTTTTCATGCGTGAAAATACCTTGTTTATAAAAACAATTATCATATTTGAAGTTTCAAAATTAAAAAAAAAGTTTTAAATTATAGCTTTGATAATTTGCAAACTAACTAGACTACAAAGAAAAAAAATATAAAATAAATATTGTTCTCTAATCTTTTAATGTATATAAAATAACAATATTTTGAAATTTGTTTTTTGTTCCTAAAATGGATCAATAGTATAAATCAAAGATTATTGAGCACTTTGTATTCTTTTGATTTCTTAATTTTTTTTATTGCAAATCTTCAGTTAAAGAGTTTGTTTAGATTTTTCGACTAATAAACAATGTTGTTTTTTATTGTGTATTTTGCTTTACCAAGTTTAAAACAGAGGTCGAAGTAGACAAATATTAAAACAAAACCAATTCTTTTTTATACAAAATATTATAGTTTCCAAATTTATTTATTCTTAGATGATCTATAAAGGTTACTTTAGCTCACAGAAATTTGTCATTTTTATACGGCGTCAATTATGCATAACATTTTGTATGAGACTTAGTTTATTAGTGACATTTGTGGACATATCAGAGTTTTTGCACAGAAATTTATTTTGCAGGGCATAACTTTTGTATATTAATAGTTTTTACAAAAGTAATTAAACAAAATAAATACAAGAAAATATCTGTTTTAGAAAAAATATTTAACAAAAGAATATAAAAACTATGCTTAAACAATTTCTAAATAATTTAAAGATATTAAAAAAGGATTAAAATAAACTTGAGTGAAAATCAGGCTACAATTAATTTTTTATAAAACCTTTTTAAAATTCTATGACATTTGTACAACTGTAATATGACACTGAATTCAATTGCAGACAATACAAAAGTATAAACAGTATTTAAATACCAATAAACCAACAACTTTCATATATTTGAGTGGTATTTATAGACTTTTTCTATGCAATAGTTTACTAAATATCTATTTTATGTTATTAAGTATAAAACGCAATGTGTTACAAAAAAGTATGGTCAATTTAGTAAACTATATCAACACAAATAATTGTTAGAATCAATAATTTTTAATTTATGTTTACACTTAAATAAAATATTATTTAAAAGTTTCATGAACATTCTAAGCTTAAATGTATACTTAAAATTTTGGTTTTAATCGAGTAAAATTTATTTTGATCTTAGTGCTCACTTTACTGGCAGTCTTTGAAAGGTTTGTTTACCAGATGGAGTTTTTATACAGTTAGTTTCATTAAAAATTAATTAAGAACAATTCTACGTGAAGCTAATTTTAAGTTCATATATGATTTCTAAAATAAAACTTAAATTAATATTTTTAAAACAACTATTCTTTTCAAATGCTCTGATAGTTGCCAGATTAGAAATCAGCAAATCGCCAAACATTACTCGAGCATGGAATTAAAGTTAAAACAAACAAAAATTTTCTCACTATTTATCTATTATAATAAAATTAAAGCTTGTGCATCTAATGCTCCATGCATATACGTTTCGAAATTATACTAATAAGTTATCGTTCATAGTTAAGCTTTCTGTTCATTTTCTAAAACGTGTTAAACATACTAACTTAAATATGAAATAATAAAAATAATAAACATGAGATCCTACATTTTTTTAAATCTATCTTTTTTATATCTAAAACGAATTTTGGGAAACCCTGTTCACATATCTAAGTATTCTGTATCAGTCTATTAATACATGGTACAGAAATACTTAAGTATGTAAGCTAAATATCATCACATTTTTTTTAAACTTCAGTACTCATGACAATATTTTTAAAAAACAATCTCAGTTCACATGCTTAAGTTAAGTGTTTATGCTATAAAATATTGGTAGAGAAAAACTTAAATATGTAAACATAACTTCAAAATGTTTTTGCAATATAAATCTACATAGAACCAGAACAAAAATAGTGAAATCCGGTTCACATACTTAAGTTTTCTGTATCATTTTATAAAGATATGGTACAGAAATACTTTAGTATGCAAACAAAACTTCATGATATTTTGCAACAAATAATCTATATAGAACCAGAACAAAAATAGTGAAATCCGGTTCACATATTTAAGTATTCTGTATCATTTTATAAACATACAGAAACACTTAAATATGTCAACAAAATTTTATTTTTTTTACTATGTAAAACAATTTTCTGGTTCTCTTAAAATTTAATACAAAACTTTTTTGGTTTATTCATTTTAGAACAAATTATCACGTTGTTGATTTTTCCAGATTACAGACTACTTACTCGGCTAAATAGTAATAATAATCTATGCTTACTGAGCAAAATTTACTGTTTATATACAATAAGTGTGAGAGAATGAGTAGTAAAAATTTCAACTTAAACAGCTTGTGATACTTTAATTAAACTATATATGAAATTTTATGAACAGTTAATTCTTATAGAATGAGAAATTGGTATAAAAATATGCTAGGTACTTGCGTATTAGAAACTTAAAAGCATGAGAAAGAAAAATCTATTTTGATCTTCTGATGATTTTTTTTTTAATTGTGAATACAAGATACTCATAGTTATTAAATAGTTGTCTCTTTTGTCATAGTCCACAGTTTTTATAAATAGTTTTACACAAAACTTCAACTAAAAATCTCAGTATAATAAACTTTTAGAATTTATTACTTAATGTCAACAATTCCTCTAAAAAATTGAAGAGATGTCTGACTTAGATATTTAAAATTTAATATTTTAGCTAGTGTTCATTTTCCGAATTGTTTTTATAAATATAAGCCTTATAGTTTAATATTTTATTTATACGTCTTATAATTTCATATTTTATATCTAAGTAAAAAAACATTTACATTATAAGAATAAAGTTAGTTATAAAACTAATTTAATATTGTAGTTTTAATTGATAAAATTCCGTTCGAACTTTATCCCTAAACTTTTTAGTTTAGATTTTAACTAATTACGATTATCAAAGTTGAGAAAATTTTTATTACTATCGCTGAAAATTTCTTTAAATTTAAATTGCTTTTATTGACTTGACACACATTTCAATGACGCGTGGTATTTATGTTGAGGTTGCAAGAATTTAAAAATAAATAAGAGATCCCTTAATTTGATAAATTTAAAATAAACTTTAAGATTTAAGTACTATGATAACAAAAAAACATTATAAACAAAATTTAAATTAATAAGATACAAATTTATAAGTTCTGCTAAGCATTACATTTTTTCAAGTTAGCATCTGCTTCAAATAGACTTACCCAAAGCCACTGCAGAGCAGTAAGCGGTTAGAAACACTAAATGTAAGCAGTTTTACAAAATGTTTAGTATTTAATAAGTTTATAATTTGCTTAAAAAACTTGGGATTTGACTTTTTCTAAAGACTATTTTCGTAAGGAACCGATGATTTTATAGTTTCAAAAATACTTACTGTCTTAAAAATAATAAGGTGACTTTAATTTATTACCACAAATCTTGCTACTTGTAAACTTTGTTTAATACAACAAAGTGTAGTTCACAAGTTATACTTTAAAGTTCTAAAGTAACAATCGGTTTTTAAATTGAAATATACTCACAAATAATATCTTCAATTATATTATAACATCCAGTCTACTTTTAAGTTTTTATAAAACTAGTATTTTTAGTAGAAAAAACCACTATATAAACAAACCAAATATTTTATTTATAGCTATATGCATCATAACTAATAAAGTTAAAAAAAACTTTTACAAAGTAAAGAATAAAGAAAGATTTTACAAACAATACAAACTTCAAAGACTTGATTTTGGTACCTGCACTCAATTTAATTTTTTTGTCGTTTAATTTCTTGGGTTTGATCCGTGATGTCCTAAACTGTGAGTCTGATTATTTTGTGCTGATGCTTGGTTTCCCTGAGAATGTCTTCTTGAAGATGCTTGGTTGTTTTGAATTTGATTGTTACCACTACGTTCAGCAAGTTGTCGATTTTGCATTCTTTGCAAACGTTCATTACTAAAGTGCACTGCGATTTGATAGAGAAAACCGTTAATGTTCGGGGTAGGCTTATCTGGTTCAAAAAGTTGCAGTAGTTTACATGGTTTTGGTAGTGGTAGTCATAATCATCAGCAACGCGAATTGTTTGATGAATGTTGTAAACATTTAAAGGAACGTTGGGCGTACTGTTTATTATTGGTTGGTTTTGAAAAAGCTGATTTGATGAACTGCTTACATCTTGTTGATTAACTAGATTTGTTGTATTACTTACTGCTGAAGTTGAATGATCACTATTCGATTTTAACAAATGTCGAGCTCTTTGGTGTTTGTTTATAAATCTTTGATATTTAATTTCTGGCTCATTCAAATCCTTTATGTTATAGAACCAAATTTCAACCTTTAACTCGTCAATACCAATTTCTCTCGCTATCTCTTTCATTTTTTCAACTGACAACTCTTTGACATTGCAGTACTTTTCAAAGGACTCTTCCAATGTTCGCTTTTCATTTTCACTGTACTGAAACGTGTAAGCAACCGAGCTTTGTATTTTGAGTTTTTTTCTTCTGTTTTGAAAGTATCGAAAGACTGCCAGTTTTTCTGCTTTCAATACGCGGCTTATAGTAGCATATTCTGATAGTGGCGGTTTTGGGTTTAAACTAAAATACACTTTTGCTAATGGAACTTGATTTTTCTCCAAATTTTTTCTTCCCAAATTCATTCTATGCATTTTATTGAACCACTTCCACAAAAAGTCTCTGCTTTCCCCAGTAATATCTGACAAAAAGTAAATATCAGTGTTTTTCGGGTACATATTGTCAAGAAAGAATTTGGCCAGCAGTTTTTCGCAACGTTCGTCGTCACTCAAAGAAGTTTCTCGACTGCTTGTATTTAGCGTGCTTGTCATTGAAACGTCTGGTGATTCTTGAGTCAAATCAATTACATTGGATCCTGCTAGAGGAAGAGTTAGAGGTTTTTCAAGTTTTTCAGTGGACTGTATGTCTTGAGGTCTTTCTTTTACAAATTTGCTAATAGATGGTAATTTAGATGGTATGTCTTGAGGTCTTTCGTCTGTAAATTTGCTAGTGGACGTCATATCTTTAGGTCTTTCGTATGCAAATTTACTAGTGGATGGTATGTCTTGAGGTCTTTTGTCTGCAAATTCACTAGTATATGGCATGTCTTGAGGTCTTTCGTCTGTAAATTTGCTAGTCGACATCATTTCTTTAGGTTTTTCGTCTGAAAATTTAGTAGTGGATGGTATTTCTTGAGGTCTTTCGTCTGCTAATTTGCTAGTTGACGGTATGTCTGATGACTTAAAACTGTTAAGATTATCTGAAAAACAACTTGAAGAAGCTCCACTGCTATCTTTTGAAATTTTATACATTTTTTTGATTTGAGCGTTTATTAGATTTCGTTGGGGTTTTGTAATTGGATTTTCTGGAAATTTAGTTATTTAGTTTTAAGTACTTGATTTTTAGTTTATAGTTGAATAGAAGTGTGCAAATTAAACACTTTATTTATGACCCGGTTTCAAAACCGGACGAAACCGGGTCATAAGTAAAGTGTTTAATTTACACATCTCTATTTAAATAAGCTCTTTACATTCTATTAAATTGAGCAATCTTTTTAGATAAGAAAAATAACTGTATAGTTTATAGGTATCAGAAAATTTTATTGAAATAAAATTTATAAAACTATTCATGTAATTTAAACCTTAAAATTAATTTTGTGTAGCTAGAAATACAGATTTTTACTGTATATATTTTGATTTTTGTTACGTAATTAGTATTATATAAAACACTTGTAAAGTTATGATGAAATCTGCCTAAAATTTTTACTTTTTTGTTAGGGTAAGTTATGTTTATTGATTTACTTAAATTTATACTAAATAGATAAATAGCTTCAATAAAGTTTAATCTTATTATTCAACTAAAATACATGTTAAACTCTAAATAAAATAAAAAGTTAAATGTTATTTTAAAAATATTACATTTTAATTAAAGATAAATAGAAAAGCAAGTAAAAATAAACTAATTATTCAGAAACTTTTGATTATATTCACTACTTGAGGGTGCTTTACCAGTGCTTTCGTTGAATGCTAAAAAAGTTTTGTTTTCATTTTTCTTTACTACCTAATAAAAAGTATATTTCTAAACAATGTTACTTACTTATCTTTCTAGTCACAGTTTTAAAGTTATTAAATTCTTCATTATTATTTTGAGATAGTTTAATTTCACACAATTTTGTTGCAATATTTTCAATGTCTTCTTGTTGTTTTAAAAGTTCTCTTTGTATTTGCGATAGTTTTTCCTCGACAGCTAAAGGACTATTAGTTCTTTGAAACATTTAATGTATTTTAATGCTTTTCAATGACTTTCAATAACTTTTTTAAATAACCTAAACAGTTTTATGGCTATTCAAACTATTATTGTTATACAAACTGTTTGGTATATAAAAGAAAAACATAAAGCAAAGAGTAAAAACATATATAAGAAATATATTAACCAATTTAAAAAAAAATATTTTAAATAATTTTTCTTAATATAATATATGTAAAAAATAAATTGTATTTATATAAGTAAGTGTAAGTATATAAGTATGTAAGAGTGCTTTGCAAATAACTTAAAACAAAAGCGATAATTAAAATATTTTTTTGAAAGTAGTTTAAGAGCTTTTTACACAAAGTTTGATCATTCCATAACTATAATGAGTTGTATCACATTAGTGTAGACTTTTTTATTTTATAAACTAACATAAAACTTGAAAATGTAGCAAGCATTTTTTTTAAATGACACTAAGCTTGTAAATAAAAAACATAAATTTGCTAAGTGAAATATTTAAAATAAACATCTACGTGATTAAAACCAAAGCGCTAGCATTGTTTTATTGACTACTATTGCAAATTTGCAACACGCTTTTGTAAATAAACAATTTTCAGCTAACTTGATCTTATATCTAAATAACCCACTAAGAGGCAAGTGTTGCACTGGTTGTTCAACTAATGGTACTATTGTTAAACAAAAAGTATTTAAAAAAGCTAATGAAAAAAGTCTACACTTGTTTAGTCTAAACTGAAAAAAACCATATTTTACAAGGTACAACTCATAATTCGAATAGTAGTAGAATCGTTAACAGAAAATAATTTTAATGTTTTCTTAAAAATATACTTTACAGTTTTTAGTTAAAATTTTTAGTTTATATTTTTAGTATTAGTTGAAAAGCTATTATTTTTGGTGCTTTTAAAACTGTACAATTACATTTTAAAATATTTTATAATTTCAGTGTATTTAAAAATTACAAAATTTATTTTATATTTCATACTTCGTAAAGTTGGAATTTATTTCATCGATTATTAAAAAAATTGTGCACAAGTTATAATTTATTAAATGATTTATACTGTGCTTTAGACGAATTGAAACAAACTAATCAATTTAATACAAAAGTAACTTTATTTTACTATTTTAAACATTGTTAACAAAATTTAAACATATTCTGAACTAACGAAGTTTATTTAAATTTTTACAAAGGACTTTACAATAAATGATTACAGTTTTATATTTTGTATTTTAACTTGTAGACCATAAATATTCTTTAAAGTTCGAAACTCTTTTTATTTATAGTAATAAGTAAAAACTGTTGGATTGGCATCTTTTCTAAGTGGTTTCCGCAAGCTAAAAAAAACTTTTTTTACACTTTTAATTTTAAAAAATTGTATTTAAAGCTGAAATAAAAAACTACTTTGTATTAAAATTATAATTAGTAATTTTTTTTTGTATTTTTTTAATTTTTTGTTGTTTTAAAGATTGTATTTAAAGCTAAAATAGAAAAACACTTAGTTGTTATAATTATAACTATTAATTTGTTTATGTATCATTTTTTTAACACTTTTATCGTTTAAAAAGTTGTATTTAAAGCTTGAATAAAAAAGCATTTAGTATTATAATTATAACTATTAATATTTTTATGTATATACATAAAACTTGTCGCCTGGTTTAAATTGTACAGATATTGTATAGTGTTACCGAATGTATTCTATAAAACAATTGAACTCAGTTAAAGTTATTTTTAGAAACGACAATGAATATTAGTTAGAAATCCAAAAACATTTGTATGTCTATACAAGTAGATACGACAAAAACTTCAAATTTCAAAATTATTAAATAAAACAACTAATGTTGTAATGCACTATTAAGGAAGATTATTTTTTAGTAAGTATATACTGAATACAAGTGGCGACGCGTGGTGTTTTTGTTAAGGGTTACTGAAAAATTACTCATTTGAAAAATCCCTAACTTAAAACTTTTGTTTTGAGCTACGAGCGCTTGTTGTATCGCTTGTAGCTTTACTTTCTAGCAGACACGTTTCATTTTTCGTGTTACTGCTACTTGGCCCATTGCAGTTGCTTCGCTTGCTAGCTTAACCCGCTTTCGTGGCTTGCACGTCTGCTCGCTTAAACATTTAGATTTTGATAGATTTTATTGCTTAATTTTTGATAGTTTGTTTACAATTAGAAGTTTTTTTTTATAAACGTTCAAATTTTTATTTTAATTTACATAGTGCTGAAATTCTAAAAGAAAATATTGAAATTTTGGGTATGTTCAATTAACACAGATTGAGCTTGCAGCTTCAACATTACGAAAAATAAGCATCAAATTTAATTACTAAAATTAATCAAATGCAGCGGGAAGATTAACGACGTTCTGTTATATTTTGGTTGTATGTTTTGTATATATTTATTTATGCATAACTTTCCTAGTTTTTAAGCTGAGATGTTAAATCAATTAAAATATCAATCTCTAGGATTTAAAATGAAGTAATTTTAGTTTAGCATTGGGTCCTACAGTTGAAGCAGGGCCTTTTTTAAAATAGCGTCTACACAACTATAAACTTTTAATACACATTCCTTTTGTCTTGTACTTTTTATGAAGCAGCTATAGCTTAAGCGTTCTATTGTACGCGACGTCCCTGGTTTGAACGACTGTTTCTGCCTAAAAAAACAGTTAAACCTAATAATAGACATCAGTACCGACGAATGATGTTTTTTATTCACCGCGAAAACATACAAGCATCAAAAAACTGCAGTTTCATACTTTGAAACTAACTTTACGGAACAAAAAACAGCAAATTGTTAGATAGCAAAAGTGTAAATTTCTTTTACAGTTTTATAATGCTAGAATAAGGTTTTTAAACTTTCCTAGGTAGAGCATCTGCTCCAAGGTTTCGCTATTAACTTGTTAAAAATCATTATGGTTAGTGTTAAAAAAGGTCCTGTTGTTACGTTGAAGTGCTTCTCCTAATTTTCGCTGAGTCAGCAAACTTTTTAAAACCTTTTTTTTTTAATTATATCTTATCCTTAACCTATCTTATCCAAACACATTAATAATGATAAAAAATATTTTTGATAACTTAAATAAAAATCATTAAAAATCTTTATTATTTGGCCGATTCAGCAAGAAAAAAGGGTAACACCTTAATGTTTTGACAAGGCTCTGCGAAAAAGTTCTTGGCAAAAAGTGTTTAGTGATTACTTTAATAAATTTCAATTTTACTTCCGGGGATTTTTTAAAAAATAACACAGTGCTTTCAACCAAGTTAGCTCAACATTAGCAGCGCACCTGGTAAACTTAACGAGCGTGTACTTATCTTCAGAGCGTTTTTTAGTAATTTTATAAAAGTGTTTAAACTTAAAACCCAATTATGTCCTTATCTTAATAGCTAATTAAAAACTTTTTTTATTGTAAAGAACGGTCCTTTGTCTTTAATTTAAAAAAAAATCCATTGAATTGGGGTTTTAATTTTTGAATTGGGCCCCTTTAAAATGTTTGTATTTTTTTCTAGTTTTTTGTTTTTACAACCTCATATTATTTTATTTTTTTTCAAATTTTTTTTCTTAAACAAACTTATTAAAATGAGTATAATGATATTATAAAAAACCATATGTTTTTTTGTACCATATTCCGGAATAAATTTTTCAGAAAAATTCCGATTTTGCACGGCTTTCGTTTTTTAGATATACAATCATTTATGCAAAAATAATATTTTTATTTCTAGTTATTTTTGTTTTAAACAGACTTGTATAGTTATGTTTTAGGATGTTGTGATATTTTTTTCCTAGTTTTTTTTTTAATATATGACCCATACAAGTTTTACCTAAATTCTTAGCAACGCTATTTGAGGGATTTCTTGCTTAAGTGCTAAGAGTTTAGGTAAAACTTTTATGGGTCTTATGTTTTAAAAGAAATAATAAACTAGGAAAGTAAATATCATAACATCATAAAAAATATCTATACAAGTCTGTTAAAACCAAAACTTTCTAAAAAAAATATTTTATTTTTGCATTAAAGGTTGTATATCTGAAAAACGAAAGTCGTGCAAAATTGGAATTTTCTTGAAAAGTTTATTCATGCTTATGGTAAAAAAAAAGTATATAGCACCATTAAACTCATTTTAATAAGTATGTTTTAAAAAAAAAATGTTTTTTAAGAAAAGGTTGTATAAATAAAAAACTAGCAAAATCACAAAATTTTCAAAGGGGCCCATTCAAAAAGTCAAACCCCAATTCAATGGATTTTTTTAATTAAAGACAAAGACCGTTCTTTAGAAAAAAAAAGGTTTTAATTAGCTATTAAAATAAGTACATAATTGGGTCTTAAGTTCGGACATTTTTATAAAATTTCTAAAAAAAGCTTTCAATCAAAGTTCACGCTCATGTAGACTTATATTAGTAAAATTTCAATAACATGTTATCTTTTAAAAATCTAGTATTCAAACATAGTTTAGTACAGATATTAAGTCACTAGTTTTAGTTTTACTTTTAAACTTAATTTAGTTTAATATAAAATAATTACTCTGAATCAGGTTAACAATAGTTTCAAAGCTACAGAACTCTGAATACTGAACAAACGTTCTAAATTATTTTTCCATGCACGAGTAATTTTAGTTGATTTGTTCATCCTAATCTGGCAACTATGTCCTGAAGTATACATTTAAATCTAAAAACTGAATAAAAAAATTATTTACTCATAAAATTAGTTACGACTTATTTTTTATTGCTTTTTATACCAAATTTTTGGACCAAATATTTTGAGTTTTTTTTTTGTTTTTGTTCAATAACTAATAATACAGAATAACTTAAAAGATATATTAAAAAAAATGTTTTTTGATGAAAGACTTTTGAACTTTTTAAATAGTTTAGTATCTTTAATTTTTTTGCCTTCTTATAACTTGTAAATACTTTTTTTCCTAAGATATTTTATTTGAATATAAATGCTTCCCTCAAATTACATTACAAAATGTTTATAGCCAAAATTGTCACACCAGTACTGGACATTTTTAACAATATGTTTTATCAACCTACCATTTTAAAGAAATATCTTGCCATTTTTTCAGATATGCAAATAATTCATGCAATTGTTATCTTCTAGTTTGTTAATTTTTTTATACGTTTTATGTAAAGGTTCAAATAAGACGGGTGTTTGTTGGAAGGAACAGTTGTATGTTAAGTTTGAAATATAAAATGATTGCTAAGAGTAAGTAAGTGTTTTGAATAAATAGTTTTTAGGTGTCTGAGTAAAATAAGGTTTATATAAAATTATTATCCTTAATATTTCTATATTAACTATCCTGATAAATTATAATAAACATATGCTATTTTTGTTTTTATACAGTGTAATACTTGACTATTGGATAATATTCTATCCAAACAATTTTGCTCTAACTACCAGAATAAAATTAAATGATTTAAGGAAAAAATGATAGTTTTTAAAACACATTATATGGTGTTTATTTTGTAGCAATAATAAAAAATATGAGGCTGTTTAAAAAGTATATATAAAAGTGTAATAAATTTTAATTTTATTTATATCATAAAAGTTATCTAAACTTCTATAAATACTTTTATCTATTTTTATATTTTTGTAAGAAATTACAATATTTTTTAGTTTGTTGCAAATATTAGATAAATAACCAATATACTGTTAATAGATACTGAACTAAGTTACACTATAATAAAGTTTTCAGTTGTTTTGTTCTTAATAAAAATTTTCTAGTAGTTTTGTAATGGCTTAAAATTTGTTTTACCTTGTAATTTTTTTAACATAAGCTAACAGTATTTTTTTATAGAACTTAAGTTAACTGCATTGTTAAAATTATAACACTCAAATAGAAATATAACTTTTGGCTACTCGGCTTAAGATTAAATAAATCAATTAATAATGCTAGTTAATAGTCTAAAATGTTTAAGATATAACAAAAAAATAAAGTTATATTATAATTTTTTAACTATTATAATAAAAACTAATGAAAAACAGTTAGAGTTTCATAAAAATTTTTAAAATAACATTTTAAGTTTTCAAAAGATGACAGACCTTGTTTGCAAATTTATACATTAAAAAGTTTTTAGATTCTTCTATATAATTTTGTATAAGAATTGAAATAGAAAAAATTATGTAGTGTAAAAAATAAAGTTAATTAATAATATAAAAATTTAAAGAATAAAAACTGTGTCTCAAGTTTTTTTTTTTAATATAAGGGGTCATATTAGTAAAGATGCCATGAGGGGACTAAAATGTAAAATTTAAAGGGTATTGTCCCAATTTTAGTCCACAAACTTATTATAGAACTGACAGAATATATGTCTCCAAAGTCACAATAGAACTGTAAACATTTAGCCCACATTCACAATAGAACTGACAAAATTTAAGACCAATTAACTCAATGAAAATGTACGAGTACAAATAGCTTACTAAAAATGGTGATCAAGTTTAAGTCACAGTAACTAATGTTAAACTTATTTAAGACTCTTGAATATTTATAGAATTAAAAAATAGACAAAACTTGTAAGAAATTAAGACAGTAAAGTCCAGTAACATGCTGAAATTTTTAGAAGTTTGTACCATAGGAGTTTGCAGAGACATGAAAATTGATTGTGATTTTTAATTATAAAAGTTGTTTCAATGATATTGTTATTTTTTTTTGTCTAGTTATTGCAGGGTTGCCATACACTCAGGGAATTACACTCAAGGAAACTCCAGGGACGTTTTAAAATTATAGAAAATCTCAGGGAAACTAAGGGAAAATCTGGGAAAATCAGGGATATTTAACTCTTTTTCTTCAAATCATAAAAAAAACTCAAGGCATTTTAGGTTTTTTCTAAAAATTTCAGGGAAACTTTAAATTTAAAAAAAAAATATCAGGAAAAATTTTTCTAGATCTAGAATGAGTCTTAATTAATCCAGTTTCAATATTTTGTTCAAAAAAGATAATTTTAATTATTTTTTGTGTGTAATTAGATTTTTTTATCCTTGCGTATAGATCTTCAATATTCTTAGAACTTCATTGTAATTTTTTTATAAATATTGAATTTTTTAAGCTTTTGAAAAAACTCAGGGAAACTTTGGGAACTTTAAGGTTACTCAGGGAAGTTTTTGGTCACTCAGGTAAGATTTTTGACTCAAAGAGTGGCAACTCTGTATTGACAATCCATGTTAATTAAATATTCTTAAACAGATTTTAAATAATTTTGAGTACCACTAGTTTTCTAAACTTGAGAGCTTTAAAACCATTTTTCGAAGATATTTAATTTCCTATAACTGTGTTTTAAATGTATCCTATCTTATTAGCTTTAAGACTGATTTAATGTTTTGTATATTATATCATTTAAAGATTTTCTCTGCTTTAAATAAAAACTATATTTCCTCACCATTGTTATAGCTAAAAGTAAAAGAAGAGAGACACTCTTTTTGAAAATGGCAGGAAGAGGAAATGTAATGGTTAACAATTTTATTGTGAACCATTAACAGGGTTGCCACCTTACCTGAAAACCTTGAAAAACCTAAAATTAGACAATTTAGGCAAAAAAACCTACACGATTTTGAGAAATTTTGAAAAAAAAGTGGAAAACCCAGAATTTTGAACAAAAATCACTAAAAAACTTGGAAAAACCTAAAAATTTAACAATTTTCACATGTTCAGTAGTAAAATTTCAATTTATTAAATACATTTTTCAAACAGCTTCACAGTAGCTTTTCAATGTTTTTATACTATTTCACACAGTTTCTTACCTTTAATTAAACTTTAAACTAAAAATATAACTGAAAATGTGTACTTTGAAAAACCTGGAAGAAGTTTGGAAAACCTTAAAAAATTTTGAAAAACGACTAACAACCCTGCATTTGTTTGAACATCAAATATTATTAACCAGGAAACTAAGCAAGATTAAATTTTCAAGATATGTCAAGATAAACCATCCACAGTGTGATTGCAGTTTGATTGCAGTCAATACCTTCCAGATGGAGTTATAGAACTGAACTTTTTAGTTATTATACTATTTATTGTTAAGCTCTATTTTAATGTTTCTATTAATTTTTATGGATATTTGATTTTTATTAGAAGTTAAGTAGTAGGTTTTATGTAATTAATTCTTAATTTTATATACAGTCTTATAGTATATTCCTATTAGATTTAGTTTTAGTGCATAAGTTTGACAACATAAAAAGTATTTTAAAAAGTGTGATGATTTAATATTAAGTGTTCGATAATTTCTTTAATATAAAGTATAACCACCAAAAGTTATTTCCAGTTTTTATAAATATTATAGGACACTTTTAATATCAATTTATTCTAGATAAAATTTAAATTTAATTATAGTTTACATTGTGGTTCTACACCACACTATAACTTTACAATATAATACATGTTAGTATTTTGTTTTACAGGTTATTTAAATATTTATAAAAGACTAACTATGTCAACACAACATAGTCAAAATATAAATACTATGAAGAAAATTAAACTAGCTGAAGTAGATGAAAATTTAAGCAGTATTGCAGAATACAAAAGGCTTGCTATTCTGAAGTACTGCATGGAAAATGGGATTAAAAAAAATCAGTTAGATGAGTTATCAATTTCAAATGAGTTTTATAAATTAGGTTTGTTTTGATTTTAATTTTTTTGCTAATAATATTTATCTTTAATTTCTATGAAAGTTTTCTCTTTGTTCGTAATATGATAAACTACAGTAGTACTCATTATTAGCTATCTTATGTACAAATTTTCTTCCAAGAAAACAAAAGTAAATCATAAATCTTAGTTTGATAAACTTAAATAATAATTTTTTTTTTCTATTTATGATTTTAATAGTAAGAGGTTAATAGTTAAACTATCAAGCTTAAATTTTAAACAACGGTAAGTCATCAACTAACGAAGCTAATCTCTTATAAACAATGAGCTTTTAATCATAATTTAATCTAAGGAATTAAGCTTTGTTGTCAGTTTAGAATGTCATATGAAAATTTTATGTATTATTGAAACATTCCCAGCCTGGTTTAGAGTAATACCTTCAATTAAGTTAGTAGTATTTCAATAGTAATTTCGCGCATTGAGAGCTTAATTCTTAAGCATTCTGCTGAATTCATCTAACTCATTATCTTAAATATATAATCACTAAACTTTATATTACTTAATATATTTAATATATTTAAAAAGGTTAGTTTATTTTAATTGACAAAGCAGCTTATCTTTTATTAGAACAAAACTGCGAAAATGAATACAAAAAAGTAATCCAAATTTTCTACAAACTAATAAAATTTTATTTAGTGTCTTTATTCAGAATCTTATTAAAAGTGTATAAACAGAACTTTAACATATATTGTTTAAATTTCATAATTTTAATGGAAAACATTCATCTACTGCCTCAGGCGGTAATTTCAAAAACAACAAAATGTATACAGCTTGTTAAAATAAATAAAAATATTTTTTTAGAATCAGTTTTTATTCTGTTTAGAGCGTTTGATTTGTTATGTAACCACTAAGAAAACTATTTAGGTATGAAGAACCGAAAAATAACTGAAATAATAACAGCTACAAGATTTAATAAACTTTCCCTCAACGAAAATGCAGTTAGTACAATTTCTGCAGTCTTAGAAGAAAAATTACAAATCAAAAATGCTGCTTCTGTTTACCAGTTTGTTAATCTGTTCAATTCATCTAGCCTCAAAAATTCAATTCTTAGTTATATAGAACGTTGTTTTACAATTGTAAGTGATAATGAAAGCTTTTCAAAACTAGAATATAAGTTTATTTCTAAAATACTTGCAAGTTCTGAACTTCTAATTACTTCAGAAGTTGAAGTATTTAAAGTAGTTGATAAATGGTTGAACTACAATATTGAAGAACGTAGCAAGTACGCTGAAGATCTTTTATTAAAAGTTCGTCTTCCGTTGCTTTCAACAGAAACTATAAGACTTCTTTTAGAAAATACATCATTTTTTAAAAAAGATGATGTTTGTGTAAAACTTTTAAGTGAAATGATCGACTGCAGAGTAAACCGTTTTTATAAATCTTCAAGTACTTGTCATACAAGTAGGTATTGTAACCAAAAATATTTTAACTTATTGTTTTGTGGGGGTTATAACTCAAAAACATACATGACTTGTAGCAATGTAAGTTGCATTGATGTTTATAGCATGGAAGATGTAGAAGCTTATCCACCAATGGAAATGGAACGTGAATGTCTGAAAGTAGTTTATTTAAAAGGTTGTATTTATGTTTTTGGTGGTTTTGATAATATCGGCAAATGGATAAAGTCTGTTGATAAATATTCACTTACTTCTAAAACATGGAGTCAGGTAGCTGAAATACATGATGATCGTTATGATTTTTGTGTATGTACATTCATAGATAAAATTTATTTGTTTGGAGGTAAAAAAAATGGATTTACAACTAGTTCTTATTTAAAATTTGATACAAGTGATTACAGTTGGAAAGAAGTGGACAAAATGAAAGAGGCAAGGTCAAATGCAGCCTGTGCGGTTTTTGAAGAAAGAATTGTAGTTTCTGGTGGAACGATTGATGATGGAAATGTTTCAAATTCTGTTGAATCATACGATGTTCTACCAAATAAATGGTCAACCATGCCAAATATGAACTCCGGTAAATATGACCATAGTTTAGTTGTTGTAAAAAACAAATTGTATGTAATTTCACATTCAAAAGACGATTGTGAAGTTTTTGACAACATTTATAAAAAGTTTACTACTATTAAATCACCACAATTTAACAGGGGTTCTACCATAAGTGGTTTTTCTATAGAAAACATAGTTTTTGCTACTCATGACAACATGTCGAAAATAATTACTTATGAATCAAACGAAAATGAATGGTCGGTAGAATATTGTGAAGTCATAAAAAACCTTCGAAATTTTTCAAGCGTTAAAGTACCTTGTTTATAAAGAAAATGTTAAGTACGTTTAAGTTTAGATTTAACAAAAATTTTTGAAAATTATCAAACTAATTAAGTGAAAAAAATTTTTTTATAAAAGATTTAATTTCTACGCTTAAAATATATATTTTTTTAATAATTCTAGACTTAAATTATTTTATTTTACTTATTAAAAAAGGTCAATAGTTTAAGTCAATTCTTGTTTAGCACTATTTTTCTGACAAAGTTTTCTTCGATTTTTATTTGATTGAAAAACGGAGTTATTTAAATTTTTATTTGACTCATAAACAATTTTAGTTTATTTTTCTTTTTATCGTTTAATGCAGAGCTTAAAATAAACAAATATATATACATACATATCTAAATGTAAAACAATTAATTTTTTGTCTATTAAGATAGTTCTCTTGAAAAATATTATACTTTTCAAAGCTACTTATTCTTGAATGGTTGAAAAAGATTATTTTAGCTCATATAAATGTGTAATTTTTGCATGACTATTGTGCATGTTTTCGAAAATAATACTAATAATATTTATCTTATATAAGTTAACTAATGAATCTTTCTTTTTTTTTATATTAGCTACTTTTATTTCTCTACGTCTCCCCCTAACAGAATAATAAATAATTTTTTATTAGTTTTGTACAAATGTGTTAATGTCTTATGTACTATAAAAAACTCTTCTTGAAAGCGATCTTTTTGTTAGTAATTTTCTATAGATGTGCTAAGTTATTTCTTTTTTAAATGTATCAAGTATCACCTTTTACATTAAACGAATTGTTTATACTTATTAATTAGTTATTTATAAGTTAAACTTTGTTTAGTTTGTGGTTTACGTTTATTTTAATCTTAATTTGTTGAATATAAATTTATTCTATTTTATTACCCTTCTTGTGTGTCTTGTTTTAGGGGCTCGGTTTTTAATGCTTGAGTCCGAAATTGTACAATAAACAATATAATAACAATATTATGTATATGTGTTTATATCTATACTTGTTATCTTATCAGATTTTTATTTGCTAATAAATATTTAAAGAAAAGGAGTTTTACTTTAATTTTTTTTCGTTCTAGTATGTTTATGACATAAAAATTGTTTATTGAATGATAAAAAAGCGCTCAATAAGTTTGGTCTACAGACATGTTGTACAAAGGAACCTTTTGGTTATTGACTCGTACACCACATGCTTATGATATTTCTTACGAACTATTAGATTCAACTATTTTATCAATTATATGTTTAAATCTTTACTAATAAAACAATCAGTTTAACAAAATGAAAGAAAAAAATTAATAGGAAAGTTAACTGAACTTTTTATATATAAATGTACTTAAAAGCTTGTTTAGTAACATAAGAACTATATAGATATAACTTTTCATAAACTTATAAAAAGATATAAACAATACTAATAGCAAACATTTGAATAATAGAATAATAGGTTACAACCTCTTTAAATAAAGTAAAAATGTAATACGCTAAAATATCTTTACGTTCAATTTTATCAGTATTTTGTGCGAAAAGTATTGTTTTTTATTTTGTTTGTCAATTTTTAAATGAAGATTAATAACTATTTCTCATTCGAATAGATAATTAGAGTATTGCATAATTTTTTAATAACTTAAAAAAAGTTAATTATTCTATGACCGAACTTAACTTGTTAAAAAAATAAAAAGACAAGTAATGTTAAATTTATGCTTCTAATAAAAAACAAAAAATCACATAATTATAATATAAACAACAACATATTTCCTTCTGTTTTAAAACACACTTTTTATTTTTAATACTTGTCTTAGCCCAAAATTGTAATATTACAAGGCTAAAAGTATTTGTTAACATGAAAATGAAGTTTTTTATTTTTTTTGATTTTCTCATAAAAAGAGATATTTTAACATAAGTTTGCTTGAAACAGGTATCTCAGCGTACTTTTTAAATACTTAGTTTTCATTTAAACTATATACATCTATAATTGTTTTTTACGTTGACATGCGAAATAAAACAAAAAGTTTATAAGTATTCTGAACTTAACTGTCATCTAAAAACAATCTAAAAGATTACCAGATAGAAAATGCTGCAGTCTAGACTAAACAACTGTTATTGCAAACGAACACTTCAACTTTTGAACAAAAATCTCAAAATAAATAAGTAGATAAAAAAGTTGCTTATCAATTGGCAAATACTACTAACTCCTTAAACAAAAGTAAATAGACGAGTAGAAATGATCATTAATGACCTTGTTAATCACTTTTTGATAGATAACTTTTAAGTTCATGCTGGAATTTTCCGAAATGACTTATGTTTTTAAAACATAATTGTATCTCAGTCCATAACTTGTTTTCATGGTAGGAATGCGATTTATAACCTATTTGCTACTTAATCTAGGTAGGAAAAATTGTTTCTGAAGACCTGGTTTGATAATTATGGACATTTTATACACTTTTATAATAGATTTTAAAGTTACCTGGTAACAAATTATTGTTAAACTTCATCTAAGAGCTCTGTTTTTGATAACATTCATTTCATTTATACATTTTTCATTTGCTCTTCTTCAGCACAACAAGCCATATATAACATTGCTCATAAGCAAAGAAATTAGGATCAAATGTAACTTTTTTTCATTGAAGTAGTGTCTGGTTTTAAATAAGGTACCCAATGTCTTTTGAAATTTTGTTCTTATAGTTTCTATGTCTTCTGACCATATTAAGTTTTTATCTATAATTATTCCCAAATTTCTATAGCTATTGTGTTTGTTATAAATGTTTTACCTTTATTTACACTAAGATCTATATTTTTTCCTAAACATTTTTTTTTTGGTTGATATAGAATTAAGCTTCTAGTTTAATTAAGATTTAGTTTAATTTTATTTCCCGTTAGCCAATCTGATACCTTTTTTAGTTCTGTGTTAAAATTATTACTGTAATTTAGGTTTGTGTCTTTTGTGAATTTTTTGTACAACATTGTATCATCTATAAAATTGAGGACGTTAAGACTGGTATTGTTCTGTAAGTCGTTCTTATGTATTAGGAATAATAACGGTCCTAATACTGAGCCCTGTGTTACCCTAACTTCACTTTTTTCACAGGTTGACTCATATCCTCCAAATATAGATATGAGCTGATTAGTTGATGCGTATTTCCTCTAAAACCATAACATTGCAATTTCATAAATAAAAAATTTCTATCTACACTATCAAATGCTTTACAAATATATAAACAAAATATTTCAGTCAAAAAAATTTAGAAAATTATTTGTTATTGTAATAAACTTTTGTAAAATTCATAATCAAAATAAACTATAACTAATTTTGAAAAATAATCAAAATGTCATTTTTTATGTCACTGATATGCGCGTTTCAGGGACGTAGCTTGTTCTGTTTCTGCAAATCTACAGAAACGTTTACTTATGTGCGAAAAAACTGCATTTATTTCAGCTTGAAAAGACTCTGCTGTTTTAGCTTTTTAGTATTCATTTCCACTTAGTTATGCACTCCTGAAAGACAGTTTTGACATGTATGTACTCTTTAGCATTTTTAGTGTCGTAAAAATTAAACGAATTAACTACATCCAAATTTTAACATTTAGCGCGTTAAAGCTTTAATTTGTCAAAAAGCTGCATTTCAAAATTGATTCTAATGGAATCTTTTGCTTCAAAAAACAAAATCATACAATTTTATGTTACAAAAATTAGCATAAATTGTTGTTACTATTGGCTACGTTAAATGTTTAATTTTGAAAACAATATAAATTTTTTTGAGTTAAACTGTGATTTTTTTATACTTATTTCTAATAATTTTTTTCTGGGATTACACAAGTGGCATGACATAAAGAGTCATAGCGGGTGTGGAGCAAAATAAATTGCCTTGTATACAGTTATCACTCGTACCCCAACATTCCATTTTTGATGTATTAACTTAACTGCATTTTTTCAGATTAAATTCAATAACATTAGAGATAGTTTTAATTGCTGTGTTCCCTCTTGGACGTGTTATTTCAGATGTTTTAATTTTTACAGAATCGTAACTTTTTTGAGCTAGCTACGTCCCTGGCGCGTATCATCCCTATATAGGGATGATATGTAGTAGATAGGAGTAGATCCTATGTACTCCTTAATTTCGTTTTGTGTATTATTTTCAACCTTATTTAGGTTCAACGCTTATTATTTAACGGGAAGAAGTTTTTTTATTTGTGGTAGTGTACATGCTACTGTCTTGATCTTTCTTATTGTTTATTTTACTTAGTACCTTTTTGTTGTGACTAATTATTAATGACCTATCATTTTCAATACGACAGTAGGATAGTTCGCATTTTATTCTGTTAAAATCTTTTTCTTTCGTTTTGAAATTTTTTGTCAATTTTATATATATATATATACAACCTGCATGAGTAAAAGGAATTTATAACTTATAAAAACTAACAAAACAACCAAGCTGAAGTCTTTTTTATATATTTTATAAATGTACGAATGAACAGTAAACAGTTTAACTAAAACAGCTTGTGAAAACTTGGTTTAACTAAGTAACTTTTGTCAACATTTCAACTCTTATAGATTTATTTTATTTAAAAATATGCGATTTAGTTGCGACTGATCGCTTTGAAGTGTAAAAAAAAATATCCATTTTGATCTTATGATGAGAAAAATATATTTTATTGAATCACAAATACATGCTTCACAAAATTATTTATTAACCAATTCTAACGTTATAGTTTAGAGTTTTCATAAATTATTTTTTCAAACTTACACAGATAATATTTTTTTAAACGCTTGTTAAGATTAGTTGTGTCTTACGTCACAGTTCAGATTTTTAATAAGTGATCTTTATATAAAGCTTCAAATTAATAAGTTTGTATATTAGCGTGATAACATTTTCTACGTAAATATCAAAACTTCCTAAAAAGAAAATAAATTCTATTTAAAAAGACTTTGAATGTTAAATATAAAGTTTATTTTCCTTTTTTTTATTAAACAAAGTCTTGTAGTATAATTTCTTATATTCAAAGAAATTTCTTTTCATAAATATAACATAAATGTGAACCTGGTATTATCAACAAATTTTACAAGTTTAGTCATTATTTTAGTGTTTTATTTTAAGTTTTTTATAAGGTTCGTTGTATACTACTTAAGAAAGTCTTTAGATCGATGCTAAAGTTTTAGTGACATTTAAAACAAAGATGTTGTTTCATAGTTTTATTTAGAATCATTTTCAGATTAAATTTTTACCCTAAATTTTTGATTTTGGCTTCTAACTTTTTAGGGTTATTTGAGTTCAATTGTCATAGCAGTAAAATTATTAAAACTTAAATTGCGTTTTATTGACTAAGCATACATTTCAATTATTGTGTAACCAGTACAGACACGTGATATTTTTGTTAAGGGTGCGGAGAATTCACAGATGTTTAAAAACCCCGTTGTTTAAAATAATTTGTTAAGATTAAAGTACTACAAATGTTAAAAACTTGTAAGTAAAAGATTAAGTAATGTGATTAATATTTTTTAAAATTAGTTCTGGTTAGCATAATATATTTTTCAAGTTAGTATCTGCTTCAATAAGACCCAACCCCAAGAAGTCATTAATTATTAATATACGGTTAAACGTATTAACATTCAGGCAATTTGGCAAGATATTTAATATATTTGTAATTTGCTTAACAAAACAGTAGTCTGATTTTAGTTTATAGATTGTTTAGACTTGGAAAAGATGTTTTTGTAGTTCTAAAATCACTTATTGTCTAAAGATTTAATTAGGTGATTCATGTTTTTATTGTAATTTTTGCAATTTAAAAACTTATTTGTCAAAAAATACTAAGACTCATTTGTTATACTTTAAAGTTTTGAAGTATTAATCGGTTTTTCAACTAGAAGTATACTAACAAATAATATCTACAATTATTTTATCGTATCTAGTCTACTATTTAGTTTCTATCAAACTTTTATTTTTTAATTGAAAAATTTATTACATGAATAAGAAAACACAAGTAAAAAGTATTTGATTATATAAATCGTAACTAGTAAAGTTAAAGAGAACTTCTATAAAATGAAAAGTAAATATAGATCGCAAAAGAACTTTAGTAAAAAAACTAATTCTAACTAAATTTTTTTTTACTACAATATACTGAATTATAATGATGTTCTTGGTTTTTTAAACAATAACTTCATTAAATAGGCATAATTGTAGAAGATAAAGATAATTTCTTATTTTATTTTTTGTTTTTTAAAATACATTATAAGGCTAATGAATTTACGCATAAACAATAATGAAGAGCAAATTAAATGATGTTGCTGATGATTTTCCCCTAATGTTTGCTGAGTCAGCAAACTTATTTTTTTTTTAATTTTTACTTTTAATAATATCCATACCCCTAACCCACCTTACCAAAAAAAAAAAAAAAAAAAAAATCAATAACTAAAAATAAAAAAAAACTATGTACAACAAGTTTATTATTTTGCCGATTCAGCAAATATTAAGGGTTACACCATAATGTTTTAACAAGAATAAAAGTCCTAGACAGTAGGATTTTAGTTATTACATTAACTAATTGATATTCTATTGCCGAAAATTTTCCAACACAAAAGACAATGCTTTTTACCAAGTTTGCTCCACACTAGCTGCGCCCCTAGTAGACATGTATAGGTAAACACGTATTTTTTTTTATCTAATTTTCTAACATAGCTAAGTATACATCGTTAGTATACTAATATTTATTCATTAGTTTTAGTTATACTGTTAGATTTAATTTAGATAATAAAAAATAGTTATTCTGAATCAGGTAAGCAAGAATTTCAAAACTAAGAACTCTGAATAATGAACAAACGTTTTAAATTATTTTTTCATGCACGAGTAATTTTAGCCGATTTTTTTCTCCTAATCTGGCAACTATGCTCTGGACTCTGAAGTGTAAATTAAAGTTTATAAACTTGAATAAAAAAACTATTTTTAAAATTTTTTACGACCTTTTTTTATCGCTTTGTACACCAGGTCCTTGGACCAAGTATTTGAGAACATTTTTTTCGTTATTAAATAACCAATATCACAGAGTAACTTAAAACAAGCATCAAAGTTAATATTTGTTTATAGGAAAAATCTTTGATTTTTTAAAATAGTCTAGTTTTTTGAAGGTTTTTTCCATCTTATAACTTTAATTATATTTTTCCTAAAATATTTTAGCTAAATATAAATGTTCCCCTCAAATTACTTTACTAAATCTTTATAGCCAAAATTGTCACACCAGTGAGGGACATTTTCAACACTAAATTTTATCAACCTACCATTTTCAAGAAATATCTTGCTATTTTTTCAAATATGTATATACTTCATGCAGTTGTATTTTCTAGTTTGTTAATTTTTTAATATGCTTTATGTTAAATTTCAAATAAAACGGGTGTTGGTTGGAATAATTGTATGTCAAGTTTTAAATATAAAATGATTGCTAAGAATAAGTCAGTATTTTGAATAAATATTTTTTAGATGTCTAAGTAAAACAAGACAGACATAGAATAATATTCTTAAAATTTCTATATTGACTATCCTAATAAATTATAATAAACACCCTTAAATAGGCTATTTTTGTTTTTATACAGTGTACTACTTAACTATTAGATAATATTCTATCAAAACAATTTTGCTCTAACTACCAGAATAAAATTAAATGATTTAAGAAAAAAAATGATAGATTCCAAAACACATTATATGATATTTACTTTGTAGCAATAAAAAAAATATGAGGCTGTTTAAAAATTCTATATAAAAGTTTTATAAATTTTATTTTTTTTCATATCATATAAGTTATCTCAACTTCTATAAATACTTCTATCTATTTTTTATATTTTTGTAAGAAATATCAATTTTATTTAGTTTGTTGAAAATATTAGATAAATAACCAATATACTGTTGTTAGATACTAAACTTAGTTACACTACAATAAAAATTTTAGTTATTTTATTCTTAGTAAAACATTTTCTAATAGTTTTGTTGTGACTTTAACTTTGTTTTAATCTGTCATTTTTGTTAACATAAGCTGAGAATATTTTTTATAGATCTATATGTTGACTGCATTATCAAAATCATAACATTCATATAAAACTTTAATTTTAGGCTACTTGGCTTAAGAATCAGTAAATCAATTAATAATGCTAAGTAGCAGGCTAAATGTTTAAGATATAACAAAAAATAAAGTTATATTATTATTTTTAGTTATTATGATAAAAACTAATGCAAAACAGATTTAGTTAGAGTAAAAATTTTTAAAATGAAATTTCAAGTTTTCAAAAGTAAAAAAGAACTTGTTTTTTAAATTATTTTTTTTAATTTTTTATAAGAATTGAGATCCAAAAAAATTGTTGTGTAAAAAATAAAGTTTATTAATACTCAAAAATTTAAAGAATGAAAACTGTGTCTTTATTTTGTTTTATAAAAAAAGGAGTCATATTGATAAAAATGCCTTAAGGGACTAAAATGTAAAATGTAAAGTGTGCTGTCCCAATTTTAGTCAACAAACTTATTTTTAGAAATGGCAGAATATATGTCCCAAAAGTCACAGTAGAACTGAAAAAATTTAGTCCACAGTTACAATAGAACTGACAAAATTTAAGTCCAATTAACTCAATGAAAATGTATGAGTACAAATAACTTACAAAAAATAGTGACCAGTTTTAAGTCACAGTAACTCATGTTAAACTTATTTAAGACTCTTGAATAATTATAGAATTAAAAAATAGACAATATTTATAAGTAATTAAAAAAGTAACACCAGTAACATGCTAAAATTTTTAGAAGTTTGCACCATAAGAGTTTGCATAGGCATGACAATTGAATGAAATTTTTTTATTGAAAAAGTAGTTTCAATCATAATGTTAATTTTTTTTTGTCAAGTTATTTCAAGGTTGTCACACACTCAGGAAACTTAGATTCCAAATTAAAGAAAATCTCAGGAAAACTCACGAAGATTTAGAAAAACTCAGGCATTTGATTCCTGGCAGTTTTATTTTTTTCTAAAAATTTCCAGGGAAATTTAAAGATTTAAAACAAAAATCTCAGAGAAAACTTTTTATAAATCTAGAATGATATTTAGTCTATCTTCTTTAAATATTTTGTTCAAAATAGTTCAAATTATTTTTAGTGTTTATTAAGAAATTTCTATCCTTGAGACTAGATCTTCAATATTCTTAGAATTTACATTATAATTTTTTTTTAAATAATAAAATTTTTAAGGTTTTGAAAAAACTCAGGGAAGTTTTTGGTCACTAAGGGAAGATATTTTGACTCAAAGAGTGGCAACCCTGTATTGACAATTTTTATTAATTAAATTTTCCTAAACAGCTTTTAGATAATTTTATGCATTATCAGTTTTCTAAATGTGAGTGCTTTAAAACCATTTTTTGAAGATATTTAATTTCCATCACTGCGTACTAAAATGTTTCATATTTTATTAGTTTTTAATTTAATTAAATGTTTTGCATGTTACATAATTTAAAAAATATGTCTGCTGTAGATTTAAATAATTAAGAGAAGTTGCACTGTTTTGCAAGAAAAATTACTTTTCCTTACCATTACCATACCTTAAACTTAAAGTAAAAGAAGAGAGAAACTTTGAAAACGACAGGAATAGGTAACGTAATGGTTGAACAGTTTTATTGCTGAACCATTTACAGGGTTGCTGTTTTACCTGAAATTCTGGAAAAACCTGAAATTTGTTAATTAAGGCTAAAAAAAAACTGGAAAGCCCGGAATTTGAGAAATTTGAAAAAGAAAACCTGGAATATTAACAATTTTCACATGTTGAGTAGTAAAATTTCGATTTAACTCAAAAACTCTATCATATAAATAAAAACTTTTTGTCATCATCAAATTTTTTTTTATAAAAAACAATTATAAAATAGCTTAACAGTATGTTTTTAATGTTTTAATACTATTAAACACAGTTACTTACTTTAAACTAAAAATAGACCAAAAATTTGTACTTATAAAAACCTGAAAGAAATTTTCAAAACCTGAAAAATTTTTGAAAAAACGACTGGCAGCTCTGCATTTATTTGATCATCAAACATTATTATATCAGTCAACCAGAAAGCAAGTCAGTCTTAAGCAAGTTTAAATTTTAAAGTTAGAGCTAAATAAACCTGCCACATCGGAATTGCAGTTTGATTGCAGTCAAGACCTTACAGATGGAGTTCTAGAACTGAACTTATTAGTAATTATACTGTTTATTGTAGAGCTCTTTTTAAAACAATTCTATTAATTTTTAATTGATTTCTTGATTTTGATTCAAAGAATTTTTTTTTTAAATTAATATACATTCTTATAATATATTCCTGTTAGAATTTATTTTAATGTAAACTTTTTGACCAAAATTGAAGGTATTTTCCAAAGTATAATGTTCTTTGATATTTTGTTTAAAGTAAAATATAACCACAAAAAGTTATTTATAGTTTTTATAAGTAGTATAGAATACCTATAATAACATTTTTTTTTAAATAAAATTTAAAATTAGTTATTGTTTTCAGTGTGGTTGCACGCTCCATTATAACTCTATAATAAATGATTTATTAGTTTTTTATTTTACAGAGATTTGAATATTTATAAAAGATTAACTATGTCGACACAACATAGTCAAAATAAAAATACTACAAAGAGAGTACAACTAGATGAAAAAGATAAAAGTGTAAGCAATATTTCAGAATACAGAAGGCTTGCTATTCTGAAGTATTGTAAGGAAAATGAAATTGAAAAAAATCATTTAGATGGATTATCAATTTCAAATGAGCTTTATAAAATAGGTTAGTTTTATTATTTTGTTATATTGATAATAATATTTATCTTTGAATTCTATGAAAATCTTCTCTTTGTTCGTGGTATAACAAACTACAGTAGTACTCATTACGAGCTATCTTATGCACAAATTTTCTTAAAAAAAACTAAAGTAGATCATAAACCTTAGTTTGATAAACTTAACTAATTTTTTTCTATTTCCTTTTATGATTTTTATAGTAAGAGGTTAATAGTTTAACTATCAAGTTTAAAATTAAAACAATAGTATGTCATCAGTCAACGAAGCTTATCTCCTAAAAAAAATGAACTATTAATCATAATTTAATCTAAGAAATAAAACTTTGTTGTCAGTTTAGAACGTAATTTTAACAAAGCTAAGTGTTATTGTAACATCCCTACTCTGTTGAAGAGTACTACGAGTACTACCTTCAATTAAAGTAATTTCGCGCTTGAGTTTTAAACTATTAAGCCTCTCCTATACTTTTTGGTACATGCTCTTTATAAAACTCTTTTTAAAGAGTATGTACCAAAAAGGGTAGAAAATGTTTGCTTTTTAAATAACAAACCTGATATACCAGTCAAAGTTTTAAACGCATCTAAACATTCATCTATTGCAGAACATTTAGTTGTTAATCCAACTTGTGCAAACAGTTATAATATAAATGGACTCAAAATTATTAAAGCTTGTAGTAATGTTTTTAATTTAATTAAATTAGAAGCCATATGTATTTTGTTAAGGAAACCTGTTTTATGTAGTCAAAAAGATTTTCACTTTACTGTTTCTTTATTTACGTAATATTTTAAAAGAATTGTTTTCATTTTATTTATGTTTAGTTTTACTTTAGAATAATATAACGTAAATGGTCTTTTTTGATTTTAACTGTTACTAATTGCTTTTATGTTTTATTAATCTCTTGGTTACACTTTGATTACTTGATTACTTGGTTACTATATAAAAATGTAAAATCTTATTTCTTGTTAGCATTGTACTCTACTGAGGAAAATTGCTCGAAATATATTTAGTGTTTTTGAAATTTTGTGTCTTGTGTAAAATATTATATATTTACTGGGTACTTATGTTCCAATATATGTAATATCTTTAAAAAAGTTAGTTTATTTGAACTGACAAAGCAGCTTATCTATCAGTAGAACAAAACTGCGAAAATTAATACAACAAGTAAATTTTCTACAAGTTTATAAAATTTTATTTAGAGTTTTTATTAAGAATGTTTTTGAGTGTTATAAACAGAAACTTTACATATATTGTTTTAATTTTAAATGTGAATGAAAAACATTTATCTAGCGCATCAGGCGGTAATTTAAAAAACGACAAAGTGTGTATAGCTCGTTAATATAAAAAACAATTCAACAAACTTCATTAATTTTAAAATTAGTTTTTTTTTTGTTTAAAGGGTTTATTTTTTTAGTAACTATTAATAAACATTTAGGTATGAAGAACCGAAAGTTAAGTGAAATAGTTACAGCTACAAGGTTAAACAAACTTTCCCTTAACGAAATTGCAAGTAGTACACTTTCTGCAATCTTAGAAAAAAAGATAAAAATTAAAAATACTGCTTCTGTTTACAAGTTCGTGAATCTGTTCAATTTTTCTAGCCTCCAAGATTCAACCCTTAACTATATAGAACGTTGTATTACAATTGTAAGTGATAATGAAAGCTTTTTAGAATTTGAATATAAGTTTATTTCTAAAATACTTGCAAGTTCTAAACTTCTAATTACTTCAGAAATTGAAGTATTTGAAATAGTAAATAGATGGTTAAACTACAACATTGAAGAACGTAGCAAATACGCTGAAGATCTTTTATTAAAAGTTCGTCTTCATTTGCTTTCAACAGAAATTATAAGACATCTTTTAAATGATTCAACAATTACAAAAGCTGATATTTGTGTAAAAATTTTAAGTGATATGCTAAACTGCAGAGTAAAATGTTCTTATAAATCTTCAAGTGATTATCATACTAGTAGGTATTGTAACCAAACAAATTTTAAACTTGTAGTATGTGGAGGTCTTAGCTCAGTAACACTAATGACTTATCGCTATGTAAGTTGCATTGACTTTAACAAAGTAGGAGATGTAGAAGCTTATCCACCAATGAAAACGGGACGTAGTTTACCGAAAGTAGTTTATTTAAAAGGTGACCTTTTTGTATTTGGTGGTTGGTAAAGAAACAAGAAATGGACATTGTCTGTAGATAAATATTCACTTACTTCTAAAAATTGGAGTCAGGTAGCTAAAATGAAAGATGATCGTATACATTTTTGTGTTTGTTCATTCTTAGATAAAATATTTGTTATTGGAGGTATGAAAGGTGGATTTGAAACTAGTTCTTGTTTGCAATTTGATACAAGTGATTATAGTTGGAAAGAACTTGCTACTATAAAAGAGGCAAGACCAAATGCAGCTTGTGTAATTTTTAAAGATAGAGTTGTAGTTTCTGGTGGATGGGATAATAATTTTGATAACTTAAAAACTGTTGAATCGTATGATGTCTTACCAAATAAATGGTCGCCAATGCCTAATATGAATACTAGTAAATCTCACCACAGTTTAGTTGTTGTTAGTAACAAATTATTCGTAATTTCAAATAGAGAAAATGGTTGTGAAGTTTTTGACAGCGTTTGTAAAAAGTTTATCACAATAAAATCAACACAATTTGACTCGTTTTCTCCCATTAGTGCTTTTTCTATAGAAAACAAAATTTTTGCCATTCAAGACGAGTTGAAGAAAATAATTACTTATGATACTAAGGAAAATAAATGGTCGGAAGAATCTTGTGAAGTCAGAAAAAACCTTCAGTGGTTTTCTAGCGTGAAAGTTCCTTGTTTATAAATAATATTAACCCAATTATAAGTTTTAAAACTTAAAAAAAAGTTTATAAGTATTGTTTTGATAATTGACAAAAAGACTAGATCACATAGAAAAAAAATATATTATTCTCTACTCTTTGAATATATAGAGAAGTACAATATTTTAATTTTAGTTTCTTTAAAATAATTTAAGTCAACGATTAATGAGCAATTTTTTTTCTTGTTGTATCTTCTTAGGTTTTTATTTCAATGCAAAATTTTAAAGTTTAGAAGTTTGCTTTAATTTTTTTTGACTAATAAACAATGTTATTTCTTATTGCTTGTTTTGCTTATCGACGTTTAAAACATAGCTTGAAGTAGACATATATTAAAACATACAAGTTTTTTAACCTTTTATAATGGTTTTTATAGAAAAAATTACAGTTTTCAAATCCATTTATTCTTAGATCATCTCTGAAGATGACTTTACATAGAATTTTGTCATATTTACACGACGTCACTTATGCTTAAGTGCAGTTTTTGTATGAGACTTAATTTATCTATGTGTCACGTTTATGTACATATCAGGGTTTTTGCACAGAGCTTCATTTTAGCACGGCATAACTTTTGTATATTAATAGTTTTAACACAAGTATTTAAGTGAAGTAGATACTGAAGATATATTTTTTTAGTTTTTAATATAAACAAAATGAAATATAAATTTAAACTAGTTTTAAATTAATTAAACATATTTAAAAGCGGCAAAGCTTGTTTAGTGAATTTTGTTCAGTGTAAATGTTTAAATGAAAAAATATATATGTTTATATACCTCCTACATATGTAAAAAATAATTTATAATCTACCTAATCTTATAAAACAATGAAAATAGTTATATACAATAAAAATGAGAGATAAATAATAAAAATTTCAACTTAAACAGCTTGTGAAAATTTGATTCAACTAAGTAGTTTTGTCTACAGTTCAAATCTTATACATTTATTTTAAAATATGCGAATTAGTTGCGACTGACCGCTTTAAAAGGTATGATAAAAAATATATTTTGATATTATGATGAGGGAATACTATTTTATTTTAGTCACGAACACATGCTTCACAAAATTATTAAATATTCATTTGTCACATCATAGTTCAGAGTTTTCATAATTATTTCTTTCAAACTTATAATATTTATGTAAACGCGTGTTAAGATTAGTTGTGTCTTACGTCACAGTTCAGATTTTTAATAAATGATCTTTGTATAAAGCTTCAAATTAATAAGTTTGTATATTAGCGTGATAACATTTTTTACTTAAATATCAAAACTTCCTAAAAAGTAAATAAATTATATTAAAAAGAATGACTTTAAATGTTAAATATAATGTTTAGTTTCCTTTTTTTTTAATTTGTTAAAGTATTATAGTATAACTTTTTATATCCAAGGAAATATATTTTTTAAATAAAGCATAAATGTGAACCTGGTATCATCAACCTTTTTTAAAAGTTTAGTCATTATTTTATCACTAATGTTTTTTGTATACTACTTTGGAAAGTCTTTAGATCGATGCTAAAGTTTTAGTGGCATTTAAAACAAAGTTGTTGTTTCATAGTTTTATTTAGAATCATTTTCAGATTAAATTTTTACCCTAAATTTTTGAGTTTGGCTTCTAACTTTTTAGGATTATTTGAGTTCAATTGTCATGGCAGTAAAATTATTAAAACTTAAATTGCTTTTTATTAACTAAACATACATTTTAATTATTGTGTAACCAGTACAGACACGTGATACTTTTGTTAAGGGTCCGGAAAATTTACAAATATTTAAAAACCCCTTTGTTTGATATTTTTAAATAATTTGTTAAGATTAAAGTACTACAAATATTTAAAAAATTGTAAGTAAAAGATTAAATAATGTGATAAATGTTTTCGAAAATTATTTCTGCTAAGCATAATATATTTTTCAAGTTAGTATCTGCTTCAATAAGACCCACGACAAGCTGTTAATTATTAATAAACGGTTTAAAGTATTAACATTCAAGCAATTTGGCAAGATATTTAATATATTTTCAATTTGCTTAACAAAATAGTAGTCTCATTTTAACCTATAGATTTTTTTGATTGGAAACGATGTTTTAGTAGTTCTAAAATCACTTATTGTCTAAAGGTTTAATGAGGTGGTTTATGTTTTTATTGTAAATTATGCGTTTTTAGATTTATTTCTTCAAAGTACTAAGACTCATTAGTTATACTTTAAAATTTTGAAGTAATAATCGGATTTTTTAACTAGAAGCATACTCACAAATGATATCTACAATTATATTTTGGTATCTAGTCTACTATTTAGTTTTTATCAAACTTTTATTTTTTAATAGAAAAATGTATTACACTAATAAGAAAACACAAGTAAAAATTATATGATTATATGAATCGTAACTAGCAAAGTTAAAGAGAACTTCTATAAAATGAAAAGTAAATATAGATTGCATAAGAACTTTAGTAAATAAACTAATTCTAGTTAAATTTTTTTTTTACTACAAGAAACTAAATTATACTGATGTTCTTGGTTTTTTAAACAATAACTCCATTAAACAGGCATAATTGTAAAAAATGAAGACAAATTCAACTTTTTTCTTTTGTATCAGTTGTTTAAAATACATTTTGAGTCTGATGAATTTAGGCATAATCATTAATTAAGAGAAAACTAAATTATGTTGCCGATGATTTAAAACTCAAGCATGAATGCAAAAAATTAAAATAGAAATAAACAAGCATTATTTTTACTTTTTTATTTGTTTTCAACTTAAACACAATAACAAAGTTTCTACATACACACGGAATATTTTATGAATATTAGATGCTGCAGACTGCAGATATTTGGTTTTAGTAGCTGCACTCAATTGCTTTGTCTTTTAAAATCTTTAGTTTGATCAATAATGTCTCGAGTTATGAATCAAAGTATTTCGTGCTGATGCTTGATTTTCCTGAAAATTTATTTTTGAAGATGCTCCGTTGTTTTTGACTTGATTGATACTAGTATTTCCGACTAATTGATGATTATTTTGCATACTTTGTAAATGTTGGTTTTTATAATGTTAAACAGTTTTTAGACAGTATATTGCTTAAGTTTGATGCTGGTTAAACAAAAACAGTTTTAGCTGAAAAATTAACAACGGCAAATTATCATTTGGCTATATGTTTCGTAACATTCATGACTTCATAAATTCATGACTTCATAATTTTTTTAATTTTTAATTTAAGGTATTAAATCAATTTAAAGCTCACTTACTAGGCTTTAAAATTAAGTTATTTTAATTAAGCTTCGGGTTTAACAGCTAAAGCAGGGACCTTTTTAAAACAGTCTCTACATAAACTTAATTTTTTGTACACACTCTTTTTGTTTTGTACTTTTTCTGAAGCAGCCATAGCTCAAACGTTCCATCGCACGCGACGCCCTGGTTTAAACGATTGTTTTTCTGCCTAAAAACAGTTAATCCTAATAATAGACGTCAGTGTCAACGAATGATGTTTATTATATACTTCGAAAACATACAAGCATCTAAAAAACATTTTATTTTGGTATTTTGAAATTAATTAGACGGGACAAAAAAATAACTAATAGTTTGATTGGAAAAACCTAATATTTTTTATTACTATTTTATAATACTTTATTAAGACTTTTAATTTTTTTTTAGTAGTTTGGTGTGGAACAAGGTAGCATCTGCATGTTCCACACCAAACTTGGTAAAAGTCATTGCGGTAAGTTCTATAAAGCGTCCTATTGAAACGTTGAGGTGTTTCCCCTATTATTTGCAGAGTCATCAAACTTTTTAAAAGGTTTTTTTATTTTTATTATAAATAATATCTTTATCCCTAAACAACCTTACCCAAACAAAAAGAAAGTTAACAATAAAATTAATAACTAAAAATATGTACAAAAACCTTATTATTTTGTCAATTCAGCAACTATTACGAGCTACACCTTAATTTTTCAACAAGAATCTGATAAAAAATCCCTGGCAGTAGGATTTTAGTAATTACTTTAATTAATTTAAATTCTACTGATTGGGATTTATTAACACTAAACAAAATGATTTTTATTAAGTTTGCTCCACACTAGAAGCGCCCCTGGTAGACATATATAAGTAAATTTTAATAAACACTTTGATTTTTTTTTACGAATCTTATAATTTAAGATAGTTTAGTACAGATACTGATTCATTAGTTTTAGTTATACTGTTAAATTTAATTTAGATTATAAAAAAAAGTTATGCTGAATAAGTTTAAGCAGAATTTCAAAATTAAATAACACTGAATACTGAACAAACGATCTAAATAGTTTTCCATACACGAGTAATTTTAGCCTATTGTTCCTCCTAATCTGAGAACTATGTCCTAAAGGCTAAATTAAAATTTCAAAACTTTTAAAAAACTACTTATAGCATTTATTACGATCTATTTTTTATCGCTTTGAATTTTTTTATCTTAAGACCAATTATTTTAAGAACTTTTTTTTCGTTGTTCAATAACCAATATCACAGAGCAACTTATAAAAAACATCAAAATTAATATCTTTTTATAGGAGAAATCTTTGATTTTTCAAAATAGTCTAGGTTTTTGAAGGTTTTTGCCATTTTATAACTTAAATTATTTTTTTTCCTAAAATACTTTAGTCTAATATAAATGTTCCCCTCTAATTACATTACAAAATGTTTGAAGCCAAAACTGTCACACCAGTTATGGCTAATTTTAACAAAAATATTTATCAACTTTCCCTTTCAAGAAATACAAAAATTTGTTGTGTAAAAATATAGTTAACTAATACTAAAAATATTTAAAGAACAAAAACTGTGTCTTCAATTTTCTAGTATTAATTTTTTTTATACGTTTTATGTTCAACTTCAAATTAGATAATTGTATGTTAAGTTTGAAATATATACTGATTGCTAAGAATAAGTAAGTATTTTGAATAAATAGTGTTTAGATGTCTAAATAAAACAAGGTTTACATAGAATTAATATTCTTAATATTTCTATAATCATTAACCTGATAAATTATAATAAACACCATTAAATATGCTATTTTTGTTTTCATACAATGTAATACTTAACTATCAGATAGTTTTTTCTACCATAATAATTTTTCTCTAATTACTAGTATAAAATTAAATGATTTAAGAAAAAAATATGATAGTTTTTTTAAACACATTATATGGTATTTATTTTGTAGCAATAAAAAAATATGAGGCTGTTTAAAAAGTCTATATAAAAGTTTTATAAGTTTTAATTTTTTCATATTTGCTAGATTATCTCAACTTCTATAAACAATTGCATCTATTTTTTTTTTTTTTTGAAAAACAAAACCAATCTTATTTAGTTGTTGCAAATATTAGATTAATAACCAATATACTGTTAATAAATATGGAACTTAGTTACAATACAATAAAATTTTTAGCTGTTTTGTACTTAGTAAAACATTTTCTATTAGTTTTGTCGTGACTTAAAATTTGTTTTACTTCGTCATTTTTGTTAAAATAAGCTAAGAATATTTTTTATAGAACTATATGTAAACTGCATTATTAAAATCATAATATTTAATAAAAAATATAACTTTTGGCTACTTAGCTTAAGAATAAGTAAATCAATAAATAATGCTAGTTAATAGTCTAAAATGTTTAAGATGTAACAAAAAAAAGTTATAATATTTTCATTAGTATTATACTTAAGACTAAACAGTTTGTGTTACAGTAAAATTTAAAAAAAAAGCACTTCAAGTTTTCAAAAGATGAAAAAGTCCTTGTTTGCAAATTTCTTGTTTCCTATTCTTAAATTTAATATTGTATAAGAATTGAAATACAAAAATTTGTTGTGTAAAAATATAGTTAACTAATACTAAAAATTTTAAAGAACAAAAACTGTGTCTTCAATTTTTTTTTTACTAAATAAGGGTCATATTGATAAAAATGCCTAAAGGAGACTAAAATGTAAAATGTAAAGAGTATTGTCCCAATTTTAGTCCACAAACTTATTATAGAACTGACAGAATATATGTCCCCAAAATCACATTAGAACTGAAAAAATTAAGTCCACAGTCACAATAGAACTGACAAAATTTAAGTCCAATTAACTTACAAGAGTATTGAAAATGTATGAGTACAAATAACATGCAAAAAAAGGTGACCAACTTTAAGTCATAGTAAATCATGTTAAACTTATTTAAGACTCGTGAATATTTATTGAATTAAAAAGTAGACAATATTTGTAAGTAATTAAGATAGTAAAGACCAGTAACATGCTGAAATTATTAGAAGTTTGTACCATTTGACTTTGCATAGGCATGACAATTGAATGAGATTTTTAATTAAACAAGTTGTTTAAATCATAATGTTATTGTTTTTTTTGTATAGTTATGCAGATTTGTCACACACTTAGGAAACTCAGGGAATTCAGGGAAAATTAGGGGGCTTTTAAGATACAGAAAATCTCAGAGAAAATTAGAGAAATTTGATTCTTTTTTTTAACTCAAAAAATACTAAGGGCAGTTTTGGTATTTTCTAAAAATCTCAGGGATATTTTTTTCTAGATATAGAATAAGAATTAGTTTCTAGTTAATCTAGTTTCAATATTTTGTTCAAAAAAGTTAATTTTATTTAATTTTTGTGTTTATTTAAAAAGTTTTATCCTTGCGTCTAAATCCTAAAAATTTTTAGAATTAACATTGTAATTTTTTAATAAATAGTAAATTTTTTAAGCTTTTGAAAAAAAATCAGGGAAACTTAGGGAACTTTAAGGTTACTCAGGGAAGTTTTTGGTCACTCAGGTAAGATTTTTTGACTCGAAGAGTGACAATCCTGTGTTAACAATTTATGCTAACTAAATATTATTAAACAGCTTTTAGATATATCTAACTACTATTAGTTTTCTAAATGTAAAGATTTTAAAACCATTTGTTGAAGATATTTAATTTACTGTCATTTTGTAGTTAAATGTTTTCTATTTTATTAATTATAAGACTAATTTAATGTTTAATATTTTATAAAACTTAAATATTTTTTCTGCTGTAGCTTTAAATAATTAAGTGAAGTTGCACTGTTTTGCAATAAAAATTACTTTTCCTCACCATTGCCATAGCTAAAAGTGAAAAATGAGAGAGACGCTTTTTGAAAATGGCAGGAAAAAGAAATGCAATGGTTTGCAAGTTTTATTGCTGTACCATTTACAGGGTTGCCATCTTATCTGAAATCCTGGAAAAATTTGACAATTTAGGCAAAAATAACCTAAAAAACACTAAAATTTTGAGAATATTGAAAATAACTAGAAAAACCCGAAATTTTGCACCAAAATCACTTAAAAACCTGGAAAAACCTAGAATTTAACAATTTTACATGCTCAGTAGTAAAATTTCAGTTAAGTAAATACATTTTTTAAACAGCTTCACAGTATCTTTTCAATGATTTATACTATTTAACACAGTTTCTTACCTTTAACTAAACTTTAAACTAAAAATATAACTAAAAATGTGTACTTTTAAAAACCTGGAAGAAATTTGGAAAACCTTAGAAAAAATTGAAAAACGACTGGTAACCCTGCATTTGTTTGAACATCAAATATTGTTAAACCAGGCGACCATTAAGCAAAATGGTCTTAAGCAAGTTTAATTAATCAAGATATATCAAGATAAACCAGCCACAGTGTAATTGCAGTCAAAACCTTCCAGATTGATTTCTAGAACTGAACTTTTTAGTTATTATACTATTTATTGTAAAGCTCTATTTAAATGTTTCTATTAATTTTGATTGAATTTTGATTATAACTCCAAGTAGGTAGTTCTTAATTTAATACACATTCTTTTAGTATACTACTGTTAATTTAAATTTAGTGTAAAAGTTTTGACCACTTTAAAAGTATTTTTTAAAGAATCATGTTCTTTAATAATAAGTGTTTGATATTTTGTTTAGTATAAAATATAACCACAAATAGTTGTTACTAGTTTTTTTAAGTATTATAGAAAACTTTTAATAGCAATTTTTTCTAAATAAAATTTTAATTTAATTATAGTTTTTGTTGTGGTTCTACACTACACTATAACTTTACAGTATAATATTTTCTAGTTTTTTATTTTACAGGCTACTTAAATATTTATAAAAGTTTAACTATGTCAACACAACATAGTCAAAATAAAAATACTACAAAGAAAATACAACTAGATGAAGTTGATGAAAATGTAAGCAGTATTGCAGAATACAGAAGGCTTGCTATTTTAAAGTATTGCAAGGAAAATGGGGTTAAAAAAAACCAGTTAGATGAATTATCCATTTCAAATGAGTTTTATAAATTAGGTTTGTTTTGTTTTTTTATTATATTTATAATCAATATTTATCTTTAAATTCTCTAAAAGTTTTTTTTTATGTTCGTGATATAACAATCTAAAGTAGTACTCATTACTATTAATCTTTTTAAAATTTTTATTTCAGGAAAACAAAAGTAAATCATAAACCTTAGTTTGATAAACTTAAATAATTCTTTTTTATTTCTACTTCTGATTTTAATAGTAAAGGTTAATAGTTAAACTATTGAGCCTAAAATTAAACAACGGTAAGTCATCAATTAATGAAGCTAATCTCTTATAAACAATAAACTGTTAATCATAGATTAATCTAAGGAATTAAGCTTTGTTCTAGTTTAGAATGTCATTTAAATAAATTTATGTATTATTGTAGCATCCATACCCTTGTTTAGAGTAATACCTTCAATTAAAGTAATTTCACGCATTGAGTGTTCAACTATTAAGCCTTCTCCTGAATTTACCTAACTAATTAGGTTAAACATATGATCACTAAATTTAATACTACTTAATATATGCAATATCTTTAAAAAGGTTAGTTTATTTGAATTGGCAAAGCAGCTTATCTATCAGTAGAACAAAACTGCGAAAATTAATACATAGAGTAATCTAAATTTTCTAAAATTTATAAAATTTTATTAAGCGTTTTTATTAAGAATCTTAATGAGTGTAATAAAAAGAATCTTAACATATATTGTTTAAATTCTATAATTTGAATGGAAAACATTCATCTAGTTCTAGCGCCTCATGCGGTAAGTTTAAAAACAACAAAATGTATATAGCTTATTAAAATAATTATTTGTTTTGGAATCAGTTTTTTTGTGTTTAAAGCGTTTGATTTTTTAACAACTAAAAAAACTATTTAGGTATGAAGAACCGAAAATTAACTGAAATGATTGCAGCTACAAGGTTTAACAAACTTTCCCTCAACGAAAATGCAATTAGTACAATTTGTACAACCATAAAAGATAAAATACAAATCAAAAATGTTGCTTCTGTTTACCAGTTTGTCAATCTGTTCAATTTATCAAGCCTCCTAGGTTCAACCCTTAGTTATATAGAACGTTGTTTTACAATCGTGAGTGATTATGAAAGCTTTTTAGAACTAGAATTTAGCTTTATTTCTAAAATACTTGCAAGTACTGAACTTCTAATTACTTCAGAAATTGAAGTATTTAATGTAGTTGATAAATGGTTGAACTACAATATTGAAGAACGTAGCAAGTATGCTGAAGATCTTTTATTAAAAGTTCGTCTTCATTTACTTTCAACAGAAACTATAAGATATCTTTTAAATGGTTCATCATTTTTAAAAACAGTTGATGGTTGTGCAAGTTTTATAAAAACAAAGTTAGACTGCAGTGAGAAAAACAATTATAAATCTTTAAGTAATTATTATACAGGTAGGTATTGCAATCAAAAATATTTTAAAATACTGGTTTGTGGAGGTTATAACCGCAAAACTTACATGACTTGTAGCAATGTAAGTTGTATTGATGTTAACAGATTAAGAGATGTAGAAGCTTATCCACCAATGAAAACGAAACGCACTTTTCTAAAAGTGGTTTATGTAAAAGGGGATATTTATGTTTTCGGTGGTTGGAATGAAAATGGCATATGGACATTGTCTATTGATAAATATTCACTTACTTCTAAAACATGGAGTCAGGTAGCTCAGATGATAGACAACCGTATTTATTTTTCTTTATGTTCATTCACGGATAAAATATTTATTTTTGGAGGTAAGAAGGATGAAGGTAGAACTACTTCTTGCTTACAGTTTGATACAAGTGATCACAGTTTGAAAGAAGTTACTAGAATGAACGAGGCGAGATCAAGTGCAGCTTGTGCAGTTTTTGAAGAAAGAATTATAGTTTCTGGTGGGTGGAATGATAATGTAGGTATTTCAAATTCTGTTGAATCATACGATGTTATACCGAATAAATGGTCGAAAATGCCAAGTATGAACTCCGGTAAAAACAACCACAGTTTAGATGTTGTTAAAAACAAACTGTATGTAATTTCAAAGACAAAAGACAATTGTGAAGTTTTTGACAACATTTGTAAAAATTTTGTCACTATTAAATCACTATATTTTGACTGGTATTATATTATTGGAGCTCATTCTATTGAAAATATAATTCTTGCTATACAAGACAAATCGTCAAAAATTAATTCTTATGATACTAACAAAAATGAATGGTCGGAAGAATCTTGTGGAGTTACAAAAATCCTTGAAGATTTTTCTAGCGTGAAAGTACCTTGTTTATAAAAATATGTCAATACATTTAAGATTTACGAAAAGTTTAACAATGTTGTTTTGATAACTAACAATTTAATTAGATTTCATAGAAACAAACATATAAAAAGGTATTGTTATGTACTCCTTATCTATGTATACCATATTTTAAACTTTGATTTAATTAAATTTTGGTTTTTGAAAATGGTCAATAGTTTTCGTCAATAATTGTTAAACACATTTCTTTCTGATTTTTTTATGTTTTTTTATCAAATCGAAAAACTTAACAGTTTATAATTTATTATTGACTTTTATTGACTCATAAACAATTTTGTTACTTATAATTTATTTTGCTTCATCGTGTTAATACAGAGCTTGAAATAGGCAAATATATTTATGTGTAAACAAACTAGTTCTTTTGTTATCTGTTTTAAGAGTTATCATACAAATTGCTTTAACTTTTAAATGTACCTATTCTTAAATGATTGTAAAACATATTTTAGCTTATAAAATATTTTTATTTATAAAAAACTGACATTTATGTATGACACCTCATTTATTCATCAGTGACATATGAGCACATGTTAAAGCTTTCGAACGAGTTTCATATATTCCGATATAGCTTTTATTAAACTAAAAATATAAATTAGATAAATTCAAATATGTATTTGTTATTTGAATAAACTTTGTTAAAAAAAATAAAGAAGTTAAACTGAAACAAACTTTGAAAAAAAGTTAACATAAAATACAATTACCGTAACTTAATTATAAAAACAATTTAAAAAAAAAACATGTTTTCAAAATTTTGTCATTTTACTAATGTATGTCTAATTCTTAAACATTTGAAATTTATTTTTAAATATGGCTACCTTAAAACAGACATGTTAAAATAATCAAAAGTTAGTTTCAAAGAGTTTACAAATTTATCTGTAAATTTAACTTAAAAAAGTTATTTAATAATATATCTTGAAGGTTATAATCGATTTTTATACTTATATACTTAAATGAGTAAAGTATTTTTTGATCTTAGTGTTCACGTTAAGAAAAAAATTAAAGATTGATTTTATTTCAATCTAGAGAGGTTTATTGTAGTTAGTTTTATTAGAAATTAATTTGAAAAATATCTACTGAAAGCTAATTTTAACTTAAAATTTTATACATCATTAATTAATCAAATTTTATTTTTAAAACTCAGTTTCACCCTTTAAGGAATCTTTAGTTACAATTTAAACTTTAAAAATAAAAGTAAAACAAAATTATGAAGATACTAAAAAGTAAAACAAAAAAAGTAAAATAGAATTTGTATCTTATGATATTTAGAAAGTTTCAAGTCTTAACAATGAAAGTTGTATGTACTAGAGTTACTGAATAAATTGAAAACTTTAACTTAGGTATTGCACATAAAGAAACTAGACTTAAAAACACAATCAGCTTAAAGTGAATAAATAAACTAAATGACTTACATATTACCATGAACAAAGGGATTTGAATTCAATTTATAACTTGATAAATTACTAGCTAGCTGGGGTCAAATTGATCTATGTAATTTAGAATTGCATTGAAATTTTTCTGAAAAACATCGCTTCTATTATTATGACGTAACTAATGTATACTTTGAACTAAGTTAATGTTATAATTTAGTTTTTACAGTTTAAAGCTGGAGTTGTTTTTTAACTATTTAAGTATAATAAAACAAATGTTTAAGCACTGCTTTGGTTTATTACCTGGTTTCGGTGAGCCTTAGCCGACCTTTTCAAATAATTTCAAAACAGTAAATAACATTTAGACATTGGCAGTAATGTGAATCTGAACTCATTGATGCGTAAAAAATAAATAAACATTAACTATTCAAATTTTAATGAAAAATGCATAATTAGGTGAACTAAATATTGGTATTAATTAATAAATAAAAATAAAAGAAATTAAAAAACTAAATGCAGTAATATAAATGAAAACACAACAAATTCTTAACAAAATTCTGAAAAAAACTAACGGATGATTAAAATGCTAAAAATATTTAAATTATTAGGTTTTAGACTCATTCCAATAGAATAATAAAAATTTGTTTCTGTGCCTGCAAGAACTCATTACTTCTGATCTTTTATTAATACAGTTCTTATCTGCTTGTAGGATCTTTAATGCTTCTTTCAAGCACAACCTGCACGTCTCGATTCTCGGTCTTGATTCATATTCTTTTTCCAGTATTGTCCAAGTCAATTCAAAATTCTTATTTTCGTATTTCAATGTGTGGATGTATTTTGATAGCTCAGTTGCTTGTTTGTATTGAATATAATTTCTATCTTCTGGGTTGCTATTTATTGTCGTTCTGTGGGTTGCCACTCTTTTTTTAAATTGGTTGGCGCTTAGACCAATATATGATTTAGTTGCATTGTCAGTTTTTACTGTGGCCTGGTATATGACATTTTTTGCTCTACAGTTACCGCCTTTCAAAGGACATTTCTCTTTGTTTCTACAGTTACATGTTTCATCTTCATCATTCTTGTTGCAGTTTGTGAGCTTCTTGTTATGATTCTTTATGATTGTTTCAATGTTTGGCAAACAGCTGTAACTTAATTTGATGTTGTTCTTATTCAAGTATTTTTTGAATTTACTGTCTACTCCGAAGTATTTGTTTATTATTTGGAGAAATTTCTTGCCAATGTTTGTTTTTATTGATTTGCAGTATGGTGGATTAAACCATATTATTTTTCTTTTTCTTTTTCTAGGCCGTTTCTTTTCATCATCTTCATCTTTGAACTTTATTTTGTAATTATAGCCACTTAACTTTATTGCGTCATTGTAATCTTTACTTATTTCATTGAATAGATTTTCATTGCTAGAATTTTTGGAAAGTCTTTCTTCTATCATTTTTGGGATTTGTTTCAGTATTGCTGGAGGGTGGTTGGACTTTGAATTAATATATATAATTTTGCTGTTTTCTTTTCTATATGGTTGGAATGTGTGGTTGTATAGATTGAAGCTTAGGTCTAGATAGTTAATTTTACGTGAAGGATTTTCAATATCTAACTTTATTCCCATTTCTTTTGATATGTTGTGCATGGATTTTTTAATTTTCTCTATATCAACATTACTTTTGTTTTTTTCTATGACCATTAAGCCATCGTCGCCGTACAGTCCTGTTGTTAGGTTTGGGAGCGCATTCTTGAGTTTATGTAGTATATAGAGACCTACTAGTTCGCATATTTCCGCTCCATGCTTACCTCCCATGGTGATGTCGAAAAGTTCATTCTCTTCTGTGTTACTCATGATGTATTTTTTTAATTTAATTCAACGCTTTTTAAGGTAACAGCTTGTTCAATGTCTATACAAATAACTGACAAAATTTAAAATCAAGAAACCAATTGAAACTAACTTGGTCTACTTACGAAATAAGTATAAAACTGAATTTAATTAAAGAAAAAATAAGAAATAAAAAACATATTGAGAAACAAATGTACATTCCCCATGTTTTTTTTTTTCGTTTACCATTCAAAACTACACTGTGTAAAACAAATTAAACTACAGTCCCATATACTTTTTTAAACAACTTTACTTTTACACTTAACAATAAAATCTATGCAAAATATGCTTTGATATAAGGTATACTTATATATAAATAAAGATATTAATGAAAAAAAATTGTTGGTGATTTTTATCAGGAATATAAAAATCTCTGCTTTATACAAAAATAAAAACTAGTATATTTAATTAAAAAATAACATTTATATAACTTGTAAATTTATTTTGTTAATGATAACTTTGCTAAATGCTACTATAGCTATTTGTAGTAGGTAGAAAAGGAACACAGCAAAGTAGTTTAAGATAACTTGACTGTTAGATACAGCTTACAAAACGTTTTATCTTTGTAAAATCTTTAAACTATATTAGATGGAATTAGAAATCATAATCAGTATACAAGATATTTCAGTAACCTGCCTGCTAGGTACGCACTGTGTACCCAACCGGCAGTGCGTACCTAGAAAGTTTTGGTCTTTAATTACCTTCATTAAGCCTTATACAAACATGCTTAAAACCGAGAAAGCTTGCGAAAAACTATTTTAGTAAAATTCTCCGAAACAAAAGGTTTCATCATTAAAACAAATCATATTTATCGGAAGTACGTATACATAAGAAGGTTTGAGTTTTTATTTAATAATATATATTCAAGTACTTACTTAAGTATGTATAATTGTGTTTATATTCAAATCAAAAGATTTTTTATGTGTTTTGTATTTTCTTATACCTTTAAATTATACATAGACCTTATAAACATTTTGAACTAATTAAAGATCTATTAAAATACTGATTATGCTTTTATTAAATTCTTTTTACTAAAACAAAGTCTAGCATCAATAAATTTTCTTCTTACTTAATTATAATTTAGAAATTTTTAAATTTTAAGTGGTTTTCTTAGTAGAAAAGACAACAGTAAAGAATTAGATAGTGTAGTAGACGGTGATTTCCATAGTCAATATTGGCATAAAGGATTTTAAAATGATTTACATTTTTTACTAATTTATAAGTTTACTTTTTACATCTTTTGATTTGTGTATTTAACATTTCCACGACAATCTAAGGTCACTTAGTCTAATTAAAATAAATCATACTAGTTTGTAATTAAAAAAAAAATCATGTTACTTTTTTTTATACAATTTTAAAAATAATACTTTTATATTAATATATTTATTTTTTTAAATCAAAAAAAATATCATTAATAACCAACATTGATAAAGGATACCATACCGGTAGTTCGTACCTACTAAGTGCGCACCTAGTTGGTAGATGACTGTACTTAAACCGGTAAAAATTACTAAACTCTATGAACTAATTTCGACGTAACAACACGACTTACAAAATACTATAGAATTGCCTTTATTTACTTAAATTCTTATTCTTTAACTTAAACGTTTATTACAGGACAGGGCTACATATATAGTTTTGCTGCTACTTGGCCTGCTCCTGTTGCTTCGCCCGCTTACGTGGCCTGCTTGTTTGCTCGCTTAAACATTAAGATTTTGATTTATTTTAATACTTTGATAGTATGTCTACATTTAGAAGATTTCGTAAACTATTTTTGCTGAAATCCATGCAGCTCAAGCACTAGATTATTCAAAAACTTTTTGTACATGCGCTGTGTTCAAAGTGCGTACCTAGGAAATATTTGTGTTTAATTACCTTCATTAAGCTCATTACAAGCATTTTTAAAGCCAGCTTTTCTTTTGCTTTTAGTCATTTATGCTAACAAATGACTACTACAGCAAAATGTCTTCAAACAAAAACTTCATTATATAAACAGCAAAAAAATCTTTGAAATGACATTCATACATTATGAGTCTTGAGTATATCTATTATTAACTGTTAAAAATTTAAAGTTAATTGTTTTGCTATAAAGATCCTAGCAAAACAAGTTCACTGGAATAAAATAATAACAAATTTAAACAGTACTCTTTCTATACTAAACTAACACATGTTTCTGTGTGTTATCAAGTTAATACACTTCAATGTACTTATATAGATCTACTTTAGCTTCTATTCTTTCCTTACAGTATTCATTCTGTTACAGAGCTCCGTAGAAGTTTGTTAAGTAGATTGGTTATTATTATATCTAGTAATATGTATTTACTTGCAAAAATTTATTTATGTGTGTATATATTTTTTATGTTTATATTCTACCCATTAAGTTTTTTTTTTTTTATAAAATAGTTCTGACATGACTATGTTATTAACTTATCTATTTCGTCAAAAAGAAATCTTATTTTTAAATACAATTTACTTAACACTTTTATACTCACAACAATTAGAACGATTTATAAAAGAATATAGCTTGTATTAAATTTGCTTATAATTATTTGTGTCGTTTTTCTCAAATACTCAAAAACTCAATTCCTTAGCTTTAAAACAGAGTTATTCTAATTACGTTTTGGTTGGTACAGCTGAAGCAAGGCCCCATTTAAACCTGCTTCTACTAAAGCTTAAAATTTAAATTTAAACTTTTTTTACACTATTTTTTTTTTATTTAGTTTTTGCAACAGCTCCAGCGTTCCATTCTAGCGTTGCACCTGTTAGCTATTTACTGTAAGTAGTAAAAAAAAATACTAGAAACTTCACTGTTAAATGGAACTTATAAAACGTATTATCTTTTAATCTTCTAATAATCTGAATATTTAGAACTGTCATACAAAAACTAAATATTTACTAAAACTGACCAAACTTATTAAAACATACAAATTAACTTAAGCATAAAAGCATGACTTACTAAACACTAAAAATTCTTGTTTTTTAAGTAAAATCTAAAATCTTTCACGAGACCACGTATAATACTAAGCTTTGAATGCTTTAAAGTTAATTTGTAACACAAATTTACACTTTTTTCATCTTATAATTCGTAAATGCAATTTAAAGTAGCACAAAAACTATTACTTAATACTTTATAAAGTTTTATCTCAATGAAATGAATTTAATGAAAACAAAAGCTTATGCATCTAGTTTCATATACTTTTCGAAACGATTTTAATAAGTTAGTGAAATTTAATGTTCATATTTAAGCTTTCTGTTTATATTTTACAATTTCAAACAGACTAACTTAAATATGATATCAAAGATCCTACAGTTGTTAAAATCTAACTTCTAAAATCTAATCTTTCTAAAATGAAATTTGTGAAACCCTGTTCACATATTTAAGTATTCTGTATTATTCTATAAACAAATGATACAGAAATACTTAAATATGTAAACTAAGTATCATCATATTTTTTAAAACTTTAAGTACTCATAATAATAATTTTCAAAAACTAGAGAAATTTGGTTCACATACTTAAGATTTCTGTATCATTTTATAAACATATGGTACAGAAATACTTAAATATGTAAACAAAACTTCATGATGTTTTTACAACAAATAATCTATATAGAACCAGAACAAAAATAGTGAAATCCGGTTAGCATATTTAAGTATTCTGTATCATTTTATAAACATATGGTACAGAAATACTTAAGTATGTAAACAAAACTTCATGTTATTTTTGCAACAAATAATCTATATAGAACCAGTTCAAATTAGTGAAATCCGGTTCGCATATTTAAGTATTCTGTATCATTTTATAAACATATGGTAGAGAAATACTTAAATATGTAAAGAAAACATCAAACTTTTTTGCTGAAAAAAAAAATTGCTCATTCTGTTTAAATTTTATACAAAACTTGTATAGTCATTTGGTGCAATTAAACTTTAATACACTGTTTTGATTTTTCCAAAATAATATGCTACTTACTTTGCTAAATAGTATAATCTATACATACTGAGCAGAAATTACAGTTTATATACAATGAATGTGAGAGAAAGAGTAGAAAAATTTTCAATTTAAACAGCTTGTGAAAATTTAATTGAACCAATTATGAACTTTTATCAACAGTTCAAATCTTAAAAAAGAGAAATTGATGTAAAAATATTTGAGTTACTGACGTAATAGAACAACAAAGCATGAGAAAAAAAAATCTATTTTGATCTTCTGATGAAAGAAAAATGTTTTCTTTGAATTGTCAGTACGTATTATGCATAACATTTATAACTCTGTTCTTACGTCATATTTAAAAGTATTCATATGAACGATTTTAAACCAAAACCTCAGCATAAAATTTATGGATAATAATATATATCAAAACTTTATCTAATAAGTAAAAAGTTTTTTCTACGAAAAAAGTAAATACAAAAAATGACTTTTAGCAATTAACTTTATTAAAACAAAGTGAATGTGAACCTATTACTATTGAAACATTTTTTAGAAGTTTATTAACTAGTTTACTGTTTAATTTTATATTTTTACTGATGCTAATTTATATTGATTTACTTGTGATATTAAAAACGATAATTATGATTTACTTTTTTTATTCTTAAATTTAGGTTAATTTCAATTTTAAATGCAACATTTTTCGAATTGATTTTTGCTAAATTTTCAAGTTGATACAAGTTTGCTTATTGTAGCATTATTATATAATTTATTTTATTTTTGTTATTTATCCTAGCACACAATTAGTTTGTTATGTAAATTAAAAATAATATAGTGAAACACGGAAATTTAAAAATGTACTTCCTTAAAATAAATTGTATAAACAAGCTGATATCTTGCACAAGTCACATTTTAGTTTACTTATGATTGTATTTCTTATATTTAGAAATAAAATTTTTAAGGACAAAGAGTAATTCAGTTAAAATTTCTATAAGATTAATCAGTACTAAATAAATTGTTTGTGTTGAAGGTTATTTCATATAACTCTTTTTATATGTTTTACTTCAGTTTAGAAACATATTTAAATTTTTACACAATCTTTTAAACGTAGTTTCATTAAAACTAATTTCGAAAAATAAAACTTATGTCCTTACTAATTACTTCTTTTATTCGACATAAAATTTTTGTTTTAAATATAAACTTTGGAAACAAACTAAGTGCACACTAAAAATCCTAATTTTGTTCTAATTTCATGAAAAATTGTAATTTTATGACTTAGTTGTGATAGTTGTGATAGTTATTATCAATCATATGTAAATAAAACAATGAGAATTTTTAGTTAATTTAAAAATTAAGGAATATAATATAACAAACCTTGAACAAGAGAACAAGTTAAAAGTAAAACTTTGTGTTTCATCTAAAATTTTTAATATTACTAATGTGCTAAACTGAGTGAAATGACTGACATTTCAAAAACTTTTGATTATTGCGTAAAATTTTACTATACTACCCAACGTCTTGTTTTAACATATTTAGTGGTTTATTTACTTAGTTGGATGTTATCATAAGTAGGACAACTAAGAGTCATTTAGCCATTAAAATCCACCAATTAAGAATGGTCTGTAGTAACAATTTTTATTCTTTCATTAAATAGATTTATGCTAAGTGTATATTTTATTCGCGACCGGTTTCGGTGGCAAAAGATTGCAACCTTTTCAAGCAAAAAATAAAATATGAAACTGCATTTAGTTAAGGCTATTCTTTCATTAAAAAACTTCTCTCAAAAAGCTAATAAACTGTTTGTAAATGTTTTGTTGTAAAACCGTAAAAATTTTGAAAAAATTGCTAAAAACATTATTTGATGCACACCGATTGCTTGTAACTCTAATTTTATTCGCTTTGTTCACGTAAGTTTAGTGAACCTTACTTGTAAAAAAATCACAAAGCATTTCTGATAAAAAAATCTTAAACTAAAACTTGTCATTGAACAACCAAAAAAAAGACTTTTAATTGATAGGTGTTAGGACCTGGTGTACATAAAACTTTTCGGTTAACGACTCGTACATCACAAATTTAATGTCTTGTCTAGGACCGTAAAAGTATTCAAACTAAAGTTTACGCACATCTTATTGTACATATAACTGCGATTAACATACATATTAACTATGTACATTGTAAGTATTAGAAAAATGCTTTACTTAGCAACAATATAGAGCAAAACTTTACTAGTGATTTTAACATATGAAAAAACTCAAAATGTGGTGAAGTCTAAGATAAATTTCTGTTTTTAAAACAAGACACTTTAAACTTAGTTTGTAATAAAACCTATAACTTTAAAACATATTGGTTAAAATCATTAAATTTCTAAGAATAAACAATTTTCACTTATAAATACTAAGCTGATCGATTATATTCATTGTTAAGTTAAGAAAACAGAGTAATACTTTTTAAATTTTCTCATAGATTTAGTCAAAAATAAAATGAAAACAATTTCACTGATAACTTTGGCACTTTTATGCCAACTTTTAAACACTTCAGTTGCCTTAAAAAGAAAAGTTTCTGACGAAATTAAAATTCTTTCCTCAGTTCTGAAAGAATACTCATTTGAGAATTTGGGAGTTCTCGACGTTTATATCAACGAAAAGTTTTTCATCGAACGATACACGGATGATCAGCTTAAGGACATGGACAAGTTCAATGAGGTTCTTTTGAAAAACATTTTTCCGGGTCACTAAAAAAACAACGAGTCCCACCACATTGAAGAAAGTCACTGTAGAGACAAGTTAGACGAAGAAAAGTTGTCTTCAAACGACAGTTTCGCGCCATATTTCAACGTATACCTGATCAAAGCTGATGATGCGTGGAAAATAAGAAAAATCGGTGACAACGAAGTTACTTACTTGAACGTTGATAATAATAACGTGATGGACTTGGTGGTGTTTTTGTACGCATTCAGCCGTAACGACAAAATGGACCGATACGACACAGAAAAGTTGCTGGCGTTGATTAAAATGATGTATCAATTGGAAGAAGCCACAAAAGAGACGGGAAAAACCATGACTAAACTTGAAAAGAAGTTTTGGAAAAAGTACAGACTTGGATCCGATCTGATCCAGAAGGTTATAAAGCTGATATACGTATTTGACGAGTTTCAGCACGAAAAAGACGAACTGTATTTTGGAGTCGATGGAGAAAAGCATGTGGTTTACAAGCATTTGGGGAACGTTTCGTTCTCCCGAGTGTTTGAAGAACATCTTAGAAATTTCAATTTCACTTTGTCCTATTACAATGGAATGCGAGATCAGTTTACCATGAAAGATGCGGTTAAAAAGTTAACTTAAAGTTTAAAAAGATTACATGGAAACGCTGGAATGGAGATAGTTAAACAAAATGAAAAAACAGCAACTGTCGAAAAAGTGACTGTAGACGATGTTTCAATAAAAGGTACTTTTTTATCATGATTCTAACTTTTTATAAACTTAACGTAGAAATTGGTCTATCATATATTAAATAATTAACATTATTTAATACCTTTTTTTGCCTGAAAAATGCTAATTTTTAAGATACTTAAAGCAAGTTACGTGCTATTTCTTAGGTTAAATCAAAAAAGTATCATTTGAAATTTCTTACACTTTTGATGCAAAGTTGTATTAAAATGTTGTTTATTTAACTAAAAACTGTTAAAAACAACTTTTAAAAGTAGATCACACAACCAAATACTCAAAACCCAACCGAAATGACGGAAACAAAAAAAGAAAGCTCAAAATGAGCAAAAAACAAATTGAAAGAACTAAAGTACTTCCAATGAAATTTGCTAAAAAGAAAGTAAGTTGTGCCCATAAAAACTTAAATATTTACTATATGATTGTATAGTTTTGTTAAAAAAATTAAAGACATAATTAAGCACATTAAAACTTAATTACTCTATTAAAAGTTACTTCCTAGTGTTGTTAATTAACAAAATAGTTTATTGTGTAATCAATCATGTATCTTAAAATTTAAAAGTATTAATAATTTAAACTCTAGCCTTATTTAATATTTTTTATACAGTTACCTTGCAATGTTCACCTAAAAAAAATAATAAAGAAAAATGAAGAAAGTTACAAGTATTGGAAGCCATTTTGTAATCCGGATGGCTCGTATAAAACTACTGAAAAAATTGTGAGTTACGAAATACTATATATTTATTTAAACAAATTACATTAAAAAACTAACTTTGTAATACGCAAGTTTATTTTTAAATATTGTACTTATAAAAAGTACTTTTTGGAAAATCTATAAAGGTTTTTATTATAAACTTTTGGTTATATAAAACGATTAAGTAGATACTTTCGTTTTAAATTAGTAATCTTGGCTAAACAAAAAGTTTTTTTAAGTTTGAAAACTTGGTCGCCGAAACTTGAATTTAACTTATGGTAGCTTTTAAAGACTGTATTTGTATAAAAACTCATCCTAGTTTAAAAAAACACAACTTAAAGTCTATTATACGACCTTTAATTTAATTATATATTTTTTCTAATATTGCTCAAAGGCGGCCAAACTATTAAGACAAATGTCTTTACTTTTTGAAATATTCGTTGATTTCAAATTATAAAGTAATAAAATAAGGTATAATTTATATAAAACACTCTATTAGAATGTATTTATTTATAAAAAGCATGATACTTATGTAAAATAAAATTAACAACTCTGTTTTAAGATAGATTTATAGAATTTTAGCTGCAAAAGAATTTTTTGGAATAAATGTATATATTTACAGTGTAGAAAAAGACAGTGTTGGTGTGTTGACAATAAAGGAATATTCGTGAAAAAAATATCCAAATTTTCTGATGTATGTTAAAGTAAACAACACAAATATTCTATCTCCAGAATATGTTTTTATTACCCGATATATTATTAATTTTTTATGATTTAAAGTAATTAAGTTCACTTGTATTTATTAGCTGAAAGACTTAATGTTAATATCGTATTTGTCTTACTCTGTATTTAGATAAAATAAAAATAAAGTTTGGTGTATGATTAATATAAATCATATTTTTATAGTTAAGTAGATTAAAACGCTCTTTTAAACATATTTTATTTTACTACAAATTAAGTTTCAATATCTTAACATCATTACTATATTTTTTAATTCTATAATTTTGTAAATAAACAATTGATGAGCACGTTTGTTACTTGAGCTCTTGTTATATTTTAAAATGTAACGAATTTTACAAACTTTTTTTTATATAAGCTATTGAGCAAGGTACATAAGATAACTAAAAAAAGCTAAGATTTTATCAAAAATAAATAGAAACTGTAGCCTTAAATGGTAAGTTTTTCGTATAACTAGATCAGATATTACGCTTATCACTTACTTATCTTTTAATATGAATGATTAGAAATTATAGTTTATAAAAATATATGTTTACAAAATAAAATTCATCGAGACTTTATTCCAATATATAGGAAACAATTCTTAGTTGTTTTTCAAATGTTAATATAGCACTAGTTATTAAACATTCATGCTACTTCTTTCAAAATTTTTAAAACAAAAATCTTTAAATAAAGCTATTTTATTTTTAGATTCTTATAAGTTTATTAAGAACACAATTTGTATTTTTCAGCTTCATCACTTAGTTTTTAAAACATTGTTTTAAAGTTTTGATCTACATAACGTTTTTTTATTACTACAAAGTATACACACTACGATCTTTTTACGTAATAAAAGTATTACGTAAACAGGATCGTAGGTGTTGAATTAAAGTGAAATATAATCACTAAATGCCTTGTTAAAAATAGTAAGATTTTTTAGATTAATGCTACTTACTTCCAGTTTGTTAAGTTTACTCACTTCGTGTTGTTCAATATTTACAAGTACGTTTAAGCCTTGCTTTATTAATATTCAACCATTTTAAAACATTCTTTGCTACCCAAATGTGTATAAAGCAAATTGAAAACTGATTTTTTTTTTGTAGTAGTGACATTACTTCAAATAATGCAATAAGGTTTTCCGAGCCAGTTAATAACTTATGTTTATAAAATATACAAAACTCGATCACTTTTATAGCTTTTAAATAACTTTAAATTCTTATATTTTCTTTTTAAACTGATTCTAAAATCTTGTTGCATTTAATTTTAAAAAGAACTATTTTAAGTATTTTATGCATCTGAATCAAAAAACAAATACAATTTACACAGTTTAGAACAGATATTGATTTATTAGTTTTAACAATAATTTACATAAATAAAAAATATTTACTCTGAATCAAATTAGCCAGAACTTTAAAATTAAATAACCCTGAATACTTAACAAACGTTCTAAATTATTTTTCATGCACGAGTAATTTTATCCGATTTTTTCCTCCTAATCTGGCAACCAACTATGTCCTGGAGTCTAAATTAAAGTTTTAAAACTTAAAAAAAGACTGCTAATGACATCGCTTTGTACACCAACTTTTTAAACCACATATTTTAAGCACTTTGTTGTTTTTCATTAACCAATACCAATATCACAGAGAAACTAATAAGATACATTATAAAAATGTATTTATTTAAAATGAACTTTTTAAATAGTTTAGTTTTTTAAAGTTACTGCCATCCTATAACTTATAATATTTTTTTCATAAAATATTTTATTAGATTATAAATGATCCCCCTCAAATTACTTTACAAAATGTTTGTTGCCAAAATTGTCACACTAGTGCTGGAAATTTTTAATAAAAAGTTATATTAACCTTCCATCTTTGAAAAATTACTTTTCTCAAAAAATTTTAATAGTTAAATTTTCTTCTAGTTTATTTTATTTTTTTTTGACAAACAGGTATTTGTTGAAATAGTTGTATGTAAGTATAAAAAATGAAATTATAACATAAATAAATTCAGTGTTTTGAATAAAAGTTTTAGATTTCTAAGTACATACAAGAGTTATATAAGAAAAATATAACAAATACCCTTTAGTTTAACAATTTTGCTGTCATACAGTGTAATACTTAGCTAAAAAAAAATCTACTAAAGTATTTTTCTATAACTACAAGAACAAATTTCAATGATTTAAGAAAATGTATAATAGTTTTCAAAATACTTAAAATGATATTTATTTAATAGCATTTTTGGAAAAAAAAAGTTTCTAAGCTTATTTTTAAAAATCTAAGATTTTTTTTTAATTTTATTATTTTTTACTATTGTGTAAGTAATCTTATCTTCTATAGATATAGTCACTTATTGTAAATTTTTTTAACAATTAAGTAAACTTTGTTTAGAATGTTGCAAATATTAAATAAATAGCCAATATACTGTTTATAGATACTGAACCTATATACTTTATAATAAAACTTTTAGCTGTTTTGTAGTTGGTAAAACATTATCTAATAGTTTTGTTGTAACTTATAACTTCTATTACTTTTAGTATGTACCAATAACTTTTTTAAGTTTGAGAGCTTTATATAAATTTTTAGAAAAAGTTTTCATTACATAGAGCTATTTGCTTAAAATTTTTACTATTAAATTAATTTTAAGACTAATTAAATGCTTTTTATGTTTTTTTTTTGCTGTTATTTAATAGTGTTAAGAAAAGTTGTAATGTTAAATAAATGAAAATACTTTTTTTCACTATTCTGCTAGCAAAAAGAAAGAAAAAGAGTGAGTCATGATTCTATTTAAGCAAAAAGGGAGAGAATGGGTAGAGTAAGATTTTCTTCAATAAGGCAGGATGAGGAAGTGTATTTGAGTACCAGTTTTACTACTGTTCCATTTAGTTTAACACTGATGATATAGATCTTTTGAATTATTTACATTTTTTGAAATAGTACAATTAAATGCTGCTTATAATAAATTATTCATTACTTTGAACGCTGAGTAAGTAGAGCCAGACAACAATGGCTATATATGGAAATGAACTCTAAAACCACCTAACAATAACCTAGTTAATTGAGGTCTGAAAAGTACTTACAAAACTATAAAGTTTATTGCAAACAAAAATACAAAATAGAAGTACTTTTCGGACACGCTCTTCAGTATTTTTTCGTGTCAAAACAAGCTGAAATAAAGATTTACTAATAAAACTAAGTATATAAGAAAACAAATTAAATTTAACACAATAGTAATAATTAACACATTAAGGCAAACGTTTAATCAGAAATAGTATAAATATAACACAACTTAACTAATCAACTAATTTAAGTTCAACGAATTAAACAAAATGGTCGAATAAACAAATTTCTTTTGTTTACAGAGATCTGGCTTTAAGCTTAAAATGTATATAGCTTCTAAAGTTTTTAGGTGAAATTCATTACGAGCAACTGATATTATTTTTTTTATTTTAAAGTTATCCACTTTATAGTTTTTGAAACACTTAGGATTAGTAATCAGGTGTTGGCCAATCGCTGAACTACTATTTAGTTTTTCCAAATCATCAAATTTTTTTTCCTCGTTACATGACTTAATCTTGTTTAAAAGGTTTTGTGGTAAGTGCTGGTTAATTCTTGCAATCAAATTGTTACTCGTTCTACCCACGTATGTTTTTTTACATAAAGATACAAATTCATAAATTACATTGCTGGTGTTTAGGGTGGGTAATTTATCTTTGTTTTTAATCTGAAATAGTTTTTTGGTTGAGTATACTATACGTAAATTAACAGATCTATAGCCATTTTCTACTATTTTCTTCAAATTATTATGCAAAACTGTATTCTGATTGTATGGCAACTTAAGGTATACCGGACTTATGAAAACTATAAAAAATAAAAAGTATATTGCAGTTAGTAGTGTATTGTGTAGCTGAGAGAAGGAATTACTGATATAATTCACTTTCAAATTTTTTTGATTACATTCAATTGTAGATATTGTTTAGATATAAAAGTAGTATTTAATATGTATTTTTAATTGCCTTAAAAGCTTAAGTTAGGTTTGGTGTTTAATAGTTTATAAAGCCTGCTATAGTTTATTGCTCATTAAAAGTTTTCATTATACCTGTATTTAATTGTTTTAAGTCTTTTGTAATAGATCTTAATTGTTGACATTTATTAAATTGTATTACAGTTTAGTGAACTAAAACTTGGTTTATTATTAAGTTAATCTTTTACCAAGTGATTTATAAAAGTTTGAAATCAATTAATATTTTTGAAATAGTTATTTTGTACTATTGTGTTTGATTCTTTTCCATAACAGATACAAAACTTAATTTATATTGTCTGATTTATAAGGAGTAAACTAAAGTATCATCTAGTATTTATAAAATAGTAATTAAATAAGATAGGTTTTAATTATGATGAGTTATTTATAAT